>NC_042628.1:71702770-72302770 GCF_901001135.1 Rhinatrema bivittatum | reverse complement strand
AACTGCAGAGCTCGAGTAAGGGCAATTAGTTCAGCTTTTTGTGCAGACGTTCCTGGGGGAAGAGGTTGAGCCTCAACGATTTCATCTTCGGATACAACAGCATATCCAGCAGAACGTATCTCATGAATGATTTGGCTGCTCCCATCAGTTAATAAAGTCCAAGCTCCTTGCCAGGGTTGATCCCTCAGGTCTGGTCTACTGGAATGTATTGTAGTCATGACTTCTTCACAATCATGGGCAACTGGTTCAGGTGCCGGCATAAGAGTGGCCGGGTTCAAGTTTTTGCTGTCTTGTATTTGAATTTCAGGTGTTTCACACAGTAAGGCTTAATACTTGACGAGACGTGAATTAGTCATCCATTTTGGTCCATGGGTTTCTAGCAGTCCTTGAATGGTGTGGGGAGTTGTTACGTTCAGAGTTTGACCAAAAGTTAATTTGACTGCTTCTGGAATTAGTAAGCATGCAGCTGCAATGCTTTGAAGGCAACCAGGCCATCCTTTTGCAACATTGTCCATTCCTTTTGAGAGATATGCAACAGGTCGCTCCCATGAGCCTAGAGTTTGAGTCAATACCCCAATGGCCATTCCTTTTTTTTCATCGACGAATAGATGGAATGGTTTCATTACATCTGGCAATCCTAAAGCAGGTGGTTCAATTAAGGCTTCTTTTAATTGACGTAAGCTTGCTAGCTCGTGTCCTTCCCATTGAAAAGTTTGAGACTCTGATTCCTTACCCCGCAACTTGTCGTACAGGGGTTGGGCCATAACTGCATAGTTAGCAATCCACAGTCTACAGTATCCTGCAGCTCCAAGGAACGCTCGGAGTTCCTTCTTACAAGTGGGTACAGGTTGACCTCGTATTGAACTGGTGCGAGAAATTCCCAGACAACGGGTTCCTCCACGTATTTGGAAGCCTAAATATTCTACTTCCAACTCACAGATTTGCGCTTTCTTTTTACTTGCACGATATCCTTTTGAGTACAACGTCTTTAGCAGCTGAAGAGTGGATACTTCACATTCGAGGTACGTCTCTCGAAACACCAGAAGATCATCCACGTATTGTATTACTGGCCCATACATGACTTGGTACATCTTCAAGTCTTTTGCCAGTTGCTCACCGAACAGCGTAGGTGAGTGCCTAAACCCTTGAGGCAAACGAGTCCATGTGTACTGCTGCTTTATTCCAGTAGGTGCATTTTCCCATGTGAAAGCAAAAATCTTCTGACATTCCTCCGCCACCGGGACGGAGAAGAAGGCATCTTTGAGATCAATGACACTGTACCACTTTGATGCAGGAGAGACTTGAGCCAAGATTGAATATGAATTTGGCACGAGGGCTACTAGATCTTCTACTTGACTATTCACTTTCCGTAGGTCTTGTACTGGTCGATAATCATCAGATCCAGGTTTCTTTACGGGCAACAAAGGGGTGTTCCAAGCAGATCGGATTCGTCGGAGAATGCCCAAGTCGTACAGTCTCTGCAGATGTATCTGGATTCCTTGCCTGGCCATATATGGAATGGGGTATTGAGGTTGATTAATCACCTGTGCATTCTGTTTCATCTCTATCCATATGGGGGTAGCGTCGATAGCTATTCCTCCCGGGTTCTGTTCGAACCATACTTGGGGTACACTATCCATCAGTTGTCTTCGTTTTTGTTGAGGGGGGTGTTGTTTTCATATCGATGTTCGATGGTTCGTTCGACTATGGGAAGATGTAGTCTCCATTCTTCTTGGAGGGGACAGATGAGTATCACTGGATGGTCCCCAAAGGAGGCTTTAACTTCCCCTGTTGGTTGAAATCTCAATGTGGTCTGAGGCTTACACAGCAGGTTCCATCCGATAAGGGATACCATGGTCCCGCCTACTTGTATACTTCATTCTTTCTGCAGAGGGGCAGTGAGTACCTGACCTGAGGCACCCACTATAGAAACAGTCTCTTTCGTCGGGGGGGGGCCAATTGGTGCAGTCATGACAGATCGTTGGCCTCTGAGTCCAACAGGCCCCTGATTTTTGTTGTGTTACCTCGTGGATCTCCACCAGAGGGTCAGTGGGGATTCTTCCCTCCCGGTCTCTTCAGGCTGTATGCTCCTTGTTGCCTCCCCCGCCATCTGCCAGTGGGGGTTGTCCGATCTCCTTCCTCCTCGGCCCCTTTGTGTCGGTGCAGGTCCATTTTTGTCGTTAGTATTCACTGCAGGGCTCCCGTATTTCTTTTGCCATTCTTCACAGTCTCTCTTCCAATGGCCTTCATTTTTGCAGTACGCACACTGATTCTTTCCCAAAGGGGGGGTCTTGTTCCCCCTCCTCTTCGCGGTCTGCCATTGTCTTGGCTCCTTCCCGTCCGCGTGTCCTCGAGAGCGGCGGCTAACAGTCACTTTCTCCTTCATGTCTCTACTTGCTTCTCTCTTTTCTCTTCCACTTCTCTATTTCCACATACCTGGTCTGCTATAGCTTTTAACTGGCTGAGGCTCATGCCCTCAAAGCCTTCGGCCTTCTGCAGCTTCTTTCGGATGTCGGGTCTCTATTATTAAGTTCCTGGTTGCAGGGACGGGCCCTTTTCTTCTCTTCCTGATCCCTGTTCCCATACATCTCAAAATACGATGAAAAGATCACAGTCCATCTGGAAATTGAATAGGTGACCTGCGCCTGGAGGCAAATCAGTTCTGACGAGGCTGAGAAGCTGCAAAACATTGCTTCCTTCATACTTGTAAGTTTGGCATTGGGTTAATTCAATAAAGTCAACCTGGATCTGCAGGCAAGGATCCAGGGGGGGCGCTTTAGGTGTGCAGGAGTGATGATCAAACCCTTAGAAGCCTTGTATCAATTACATTGCAAACACTAAGAACATATGGTAATAGCCAGAGCCCAGCCCCCACCAGTGGTCAAAGAACATAATTGCAATATATATATATATATATGTGTGTGTGTGTGGGGGCTACTACTTTATCATTTGGGCCGACTCATATTTGCTCTTGTTCCTAATCTTGCATAGTGGCCCCTTCTCTTGCCCACAACTTCCAATAATCCTTATCTTGCGCCTGCCACTGAATCAAAATTTTTAATATTAAGTCTTTGTTTTCTCCGTTTTTGTTTTTTTTTACAAACGGCATCCTGTAATTCCCACAGTCAGCGCTGCACATGCTTGGCTGTCTTATCTTGCCAGTTCCTTAAAACAGGGAGTAGCTCTGCATATTTAACTACTGCTAGCCAAAGAAGCAACAAGAAAAACTTTAACAAAGAACCCATTCTTAATCATTTCTCTAAATTTCCCAGAGACAGCTTCAAAATAAACTGCGTCAGCAAAAGAGAGTTCATACTTTATCATGCGTTCCAATGTAACTTTTAAATAACAGATAATATATAGGAGACAAGTAAGAACAATAATTAACATGGTATTAGAGAATAGAAAGATAAGCATAGGGAGGACACTGGGATAGAAGATATGAGAAAACTGAAAGCTTCTGATTAACAACGCCAGCATTGAAACGCACAGCCATATTGAATGCACTACGCACTGGCTCAACGTCTTTTTTTTTTTTTCCTCTGGCTCGATTCCCTCCTCTCTCCTGTAATTATCTCTGCCGTTAACCCTTAACTGCCATCAAGTTCTAAACTTCAACACCAGTAAATGCATTCTCCAGTAATCAAATCAGTATTTTAACTTAACACTGTACATTAATTTGTTGTATAGTAGTCTTGTGCAGCATCTGTAAACCAAAATCTCTTCTTATTAGGGTTTAAAACAATTAAAACAATTTAAAAAATCCCTGGTACATGTGCTTGCAATTCACAGATAGCAGTTACATACATTACAATCCTTAATTAATAATGGGGACTTCCAGTTCCCCATTTTGTGCGCCTGAGCCACCATTACGAGGGCGGCTCCCTCCACTAACTTCTTTGCCCACGACGGAGGATTTTCAATAACTGCAATCCAAGCAGTTATGTACGGTATATCCTCAGGGCAACCCGGATTCCCTTCTTCACTAACTATTTTCTGGACCCTCGTGGCCGTTTGGAAATCGAAAGTTCCTACCGGAGGCCAATTTACACACAAACTGGGCCACCTATGGGTACATCGTTGAATCATTCCGGGTTTAGTACATTTATGTCTATCGAACACTTCCCTATAGTGTTCCGTCATGACTTTTAATGGAGTCGAACCGCCCCCTCCCATCAGGATAGAATTCACAGACAAAGGAGGGAAGGGAAGACGGATAGGTAAGAGGTCCGTACCCGTCAGACACAAAAGGGTCACAATCGCCCCGACTAGGACGCGGTCAGCCCGGCCTAGAACTGCGAGGCCATTCACTCTCTTTCACACAACAAGAAACCTATTCCCACTATCGTATGCGTTACTTCTTTTTCCTCTTTTTATGCGCGTGGCTTTCGGAATGCAATTCCTACCAAACCACCGCTTGGGGTGTGATCAAGGCCCCCTCGGTCCCCTCACGGATGGACCGGTTATTTGCTACTCTTTTAGCTATTCTTCACTTTTCCCATCATTCCCATAATACTCGCCTGCAGGGGTCCTCCGAACGTCATGAAAGCCTTCTTCCCGGATCACCAGCCCAAAGGTCTCAGAGGATCTCCGTGGAATGACCCCCTCAGATACCTGATCACTGAACTCAGCGGTGGCCACTCACCAGGCAAGTCTGGGGGATCACTCCGCCACAAAATCCCCTGGACCAACTGGGGGGCTAAAATAGCGTCCCCGGTACCTCCTGGCTGGCTCGCCAAATGTAACCGTCTCTTTTTAGTCAGTAAGGAGGTCCAGACAACTGATCCGTAAAGATAGACTTTTATTGCCAGCAAGATGCAGCTAAGACAAAGGCTCAGTACAACTGCATGCCCCTCCCCTCCAGGAGCAGACTCTTATGCACTTTACAGTTCTTATCTTTTACACATGCGTTCTAAGCATTGCTGAGCAAGCATATTCCGGCTGAAGGGGCTACTGACCCCCTCCCTAGACACCCTGGAACTTTCGTGAAACTTCTCCCATGTTCTGCAGGAGAGGCTGCTGGGACTTGCAGTTCTGGAAAGGAATTCGCGAGTCTGCAGTAATACAGCCCATCACATAATAACATCCATTGTTCTAATCTAGGTTACAGCAGTGAAAGCTTATCAGAGAATAAGAACAGCGAAGCCAAAAAATGAAAATGTGCAATGTGCTGACAGAGAGTTTCTCAATGTCCTAATTACAGCTGTTTTGCAGACTGTAAGTAAACCCGTCATGAAGCAGGGAATTCTGGTACATGAAGTCCTTTGTCAGGTTGAAGCGTTCAGACCCCTTCACAATGGCATCGCTGTAGCAGATATTAAAAAAAGGTGCTTTATGGAGGGAACTAGGTTTTATTCCTTCTAGGATTTCTTGAAGTTGAAGAGGTCTATTTAAAAATTGTAAACACTTTTCCTCTAATCGTAGTAAACCTAACCCTCAGGATAATATCCTCTTCCTTCTCTCCTTCACCCTCAGTATCATTTCTATATAAATTTTCTTAGACGTCCCGGATTATTTGGCAAATCTCGCTTGCTGAGGTCTTCCGTACCCCTTGGCCATCTTTAAGCGCCTCTATATAAGTTCTGCCCTGCCAGATTTTGGCCATCAGTTTCCCCGCCTTATTCCCAAATTTGAACAATTTATGAGATGAAAGCCACAATCTTTTTTGCCGCCTCTAGTGCAGTCAATGATTTAAAGAACAAGGAATCTCTGGGTATATTTTCCTATTCAGACTGGGCGGTGAGGAGATTCATTTATTTTTAGCCTTTTAAGCTTGGCCTCTAAATCTGCCATTTGTTTATTTAGGCGTTTACCTTTCCTGATTAAATATCCCGTGATTTCCCCCCTTATTACTGCTTTGCTAGCTTCCCAGTACAAAGCCCCTTTCCCCTGCTATGTGACCTGCAAGTAACTTCCTTGTCCTCTGCCAAATGTGGCCCAGTCTGTTCATCTCCTCATCTCCTCAATCCCAACCTTATTATTGAATGGTCCCAAAATTGCCAGGGCCCAATCTCTGCCTTTTCTACCAGAGCAAAACTAGCAGAGGGGAGCAACATAGTCTACACGTGATAAGGTCATATGAGCTCGAGATGCGTGCGAATAAACTTTTTCTTCAGAATGGAGAATCCTCCATACGTGCAGTATTTGTAATTTATTACATAAATAAGGACCAGGGACTGAAGCGACTGAGGATCTCTCTCTATAGTCGGATCACTTACACTGTTACGATCCCCAGCTAAAACCAAGAATTATTTCATAGGCAGTAGTATAGCTGTAACTAAGTGCACAAAACATGTATGTGAATATGTATTAGGGGCATAGACACTGCTGTTATGGCCGCCGGCTGCTGCCGCCTGCGGCAGGCTCACCTCACATCATGTCGTGCTTGGCTCACTACCCCCGGTACACTCGCGGCGCTGGCCAGTCACTGCCGCCGCGCTCCTCCTGGCTCCAGGTGCTCCACGTGATGGCTGGGAAGCCGCCGACCAGTGTCCCGACCCTGCGTCTCCCTAGGTGCGCGCGCCCTCCGTCCTCCCTTTAAAGGGCCAATGGCGGGAACTTCAGACTCGTCCCCGGCTGATGACATCACAGGCCCGGGATATTTAAGCCTTACCTCCAGTCACCACTAACCGACTTGGGAAACGAGTTCCTTGGTTCCTAATTGGTGCCAGTTCCTTTTCTATGGACCTCCTGTTCCTGCTCTTCGGATCTCTGTACTTCTCCACCCGGGTTCCAGTCTCAGCGCTTCCCACTCCCCAGGACCTGGCTCAGTGCTACTTCACCTGGACTCTCTCTCAGCATTTCCCGATCCTCGGGGCCTGGCTCAGCAATACTTCACCTGGCTCTCTCTCAGCGCTTCCCTCTCCTTGGGGCCTGGCTCAGCGCTACTTCACCTGGACTCTCTCTCAGCGCTTCCCGTTCCTCAGGGACTGGCTCAGCGCTACGTCACCTGGACTCTCTCTCAGTGCTTCCCGCTCATCGGGGCCTGGCTCAGCGCTACGTCACCTGGACTCTCTCTCAGTGCTTCCCTCTACCTGGGGCCTGGCTCAGCGCTACTTCACCTGGACTCTCTCTCAGCGCTTCCCGCTCCTCGGGGCCTGGCTCAGCGCTACTTCACCTGTACTCTCTCTCAGTGCTTCCCACTCCTCAGGGCCTGGCTCACCTGGACTCTCTCTCAGCGCTTCCCGCTCCTCGGGGCCTGGCTCAGTGCTACGTCACCTGGACTCTCTCTCAGTGCTTCCCGCTACTAGGAGCCTGGCTTAGCGCTACTTCACGTGGACTCTCTCTCTCAGCGCTTCCCGCTCCTCGGGGACCTGGCTCAGTGCCTCTACATTTGAGACCTACCGCAGTGCCTCTGCCATGGCACTTCTACATTAAGGATCTTGCTCCAGTGCTTCTCCTCATCAAGACCTGGTTCAGCGCTGTAATTCTACCGGACTGAGTCTCGGTGTCCCCGCTCCTCGAGGCACTCCCCAGCGCTTCTACTACAGAAGGTCCTGTCACTGTATTGCCGTGTCTCGAGCAGTACTCCTGCGCTGCTACTCTTCTAGCACCTGCTGCAGTGGGTTCCCTGATCTAGACCCTATCCAGCTTACCACAGTTCAAGTCTCCGCACCTGCACCTCCTCATCTAGAGGCCACTCCCACGTGGTCCTTCTCTTCACTCTTCGGAGCTGCAGTGGCTTTGCACCCCCTTGAGACTCTCTCTCCTTCTCCCTCCGAGAGTGCTCCTGTCCTGGACCCTACTTAACCTCTCTGACCCTCTCTGCATCCAGTCCCCTGCTCTCTCTGGGACCAGACACACAGAGGTGCTCCCAAGTCCAGCCGGCCCCCAGCACCTAAGCAAACTGCAGGGAACGAGAGTTGGTACGGGGGTAGTCCCAGCTTGCCTCTGTTCCCGGTCAGCCTCACCTCCCGACAGTGAGGACCTGTGGGGCCCAACCCTTCAGGTAGCATCAACCCCACCTCAGGTCAAGGGTCCACAATTCCTAACAACTGCACAAGGTAATCTCCCATCTGGATAACTTCCCTTCAGCATCTTTAGAGGTGAGTGGTGCTCAAATGGGACCTGCTTTGCTATCAAAATAACTACTACCCCTCCTTTCCTATTACATGCAGGAGAATAAAACATTTGCCCTACCCAATCCCTTACCAATTTAGCATTTTCTTGACCGTGAGAAGCGTTTCCTGCAGAAACCCAATTCTAGCTTTATGCCTGCTCTCTTCAGTGGTGATCCTAGTCCAGCAATATTCCAGGATGTGATACGCAAGCTTTCACCCATATTTAATCCAACAGGCACATCTTATCCCACGTCGCTTGTATAGTAATCTTTTATAAGTGCCAGTGCCGGCCCAGCCTAGAGCTCTAACCCCTCTCTGCAACTCAAAAGCCCAGAAATAACCTTATGCCCTTTAGTTTCGCTGCCATGGAGGTTTCCTAATTCTGCTAATGTTATGCACGTCTCACGCCCTGCGCTATCCTCTAGTCTCACCTTTTCCCCCAACGCCCACAAAAAACACCCAAACCCCACAAGGTGCCCTCCCCCCTTTCGTAGATCATTATCAGCATTCGGCCCCTCACAGAACTATAAACTGATGTTTACTCTCCACAGGAAAAACAACATTTATGTCACTAAGTGCTCCCTGTATTATAACCACAGCAAACGTGGAGTCAGGTTTATCAAGTCCACCCACTCGGTGAACCCATCGAGCCTTAAAAGAACAGAGCAGGTCTTTACTAATTACCCATCCCGGGCAAAGGATTCAAGGAAACATTTTGCCTCTGCCCCTGTTTCCAGCAGCTGCCATGTTCCATTATCCACCACTCTTGAGTCTAGCTGGGTATTAAAGTGAAAACTTTATTTTCCTTTTGAATAGCTCCACACAAAATCCCATCTACTTTTGAGAAACCACGTTGGAGTAATCCTGAAAAATTAAAACTTGTGACCTTCATATTTTAAATCACTCCTTTTGCTGTAAGCTTGCAGATTTCTACTTTGTGTGCAAGGTTCAGCCTCTTTGCTATTACCATTTTAGGTCTGGTTGCTCCTGAAGATCTAGGCCCCCATCTGTGCGCTCTCTCCATGTTCAGCAGCCCTAGCTGCTCTCACCAGCCAGCTCTCCGACAGTGTCTGCACCTCGCGGTCTGATAAAGATGCTGGAACGCCCACAAACCTCCACCTTCAATTCTAACACTGATACTTGCTTCTCTAGGGCTTCTTGCGTCTGCATTAATGATTGTGTATCCGATTCCACCTCTGCTACTCTCAGCTGTGTGTCTTCAATCTGCAGTTTAATCTCATTTAATGCGGCTTTGTTAGACGCAATTTGTTGTGAGATTTCTTCAGACTCAGTTTCCAGCGCCTTCACCATTGCTCTTGCTACATCTTCCACTAACAAAGACGTTAGATGTTCCGGGGCTCGGGCTAGATGGGCCGTCGGCCATTTTCACCTCCATCTGCTTATCTGTGACTTTATCTTTGCGCTGTGTTTTTGCTGACATTTCCTCTTATTTGATAACAAAATTGTCCCTATACCACTCTGAGGTTTCACGGATACAGTGGCACCGTTGGAAAGCCAGGTTTTGTACAGTTTAATGTTTGGCAGCGGGGTCACTGGGAGCGAAGCTGCTGCACGTTTCAGCCGCTCATTGGATCACGTGGTCTCCCCACTTTGCATTTTTCAGCATTAAATCTTAGCTCCTGTGCTTGACCATTCCTTGTGCTTTACTAGATCCCTCCTCATGTTTTCCACACGTTACTGGCTGTCTATCCTGTTGCAGATTTTGTTATCAGTGGCAAAAAAGACAAAACGTTCCTGACAATCCTTTTGCTCTATTGCTCATGAAAATATTGAAAAGAACTGATCCAAGGACGGATCACGGAGACAAACTGCTAGTAATGCCCTCCTCCTCAGAGTAAACTCCAACACCGGAGAAACAGTAATAATGAAGGAGCCAGGTCCTGGTTTTGCTGAGGTTTACTCTGTTGGAAGAACTGTAATGGAAGACAATGTAAAGAAAACGTCTAAGAAGGCATGAAACAATGAATGTAGAGAGACCTTGGTCTCCACCAGATGGCCCTAGCACCCTATCTAGCGGGCCGATACAGTAAAAGTCGTGGGAGAGCAGGCGAGCGCCCGCTCTCCAGGCACACGCACAGCCCACTCTCCTGTGCACGCAATTTAGGATTGGCCCACATGCAAATGAAGGCCCACGGTAAAAAGAGGCGGTAGGGCCACTAGTGCTTCCCTAGCGCCTCTTTTTTGACAGGAGCGGCGGTTGTCAGCGAGTTTGACAGCCGACGCTCAATTTTGCCGGTGTCGGTTCTCAAACCCGCTGACAGCCACGGGTTCGGAAACCGGAAGACAGCAAAATTGAGTGTCTGGTTTTCAACCAGCGAGCCGCGGACTGATTTAAAATTTTTTTTTACTTGCCATACTGGGTCAGACCAAGGGTCCATCAAGCCTTGCATCCTGTTTCCAACAGTGGCCAATCCAGGCCATAAGAACCTGGCAAGTACCCAAAAACTAAGTCTACTCCATGTTACCGTTGCTCGTAATAGCAGTGGCTATTTTCTAAGTCAACTTAATTAATAGCAGGTAACGACTATTAATAGCAGGTAATGACTATTTTCCAGCCCCTAATGGAATTAGTTCAACCTATTTTAACTATAGTCAACCTTCAGAATGAAACTCTACTCAACACTCATCCACAGTAATGTCTTTTGATGTAAACTCATATTTGTTACCGAATTCTAATGGCACCACCCATGTAA
Source organism: Rhinatrema bivittatum (assembly GCF_901001135.1). NCBI lineage: Eukaryota > Metazoa > Chordata > Amphibia > Gymnophiona > Rhinatrematidae > Rhinatrema > Rhinatrema bivittatum. Next base: position 72,291,996 of record NC_042628.1, on the reverse strand, counting down.
ATTATGAGATATATTTTCCTTTGATAAAGGTGCCCTATTGTAAACCGTTATGATGGTGAATAACTTAATGACGGTATATAAAAACGTTTAAATAAATAAATAAATAAATAAGTAATGGACTTCTCTTCCAAGAACTTATCCAATTCTTTTTTAAACACAGCTATACTAACTGCACTACCCACATGCTCTGGTAACAAATTCCAGAGTTTAATTGTGCGTTGAGTAAAAAAGAACTTTCTCCGATTAGTTTTAAATGTGCCACATGCTAACTTCATGGAGTGCTCCCTAGTTTTTCTATTATCCGAAAGAGTAAATAACCGATTCACATCTACCCGTTCTAGACCTCTCATGATTCTTTTTTAAACACAGCTATACTAACTGCACTACCCACATCCTCTGGTAACAAATTCCAAAGTTTAATTGTGCGTTGAGTAAAAAAGAACTTTCTCCGATTAGTTTTAAATGTGCCACATGCTAACTTCATGGAGTGCCCCCTAGTCTTTCTATTATCCGAAAGAGTAAATAACCGATTCACATCTACCCGTTCTAGACCTCTCATGATTTTAAACACCTCTATCATATCCCCCCTCAGCCGTCTCTTCTCCAAGCTGAAAAGTCCTAACCTCTTTAGTCTTTCCTCATAGGGGAGCTGTTCCATTCCCTTTATCATTTTGCTCGCCCTTCTCTCTACCTTCTCCATCACAATTATATCTTTTTTGAGATGCGGCGACCAGAATTGTACACAGTATTCAAGGTGCGGTCTCACCATGGAGTGATACGACATTTTCCGTCTTATTCACCATTCCCTTTCTAATAATTCCAAACATTCTGTTTGCTTTTTTGACTGCCGCAGCACACTGAACTGACGATTTCAATGTGTTATCCACTATGACGCCTAGATCTCTTTCTTGGGTTGTAGCACCTAATATGGAACCTAACATTGTGTAACTCTAGCATGGGTTATTATTCTCTATATGCATCACCTTGCACTTGTCCACATTAAATTTCATCTGCCATTTTGATGCCCAATTTTCCAGCCTCACAAGGTCTTCCTGCAATTTATCACAATCTGCTTGTGATTTAACTACTCTGAACAATTTTGTATCATCTGCAAATTTGATTACCTCACTTGTCGTATTTCTTTCCAGATCATTTATAAATATATTGAAAAGTAAGGGTCCCTATACAGATCCCTGAGGCACTCCACTGCCCACACCCTTCCACTACATCTACAGGTTCACCTTTATTCACATGTTTATTAACTCCTTCAAAAAAGTGAAGCAGATTTGTGAGGCAAGACTTGCCTTGGGTAAAGCCATGTTGACTTTGTTCCATTAAACCATGTCTTTCTATATGTTCTGTGATTTTGATGTTTAGAATACTTTCCACTATTTTTCCAGGCTCTGAAGTCAGGCTAACCGATCTGTAGTTTCCCGGATCGCCGCTGGAGCCCTTTTTAAATATAGGGGTTACATTAGCTATCCTCCAGTCTTCAGGTACAATGGATGGTTTTAATGGCAGGTTACAAATTATTACTAATAGGTCTGAAATTTCATTTTTTAGTTCCTTCAGAACTCTGGGGTGTATACCATCTGGTCCAGGTGATTTACTACTCTTAAGTTTGTCAATCAGGTCTACCACATTTTCTAGGTTCACTGTGATTTGGTTCAGTCCATCTGAATCATTACCCATGAAAAACCTTCTCCAGTACGGGTACCTGTCCAACATCCAAAGAAAAGAAATCATTTAATCTTTCCGTGATGGCCTTATCTTCTCTAAGTGCCCCTTTAACCCCTCAATCATCTAACGGTTCAACTGACTCCCTTACAGGCTTTGTGCTTTGGATATATTTAAAAACGTTTTTACTGAGAGTTTTTGCCTCTACAGCCAACTTCTTTTCAAATTCTCTCTTAGCCTGTCTTATCATGACAGTTATTGACTGAGCAATCGATTTCAAAGCCATGTCTATTATATATATATATATATATATATATATATATATAAATCATTCTTCAAAAAATTTTAAAAAACACACTTCAGATTATGCACCTAAATAAAGGAAATTAAGGGGCAAGAAAATATAGAGTGAAATCAAATATTTGTTAGTTATACAGGAATAAGATAGGTGAGCTACCCTATTTCTTTTAAGTCGATCACACTTCGGGAACATCATGAGGGTGGCCCAACAGAAAATCCTTTAATTGCACTGGATCAAAAAAACCCAGTTATTATTTTGGTATCTAACGCATCATTTGCAGGGATATTTTAAAACATATCTAGCTCCCAAAGTTATAACCCTTTTTGTTCTCATAGCAAGGAATTCTTTCCTATGTTGCCGCGTTATTTTTATCACGTCAGGATAAATCCAGACCTGAGCCCCGAAGAATAAAGCTAATCTATTTCTAAAACATTTTCAGAACGTAGTTGCAGTCTGATGTAAATGCAAAGGTAACTAACATAGCTTTTCTCTCTTTTATTTCTGACTCTATTGATAATTCTAATAATTCATTGATGGAACATTCTCTCCTTCAACCTTGCGGCCTGGCTGGGGAAGGTAGTATGCTCCAGTGCAGGGGTGGGCAGTTCCGGTCCTCGAGGGCCACTAACCAGTCTGGTTTTCAGGATATCCCTAATGAATATGCATGAGAGAGATTTGCATGCACTCTGCCTCAGTTGTATGCAAATCTATGTCATGCATATTCATTAGGATATCCTAAAACCTCGACAGGTTTGAGGCCCTCGAGGACTGGAATTGCCCACCCCTGCTCTAGTGCATATTGGTAACGTTGACTCTGGTATCTTTAGTATCTTTTCATATATGTTTTAAACAGCTCAGCAGGTGAAATCATTCTAACCACAGGAACGTTTATCACTCAAGTTCATCATTCTTAAATTATTTTCAACTCTTTTTTTTTCCATTGCCATTTCTGATTTTACAAAGTTCTGTTGCAAAGACTCCATTTTAAGTAATCTTTCCTCATAGTCTTGCATTTTAAGATTAAATTATTTATTTAGATTTATATTCCACTTTTTGCAGCACTTCAAAGTGGATTACATTCAGGTACTGTAAGGTATTTCCCTATCCCTAGAGAGCTTACAATCTTAAGTTTGAATTTGAAGCAATGGAGGGTAAAGTGACTTGTGCAAGTTGCACTAGGGGGGACTTGAACGCTGATCTCCTGGTTTATAGCCCACTGCTCTAACCACTAGGCTACTCCTCCACTCTAAGCAAGTTATTCTTCTTCTTTGTTTGATTTTTAACTTCAGTTATTGACTGAGCAATCAATTTCAAAGCCATATCTATAGCTTTTAATGCATACCAAACTTTCCCCAGTGTTATATCCTCGGTCTGCCCAAGATTGACATTCACTGCTATGGACTCCAGTCGGGCCTCACCCTGTTCCCGTACTGTTGCCAAACGTAGTGTGTTACCTGTGGTGGTGTTGGCAGCTTGGGTCAATTTTCTCCTCCAAAAGGGCCCGTTTCCAGCACCTGTCAAATTTCTCAACCTCACGGGACGACCATCCCATCCTCTTGCGACCTGGGGCTCGGCCTCCAAAAGCTCCAGCTGTAATCCGCTTGGGGTCAACTCATGCGGAGTCGATTCAGACTGCGTTGGATGCATCGGCCTGATTGGTTCGCCAGGGCTCAAGGTGACATCCAGGGTCAGGGGGGAGTGTATTCGCTCCACCAGCATCCCCCCAGCGACCAGCCCTTCTGATATTCTGGTTGATCCCGCTAGAAAGTCCTCTATGGATGGCTGGAAAGGGTCAACAACCGGAGAGCTTGACAGTGCTCCCCGAATTTTCCCCTTTTGTTTCGTATGGGTCATTTTGTTATAAAAAGATTTAACAAGAAAAATGCCAATCCAGGAGCTCACTTCCATGCGTCCTATCTGGGGGCCATCTTGCCCAGGAGTAAACTCTATATCAAACTTTTTTACTTTCACTTTTTTACTATCAATTCTTTATAATCTTAATATCAGTGGGAAACCTGCTATTCAAACTGGCTAAAAAGCCTTCAGTAAATCACCATTAAGCACAATGCAGTTTTACTTTTTTCACATTAAAAAAATGCTGATTTTTACTTTCCTTCTGTTGAAAATCGTTCACTCTGGATGTCCCAACATGTACATGTTTCAAACTAATATTCCTTCTTCAGCGGATGTAAACACTAGTAGTCAAACTCCAGAAGACAAAGTATATCACCAATATTTTAATGCATTTGCTGCTAGGGATGTGAATCGTTTTTTGACGATTTAAAATATTGTCCGATATATTTTAAATCGTCAAAAATCGTTAGAAGCGCGATACAATAGGAATTCCCCCGATTTATCGTCAAAAATCGTAAATCGGGGGAAGGGGGAGGGGAAGGGGGAGGGCGGAAAAACCGGCACACTAAAACAACCCTAAAACCCACCCCGACCCTTTAAAATAAATCCCCCACCCTCCCGAACCCCCCCCAAAATGCCTTAAATTACCTGGGGTCCAGAGCGGGGGTCCCGGTGTGATCTTTTACTCTCGGGCCTGCGGTGCGTTGTAGAAATGGCGCCGGCGCTACCTTTGCCCTGTCATATGACAGGTCAAAGGTAGCGCCAGCGCCATTTTGTTTTTTGTCCCCCGACGTCAGGAGCGTAGGAGATGGCTCCCGGACCCCCGCTGGACCCCCAGGGACTTTTGGCCAGCTTGGGGGGGCCTCCTGACCCCCACAAGACTTGCCAAAAGTCCAGCGGGGGTCCGGGAACGACCTCCTGCAGTCGAATCGTGTTGCCGTACGGCTGGCGCCATTTTGTGCAAAATGGCGCCGTCCGTACGGCAAAACGATTCGAGTACAGGAGTACATGTCTTGGTGTTTTTGCCTGAGGTCCCGGTCCATGTTTTGATGTCTCGTCATGATCTTCCACCTCCTGATGTGTCTGCCTTCCAGGATGTTCTTCCCTGCGTCTTCGTCTGGTGCTCCTGAGCCTTCTGTTCCTGTAGAGCTGTGGTTCCCGGATGGTGTATGCCCAAGCGGTCTGCAGGTGGGATTGGTCCCTGTGCTCCGGAGCCTCTGTTCCCACCAGCCATAGAGAGAGCTTCGTGTGACATCGATTCCGTCATTGGGGTTCCTCTTTGCCTGGATCTTCCCCGCGCTTGTCCCTCTCTCCTCGTGGTCCGTGACCAGCCTCCAAGGGCTGTGTAGGGCACGCAGTGGGACAGGGTGGTCCACGACTCAGTCCCGCGGGTGGCCTGAGTAGGGCGCCCTGAGAGACAGTGCAAATGTCCTTCTTCCCAGCTGTTGTCAAGTACCAAGTGTCTTCATCTGTGATGCCGTCACATTGACCATAGTCCTGTCTACGTGTCAAGGCCCGTCTGCCCTCAACCTCAGGCCAGGCCTGCTGCTCCATGCTGTTCCTCACAGCAGGTCCGAAAGGGCTCGGAATGGTCAGAGGACCATTCAACTTCCAACATCATCTTGTGTTGGCCTTGGGAGCTTGCAGGCCTGGCAGAGGGTTAGCCATGCGGAGCCCGCTGTCAACCCTCGGCCCGGCCCTGAAGGTCTGGGCTCGGGCCAAGGCCCATGGGCTCACTAATGCACCCCCGTCACGTAACTGAATGCAAGGCCTTTAGAGGCCTCTTTCGTCACAGGTTAGCTTCCCTAATTTCTCTAAGCATTTCATTGTCCATCTCACCATCTTGACCCGGTGGACGATAGTATACTCCAATCATTATAGTCTTCTCCAACACAAGGGATTTCTACCCATAAAGATTTGATTGTGCATTTAGTCTCGTGCAGGACGTTTATCCTGTTGGACTCTATGCCATCCCAGACATAAAGCGCCACACTGCCTCCTGGGTGCTCATCTCTGTCATTGCAATATAATTTGTACCCCGGTATAGCACTGTCCCATTGGTTATCCTCCTTCCACCATGTCTCTGAGATGCCAATTAAGTCTATGTCATCATTTACTGCTATACATTCTAATTCTCCCATCTTACTTCTTAGACTTCTGGCATTAGCATACAAACATTTCACAGTTTGTTTTTTGTTTGTATTTTCATTCTGCTTTTTAATTAATAGGGATAAGTTAGAATTTTTTAGCTCAGGTGAGTTTTTAGTTACAGGCACTTGGACTACTTTTTTATTTTTGGAACCTCAGTGTCAGGATGCCATAATTCTAATGCATAATTATTATCCTTTGCAGATACCTCTCTCTGAACCATGCGCTGCTGAGCGACTGTCGGCTTTCCCCTTTATTCTAGTTTAAAAGCTGCTCTATCTCCTTTTTAAAGGTTAGCGCCAGCAGTCTGGTTCCACCCTGGTTAAGGTGGAGCCCATCCCTTCGGAAGAGACTCCCCCTTCCCCAAAAGATTCCCCAGTTCCTTACAAAACTGAATCCCTCTTCCTTGCACCATCGTCTCATCCACGCATTGAGACTCCGGAGCTCTGCCAGTCTCTGGGAACCTGTGCATGGAACAGGGAGCATTTCAGAGAATGCTACCCTGGAGGTTCTGGATTTAAGCTTTCTACCTAACAGCCTAAATTTGGCTTCCAGAACCTCCCTCCCACATTTTCCTATGTCGTTGGTGCCCACATGTACCACGACAGCCTGTTCCTCCCCAGCATGAGACTAAATGCACAATCGAATCTTTATGGATCTACTAATTTGTTAATTGTTTAATCTGTTCAATGTAAAACGCTAATGAGGCGATAGTTCATGTTCCTTGTAAACCGGGGTGATATGTATATTATACAGGTAACATCCGGTATATAAATCCTATAAATAAATGGATAGAAATCCCTTGTGTGTCGGAAAACTATAGTGATAGGAGTATACTAACATCCACCTGGTCAAGATGGTGAGATGGACAGTGAAATGCTAAGAGAAATTAGGGAAGCTAACCAAATTGGTAGTGCGGTAATAATGCGAGATTTCAATTACCCCAATATTGACTGGGTAAATGTATCATCGGGACATGCTAGAGAGAGAAAGTTCCTGGATGGAATAAATGACAGTATAATGGAGCAATTGGTTCAGGAACTGACAAGAGAGGGAACAATTTTAGATCTAATTCTCAGTGGAGCACAGGATTTGGTGAGAGAGGTAACAGTGGTGGGGCCGCTTGGCAATAGTGATCATAATATGATCAAATTTGAATTAATAACTGGACAGGGGACAGTAAGCAAATCCACGGCTCTCGTGCTAAATTTTCAAAAGGGAAATTTTGATAAAATGAGAAAAATAGTTAGAAAAAAACTGAAAGGAGCAGCTACAGAGGTAAAAAGTGTGCAAGAGGCGTGGTAATGGTTAAAAACATACCATCCTAGAAGTACAGTCCAGATGTATTCCACACATTAAGAAAGGTGGAAAGAAGGCAAAACGATAACCAGCATGGTTAAAATGGGAGGTGAAAAGCTATTTTAGCCAAAAGATCTTCATTCAAAAACTGGAAGAAGGATCCAACAGAAGAAAATTGGCAAGTTAAATGTAAGACATTGATAAGACACACTAAAAAAATTTGAAAAGAGAATTTTTTAAAAATATATCCAAAGCAGAAAGCCTGTGAGGGAGTCACTTGGACCATTAGATGATTGAGGGGTTAAAGGGGCACTTAGAGAAGATAAGGCCATCGCGGAAAGATTAAATGATTTCTTTGCTTAGGTGTTTACTGAAGAAGATGTTGGGGAGGTACTCGTACTGGAGAAGGTTATCATGGGTAATGATTCAGATGGACTGAACCAAATCACAGTGAACCTAGAAGATATGGTAGGCCTAACTGACAAACTGAAGAGTAGTAAATCACCTGGACCGGATGGTATACACCCCAGGGTTCTGAAGGAACTCAAATTAAATTTCAGACCTATTAGTAAAAATTTGTAACCTATCAGTAAAATCATCCATTGTACCTGAAGACTGGAGGGTGGCTAATGTAACCCCAATATTTAGAAATGGCTCCAGGGGCGATCCGGGAAACTACAGACCAGTTATCCTGACTTCAGTGTCAGGAAAAATAGTGGAAATTGTTCTAAAAATCACAGAACATAAAGAATGACAGGGTTTAATGGAACAAGTCAGCATAGCTTTACCCAAGGCAAGTCTTGCCTCACAAATCTGCTTCACTTTTTTGAAGGAGTTGTTAAATATGTGGATAAAGGTGAACCAGTAGATGTAGTATACTTGGATTTTCAGAAGATGTTTGACAAAGTTCTTCATGAGAGGCTTCTAGAAAAAGTAAAAAGTCATGGGATAGGTAGCGATGTCCTTTCGTGGATTACAAACTGGCTAAAAGACAGGAAACAGAGTAGGATTAAATGGACATTTCTCAGTGAAAGGGAGTGGGCAGTGGAGTGCCTCAGGGATCTGTATTGGGACCAATACTTTTCAATATATTTATAAATGATTTGGAAAGAAATACGAGTGAGGTAATCAGATTTGCAGATGATACAAAATTATTCAGAGTAGTTAAATCACAAGCAGATTGTGATAAATTGCTGGAAGACCTTGTGAGACTGGAAAATTGGACATCCAAATGGCAGATGAAATGTAATGTGGATAAGTGCAAGGTGACGCATATAGGGAAAAATAACCCCTGCTATAGTTACACAATGTTAGGTTCCATATTAGGAGCTACCACCCAAGAAAGAAATCTAGGCGTCATAGTGGATAACACATTGAAATCATCAGTTCAGTGTGTTGTGGCAGTCAAAAAAGCAAACAGAATGTTTGGAATTATTAGAAAGGGAATGGTGAATAAAACAGAAAATGTCATAAAGCCTCTGTATCACTCCATGGTAAGACCGCACCTTTTAATACTGTGTACAATTTTGGTCGCCACATCTCAAAAAAGATATAGTTACGATGGAGAAGGTACAGAGAAGGGCTACCAAAATGATAAATGGAATGGAATAGCTCCCCTATCAAGAAAGACTGAAGAGGTTAGGACTTTTCAGCTTGGAGAAGAGATGGCTGATGGGGGATAGGTGTTTAAATTCATGAGAGGTTTAGAACGGGTAAATGTGAATCGGTTATTTACTCTTTCGGATAATAGAAAGACTAGGGGGCACTCCATGAAGTTAGCATGTGGCACATTTAAAACTAATCTGAGAAAGTTCTTTTTCACTCAATGCACAATTAAACTCTGTAATTTGTTGCCTGAGGATGTGATTAGTGCAGTTAGTGTAGCTCTGTTTAAAAAAGGTTTGGATAAGTTCTTGGACGAGAAGTCCATTACCTGCTATTAATTAAGTTCACTTAGAGAATAGCCACTGCTATTACTAGCAACATAACATGGAATAGACTTAGTTTTTGGGTACTTGCCAGGTTATTATGGCCTGGATTGGCCACTGTTGGTAAACAAGGTGCTGGGCTTGATGGACCCTTGGTCTGACCGAGTATGGAATGTTCTTATGTTCTTATGTAACTATGTATGTACAGTTATACACTAAATGTGCTGGTCATTTCAGTTACAATGTCATGTGCTATTTGATATCGTGTCCTCGTAGAATGTGATTACCAAAGACGTTGACTTGCTTTGATTCTGTTGACTACAATTGTTTGAGAAAGTGGTCACATGTTTTGAAACTTTACTTTCTGTTTGAGGCCTGCTTGGGACCAGGCAGACTTCAACAGACTGGCTGCCATCCCTGCACTGGCCCATTAGTTGGCTAACAGGTATATACAGAGTATTGCGAAAGTCGGCCGATCGGGACCGCAGCCAGACTTCCCCCACCTACCGGCATGGCCGACTCCACCTCCTCGGACCCTGGAACCTCGCTTCAGCCAGCGGTTGCCGCCGGCGTGCCACACCATGGCCTTCCTCCTGGACAGTCACGCCGCCGCCGCCGCGTGCAGGATGGCACACTGGCGGCTCCCTCTCCGGCATTCCTCCTGACCCCTGTTTTCACCGGCGCGCACACACAACCTGACCCCTTTTCAAGGGTCACCGTGGGAGGACCCCAGACTCCTCTTTCCAAGCCTGCAACTATTTAAGGCAGGGCCTGCTTCTCTGGCCTTGCCTTGGCTACTCCTGGCTCCAGTTCCTGTTTGGATTCTCAGTCATCTGATTCCTGATTTCTGTCTTCTGTTTCTCCGTGCCAAGACCCTTGCCTGCCTGACTATGAGATTCGCCGCCTGCCAAGACCCTTGCCTTCCTGACTACGAGTTACGCTGCCTGCCTGCCTATGAGATACGCTGCCTGCCAAGTTCCTTGCCAGCCTGATCATCAGAAACACCGTCTGCCTAGATCCTTGCCTGCCAGACTCGAGTGTCATCACCTGCCTGAGACCCCTGTAAGTCCAGCCAGCCCCAGTACCCAAGGGCTCAACCTGTGGGGAACGAGGGCTGGCAGTGGTGAAGATCCTGAGGGGTCTCAGGGTCTCCTACAGCCTCGCCTGCCGTCGGAAGGGTCCCCTGGGGCTCCTCCCCATTGGTTCCTTATTCCAGCGGCCCAAGCATCCACTCTCGTAATACAGAGCCACAAGCCAGGCCAGTACAGGGGTGCAGCCAGTCTGAAGTCTGCCTGGTGTAGCAAGAGCAGGCCTCATTACTCTCTGCTCTTGGGCCTTGTGGCTTCTCTATCCTACACAACTCCCTGACTCCCCCTCCATTGTCACACACAGCTGACAGTGTGCCCCCTGCACTCCCTCAGTATTTCTCTGTCTCTAGCAGATGGTAGAGGTGTAAAACCTGCAGTCTGGAATGAAAGAAATAATAATAAACAGATCAATAGGAGCTTTCTCCTAGAGGGTTGTTAGGTCCCTGGAGGGGGTCATCCTTCCTGGTTGAGGTGGCCAAGCAGGGGTTTAGTGACCCTTGGTGTGTGTGATCCCTGGACATGGAGGGGGTTTCGATTAGCTCGTGGTCCACTTCCCTCGATCCCCCAGAGAGCCCTTGGGAACCAGGAACAGCTCTGCAACTTCTTTTTTGTTTTTATCTGTGGAGTTTATAAAAAGAAAAAGCTGGCAGATAGCGTGGTGAGGCATTTAAGGAGAATCGCTTGTATTAACTGTGAAATGACTTGTTCAGGTGGAATCCACTATGGTCAGCAGAGATAATTAAGACCTTTGTTCACCCAAATTGTGCCTTTGTAGATAAGCCAGAGCAGTTGGAGCCAGAGCTATTGAAGTCTCCATGCTGTGCACCGTTGCCATGGTGACCGGAGCATCCGCAGTGACAGCAGAAGCAGTGGCCTCCTGTCTCTCCCCCACTCCCTACCCAGTGTTAGGAGGCCGCCCCCTCCCCATGTGCTGCCAGGTCCTGAGTGTTGTGTTTTGTACTACACAGCACTGAGGTGTCCCACGCAGCACAAAATGTGACACCACCCTCGGGCAGCAGAGAGGGAGGAAGCAGTCTGAGGGGCTATGGCCGTCCTCCTATAGTTACGCCAAGAAGGAGGAGGAATGACAGGATGGAGAGGGGAAAAGAGGGAGGGATTGGGGCAAGGGAATGAGGAGATGGGGAAAAGTGAGTGACAAGGAGATTGGAGGAGGGGAGAGAATGAGTGTGGATGTCAGAATGGCTGAGGGGTGTGAGGGAATCAGGATGAGTGGAAGGAGAGAGAATGAGGGGATTAGAGGAGCAGTGGAGAGTGAACGAGGGGAGTGAAGGGGGGAGCAAGTGAAACAAGGAATTTGTGCACGGAGGAGGAGTGTGAGTGGATTGTACCTCCCTCTCCTGGCCCTGATTCCCCTCTTTCTCCTCCCCATCCCTGATCTCCCTCCCCTCATTCCCTTTCTTCCTCTTCTCCTCATGATTTTCCCCATTGTCCTCTCCTTCTGTACCTCTGCCCCCCTTCTGTCCCCTCCATCTACCCCTCCTGCCTGAGCTCCTTTCTTCATTTGTCTCCTCTGAGATCCCATCCCCCAGATCCCTTCCCCTTCCCCCATATTCTCTCCCCATTCTCCCTTCCCAGCACCAACCACTAAGATCTCTCCCCCTGCCTCCCCCCACCCAAGAAAATAGAAGGAAAGAAATTAACTGGATACAGAAATGTTAGAAAATGACAATTTTTATAAAGCAAAATAAAAATGCACAATATTTAATAGGCACATGTATGCAAACCTTTGGAAATCTGCCACCTAATTGCTGCAGGATTTCAGAAGCTTTCTTGCAGAATTGTCCATCCCTTGTCACAGAATTTGCCCTGGAGCTGCCCAGAGAAGTTAAGGTTGAGGTAATAAGTGTTTGAAATGGGATCCACACGGCGGGTCTGAGATGGTGGAAGGAAGGCTCCTGCTCGCTCCTGGACTCCTCTGAGTGCATCTACATGGGGAGGAAGTGGAAGGGAAGCAGATTCCAGCACCATCCACTCCCATTCAGGGGCTCCACGGGCCGACATCCTGACTTCTTCTCCAGAGCGGACTTTGGAGACATTGGGAGTGGAAGGAAACTTATCAGTGATTCCAGACTCTGCTCAGCTTCAGCCAGAAATAGCAATGTTAACTCTTCAGCAAAACATAAAGAGGTTGATTTTAAATGAGTTGATCGTGCAAAAATGGCCACAGATGCGTATGTGGGCCACACGCAAGCAACACAGATTTTTAAAAACCACAAATTATGCGCTTATGTTCCCATGGATGTGAGAAAAATAAGGGGGCAGAAAACAGGTGGTGCAGGGCGGACCCAACACTTGTGTAACTCCGTATTTTAAAACCAAAAACCTCAAGGCGCATATGCTAGATACCTACGTAACTTTACCGCTGCTTCTGATAAGAAACAAGTCCGTAGGTCTTGACTTTTAGGGCTTATAGGACAGGGTGAGGGGTCCCAGTCAACTTGGCGGTGTGCAGGATGAAGAACCAGAGGGTCTGAAACTCGATAGTAACTGGAGAAAGTGGTGGACTAATTGGAAAACTGGGAATGTGCCTCACGCTAGCAATTTTAAAAATCCGCTTACATACGAATGTAAACTCTGACAAAGTCCTATGGAAGTCATAGGCGCTGGCTTTGCTCGAGTAACCTCTTAAAATTACGAGCGTGGTTGGTTTATTTTAATACTTATGTGCGCAAGTGAACGCACAATTTAAAATTCCAGCACATCTTTGCTCGCAGGCACATACACGCATGTATGGGCGCACATGCACTCATTTTGAAATTACCATCCATGTTTGGGGACAAATTGTTTGATCTCCAAATCAAATGAAGAGACAGGTAGTCTGATGTACTGAGCTCCTCATCCCACTATACCTGCCTTAGTTTGTAGCATTAACAGAGTATTGCAGAATGGTTATTGCACTGCCCTAAGATAATTTTAGAGGAGACTTCAGCATTCATTGTGTTATCTCTTTAGCAGGATCTTGCACTCAGTTTCTGTCATCCATGGTTATGTTAGGTTTGACCCAAATTGTGCAAGGTGCCACTCATACTGGTGGTCATCTTTTAGATCCGTTTGTTTTTCTGCTGATGAATACTCTAAGGTAAAATCCAAAGATGTTTTTCTTTCTCCCGTGGCTTGATTAGACCTTTTTTTTAGTGACTTCTCTCCTTTCCAAGTGAGGCTGGGTTATTTCTACGACAGCCTTAGGAAAAATCACCGCAATCACAGAGTTAAATGCTTCTGATTTTTGGAACAAATTGGATTCACCTCCTCTCATTCCTGCTCATAGATCTGCAGCTGAGAAGGCTGCTGATTGGAAGGCTACGTAAGAGGACAAACCTGTGAGTGCCAGAAAGGGTTTGCTATGCTTCAAAGCCGAAGTCTGCTCCCTGGATCTTGGAAAACCTTTGCACCCTAGAATACGAAGGCCGATGTTCTGAGAGAATCTGAAGGAAGCCTTAAAAGCAGACTCTTAGGCTTGCATGGATTTCCCACTAGAAATCTTATCACTTAGCGATTAAGGCAGCCAAAAAAGAATTTCACATCTACTTATGGTGCTTCTTTAGATTGTCCCAAGGTGAAAGTTTTTTTGCACTGTCCTTTTCCTCTTGCTTTGTCAGGGAGCTCTGTGATTCAGTTTTTGAATAAAGTACTAAACATCTGTAAGGCACTAGATGCTGACATATTTAAGAGTTATGAAGCAATGTATAATGAGGATATTACTTCTTGACAATGCTCTCTTTCTAATGTTGTAGAATCAGTAAAGTTAGTAGCTTTTTGGAAAGTCAGTCACAATGTTTTAAATATTTTGCCAAGAACCATTCAAATTGTGAGCTGCAACCCTGCCCATCTTAGCTCGCTGCAGCATCCAGGAAGGGTTTTACTGATCCAATTAGTTCAATCGTGAATGCATCTATAAAGGAGGGCACTGTGCCTTCATTGATAAAAAGAGTATAAAAATGTCTCATTTATATTCCTGTTCTGAGATAATTATAAGCCAATTGCTAAGACTCCTTTTTTGGGTAAATTTCTTGAAAGACGTGTTATTTCTTAGAGGATCCTGAGTTACTTGACATCATTCAGTTGGATTTTAGGAAGTCCCATGGCACAGAAACAGCTTTGATTGCTGTCCCTGATGATCCTCCTAGAACATTAGATAAGGACTTTGCTGCTGCTCTGGTACATCTGGATTTGCTGATGGTATTTCACACTGTACATTACTCTATTCTTAATAGTCACTTAGCCAGGCTGGGAGCTGGAGATTCGGCTCGTCAGTGGGTGGGTTCATGTTTTGGGGGGCAGAATGCAGAATGTCTGTGTTGGTGGAGATTCCTCCTTTTCTCAGCAGTTGTCTCCTGGTATTCCTCAGGACTTCATCCTGTCCCCTGTATTATTCAACATTTTTCAATATCCTTTGGGAAAACTAATCCATAAGTTTGGGATAAGATGCCAACTTCATGCCATTGATCTTCAGCTCTATGCATGTCTGAAGGTAATTACACTAAGGATCCTCCAGAATAAATGTTGATAAATATTTAGCAAGATTATAGTGATGATACCACTAGAACTGCAGAAATCCCTGGTTAAAGTCTCTAAAGATTCAGGGAATTGTAAATACTGTATCCTGTAAGTCCAAAGACCTGAAGACGCTGTGGCTCAGATATAATCTGTCTTTCCTGCTCTCTTCACAGAGGTGATAGTAGGAAGCATTTCTCATTTGGTGAGAGAGACTGTAGTCATTCTGTGTTGTAACTAAAAAGAGAACACAAAATATTAGTTAGACATGAAATGTCTGCAAATGTAATGTCCATTCCTTACCGTGAATACCAAATTATTTTAAAAACTGAATTCTTCATCCACGCTGGAGAAGATACAAAAACATGATGTTAAACCAAATAAAACTATAAAAAATGAAATAATGACACAATACAGCAATATAATAGGTCGAGCAATAAATATTAAGGAGCAGCCTGGTGGCTCAGTGCTGCACGATGCCAGGCAGGGGACCTGGGCTCAGCTACCGGGCCAGGGCTTTGCTCCCCAGGCTGATCGGGGCTGGGGATATTCATAGTCCCTGGTGGGAGGGAATCTCATTCCTTGGGCAACATTCAAACCTAGTGCTGCGATTTAGAGCCGATGATTACAGGGTTCCAAAAGGAGCTGTGCTTTCAGAAAGCTGCTGAAGATTGTCACTGTTCTAAGATAGGAGAGGATACATATAATCAGCCTCCTTTGTAAAGCCCAAAATAAGAACAAGGAGAGTCTATCCTAGTAACTGAAGATGTTCCACATCCCAAGCCCAGCCAGAGTGCATGTCAGCTCTTGGACCAAGTGAAATCGAATGGGTTCTCCATCAGAACCTCCTTGAGGCAGTTCTAGACCAGGCACACACATGCAGTGGAGTGGAGCCAGCCAGAGGATGTGCTCCAGAAGTACAACCCCTCAGAGACATCCAAGGACCCGCTCTCTCCTCAATCACCTGCTTCTTCACTGAGGTCCTGGATTAGTGTTCCAGCCCCTCTAGGCTCTGAGGAAGGTTCAACAGATATACTCTCCTATCTCCTACCTGAACTTCCTTAATAATCTTTTTCTTTTGCGTTCCATGGAATTGCTGTGCCAATTTTTTAGGCGCTCTGTTTCCTTCTTCCCTGTAAATCGGTGCGATGTGAAAAAGGTTATCGTATATAAAAACTATTAAATAAATGAATGAATAATCATCTCCAGGTGAGAATGTCTCTTACTCTAAGGCGCTTGGCATTAATATAACAACAACGTTCCTTGCACAAAATTATTTGGAACCCTCCTGATTATGGAAGCGAAGCTGCCCTCCATTCTAATCCATGATAGTCTGCAAGAGTTACAAACAAGAATGTGCACCAACAGCAAGGAAAGTAGACCATTAGACCTCAAGGATAGAGTACAAAAATGCTTGGGGTTTGGAAGAGTGCAACTGCTGACAAAATCAATCTCTTTTCAATACTGTGGTGTACTAACCTCACTGCAGAAGTCAATTCTACTACAGTTGTTAGGATTCTTCGTGAATTATAAGAAAGGGACTTTGATTCCATCCAGAAAATCAAATTCATTGGAGCATTGATAGGCAGGTATGGTGGTGTCCGATGTGAGTGAGGTGGCTTGCGAGGCATTCCTGCAAGCCAGTGAATGTAACAATATTCCCATCCAAGGATCTCTCGCCAGTCTTCTAAGCTTGATTTTCTTAGGGAATCTCCTGTGGAGCTCACGTATTAGCTGGGGGGCTTGAAGGTAGGAGGCTGGCTCCCAAGAATTTTCTTCAGGACCATAGTTTTTCCAGGAAATGAGATACTGGAGTTTGTTCCTGAGTATCACTGTCAACAATGACGTTGGAGGGCTTGAGTGATGGTCTAGAAGGCAAAGACAGGACAGCTGGTTTTAATAGCGATACAAGGAATACATCATATGCGGAGAGTGTAGGAGGTTATTTAAATTTATAGGCCAAACTCCCGATTTGACGAACCATGGGGAATGGTACCACAAATCCTGGAGCAAACTTCTGGGATGGCATTTGGAGTTGCAAGTTTTTGGTGCTGAGCCACACCAATTCCCCAGGCTGGAGTTGGTGTACAGGATGACCTTTTCTGTCTGCCTGCCTGCCTTTTGGAATGAGCTGCTCCTTGCTCAAGGAGGTGATGAGTTGTTCACCAGAGTTCATGCAGTTTTCAGCCCATAATATCAGCTACAGTACAGGCAAATGGAACTAGAATAGGCATGGGCATAGAAGGCTAATGGCTGAACACAAGGTAGAAGGGTGAAGACCTAGTTGAGCTAATCACATGGTTATTGTGACAGGCCTCCACTCAAGAAAGGAAGGAGGCCCAGTTATCCTGGCATTGATTCACATATGACTTGAGGAAGGTTTTGAGGGTTTGGTTCCCCTGCAAGTTGTCTGTTACTTTGTGAAATTAAAGGTAATGCCCAATTTATTACATAAACTCTTCCAAACGTGCGCCAAGAACTGTATTCCATGGTCTGAGAGGATGTGGGTAGGAAGCCCATGTAGATGAAAGACATGCTGAATGAAATATTAGCCAATTTAGGAGGTCAAGCTTGATGAATATCCGGGCTCTGTGGAGGCAGTCAAAAAGCTCAGTGATAAGCGTCAATGGGTATGGATTCTTTTTGGTGATGGCATTGAATCCCTGATAATCGATGCATGGATAGAGAGAGGCATCTTTTTTCCCAATGAAGAAGAATCCAACCAGGAAGATGGCATCGAGAAGATAAACCTTTTCCCTGTCGGGCATCTTGGTAGCAAGCAGATCGATGGGGCAATCATAGGAGTGGTGTGGTGGAAGGGTTTCAGCTTATCTCAGATTTCTCACATGGAAAATATTTTTTCTTGTGGAATTCACATCAGCCATTTCAGTCAGTGAACTCCAGGCTGTGGTTCATTATTCTCTTTGTATTCAAGTTTTGGACAAAAGGGTGCTACTCTGCACCCACCCAAAATGTCTAACTAAGAAGGTATCAGCTTTCAATATTAGTCAAGCCATTGGTTTAACCAAGTTGTTTCCAAGGCCACACATGCACATAAAGGTGAAAAAACCCTTCATGCTTTAGACTGAAAAAGAGCCTTGGCTTCCTACAGGAGAACTCTGCCCCATCATCAGGCCTTGAAACTGTTTGTCTCCTATGATCCTAATTGACTGGGCATAACAGATGCCAAAAGTCTATTGTCCAATTAACTACCAGACTGTATTGCTCATTGTTATGCGCTAGCAGGCCTACAGATTACAGACTCGATGAAGTCTCATCAAGTTAGAGCCATGCCTGCATCAATGGCTCTTCTGCCAGCTGTATCTCTTGAAGACATCTGTAAAGCTGCAACTTAGTCATCAGTGGGCACATGTACATCCCATTTCTGTCTGGACAATCCTTTAAAGAGTGACAGTAAATTCAGACAAGCAGTTTTGTGTAGCCTGTTTGCCAGTAGTCTACTCTCCATGTTGCTTATTCAGTAAATGCTTCACTGTAACCATCAACTTGGACTAATTCAGCCTGGCTTGTCCATGGGGAAAGGACGTTTGCTTACTGTAAATGGTATTCTCTGCAGACGGCAGCATGAAATAGCCATGCTAAATACCCACTTGCTGCCTTGGAGTGTTGACTACTTAGCTAGATTAAGCCCTGTGTTATGTTGAGCAAGTCCCGGGATGGCCCCGAGACTGACTGTACTCACTGTTGATACTGTTTGAAGCCCAAGATAGAGCAGACTAAAATCTTCCTCTCTATGTTTATTCTGATACCAAGCTTCTTTTTTTGATTTTGTTGTGCATAACATTGCTGTGGCCCCTCATTTGGTTTCTGTTTTCATTTACTTTAGAATTCAAGGGGAGCTCTGAGCTGCAGGCAGTGCTGACTTCTTACAGCTGCCAATACTTATGGCAATCCATGGTTGTTGCTTGCTTCAAGTGTCAGCGGTTGAAAGAAGTCCATGCTGCCTTCAGCTCCTTATTGTTACGATCCTACTCGTGGAGCTCATCCGGCGAGCAGGCCTCTTCACATACCTCAGGCCGGCCCGACGCTGCCATGTCCTATCCTGTGGCTTGGGCCGCTCCTGGACCATGCTGCAGCCGTTCCTCTGCTGCTGCAACTTGGGGCCACCTTCAGGCCACCGCCTCTTCGCGGCCTG
Source organism: Rhinatrema bivittatum (assembly GCF_901001135.1). Lineage (NCBI taxonomy): Eukaryota > Metazoa > Chordata > Amphibia > Gymnophiona > Rhinatrematidae > Rhinatrema > Rhinatrema bivittatum. The sequence goes on along the minus strand of NC_042628.1, from coordinate 72,273,030 downwards.
GCCGCTACCACTTCTTGGATCTTCGCAGCCCAAGCACCACTGTCGGGGTCTCCTCTTCACGGCCCAGTGGCTGCCTCCAGGAATCCTCTTCACGGCCTGTGTGGCAGGGGAAGCCGCTGCAGCTGCGATGCCATTCCGTGGCCTGGAGGCCACCCCTGATGCCTGCCTGTTGCTGTTCTTCGCCGTCTGGAGGCTGCCGCTGTCCTTGATCCTGCTCCACTCCCTGGGCCTTCCTTTAGGCGTCGGCGCGTGCCTCTTCTTCTGATTTAAAGGGCCAGTGGCGGGAAAAGCCTGCGGCCCCACTGGAAGCCAGTCTTTCTTCACTTCCTGCTTCAACCCTATAAAAGGGCTCAGTTCCTGTTCCCCAGGGCATTCGGATCCAGAATCCACAGTTGTCTGTGTTCCTTTTCGGGTCAAGGTCCTCCATGGTTTTCACTTGTCTAAATGGCTCTTTGTTCCGTATTCCTGGTTTCCTCATCCTGATGCTCCTGGTCTTGTCCTTTGTTGGAGCTCCTTCGTTGCCTGTTCCATGTCCTGATGTTCCAGATGTCTTGATGTTCCGTGGTTCCGTTCCTGAAAGCCTTGACGTTCCATGTCCTGATGTTACAGATGTTCCATGTTCCTGATGTGCTGGTTCTGATGTCTTCGTCTTTGCCTCTGCAACCAGTTCCCAGATTCCTTGCGTCCACCTTTCCTGGCGTGCCACTGTTGTGGTCCGTGACCAGCCATGGGGGGCTGTGTAGGGTGCCTCGTGGTACTGGCCTTCTTGTCGTCTTCAGCGCAAGCTTTCGTAAGACTCCTGTTTTTAGTGCCTTGCTCCTGAGAATCCTGAGGCTTGAATCCTGTTCCCGGTCTTCGGAGTCCCTTGTGTCTGCTTCCGTCCATATCTAAGATTCTGCCAGAACCTGCAGAACCTTCAGAGTGGTCCGTGACCAGCCACAGGCGGCTGTGTAGGGCGTGCCCCGTGCAGGCCTCTACTAATCATCGTCATGTTCCAGTCTCAAGTTCCACTTCCTTGCCTGGAGTCTACTTGTGTTCAGCGTGGTCTGCGACCAGCCATGGGCGGCTGTGTAGGGCACACTGCGATCCAGTTCTCACCCAGTACTTTTGTCTGAATCCTGAATCCTTGTCCAAGTCTTCTGAGTAACCTGAATCCTTGTCCGAGTCAACTGCGTATCCAAGTCATCGTCTGAGTCTTCGTCCGAGTCTTCCTAATTCCTGTCTTGTCCTGTTCCTGCCCTCAGCGTCCGTCTGGCCTCACGCACTCGTCATTCCCAAACGGCGGGTCCAAAAGGGCTACCGAGTCGCCGGAGGGCTACTCTTGTGACAAGCATTGCGTTGTTGGGTCACACTGGTGCATGTAGGTCCAGCAGAGGGCTGACCCTGTCATGTTCCTGCTTTGAAGTTCCTTGCATTGGTTCCAGTCCTGCTTTGTTCCTGTTCCGCCCATGCTTGCATGCTCTCACCTCCCACGGTGTGGCTTGGGGCTCCTTCCTGAGTTGTGCTGTGGTTCATGGGCTCATGCTCTCCCATGAGCTAGCGACCGCGCCTCCGTGCCCTCATCACCAGCCATAGGCCGCGCCTGCATCAGGATCCGAAGGCCTCGCGGTCGCAACACTTATGGGCTCCACTGTCCCCAACACCTGCAGATCTTCTCCAATACTCTTTCTCCCTCCGACCAACACATTCCCCATACTTTGTCTCTCTCCCTTCCCCAGCTGATCCTCCCAGTCTCTCACCCTCACTTGCCTCTCCCAGCTCTCAGCCCCTACCAGATGGGTCCCCGATTCCTCAAACTCTTTTCTGTACTGTGCTGCTCTTGGAGTGTGAGCCATGTGCCGGGCAGTGCCTGAAATCCTCTGCTCCTCTCAAAGCATCACATGAATAGTGCGGGAGGGCAGGATTTGCACTGCTCACACTCCCAGAGCTGCCTGATGCAGGAAGCAGATAGCAATGGCTCCTCCTCCTCCTGCAGGTTTTCCCTGCCCTGCCCTTCTGTCAGACACAGCTGTGCTGGCTCCTCCTGCCCCTGTCAGCTCAGGGAACCAGCTGTATACGTTGCTGTGCTCAGGCAAGCTGGGTCTTCAAGGATTTTATGCAAAGGCAAAATCTGGGCTTGGGGAGCAGGGGGTAGAGAGTTCTGCATTGCTCAGTTGCAAGGAATTCCCCCAGGATTAGGAGTCTCACCTAGAAACACATCCAGGAGAGAAGGGAGTGAAGTTGTCTCTTCTGAGTTTGCCAGAGTCCTTTGGATTGAGCCTCATTCGAGGGTCCCATACCAATAGTGGTGTTGAGAAGAATAAAAATCCTGATTTTCCTTTCCTTTTTCCAGTGCACATGGAATCTGGGAAGAAAGAAGACAGTGTAAGTTTAGAGGATTATTCTCCAGTCTCAGATACGGCCTGGACTCAAATTGCATCTGTTTTCCCCCCTCTGACTCTTCTAGCCCCAGGATCACAGTACCTGCTCCTTCCACAGCTCAGGGTCTCCCATTAAATCCAGGGTCATATTGCTTCTTTCTCCCAAGCTTAGGGGTCCTCTGGGACCTAACATCACATTGCCCCCTCCTCCCCAGCCTAGGGTATTCCATGGGAGCAAGAGACCCACTCCCCCTTATTCTCTATGGGGCCGATGTAATAAGGGGCGCTAAGGTCAACGCAGGTTTTTATTCCTGTTTTAGCTTGCATTTTTCTGATGTAAGTTACCTCTGGTGTGTAACAGGGGTTTTAACTCCTATAAAATGTGCTACACCAAGAATAAAAGCCAACTCTAAGATTAGCACAGGTGCATGCAAATCCCATGTAAAAGAAGGCATTAGGTATTCACAGCAATGCAGGAAGGTGCATTAAAGGGCAGACAGCTTGAAGCCCATTTTCTTAATGCTGGAAATGGAAGTCCTGGGTCAGAGCAGGACTAACAATTAACTCACATTTCTGGTTGCCACATTATATTATTGCTGTGCCCAGTGTGGTAGTGTCTGGCTGCTTCTACCATACTGAACACAGAGAGTAAGGTTGGCCAGCAGAAATGTGAGTTTACTGCACCTGAGACCCAGGGTTAATTTACGAGGCTCTCGGAGAGGGCACCCACAGTTGAATAGTAAACCTGCACTCTGCATCCAACTTTGGTTGCTGGATATGGAAGTGTCCTTCCCACATTAGAGAATGATCTGGTGATGAGAATATTCAGTCTTCAAGCAGAGTGAGTACTGAGTATGGAGGAGTCCGGTGTTATAGCAGAGCAGGTGCCCATAATGTGCAGGTATCCTTTCCTGCATTAGAGAAGGTTTTGGTGATGCTGAGGTCCCGTTATGCCTTAGAGCTGGAGGATGGGCATTGAGGTGACCTGACCTGCACACGAGGAAGCTCTGGTGACGTGGATCTCCTGCCTTGCAGCAGAAGATGTGCTTGACATGGAGTTGTCCTGTCTTACAGCAGAACAGATACTTATGATGAGGAAGTCATCCTTTTCTGCTTTAGAGTAGTTGCTGGTGATGGCAGAGTGGCATTTCATGCAGCAGATCAGGGGCTAATATTGACAACAGCCTCCTTTCCTACAGCCAGAAGGATGATAGTGATGGTGAATGTTTTGTTTCCTGTAAAACAAATGGGCACTAGTGCTGGTGAGCGGCCTTTAGTGCAGCAGTGTGAGTGCTCACATTGATGAGGGTGTCCCCTCCTGCCAAAGAGTGGGTGCTGGTGATGAGAAGGGTGCCTTTTCCTGCAGCAGTGGGTGCTAATGATTAGAAAGATTTCCTGTTTGCTAGTTCTGCAGTGAAGCTTGTTCTCCTGAAGAGGAGAGAGTTCTGGATGGCAGTGGAGTTGTTGCTGGATATGGAGGTGTCCTTCCCTGTATTAGAGAAGGTTCTGGTGATTAAAATATCCAGTGCATGGGCAGATCGAGTGCTGAGCATGCAGTGTCCTCTCTTGCAGCAGAACAGGTGCTCATAGTGCAGAAGGTGTCCTTCCCTGTATTAGAGAAGGTTCTGGTGATTAAAATATCCAGTGCATGGGCAGATCGAGTGCTGAGCATGCAGTGTCCTCTCTTGCAGCAGAACAGGTGCTCATAGGGCAGAAGGTGTCCTTCCCTGTATTAGAGAAGGTTCTGGTGATTAAATTATCCAGTGCATAGGCAGATCGAGTGCTGAGCATGCAGTGTCCTCTCTTGCAGCAGAACAGGTGCTCACAGGGCAGAAGGTGTCCTTCCCTGAATTAGAGAAGGTTCTGGTGATTAAATTATCCAGTGCATGGGCAGATCGAGTGCTGAGCATGCAGTGTCCTCTCCTGCAGCAGAACAGGTGCTCATAGGGCAGAAGGTGTCCTTCCCTGAATTAGAGAAGGTTCTGGTGATTAAATTATCCAGTGCATGGGCAGATCGAGTGCTGAGCATGCAGTGTCCTCTCTTGCAGCAGAACAGGTGCTCATAGTGCAGAAGGTGTCCTTCCCTGTATTAGAGAAGGTTCTGGTGATTAAAATATCCAGTGCATGGGCAGATCGAGTGCTGAGCATGCAGTGTCCTCTCCTGCAGCAGAACAGGTGCTCATAGGGCAGTAGGTGTCCTTCTCTGTATGAGAGAAGGTTCTGGTGATTAAATTATCCAGTGCATGGGCAGATCGAGTGCTGAGCATGCAGTGTCCTCTCTTGCAGCAGAACAGGTGCTCATAGGGCAGAAGGTGTCCTTCTCTGTATTAGAGAAGGTTCTGGTGATTAAATTATCCAGTGCATGGGCAGATCGAGTGCTGAGCATGCAGTGTCCTCTCTTGCAGCAGAACAGGTGCTCATAATTTAGAAGGTGTCCTTTTCTGGTCCTGTGACCAGTAATGTGGTATGCTGGATATAATGTGGTGGGGGTGGAAGGGAAATAGAACCAAGAGTTAAGAGAAAATGATAAGTATGAGAGAAAAAAATGTGTGAAGCTTGCTGGGCAGACTAGATGGGCCATTTGGTCTTCTTCTGCCGTCATTTCTATGTTTCTATGTTTCTATGATTGCAGTAATGTGGATGCTGGATATAATGTCCAATCGTGCAGTTGTAATCTCCTTGCATCTAATCAGGATTCACATCTTACTCCCAAGAGTTCTTTGACAAGTAGAAAGAGCATCAGGCAGGCAAAGTCCAAAACAAGATCTCTATTTTTACGTCTGCATCTTGTGTTTGTGTGGCTCACGGGGCTGGAGAGTCAGGGACTGAATAACTCCTATGAGACCTCTTCAGGAATACCTTGGATAAGGTGAAGGATGAGCAACAGGCAGGCTTAATAGAGGATCCAAGGTCCCATGGAGATGGAAGCGTTCTTTATAGTCTTATGTTCTGCTGCAGCAATGTGGCTGTGAGATCAAAGAAGCAAAGCTGTGGCTCACTGTTGTATAGATTTGCCCTGGTTTCTCTGGGAGAAGCAGAAGGGATAGATGGGCTGAAGAGGACCCCTAAAGAGCTGCCAGCATGTCCATCACCATCATCATCATCATTATCTTGCATCCCCAAATTTCAATGGTGATCTGAGAAGATTGAAGGAAAATCCACTGCTCTGGCTGATACCTTTACAGTCCTGATGTAGAAGGACAAGGAGGAGGATGATCAGACAGGCTGATGAGAGGAGAGGATTTCTCCTTGTTCTTATATCTCCCAACTTCCAATTATTTGGATGTAAAATGAGAGGAAAAGCCGATCTTCTGGCTTGGATGTAAAAGGAGAGGGAAAGCCGATCTTCTGGCTTGGATGTAAAAGGAGAGGAAAAGCCGATCTTCTGGCTTGGATGTAAAAGGAGAGGAAAAGCCGATCTTCTGGCTTTGATGTCCCCTAACAGCGATGGAATGGCTGGGGGATGGGACGAGGAGCCGATGGTCGGGCTCCCTCCGAGTGGACCTCTTCCGCAGTTCCTGGGACATGTAGGAGGAGGAGGAGGATGGCAGGTTGAGAAGAGGAAGGCAGGGTCTAAGAGGAGTTGGAAGCAGCACTGGGTGCCGATGGTAAATTCCCCCAGCGATGGAAGGGCTGGGGGTAAGGCAAGGAGGAAGACCCAAGGAAAGCCCTGGTCTTTCCTTCACAGGTCTGCTTCCAACTTCTCTTTCTCCTCCTCCTCTTTCTCCTCCTTCTCCACTTCCTCCTCTTCAATGTCCTCCAGGATCATTGGGTATTCGCTGCATTTCTGTTTCCTCGAGGGCACAGGAGACGGGACAGGCTCTTGCCAGGCTCTCAAAGCCGCAGGTGTTCGATCTGTATTAAAGAGATAAGAGAGAAACAAACAAATATTATTCTGGTAGGAGAGGAGGAGGTAAAGAGGTAGGAAGGTAAAGAGGTAGGAAGGTAAAGAGGAGGAGGTAAAGAGGAAGGAAGGTAAAGAGGAGGAGGTAAAGAGGAAGGAAGAGGAACGGGGAAACTTTGCCATGGCACCACTCCAGCTTCACCCACAGTGTTGCCCCTTTTCCTCTCTGAAGGGAGGGTGACATTTTCAATGGCTTATACCTAATTATATTAAGATAAGCTACCTGCCTTGGTGCACCCTGGGTACCCACAGTCAGTTTGACTTATTGTGCACTGCCTTGACTGAATCTCTTTAATAAGGCGCTTGATAAATCATAATAAATAAATTGTCTTCCCTGTGACTTGCCAAACTCTCACACTGAGTCCCTGCAAAGGCAGGACTATGTGCAAGGCTCAGCGCTACTTAGACAGATAAGTCTGTACTTCTTCAGGTAAGTAGCACTGAATATTGGCCTCAGTGTTTATGATGAATCCTTTTGTTGCATATTTTGATGTATATTGGACTGTTAGGATACAAATTCTTTTTGATTGTTTATAGCTGTTTTCTTGTGTGATATATTACAATCTTTGGGGTGATGCATCAAGCCTCATTAGAGCTCTAACATGCACTATATCGTGTATATCATGCGATATTGTGCAATAGATGCAATATTTAGTATCTCCCAGCCCAGATACCCTGCCCTATTACAATGATCTTCCTTGCATGTGAGGTGCAAACGGGAAGGCAGAGCAGTGATCAATGATGACCCCGTCTCCCCAAAGTGGTAACTAATAAAAAAATAAAGGGTGGGATCGGCCCCAGCCTCTCCTTCCCCCTCCCCAAAGCTAAAACTTAAAATGTGGCCCTAGCCCTCCAAATCCCTGCCCCTCACCTCCCACCTGTCAGGTGACAGTGACACTCCCCCCACATCCATACTGCTCACCCCCACCCCTTCCATGTGACAGGGACACTCCCCCACGTCCATACTCCTCACCCCCACCCCTTCCAAGTGATAGTGACACTCCCCCCGCATCCATACTCCTCACCCCCACCCCTTCCAAGTGACAGTGACTCTCCCCCACGTCCATACTCCTCACCCCCACCCCTTCCAAGTGACAGGGACACTCCCCCACGTCCATACTCCTCACCCCCACCCCTTCCAAGTGACAGTGACACTCCCCCCACATCCATACTCCTCACCTCCCACCCCTTCCATGTGACAGGGACACTCCCCCACATCCATACTCCTCACCCCCACCCCTTCCAAGTGACAGTGACACTCTCCCCACATCCATACTCCTCACCTCCCACCCCTTCCAAGTGACAGGAACACTCCCCCACGTCCATACTCCTCACCCCCACCCCTTCCAAGTGACAGTGACTCTCCCCCCACATCCATACTCCTCACCTCCCACCCCTTCCATGTGACAGGGACACTTCCCCACGTCCATACTCCTCACCCCCACCCCTTCCAAGTGACAGTGACACTCCCCCCACATCCATACTCCTCACCTCCCACCCCTTCCAAGTGACAGGGACAATTCCCCCCACATCCATACTCCTCACCCCCACCCCTTCCAAGTGACAGTGACTCTCCCCCCACATCCATACTCCTCACCTCCCACCCCTTCCAAGTGACAGGAACACTCCCCCACGTCCATACTCCTCACCCCCACCCCTTCCAAGTGACAGTGACTCTCCCCCCACATCCATACTCCTCACCTCCCACCCCTTCCAAGTGACAGGGACTCTCCCCCCACATCCATACTCCTCACCTCCCACCCCCTCCAAGTGACAGGGACACTCCCCCCACATCCATACTCCTCACCCCCACCCCTTGCCAAGTGACAGTGACTCTCCCCCCACAGCCATACTCCTCACCTCCCACCTCTTCCAAGTGACAAGGACACTCCCCCCACATCCATACTCCTCACCTCCCACCCCTTCCAAGTGACAGTGATTCTCCCCCCACTTCCATGCTCCTCACCCCCACCCCTTCCAAGTGACAGTGACTCTCCCCCCACATCCATACTCCTCACCCCCACCCCTTCCAAGTGACAGGGACACTCCCCCACGTCCATACTCCTCACCCCCACCCCTTCCAAGTGACAGTGACACTCCCCCACATCCATACTCCTCACCTCCCACCCCTTCCAAGTGACAGGGACACCCCCCCACGTCCATACTCCTCACCCCCACCCCTTCCAAGTGACAGTAACACTCCCCCCACATCCATACTCCTCACCTCCCACCCCTTCCAAGTGACAGGGACACTCCCCCCACGTCCATACTCCTCACCTCCCACCCCCTCCAAGTGACACGGACACTCCCCCCACATCCATACTCCTCACCCCCACCCCTTTCAAGTGACAGTGACTCTCCCCCCACATCCATACTCCTCACCTCCCACCCCTTCCAAGTGACAGGGACAATTCCCCCCACATCCATACTCCTCACCCCCACCCCTTCCAAGTGACAGTGACTCTCCCCCCACATCCATACTCCTCACTCCCACCCCTTCCAAGTGACAGTGACTCTCCCCCCACATCCATACTCCTCACCTCCACCCCTTCCAAGTGACAGTGACTATCCCCCCACGTCCATACTCCTCACCTCCCACCCCTTCCAAGTGACAGGGACATTCGCCCCCTGTCCATACTCCTCACCCCCAACCCCTGCCAATGGACAGTGATGGCCTTCCTCCCCCAAGTCACAGCGATGACCTCCCCAATGGAAAAAAATAAAAAGGTCTGGGCCAAATCCCACCCCCGAAAGATAAAGAAATTCATATCCCGGCTCCCTCCGTCCACTCCCCACTCCCTTGTACCTTGACAAATGGCGCCGTCCAGGCTGGGTGCGATGCTGCACCCGTCCCCAACGTGGGATCCGTTTTAAGGGATGGGGGGATGTGGGAGGGGCTGTTTTTAGATATTGGGAAACCTAAGGCATTGTTGTAGGACGCTCCTGTCTGGCAGGGCCCGGTCCCTAGAGGTGGAGGGTGCCCCAATCTTTCTTTGAGGCTGTACGGGAGCTGGGGGTTTCAGGAGATTGCTCCTTTGCTTTAAAGCCCCAGCTAAGGGCAGTTTAAAAGCAGCTAAGGTGGCTGAAGTATATTTTATCCCAGGGAGGATTTCATTTAGTGCTGCAGGCATTTGTATTGCCCTGGCTGGATGCCTTGTATGGGGGCTCCCTAGGGGTTAAATAAATCAATCTGAAGCCATTGCACTTGTTACAGAAAGCAGCGGCCCTGTGAATACTGGGACCACATCTTGTCTATTTAGTGCCAGTTACGTTGCTTGCCTGTGGGTCAGAGGATTGATTTGGGCCTTAGTTCTGAAGAAGGGAAGGCCAGGGACCCTGCGGGAGCTGTCGATGCCTTATAAACCCATGCGGTCACTGACGTCAGCCGCCCATAAGCTGTTGGTGTCCCTGTGGTCTTCAGGGTACCCGGCTCGGGCTTTCTCAGCGGTTGGCTTCACTCTGGGATTCACTGCCAGGGGATATTCCTGGGATTGAGGATTATAAAATGTTCCCTAAAAGACTACAGGCCTCCCTGTCCCAGCAGGATGTGAGCTGATTAGGGTGTGAGGCATGGGCTTCAGTTTTACCTGTTTTATTTATTTATTATGCATGCTCAGTTTGTAAATTCACTGGGAATGGATATTTTCTGCTATAAGTCATGCAAATAATCAATATTTCTATCATTTATTATCTCTTAGTCTCATCATTCTCTGCCGCTCTTTCTCACATACTTTGTAAAGTTTCCTCACCAATTCCCCTTTCCTTGTTTAAAGTTGCTTCTTTCCCAGGCCTTTTCTGTTCTCTCTCAGCAGTTAATAAAGATGTTTCTCACATTTCTCACTGCCATATTGCTGAGGAGTTGGTGGTGTGATTAATAAATAGAAGCAATAAATAATTCCTGACATGGCACTCGCTTGTCGCCTCATTCATTTTGCAGGTGCTGTTGCTTTAAGGTGACCTCCAACAATCAAACCCTCACTCACCCACCTTTACAGTCCTGTGACTGAGAAATGTAAGCTCTCACCTGCCCACCTGTCCTGCAACCATAAGATCTCCTGCCTCCGTGCAGCGAGGTCCATCTCGGGTGATGTTAGGTCCCCTTCTCCTATCTCGCTGGCTCCAGCTGGCATGAGCACAGCGGCCTCCTCAATGGTCTCCAGGGAGCAGATAGAGCTGCCCTCACTGCTCTCGCTGCTGCCCTCACCTGCAGCCGAGAGCTCTGCCTCTCCTCCTTCTCTGACCTCCTCCATCACCAGTGGGAGAGGAAGGTCAGGCTTGGCCTGGCGCACTGGATGCACCTTTCTCGAACGCCGAAAACATGCACACTTGCCTTGGCAAGCACCCATCTTTCTCTAAAGAGAAAAAAGGTAGTCACCTCCCGATATCCGGTCAGTGACAAAGAGCAGCTCCCTCAGTGCTCCTTAGGACTTCCAGACTCTACTGATGTCATAAAGCCAGAACCTTCCACTCAGCCAGAGACCTTGCCCACACATATGATGTCACAGCATAAGCTCCTCCCTCTTAACCAGAGGCCCTGCCCATATCATAGATATCCATTGCTAGCTCCTCCCACTCAGCAGGTGCCCTTCCCCCACCACCAGGGACCATACTGTGCTGATCCCTGATGTCACAAGGATGGATTTACCAGTTCCTGCCTGTATCGATATTAATTTTTATTTAGCTTCTTTGAAGGCTGAGCTGTAATAAATGTTCTTAACGTATATGACCGAGACTTGCCTATTTTGACCTGACAGCTTTGTTTTAGTGCAGTTCTGATGCAATTTAATTGAAAAGATACACATTAATTCAGAATAAATGTTTAGCTTTCTGCACTGTTAGTGCATCATGCATGGCTCTGATAATAGAGGAAAAAACTAAATTGTGCTCACATTCTTTCATCACAGTATTGAGCTACACTGTGAGAGCCAGATTCTCAATTATCTGCTAAGTGGGTAAGATAACGCGCTAATTCAGCAGAAACTAACTGGTTAGATTGTCAGGTCAATATTTGGCTAAACCTAGCAGATCACAATTTCAGTTCTAATTTTAGGAGTATGTACCAAAGAAAAAAATGCAACCACATACAATCAAAGCAAGAATAACAGTGAACACTACACTATAAGAAGAAGTACATAGGATAACCAAGGATAGAAAAGCATCAAGTATGGGAGTTACACCTGAATAAGAAAGAATCACGTCTCACATTTTCCTTCGAGCAGGACTGTGACTGTACTTCATATTTAGAAAACAGGCATAAAGTGCTCCAGCACATATTCACATCCAAAACAGAACCATACGTCCAGTGATGCAAAATAAAGTGCAACCGAAAGCTTGAAGTGCAGGAGATGCTTATTCTGGTTCCACATCCCAGGTCACAATTTGACCAGTGAGAGTGGGCTGGGGTGCCCGGTTAAACTTAGCTGGTTAGTACTGAAAATCTGGCACTAATCTGCTAAGTTCTTTTTAAAATAAGGAAAAATTTAAAGAAAATGCAATGCAGTTTAAATTTAAAAACATTGGGGGTCATTTACTAAGCATTTCCCCCATAGACACAAAATTGGAAAAAACCTTTAGTAAATGACCCCCATTGCCATGGTCCTCGTTCCTTTCCCTCACCCTCCCAATGTTCAGGACAAAAGAAATTCCCCACTGTCCGCATCCCCTCTCACTCCCAATGGTTGTTTTAAAACCAAATGTGAGTCCCTGCAGCCCCCCTTAACCTCCCTCGCTCTCTCCTCCCTCAGAACAGAAAAATGGCTGCTGGAGATCCCTGGGGTGCCCAGGCCTGCCTCCATCCTTATGTGGACAGGAGCACAACTCTCTCAGCTCAGGAAGAAATAACCCCAAACTAAGAGTGCGCAGGGAAGTCCCCTTATCTTGGCACTTGATCCCCCTCCTCCTCTTCTTTCAGCCACAGGACAGAAATGGACAGAGCTGGGGAGTGGTATTAGAGGTGGTGAGGGTAGATAAAGGAGGCTGCGTCCCCTCAATCCCTGACCTCTCCAAACTAGAACTTCCCTCTAAGAGGAAGCTTGCTAAGAGGGGCCATGGGCACTGCATCTTCCCACACAGTGATGCAACAGCAGAAACCCGACCTTAGAGGAAATCTTATAAAGCTCATGCAATGTGTCAGCCAAAACGGCAGCTCCAGATTCTTACAGCGCTGCTTCCTGCACAAAGCGGCCCGAGCCACATATCCCCCACAAAGAGAGATTGATTTATTCATGCAGCGGGGATTAGAACCCGCTCTCCTATTTTCCCAGTGCTCACGCTGAGATTGTGTAAATAGGTTTCTGCATATCCTGCCCCCTCCTCTTTTTGGATGGGTCTCAGTGCTATAAGTAGCCACGGAGCACATGCAGTAGTCAGAGGGACGGAGGAAGCCAGAGGGTCGGTGCTAGGAGAGGGGAGACGGAAGGAAAATAAAATTTTACAAAATAAAATCAAGAAATGTAAAACATCAATCATAATAGTAAAATCATATTCATAAAAAGAATAAACATTTCAAACTAATGACTAAAATATCCAAAATTTCCCAAAACACCAATAAAATATTTCAAAACATCTGCTAAATAAAAAAATCCAATAATTAAAAATTGTTCTATTCCTCTTCCCTCCATAGAAACATAGAAATGACGGCAGACGAAGACCAAATGGCCCATCCAGTTTGCCCAGCAAGCTTCACACATTTTTTTCTCATACTTATCTGTTTCTCTTGGCTCTTAGTAACCTTTGGTTCTATTTCCCTTCCACCCCCACCATTAATGTAGAGAGCAGTGATGGAGCTGCATCCAAGTGAAATATCTAGCTTGATTAGTTAGGGGTAGTAGGGGTAGTAACCGCCGCAATAAGCAAGCTACACCCATGCTTATTTGTTTTACCCAGACTATGTTATACAGCCCTTATTGGTTGTTTTTCTTCTCCCCTGCCGTTGAAGCAGAGAGCTATGCTGGATATGCGTGAAGTATCAGTTTTTCTTCTCCCCTGCCGTTGAAGCAGAGAGCTATGCTGGATATGCGTGAAGTATCAGTTTTTCTTCTCCCCTGCCGTTGAAGCAGAGAGCTATGCTGGATTAGGGATGTGAATCGTTTTAGGACGATTAAAATTATCGTCCGATAATTTTAATATCGTCTTAAACCGTTATGGAACACAATACAATACAGATTCTAACGATTTATCGTTATAAATCGTTAGAATCGTGAGCCGGCACATTAAAACCCCCTAAAACCCACCCCCGACCCTTTAAATTAAATCCCCCACCCTCCCGAACCCCCCCCCAAATAACTTAAATAACCTGCGGGTCCAGCGGCGGTCCGGAACGGCAGCGGTCCGGAACGGGCTCCTGCTCCTGCATCTTGTCGTCTTCAGCCGGCGCCATTTTCCAAAATGGCGCCGAAAATGGCGGCGGCCATAGACGAAAAAGATTGGACGGCAGGAGGTCCTTCCGGACCCCCGCTGGACTTTTGGCAAGTCTCGTGGGGGTCAGGAGGCCCCCCACAAGCTGGCCAAAAGTTCCTGGAGGTCCAGCGGGGGTCAGGGAGCGATTTCCCGCCGCGAATCGTTTTCGTACGGAAAATGGCGCCGGCAGGAGATCGACTGCAGGAGGTCGTTCAGCGAGGCGCCGGAACCCTCGCTGAACGACCTCCTGCAGTCGATCTCCTGCCGGCGCCATTTTCCGTACGAAAACGATTCGCGGCGGGAAATCGCTCCCTGACCCCCGCTGGACCTCCAGGAACTTTTGGCCAGCTTGTGGGGGGCCTCCTGACCCCCACGAGACTTGCCAAAAGTCCAGCGGGGGTCCGGAAGGACCTCCTGCCGTCCAATCTTTTTCGTCTATGGCCGCCGCCATTTTCGGCGCCATTTTGGAAAATGGCGCCGGCTGAAGACGACAAGATGCAGGAGCAGGAGCCCGTTCCGGACCGCTGCCGTTCCGGACCGCCGCTGGACCCGCAGGTTATTTAAGTTATTTGGGGGGGGTTCGGGAGGGTGGGGGATTTAATTTAAAGGGTCGGGGGTGGGTTTTAGGGGGTTTTAGTGTGCCGGTTTTTCGATTTTTCGATTTTTAACGATTTTTCACGATATTTTACCCCCCAAACGGCAACAATACGATTCCCTCCCCCTCCCAGCCGAAATCGATCGTTAAGACGATCGAGGACACGATTCACATCCCTATGCTGGATATGCGTGAAGTATCAGTTTTTCTTCTCCCTTGCCGTTGAAGCAGAGAGCTATGCTGGATATGCGTGAAGTATCAGTTTTTCTTCTCTCCTGCCATGGAAGCAGAGAGCCATGCTGGATATGCATTGAAAGTGAAGCATCAGGCACATTTGGTTTGGGGTAGTAACCGCCGTAACAAGCCAGCTACTCCCCGCTTTGTGATTGCAAATCCTTTTTTCTTCTCCCCTGCCGTTGAAGCTATGTTGGATATGCGTGAAGCATCAGTTTTTCTGTTCCCCTGTTGCTGAAGCAGAGAGCTATGCTGGAAATGCGTGATGTATCAGTCTTTCTCCCATGCCGTTGAAGCAAAGAGCCATGCTGGATATGCATGGAAAGTGAAGTATCAGGCTTATTTGGTTTGGGGTAGTAACCGCCGTAACAAGCCAGCTACTCCCCGCTTTGTGAGTGCGAACCTTTTTTTCTTCTCCCTTGCTGTTGAAGCGGAGAGCTCTGCTGGATGTGTGAAGTATCAGTTTTTCTTCTCCCCTGCCGTTGAAGCAGAGAACTATGCTGGATATGCATTGAAAGTGAAGTATCAGGCATATTTGGTTTGGGGTAGTAACCGCCGTAACAAGCCAGCTACTCCCCTCTTTGTGAGTGCAAATCCTTTTTTCACATTTCCTCTTGCTGTTGAAGCTTAGAGCGATGTTGGAGTCACAGTAAGCATGTGTATGTTTATTGAATAAGGGTATTGTGTCCAGGCAGTAGCCATCATTCTGGCGAGTCACCCACTCTTCATTGGCGGCCTCTTGACTTTATGGATCCACAGTGTTTATCCCACGCCCCTTTGAAGTCTTTCACAGTTCTGGTCTTCACCACTTCCTCCGGAAGGGCATTCCAGGCATCCACCACCCTCTCCGTGAAGAAATACTTCCTGACATTGGTTCTGAATCTTCCTCCCTGGAGCCTCAAATCGTGACCCCTGGTTCTGCTGATTTTTTTCCTACGGAAAAGGTTTGTCATTGTTTTTGGATCATTAAAACCTTTCAAGTATCTGAAAGTCTGTATCATATCACCTCTGCTCCTCCTTTCTTCCAGGGTGTACATATTTAGATTCTTCAATCTCTCCTCGTACGTCATCCGATGAAGATCCTCCACCTTCCTGGTCGCCCTTCTCTGTACCGTTTCCATCTTGTCTTTGTCTTTTTGTAGATACGGTCTCCAGAACTGAACACAGTACTCCAGGTGAGGCCTCACCAAGGACCTGTACAAGGGAATAATCACTTCCCTTTACTTACTCGATATTCCTCTCTCTATGCAGCCCAGCATTCTTCTGGCTTTTGCTATCGCCTTGTCGCATTGTTTCGCAGACTTCATATCATTAGACACTATCACCCCAAGGTCCCTCTCCTGCTCCGTGCACATCAGCCTTTCCCCCCCCATCGAATACAGTTCATTCGGATTTCCACTCCCCATATGCATGACTTTGCACTTCTTGGCATTGAATCTCAGCTGCCATATCTTCGACCACTCTTCCAGTTTCCTTAGATCCCGTCTCATTCTCTCCACTCCTTCCGGCGTGTCCACTCTGTTGCAGATCTTAGTGTCATCCGCAAAAAGACAAACCTTACCTTCTATCCCATCCGCAATGTCAACCCAAAATTAAGTATTTCAAAAGAGCAGAATCATCAGATCACACCTTATAATTAAAACTAGTAAGGATTAAAAAATCTTTTGCTCTCCATACCTGTGATCTGCTGATTTCCAGTCACCCTGAAATTGTCGCGGATTGGGGGAGGTAGGGATGCACAAATTTTATCTTCTCTCTCACACACACACGTACAAGATATATATAGATATATACATATATATGTGTGTGTGTGTGAGTGTGCATGGCTATGAGAGCCTATATGTGACACATGGGCTCTTAGAGGCACCTACTACACAGGCTCGCACACAGACACACATGCATAGGTTCTCACACAAACCACACACACAGACAGGCTCTCATTCACACAGACACACACACATGCATAGGCTCTCACACAAACCACACACACAGACAGGCTCTCATTCACACAGACACACACACACACACATGCATAGGCTCTCACACAAACCACACACACAGACAGGCTCTCATTCATACAGACACACACACATGCATAGGCACTCACACAAACCACACACACAGACAGGCTCTCATTCACACAGACACACAAACCACACACACAGACAGGCTCTCATTCACACAGACACACACACATGCATAGGCTCTCACAAAAACCACACACACAGACCCGCTCTCATTCACACAGACACACACACATGCATAGGCTCTCACACAAACCACACACACAGACAGGCTCTCATTTACACAGACATACACACATGCATAGGCTCTCACACAAACCACACACACAGACCCGCTCTCATTCACACAGACACACACACATGCATAGGCTCTCACACAAACCACACACACAGACAGGCTCTCATTCACACAGACACACACACATGCATAGGCTCTCACAAAAACCACACACACAGACATACACATTAACTCCATCCTGACTCCATGGACCTCCTGTTGTCTTTGGATTGAGGTGGGATGAACTCCACCAAGGCCCTGGGGTCTTTGCACCGTGGTGGGATGAGCTCCACCACAGCCTACTGACCTTTATGCTTTGGGGAGGAAGGGAGAGTGGAAGCTATGTGCACACACATGCACATAAACAAGCAGAAGACACAGAAACAAGCAGAGGCCTCTCATTTTCAGCCTCCAGCGGGTTCAGCACCAGCAGCCTGCAGCTTCTCTCCTTCCTTGGCCTCTGGTGGGTTGAGTCCTGGCAGCCTACAGTATCTCTCCTTCTTCAGACGCTGGGGGACTGCAGTGTGTCTCCTTCTTCAGATGTTTGCGGACTGCAGTGTCTCTCCTTCGGCTGCTGGCGGACTGCAGTATCTCTCCTTCTTCAGACGCTGGTGGACTGCAGTGTCTCTCCTTCTTCAGATGTTTGCGGACTGCAGTGTCTCTCCTTCTTTGGCTGCTGGCAGGTTGAGCACCGGTAGCCGCACCTCTCTACTTTGGCTGCCAGCTGGTTTGGTTCCTTCGGCAGCCCCAAGGCCACTCTTCCTCCCGCTGGCCCACTGACTCTCCCCCACTCCCCTGGATGTGCCGCCCGTACAAATACACGGTATGCACATCTGGTTGCGTTGGGCCTGCTCCCAATCTGGAGGGCTTGGATTGGACGCCTCATCCTATTTTATACAGCCGTTTCAGTATCCTATGTGGTCAGTTTTAGAAAGCTTCTTATCTGTGAGGATGTCTTTTTTCCAACTCATTGTGCACCTGAAGTTTGAAGAGGTCCTTCATCATGCACTCCCTGCCAGAGGTTCCTTCTCCTATTAGAGAGGTAGATTTATAGAGAGGTAGATTTTGGCTGGAATTCCTTTTGGGGCTCTCCGTTCAGGGGACTGAAGAACCGTGAGCTCCATTCTACTCCCTAGATTGGCAAAACCAATGACAGGACCTTCTGAGAGAGATTTTGATGGATGGAAATGTATCGAGTTTTACATTAAGAAAGTATTATGGACAATTGCTTTGTGGAGTGATCGCAAGGGGATCTAGAGTTGAGATAGCCTTGGCACCTGTGTCTAAAGACTTTTCCTGCAAGAGAATCCCCCAAGAATAAAACTTAGGAGAATGATCAAGACCAGAAGTCCCCAATCTGATCTCCACTGGGTGTCCAAGAATGAGATGGATTCAGATAGGACTGTTTTTTTATCTGTGTTTGAGGGGACTCAATAGGATTCCCATATAGGTGCTGGGAGAGCTTTGTGAAACTTTACATCATTATGGGAAGCTTCTCGCAGATGCCAGAAATAAAGGACACTTACTAAAGAGAAAGTGACATCTGTAGCATCAGTCAGATGTATCTTCAGTATTATGGGGAAATTGGACTTTAATATAATTGTTGCAAAATCAGTAAACTTTATTTTAATACCCAGAGCCCAGTCCTGCTTGATTGTCCCAGCATTTCACCCCTTGGGATGCAGGTACTTACAGCACACAGGGAATAACTCACCACTATCTGGGCCATAAACGAGAGCTTCTCCCCACCCTGGGACAGAGAGTTAGGCAAAGGAGTAAGTGATATCCCGATGCCTGCCCCAAAGAGAATAAATACGTTTGTGTGCCCTTGGGATGTAAACCTCCCCAGTAAGGGTTACAGGTAGAGTCTACGTAAGAGGCTTCCAGAGGCATCTTAGGAGAGAGTCTGGGGGAGTTTGGAGGACCCCTGAGGTATCTAAGCAAGAAGAGTTGATTCCAGGGATTTTTTCTTTCAAGATCTCTAGAAGCAAACAGAGGGAAGACGCCCTGAGGCAAGGGTATAAATCTCTGCTGGGGAAGCTCCAAGGAAAAGAGAAAGCAGTTGAAGAAATTGTTTTGACAAAAGAATGTTGCTGATAGATCCAACAGTATTAGCAGAGCTGAATGACACATTGAAATCGTCGGTTCAGTGTGCTGCGGCAGTCAAAAAAGCAAACAGAATGTTGGGAATTATTAGAAAAGGAATGGTGAATAAAACGGAAAATGTCATAATGCCTCTGTATCGCTCCATGGTGAGACCGCACTTTGAATACTGTGTACAATTCTGGTAGCCACATCTCAAAAAAGATATAATTGCGATGGAGAAGGTACAGAGAAGGGCGACCAAAATGATAAAGGGAATGGAACAGCTCCCCTATGAGGAAAGACTAAAGAGGTTAGGACTTTTCAGCTTGGAGACGAGACGGCTGAGGGGGGATATGATAGAGGTGTTTAAAATCATGAGAGGTCTAGAACGGGTAGATGTGAATCGGTTATTTACTCTTTCAGATAATAGAAAGACTAGGGGGCACTCCATGAAGTTAGCATGTGGCACATTTAAAACTAATCGGAGAAAGTTCTTTTTTACTCAACGCACAATTAAACTCTGGAATTTGTTGCCAGAGGATGTGGTTAATGCAGTTAGTATAGCTGTGTTTAAAAAAGGATTGGATAAATTCTTGGAGGAGAAGTCCATTACCTGCTATTAAGTTCACTTAGAGAATAGCCACTGCCATTAGCAATGGTTACATGGAATAGACTTAGTTTTTGGGTACTTGCCAGGTTCTTATGGCCCGGATTGGCCACTGTTGGAAACAGGATGCTGGGCTTGATGGACCCTTGGTCTGACCCAGTATGGCATTTTCTTATGTTCTTATGTTCTTAAGAAGTAGTCTGAGTACATTGACTAGGCTTATCAATTTTGTCTCAGTAATGTGATCGAAAAGGCAGCCAGAATGAAAGGGATCCGAGAATTTGGTGGCAATCAGAAAATTAAGAGTTGCTCTTGCTTAGAAAAGAGAGATTTAGAAATTGGACTGTAGTTATAAGGCTTCTTCAAGATGGGTCTGATTTAATGTTCTTTTAAGACTTCTTGGTAATTGTGACTCTGATAGTGATGCATTGATGATGGTTTGGATGTGGTAAAGTAGTCCAGATCTTTCTTGTTGGATTAACCATGGGCAGAGATCTTCATAGCTGATGGTTGGAGAGGATGGTATCCACATCTTCCTCTTTCACTGGGGTTGAAGATTGTTAGTGAATGTTTTGGAAGAGTTTGCTGTGTTTGTAAAAGGTAACATTACAGTTTTTTGCTTCTGAAAAAGAGATGAGTGAGAAGTAATCCTTGAACAAACATCTTTGGCGATCTGCTGCAGAAGAGTTATATGTTTTATTGTTTGTGTAGCGGACTTTACGGTTATGCTACCAGTAAGATCTGGGTGAGCCCTTATGTCAGGTAGAAGAGAATAGCTAAGAGTAGAGAGAGGTTCCATTCAAATGCAGCTCCTCCCTTCGAGGAGTCTGGAATGGCTGCCCCCTGAATGTCTATTTAGGAGCTCTCCACAGTGAGCACGAGAGGCAGTCCCTTTAGGTTTTCAAAGAGCGCAGAGAGATAGAAGAGCTTTTAGCTTTTGTTGTTTTTCAGGCCCAGTCAGTAAAAGCAGGCTAGCCCAGCCTGTGGGTCCTGACCAGGTTGGGAGGGTTTTCCATCCAGTCTGCTCACTCGCTGGTTGGGATATCCCTTCAGATTGTTTTGAGTGTTATTTTCTGTGGTAGGAGACTTGTGAGACACCTGGGCCTTTCTTGTGCACAGGGATTGGGGAACCCGGAGTCTGGGACTTGCAGGAATAGGGAAGACCTGCCCTCTGTACCCTCAGTGAGGGAGGGGGTGACAGTGACCTGCTGCAAGGAACAACTCCGGTGTTAAATTCAGTTGTTTAAGGGAAAGAATTTTTGTTACAAGATCCAGGAGGAAGGCTTTGGCTGCCCCTTCCTTCCTGTTAGGAGCAAGAGAACTGTTGGTTTCATGGAGGGTCCTTTCCATCAAAGATCCAGAGAGAGTACTAAAAAGAGTGTGTAAGATGAAGGAGATCCTGAAGATCTGCTAACTGTGAGTAAAGGAGAATAACATCACTGCGGACATCCATCTGGGGTTCACCACCCTGGGGAGAGAAAGAGAGGATTTACTCTCTGTGCCATGGACTTTGCTCTCTTTATCAGCTTGGAGGGGATTTTGACCATCCCAAAGACCCTGCCCATCTGGGAGCTGCACTTCATCGTAAAGCAAGGGAGTGGATGTTTTCCCTGCCCTGATATAAGTGAGTCCTGCAAAGACAGAGGGAAGCGACAGTAAAGGACCTGAAGAGAGGTTTCTGTGGTGCTGCAGTTTGAGTTTTGTGATATTCACCAGCAGTGTTTAACAGTAAAGACTATTATTTAGGACACTAATGAAGTGGTTCCAGAATCTTTATTTCTGCACTCACTGCACCCACGTAAAGGATAGAGATCCTCTCCCGGGGAAACTACGTCCATCAGGGAATGAGTAAAGAAACGCCCCTGTCTCATCGGGACCTGAGAGGACTCCTTCCTTCCCCCAGTCCTGCGAATCCACACTCAGGGAAGTGAGGGAGATCGAAGAGCTAGTCAGGGTCCCTGCCCCAAAGAGTAGAAATAACTTTATGGCCTCACCTGTGCTGCACTTGCACATCAGGGTGGGGTTACATTTGTTTTTTTTAGATCTTTATTTACTAAGTTTTCAATAGTAACACAAGAATACACCTGTAACAGAAAATGCATTTTTGTTTGTTTTTATTGATGGTGTTGTTTTATTTAAAGGTTTATGAATGTGAAATTGTTACCCGCTTTGATTGTTGAGAAAGGCGGAATAGTAATGATTTTAAATAAATAAGTAAATAATAAATGATGATGTCAGCATTTTTTTTTCCAGTTTTGACTCTTATGCCACTTTTATTTTAGTTTCTTCCCCATTCTCTTTAGCACTTTTAATGTGGTGTAAACTAAGGGGTTGGGTTAGAGCTTTGATGTGACTCTCTATCTTGCATTCATGTTTCTCTGAAGTAGGATCTTCTCGGAGTGACGTTGTAGGTCAGTTTTCTCGTAGATGGATAGGGCATTTAATAAGAGTCCAGTGGTCTTGTGAGGAGCAGCATGTTTAAAGGCTTTGTTTGTTTACCTTATGTGGGTAGATGAGCGTCCTGCAGGGACCATCTGCCTCGATGGTGTCTGTATGTAGTGTGGAAAGCAGGTTCCCTGCCCAGTGAGAATAGTAATTGGGAATATTTTGGGGAGGGGTTGAGGTTAAATGTGGTGTAGCGCACATTATCTGGTGGATCTAAGAGGTACCGGAGATGATGTTGGAAAGTGCAGGGACCTCTTAGATGTCAGTAGTTGAATTATTGGAAATTTTTAATGGAACCATTATGGCTGAGGCTTAATTCCTGTCCCAAATAGGAGATGCTCTGCAGGAACTGGGATCAGGACTCTCTTCCTGCAGTGCTGCATTGGCAACGTGGCTGTGCTGATGAATAATAGAAGGACTAGGGGGCATTCCATGAAGTTAGCAAGTAGCACATTTAAGACTAATCGGAGAAAATTCTTTTTCACTCAACGCACAATAAAGCTCTGGAATTTGTTGCCAGAGGATGTGGTTAGTGCAGTTAGTGTAGCTGGGTTCAAAAAAGGTTTAGATAAGTTCTTGGAGGAGAAGTCTATTACTTCAAGTTTACTTAGGGAATAGCCACTGCTATTAATTGCATCAGTAGCATGGGATCTTCTTAGTGTTTGGGTAATTGCCAGGTTCTTGTGGCCTGGATTGGCCACTGTTGGAAACAGGATGCTGGGCTTGATGGACCCTTGGTCTGACCCAGCGTGGCAATTTTTTATGTTCTTATGTTCTTATGTCAAGCAATTAAAAACTTAACTATTGGCATCCATTGCAGAGGTGAGAGAAGATGTTGCCACTTTGGGAACGTGTGTCAACGAGATGGACGTGAGGTTAGAGGGACAAGAAGACATAGTCTGACAACAGACAGTGCAACTTAAAGAAGTATGGGAGGACAGGCTCTTTTATCAGAGAAAATGAGAACTTGGAGAATAGAATGCGCTGGTGCAATGTTCGGTTACTTGGCGTGACGGAGATGCCGGAACACTCAGACTGTAAGGCTGTAGCTAAGGCCATTTTTCACTCCCTGCTTACTACTCATTTTTATTTATTTTATTTATTAAGGCTTTTATATACCGACTTTCTTGATACAAATCAAATCAATTCGGTTTACAATGAACTAAGCAGAATACCTGCCTCCCATTTGAGGAATGGGAGGTGAATGCACCCCAGATTAAAATTGAGCAGGCGCACAGGTTGCTGGGTCCAAAGATTGCCAACATTGGGGTCTGTTTACACCATTATGATCTGAAAGAAAAATTAATGAATGCAGCAAGAAGATCTATTGACTGGCAATGGGAGGGTAACAAACCTACACTATTTAATGACCTGGCCCCAATGACCTGGCCTCAACTACGTAAGATTAAATCTCAAAGCGGTAACCACGATTCTTCATTCAGAAAACATCAAGTACAGATGGAATGGCATGGGCCATCCATTGCTCCTTCCATGTGACAGGGGCTGACCAATGGAACTGGTAGCCAAAGGGCAAAGGGCCACTGGCGCCATTTTGATTCATGGCAGCCGACGGCCCAAGAGGGAGAGATCGCTCCCGGGACCCCGCTAGACCACCAGGGCTTTAAGTAAATCTTGGGGGCAGGGTATCGGGATAGTGGGGGGTTGTATTTAAGTAAATTTGAAGGGTTGGGGTGAGGGGGTTTCGGTTCGATAAATTTGCCGGAAAAAAACCCCGACCCTTAGGAAAACAAATTTTACAATGAAGCGCCCGACCTGAAGCCCGACCTGAAAGCTTAAAACGAAGCATATCTCTACTACCTTGACCCCTGAAACATGGGACCAAGTATTTTTCTCCACAAGCAAATGCTCGCTTTCCTCTTCTCTACAGGAAAACTGTTATAAACTATTAATGAGATGGTACTTTTGCGGATGGAACGGTGGACCCTTGGACCGGCCTGGCGGAGTGGGATGGATGAATAAGAGAACTCCGCGGAGATGGAATAGGCCAGAAGGCGGAGCCAAGACGGATGTAAAGCTGAAGTCTTCACCCTGGAAGCCCAAGATCCCCCTGGGAGGAACCTGTGAGGACCCGGGCCGCTTGGACTTAGGTGACGGCAGCGAGACTGGAAGAGAAGGTAAAGTACATTGACTAGACTTATCAATATGGGAGCGGAAGCCAGAATGAAAGGGATCCAAGGTATTGGTGGCAATCAGAAAATTAAGAGTTGATTTCGTTTAGAAAAGAGAGATTTGGAAATTGGACTGTAGTTATAAGGCTTCTTCAAGGTGGGTCTGATTTAATGTTCTTTTAAGACATCTTGGTAATTGTGGCTCTGATAGTGATGCATTGATGCTGGTTTGTATGTGGTGAAGTAGTCCAGACCTTTCTTGTTGGATTAACCATGGGCATGGATCTTCATAGCTGTTATAATTAGTGAGGTTTGGGTGGACCCTTGGACACTGTGGCAGCTGACCACGCCCACTGGGGGAAGTCCCGTGAGGGGACACAAGTCAGGCTCAGCTTAGGACACACAAACACAGAGACTGATCTTATATTAGACAATGAGATGAAGCCACCAGAGGTAGCAATAGTAAGCAGCAGAAGTAGCCCGGCTGGACTAGTATCCCTCAGGCGCTGGAACAGTGACTCCTCCGGTAGCAGTGCTGTAGTGGAAAGAACTGAGAATAATGAATACAGTGGAATATGAACAAGCCCCAGTATGGAGAACCCCAGGATAGGAAGAGCAGACCCTTGAGGAGCGAGTACCTGATCCCTGAGAGGCTTGTAGGCTTGTACTCACACAGCGGTTCCACGTAGGAGATGGCACCAGGGCTGGAACGGAGGCAGGCCCTCGAGGAGCGAGTACCTGGTTTCAGGGAAAGCTCTGAGGTGGAGATGGTAGTACTCACTGGTATTGAAGATAGCGAATCCTTCCAGGCAGAAGAGAAGGTAGGAGCAGGCAGCGAGTCAGGGAACATGGGCCCTCAAGGAGCGAGTATCGGTTTCTTGATAGCGACCTGAAAAGCAAGTGAGGTCCCCGAGGAGCAAGTACCCCATTAGTGTTTATTTATTTATTTATTTAAAGAATTTATATACCGGGGTTCCTGTATAGTATACATATCACCCCGGTTTACAAGGAACCATAACTATCGCTAAGGAAACGATCATTTAGCGGTTTACATTGAACATTTAGCGGTTTACATTGAACATAGTTAATTTGAGAAAACATAATGAAACATAAATAAACATAAATAAACATAAATGAACATAAATAGTTAATTTGAGAGAAGTATATAAAATGGTTAACCAGTTAATAACTAAAAAGCAGGTTAATAAGTAAATAAGTAAGTAAATAACATTGAACTTGGTAGAATCTGGTAACAGGATAAAATATAATGTTGCATATGTTTAAGTACAGTTTCGTGTTAAGAGTCCAATGACTCTTAACAGTTTCGTGTTAAGAGTCCAATGACGATTGGAGGCAGAGTAGCTAGGTACGGAGAGCGAATCCCATCCGTAAGAATCCCCCTGCTAACTCAAAGGCTAGCAAACAGTGTAGGCTTTAAATATCCGGGCAGCGTGATGTCATCACAGGGGGACGCCTCTGAGGTTTGCGCCAAGTAGGAAATAAGAGCGAGGGCTGCGCGGCACGTGCGCCCTAAGGTACAGATGGAGCATGGCGGGAGGCAGTGCCCAATCTGGTTCAGGGACGCCGGAGAGGACGGCAGACAGATGCCGCGGCAGCCAGGCATCTATTAACAGCAAGAGGAGGAGCAAAAGGAGAGAGGTAGCAGGAGTGCAGCTGTCGGGAAGGGACGTTGCAACAATACGACTATCCAATTCCCCTGCTGGCGCAGGTTTTTTCTTCGTGGGCAAAAAGGACAGTACCTTTCACCCATGCATACCTTACAGGGGACTCAATGAAATAACAATCAAAGATCGTTATCCACTGCCTTTGATCGTAGAACTCTTTGACAGGTTACAAGGAGCTCAAATCTTTACCAAACTGGATTTGAAGGGAGCTTACAACTTACTCCTTATTTGAGCTGGTGATGAGTGGAAGACAGCCTTCAACACTCGGGATGGTCACTTTGAATATTTAGTGATGCCATTCGGATTGTGCAACGCCCCGGCTGTCTTTCAAAATCTCATGAATGACATTTTCCGGGATCTCCTCTACAAATGTGTCGTCATTTATTTGGATGACATATTGATATTCTCGCAGGACATCACCACTCATCAAAAGGATGTCAAGAGAGTACTTCAGAGACTCCAAGAGAACCATCTTTATGCCAAGCTATCTAAATGTGAGTTCCATAAAGAGTCAGTGCCTTTCCTAGGCTACATCGTCTCAAAGCAAGGCTTCCAAATGGACCCTCAGAAGCTGGAGAGTATCAAGAACTGGGCACAACCCACTGGATTGAAAGCTCTCAGATGCTTCTTAGGTTTTACCAACTACTACAGGACCTTTATTAAGAACTACTCTTCACTTACAGTACAGCTATGACAAAGAAAGGTGCTAATGCTACTAACTGGTCTCCTGAAGCGATAGCTGCATTCCGTAAATTAAAGGATGCTTTTTCTAGTAAGCCATGCCTTCGATATCGAGACCCCTCCAAGCCTTTCATCGTGGAGGTCGATGCCTCAGACGTTGGCGTAGGGGCCATATTGAGTCAGGCTGGCGATTCAAAAGTTTCACATCCATGCTCATTCTTCTCCCGTCTTTCTCCCCGGCAGAGAAAAATTACAGAATAGGAGATAAGGAACTCCTAGCTATAAAATTGGCGTTCGAGGAATGGCGCCCCTGGCTTCAGGGTGACCAACATCAAATAACGGTCTTCACAGACCATAAGAACCTGGAGTACCTCCGCCAAGCACAGCAACTGAATCATAGTCAAGAGAGATGGTTACTGTATTTCAACAGATTCAACTTTGTGCTCAAGTACTGCCCTGGAGATAAAAATATCAGAGCTGATGCTCTATCTCGTTCTTTCCTCTCCGAGGACATACCTGAAGACCCGCAACACATCATCGACCCTGAGAAGGTCATATTGGCAGCTACCCAAGCTGTGCCCGCAGGAAAGACTATCATACCCAAGAACCTCAGGAAAAAGTTATTGGCTTGGGCCCACGACTCCAAACTTTCCGGACATCCTGGCCAATGAAGAACCTTGTCTAAACTTCAAAACTACTACTGGTGGCCCACCATGAAGGAAGACACATTCGCCTACGTCGCTTCTTGTGCAAACTGCACTAAACAGAAGTCATCGTCGGATCATCCATGGGGTTTACTCCAACCATTGCCAGTTCCAGAAGAACCATGGACACATATTGCCACAGACTTCATGGTAGATTTACCATCCTCCGGAGGGAACAACACCATTTGGGTAAACGTTGACCGGTTCTCGAATATGGCTCATTTTGTGGCTCTCCCAGGCTTACCCTCCATCATGGAACTCGCCCATCTGTTCATCAAGCACATCTTCCACCTGCATGGTCTACCTAAGCACGTAGTCTCCGATCGTGGAGCCCAATTCATGGCTAATTTCTGGAAGGCACTATGTAAGAAGTTTGATATTGCTCTTGATTTTACATCTGCATATCATCCGCAATCCAACGGACAGATTGAAAGGATGAATCGGACTTTAAAGCAATTCATTCGTGCCTATGTAAACACTCACCTGAATGATTGGAGTGAACTGTTACCCAGGGCAGAATTTGCCATAAATTCTCATTCTGCAACTTCCACTGGAGTATCACCTTTTGAAGTGGTCTACAGAGGACTACCACCACCACCTTTGCCACTTCCATTATCAGTGTCGTCCCCGGCAGCTCAATCTACTGCCCAGAACATCCATCATCTTTGGACTCAGACAAAAGAGATGCTTACTAAAGCAGGACTTTGAGCCAAGTGAGATTATGATGCTCGTCACCGTAAGGCTCCAGACTTCAAGCCTGGTGATAAAGTCTGGCTTTCCACCAGTCTATCTACTCAAACTTCCTTCAGCTCGCTTTGCTCCTTGATTCGTTGGACCATTTTCCATTCTCTGATGACTGGGCAATCTCACCTATAGTCTGAAGCTTCCATCAAATTTAAAGACCCACAATACATTCTACGTCTCACTATTGAAACCACTCATTTTTAATGAGTTCTCCAACAAGGTACCCGAGACTATACCTGTAAATGCAGAAGACATCGAATACAAAGTAGACACCATTCTCAGTGTAAGAAGATGAGGCAGAGTATGGGAGTACTTCCTGTCATGGGGAGGGTACGGCCCAGAAGAAAATTCTTAGACACCAATGTCTAATATCCTGGATAAAGAGATGCTACGGGACTTTCATCACTTGCATCCTCACAAACCAAGACCTGGTAGGAAACAGCATGGACGCCCTTTGAAGGTGGGTACTGTTGCGTTCTTCGGTCTTCAACGGCTTCGCCCCGTTTGCCTCACCTTGCTTACGGCTCCTCCCGCTCACCTGGGAAAGATGGCTATCGCCGCGTCTCCCTGCCGACCTCTCTGGCGTCCCCAGAATGGCTATGCTGCTGCCTTCCGCCATTGTTCCTCCCAGGGCCTACTAGGGTGCGCGCGTGCAACCCATGTCTTTGTACTACCCTTGGCGTGAACCTCGAGGGCGTTCCCTCATGCTGACATCATGCCATCCGGGTATT
Organism: Rhinatrema bivittatum; assembly: GCF_901001135.1. Lineage (NCBI taxonomy): Eukaryota > Metazoa > Chordata > Amphibia > Gymnophiona > Rhinatrematidae > Rhinatrema > Rhinatrema bivittatum. The sequence goes on along the minus strand of NC_042628.1, from coordinate 72,244,427 downwards.
TTACCCTCATCAATTTGCTAGCTCTCCGAGTTAGCAAGGACTCAAATCCTTTCCTGTCTACGCTACTCTGCCACTTCCGTGCTGCCTGCAGGAAGCCTTTCCTCTCTGCCCTTTGGGGTATTACTAACTTGGGTACCCACTTCTTGGGGGCCCTCTGTTTTCTTTCAGGTGCCTTACAGGGAACAGGTACTCGCTCCTCGAGGGCCTTCTCTCCCTGCCTCGGTGCCTGTACCTCCAACTATACCTGGTGGAATTGCTACCCTACAGCTAACATCCAGTGAGTACCTTAATCATCAGTCTATCTCTTCCACAGTACCTCCTTGGGGATTACCTGCTGCGGAACCTCCTGACGTCATCCAGGAGAGAAGGGCTCCCTCTGCCGAGGTCCCTGAGACTGCAAATATCAACTGCCTCATTACTGCCACCGCTGCTGGCTTTCTACAAAGCTGTATAATAAAATAACTTGCTTGCGTGTGTGTGTATCTGAGTCTAGCCCAATGCTGTGGATCCTCATGGGGATCCTCCCTGTGAGCGTGGTCATCACCACAGCACCCAAGGATCCACTAAACATACATAACCACAACAGTGTATTTGGATTTTCAGATGGTATTTGACAAAGTCCCTCTTGAAAAGCTTTTAAGAAAATGAAAAAGTTTTGGGATAGGAGGCAATGTCCTTTCCTGGATTGCAAACTAATTAAAAGATAGGAAACAGAGCGTCGGATTAAATGGTCTGTTTTCACATTGGAAAAAGGTAAACAGTGGAGTGCCTCAGGGATCTGTGCGTGGACTGGTGCTTTTTAATATGTTTATAAATGATCTGAAAAGAGGTACGATGAGTTAGGTGATCAAATTTGCAGATGACACAAAATTATTCAGAGTAGTTAAATCACAAGCCGATTGTGATAAATAGCATTAGAACTTTGCGAGAATGGAAGATTGGGTGTCCACTGACAGATGAAATATAATGTAGGCAAGATGATGCATATAGGGAAAAATAACCCATGTTTTAGCTACATGATGTTAAGCTCCATTTTAGGAGTTACTATCCAGGAAAGAGACCTAGGTGTCAGTGGATAATACATTGAAATAGTCAGCTTAGTGTGCTGTTGCAATCAAAAAAGAAAACAGAATGTCAGGAATTATTAGGAAGGGAATGGCAAATAAAATGGAGGATGTCATAATGCCTCTGTATCGCTCCATGGTGAGACCGCACCTTGAATACTGTGTGCAATTCTGGTTGCCACATCTCAAAAAAGATATAGTTGCACTGGAGAAGGTACAAAGAAGAGCAATCAAAATGATAAAGGGGATGGAACAGCTCCCCTATGAGGAAAGGCTGAAGAGGTTAGGGCTTTCAGTTTGAAGAAGAGATGGATGAAGTGGGATATGATAGACTTGAACAAGTAAATGTGAAATGGTTATTTACTCTTTCGGATAATACAAGGAGTAGGGGGCACTCCATAAAGTTACAAGTGGCACATTTAAAACAAATCAGAAAATTATTTTTCACTCAAGACACAATTAAGCTCTGGAATTCATTGCCAGAGAATGTGGTTAAGGCAGCTGGTGTAGCTGGGTTTAAAAAAGGTTTGGATAAGTTCCTGGAGAAGTCTATAAACTGCTGTTAATCAATAGGGAATAGCCACTGCTTGTTTCCGGCATTAGTAGCAAGGGATCTGTTAATGTTTGGGTACTTGCCAGGTACTTGTGACTTGGATTGGCCTCTGTTGGAAACAGCATACTGGGTTTGATGGATCCTTGGTCTGACTCAGTATTGCATATCTTATGTTCTTATGTTATTTTCTTATAAGGGCTTGTGTGGTTGCAGATGAACTATTGCCATGTCCTTGGGTGGCTTACTGCAATTTACCAGTTAGTTATCATGACAGATATGCAAAATCTCTTGTCTTTAACAATTCCATGTTCCCTCTGCATACCTGGATCAGTCCAGACTCCTGAGTTTTGCCTCCCCTCCAGCAGATGGAGACAGAGACGTTTTTGACTGACCCTGTCCTATACCCTGAGGTGCCACCTACAGTCCGTCAGTATTTCTCTGCTCCAGCAGATGGTGGAGGTGCAAACTCCTACAGTCTGTAATAGATAGTTAAAAAAAAAAAGACAAAAAATGGAATAGTTTACAAATACCTTTTTCATTCAAGACAAAAGAGTATCCTTAGCCTCCCAGGGGGTTGGCAGGTCTGGTGGGACCATCCCCCCTGGTATTCGAGGCTGTGTGGAGCTCGGGATCAGGGACCCTGCTGCCCTCCCTGCTGACGGTATTCGAGGTGATATCGGGGAGCCCGGTTCACTCACCCTGCAGGAAACAGGACCTGGTGTCCCGTTGGAGCCAGGTTTGACAAAAAAAAAAAGTAAACACTTATTTCTTCATTGCTGTCCAGGCCTGAGTCTCCATTCCCTCCCTCGCTGTGTGGACGTCATTGCTGCCCTTTTTTCTTTTTTTCCCTTGGCCGGTCCCCTGTTAGTTGCTGACCTTTTCATGCACGTGGTGCGGCCTGCCGCGCATGTGGAGATGCACACACGTGACTCTCCCGCAATGGTCTCTGCTCCACTTGCCTCCCCGGGGGGGGGGGAGGGCACTTCGGGAGCCACTGGGGGTGTTGGTCGGAGGACGCACCGGGAGCCTGGGAGGCTCATGTGGGTGCGGCAGCCTTCTCCTGATCCGCTCCTGCTCAGTGCGGGAACGGACGCCATTTTGTCTTTCCTTTGCGCTGCAGCACACACAACAGAGGGAGAAGGGATTTCCCCTCCTTCCTTATCTTTGCAGCAAGCCAGCTCCAGGGGGGATGGGTGGTCGGAGGAGTTGGTAATTTTGGCGGAGGAGAGCCCCAGGGGGGATTCAGACTCCTCCTCCTCGTTTTCTTCAGACTTTGTCTTGCTGCTTCACAAGGCTTTCAAAGCCAGGAAGACAGTTAGAAGGTGTTCGGGGGGAAGTTCTCTCTCCCACTTGATTCCAAAGTTGGCCAAAACAGGGGTTCCAGTTGCCAAGAGGTCCAGGCTTCCGGAGCGTGAGGGGGTCACGAAGGCCAAGCACTCCCTGAGGACTGCGCCGTCCTGACCTGTGGGGGATTCCTTCTCTGATGTTTCAGAGCCGGATGAGCCAAGGGCAGTCCACCGCAAGGGACGGACCATGATCTGGGCGACCAGGACCTCGATCTGCAGAACCATGGTCCACAGGTGACGTGGTCTCCGGCAGTTGAAGGGGATGACCCTAAGGAGGTCCGTCTCTTCCATAAGGCCAAGCTGGGTCCGCTTATTCCCACAGTTCTAGAGGAATTGGGCATTGAGACCCCTCAGGAAGACTCTCGGATGGGAGCTGTTGATCCAGTCATGGTGGGTCTCCATGGTCCGACCCGATCCTTCCCCTTTCATCTTTCCATCACTGACTTGTTTCATGAGTGGGACACTCCATATTTAGATTTGAAGGTCAGTAGAGCGATGGATAAGTTGTACCCTCTGCCAGAAGAAGTGCTGGACCTCCTGAGGGTTCCCAAAGTTGATGCGGCAGTGTCAACCAACACTAAAAAGACTACCATACCAGTGACGGGCGCTACAGCCCTCCAGGATCTCCAAGATCAGAAGCTGAGGTACAGCTTAAGAAGATATTTGAGGTGTCTGCGCTTGGGGTGCGCGATGCCATGTGCAGCAGTTTCATTCTTAGGGCAGGTCTTCGCTGGGTGCAACAATTGCAGAGGGGCACATCTCTCTCGGAGGAGAGAGCTGTTCAGGCAGGGCAACTGGAGGCTGTGGTGGCTTACAGTGCGGATGCACTCTACGATCTGCTATGAACTTCAGCCAGGTCTATGGTTTCGGCTATCTCTGCCCACAGACTCCTCTGGCTAAGGAACTGGTCAGTGGATGTTTCCTCTAAGGCTCAACTGGGCTCTTTGCCGTTCAAGGGCAAACTGCTTTTTGGGAAGGACTTGGAAGACATGATTCAGTCCCTGGGGGAGAACAAGTTCCATCGGCTGGCAGAGGATAGACCCAAGGCGAGAGGTTCCTTCCTCCCTCGCTCAGGTTTCCGTGGAAATCAGAGGTTTTGGTCTTCTAGATCATCTGGCTCCTCGTCTAGGCAGAACTCAGGCCGGCAACAGTCTTGGTCCCAATCCTTTCGGGGCTGGTGCCTTGGCAGAAATGGTACCTCCCAAACTGCGGGAGGAATTAAGTCCTCCCAATGAGGCAAAGCCAGTTCACTCCTCTGTTCCGGTAGTAGGGGGCAGGTTGGCTCTGTTCTACGAGGAATGCACGAAAGTAACTTTGGACCAGTGGGTCCTCAATATCTTAAGACACAGCTATGCTTTAGATTTTGCTTGACCCCTTCGGGACTGCTTTCTCGTTTCCCCGTGCTCGTGCGAGGCGAAGTGCCTGGGGATGCGGGACACATTACAGCACCTTCACAAGCTCGGAGCCATTGTACCAGTTCCTCCAAGGACTGGGAGGGAACCCGGTGGCTCTTGGCCAGAGGCTGCTCCAACTCTTGAAGTCACTGGGTTTGGTTAGGCAATCTGGCCAAGAGCCACCTGGTTCCCTCCCAGTCCTTGGAGTTACTGGGAGCCCTGTTCGACACTCATTTAGGCAAGGTTTTCCTCACCGAGGAGCGGATGATCAAGCTGCAGGGGCAAATTCGTGCTTTGTTGGCCAAGCGTCTTCCCAGGGTTTGGGATTACTTGCAGGTCCTCGGCTCGATGGCTTCCACCTTGGAGCTAGTCCCATGGGCCTTTGCTCATATGAGGACTCTTCAGTCAGCATTGCTTTCCCGTTGGAACCCGGTGTCCGAGCAATTTCATCTTCCACTTCCTCTTACAGATTTTGCACATTCCAGCCTTGATTGGTGGCTTCTCTCAATCAATTACACCGGGTTGTGGACTTGGAGATTCCCTCTTGGACAGTGATCACCACCAATACCAGTCTCTCTGGCTGGGGAGTGGTTTGTCAAGGAAGAGCAGTGCAGGGTCAATGGACAACGAAAGAGTCCCTGTGGTCAATCAATCGTTTGGAAACCAGAGCAGTTCAGTTGGCGCCACAGGATCTTCTTCTGCTGCTGCTGCACGGGAAATCGGTCAGGGTCCTGTCCGACAATGCAACAGTGGTGGCTTATATCAATCGCCAAATGGGGACCAAGAGTCGGCCGATGGCGATCAAGGCCCAGGAATTAATCAGCTGGGCAGAACAGCACCTCGTCAGAATTGCAGCCTCTCACAACGTGCAAGCCGATTTCCTCAGTCGTCACCGGCTCGATCCCGGAGAGTGGGAACTCTCCCACGAAGCCTTCAACCTCATATGCGCCAGGTCATCCAGGCCGAGTGTGGACTTGATGGCGATGTTCCGGAATTCCAAAGCCCCACAGTTCTTCAGTCGGGTCCGGGAGCCAGGAGTGGAAGGGGTGGATGCCCTAGTTCTCACCTGGTCATAGAGCATCCTGCTTTACATGTTCCCGCCCTGGCTTTTGATCAGCATGGTGCTGCAGCACATAGAAACTCATCCAGGAAAGGTGATCCTGGTAGCGCCAGAATGGCCAAGGTGTCCGTGGTTTGCGGATCTAGTCAACCTAGCAGTGGATGGACCCCTGTGGTTGCAGGCGCTCTCAAATCTTCTTCTGCTGGAAGAGGCAGATTGCTTTTGACTAGCAGCATGGCTTTTGAGGGGCAACAGCTAAAGAGTAAAGGTTATTCAGACACAGTGGTGGCTACCCTTTTACAGTCAAGGAAAATTTCTACCTCCCTGGCCTATGTCAGGGTGTGGGGAATATTTGAGTCTTGGTGCATGGAGCACAAGGTGGAGCCTATTCATGCCTTGGTGGCAGATGGCCTTCTTACAGGCCGGCTTGGCTAAAGGCTTATCTTGTAGCTCTCTCAGGGTACAGGTAGTGGCTCTCGGTTGCTTCCGTGGTAAGATACGAGGTGTAGCCTCACTGCGCATCTGGACGTGGTGCGTTTTCTCCGGGGGGTGAAGCATTTGTGTCCTCCGGTCCGGAACCCTTGTCCTTCATGGAGCCTAAATCTGGTTCTCAAAGCTATGTGTGAGGTGCCTTTTGAGCCTCTGAAGAGGGCGATGTTAAAGGATCTTACTTTAAAAGTGTTTTTTCTCGTGCCTATTTCTTCAGCACGGCGTGTATTGGAGCTTCAGGCTTTGTCTGCAGGGAGCCCTTCTTAAGGATTTTGGATGTGGGAGTCTCTTTAAGGACAGTTCCCTCCTTTCTCCCAAAGGTGGTATCCTCATTTCATTTAAATCAGTCGGTTGAACTCTCTTCCTTTCCCAGAGTTGGGCCACTCTGATCCCTAATCTAGAGACCTGAGGAAGCTGGACAGGCGGCAGGTTATGTTATGTTACTTGGAAGTTATGAATAGTTTCCGCCTGTTGGACCATCATTTTGTACTGTGGAGTGGCCCCAGAAGGGGGCTTAAGGCGGCTATGGCTACTATCACCCGTTGGTTGAAAGAGGCTATAGGTTCGGCATACTTGGTTCACGGCCGTCCGGTTCCTGTCGATCTTCGGGCGCTTTCTACCCAGTCGCAGGCAGCTTCGTGGGCTGAGTGTCAACAAATTTCGCCACAAGAGATTTGTAGGGAGGCTACTTGGAAGTCTTTGCACACCCTCGCCAAACATTATCAGTTGGATGTCCAGGCCCCAGGTTCAGGGGCTTTAGGAGAAGTTGTGCTTTGAACGGGACTCTCAAGGTCCCACCCCATGTAGGGAAGCTTTGGTACATCCCACAGTCTGGACTGATCCGGGTACGTACAGGAAAAGGAAAATTGGTTCTTACCTGCTAATTTTCGATCCTGTAGTACCACGGATTAGTCCAGAGTCCCGCCCATTTCAGCGTTGGGGTAACGGAGAGTCAGTATGTCTTAGATTTTTTTCTCTGCAGATTGGTACTTGCCAAGTTCTTGTGGCCTGGATTGGCCTCTGTTGGAAACAGGATGCTGGGCTTGATGGACCCTTGGTCTGACCCAGTATGGCAATTTCTTATGTTCTTATGGTTCTCAAAGTTATAACGGGTTCTGTTTCCACTTGGGGTTCGAGTGCGAGCAGGGTTTTTGGCATTGCAGGGTTTCTCCTCCCTCGGCTCATGAGGGGGGTGAAATTGTTAATAGTTAATTGTTTGTGCTGATTTTAATCAATATCTGGATACAGTGTAATACTGACAGACTGTAGTGGCACCTCAGGGTATAGAACAGGGTCAGTCAAAAACTTCTCTGTCTCCATCTGCTGGAGGGGAGGCAAAACCCAGGAGTCTGGACTGATCCATGGTACCACAAGAACGAAAATTAGCAGGTAAGAACCAATTTTCTATCATACACTTATTGAAAATGTGGAGGGTTTTAGCTAAGAGGTTATAAATTAGAAAATGATGTACTTGAATATCATGAATTTGTAAGAAATCAGGCCAGGTTTTTCAGAATATCAGAGTCACTCAGGAACAATTGTGGCACCTCCTGCTTTTCAGAACCTACCACCCCGGGACTTTAAGTCCCTTCTCTCCATCTTCCTTTTCTAGAAATTTCCCGTTTTTCTTCTGCCAGAAACAATACTGTGCACCATTAATAAAAGGAAGACCTTCAGCTACAATATCCAGGGGGATTCCAAAACTTTCCTAACCCCTGAGCCAAGATGGAGAGGTGAGGGTTGTGGGGATGAGATCACCAGGGAGTCTGGAGCCCAAGGGACATGGTTTCTGTAAAACTTGCTTCTATTCCTTTCGTTATTGTACCTTGGTATTCCGTCGTGCCAAGGCAAGCGCAAGGCGGATCACAACAAAAGTTAGAAAATGCAATCTCAGTACACCCGAAACCCATTAAAGGAGACCTGCCTTCGGCTCAGGCTGTCATCGATTGTGCTAGGAAAAGGAAACCTGCTGCTTAGTCTATGAAAAGAGACCTGCTTTCTGTAATGTTATGTCTACCCTTACTTTGCAATCCAGCTGCTGTTGCTGATGTAATGATGTCATCACTTGCTCAGCCTTAGGCCACTTATACTGGGGTTTGTGCTGGTTACATACCTACAAATCTGAGTCCCTTTTGGGGTGGGCTGAAGGTTAAGCAGAGTTGTAATTAGGAATTTTAGCACCCGGGGCAATGAAGTGTATTAGCTCTCACAAACCTCCAGTCTGATCCCCCACTCCTGTATCTCTCCAGTGCCCTGAGTCCAAGCCCCAGTCCTAGTTCCCGCTCTCTTCTTTCCCCTGGATGGAAGGAGGGGCCTGCGCATGCTTGCATTTCAATAATTTTCCTGTTTCCAAGGGGCTTTGCACCCTGGGCAACTGCCCCTCTTGCCCATCCCTTACAGTCCTCCTTCATCTTTTCCCACCCTGCCCAGCCTCACTGTCCTTACTAGAAGTGGGAGGGAGGGGAGATGTGGGGGGATAGGGGAAGATAAACGTCAGAGTCCTACTGGTGTCTGCCAGGGGAGCGCAGGCTGCCTGTGCAAGCAATATACTTCACACAGAAAGAAAAACTGTAGTGAAAAACAACTGAAGTGATCAGTAGGCAAGCAGTTAAAGCATCCGGCACATGCAATGGAAGGAAGGAAGGAGATGATTAAGGATAAGACATAAATAGTCTGTATTTATTGAGACACTCACAATCATGACTATAAATTACACTGATGAGATATCTCATTGTGTTGTTTTTTTTTTATTCCTTCCCAAAAAATCTGGTGGTGAGAGTGTCCTAATCCAGGGTTCAAGGTGACATGGAAAACATTTGAAACTCCTGGACAATCCTGGGTTTAAATAAACTAAATGTTGCACTTGGGGGTGGACCCTTATCCTGTGGCAGTGGAGATGCACCTCCTGGTAGGGACCAGAAGGCAACTGCCCCCAGGAGGCGGGGCATGGAAGGAGACAGAGGCTAGAGAGAGCTTCACCACTGGAAGCCTGAGGTACCCCCAGGAGGAGCCCATAGGGACCCGGGCCGCTTGGACTTAGGTGGACCTCACAGGTCTCCTGAGAGAGTGAAAGTCAGGCGTGCCCACAGACAGGAGGAGACCGTGGTCAGGTTCGAGACTGGAGGTCAGATGGAGCAAGGAGGACCAGAACAGCGTAGGAGATGACAAGGATAGGAACAGTTTTACTAGTAGGAACTGTAGTGGTCACGGCAAGGGAAATACAGGCAGGATCAATAATGAAGCCAGGAGTTTCAGGGACATCTGCAGGTTCGAACGATCTGGATAGTGCATCAGCGCGAAGATTCTTAGAGCCAGGCCGGAAACACAGCATGAAGTTGAATTGTTTGAAGAAAAGTGCCCAACGGGCCTGACGAGAGTTCAGGAGTTGAGCCTCTTTCAGAGGCTCAAGATTCTTATGGTCTGAAAAGACAGTAAACGTATGTTTCGCCCCTTCCAACCAGGGGCACCACTCTTGGAGTGCCAATTTGACTGCGAGAAGTTCACAGTCACCAACGGTGTCAAGATGGCTCCTGCGCCAATTGCTGAGGCATCGACCTCCACAACGAAGGGACGTGTGGGATCCGAGTGCTGCAAGCAGGGGCCGGAGCAGAATGCTTCTTTGATAGTCTGGAAGGCAATGATTGCCTTGGGTGTCCATACTCGGGTGTTGGCCCCTTTCCTAGATATAGCAGTAAGTGGGGCAACTAAGGAGGAGTAGTTAGCAATGAAGCTCCGGTAATAATTGATAAAACTGAGAAAGCGTCGCAAGGCTTGGAGACCTACTGGCTGGGGCCAGTTGCGGATCCCCTGGACTTTCTCGGGATCCATAGAAAAGCCTTGGTCAGAAATGATGAACCCTAAGAAGGGTAAACGGTTCTTCTCAAACAGGCATTTTTCCAACTTGGCGTACAAGTGGTTTTCTCATAGACGTTGTAATACGATCCTGATGTGATTGCTATGAGATTCCAGGTCTTTCGAGAAGATCAAGATGTCGTCAAGGTATATGACTATGAAGGAATATAGAAGATCTCGGAAGACTTCGTTCATAAGGCGTTGAAAGACCACTGGGGCATTGCATAGCCCAAAGGGCATCACAGTATATTCATAGTGACCATCCCTTGTATTAAATGCGGTTTTCCATTTATCATGGGGTTGGATGCGCACCAAATTGTACGCATCCCTCAGGTCAAGCTTGGAAAAGATTTGTGCCCCCTCAAAGCGATCGAACAGTTCACTGATGAGGGGCAACGGGTATCGGTCCTTGCGGTTTATGGCATTGAGCCCCCTGTCCTAACCTCTTTAGTCTTTCCTATGAGGAAAGACTAAAGAGGTTAGGACTTTTCAGCTTGGAGAAGAGACGGCTGAGAGGGGATATGATAGAGATGTTTAAAATCATGAGAGGTCTAGAACGGGTAGATGTGAATTGGTTATTTACTCTTTCGGATAGTAGAAAGACTAGGGGGCACTCCATGAAGTTAGCATGGGGCACATTTAAAACTAATCGGAGAAAGTTCTTTTTTACTCAATGCACAATTAAACTCTGGAATTTGTTGCCAGAGGATGTGGTTAGTGCAGTTAGTATAGCGGTGTTTAAAAAAGGATTGGATAAGTTCTTGGAGGAGAAGTCCATTACCTGCTATTAAGTTCACTTAGAGAATAGCCACTGCCATTAGCAATGGTAACATGGAATAGACTTAGTTTTTGGGTACTTGCCAGGTTCTTATGGCCTGGATTGGCCACTGTTGGAAACAGGATGCTGAGCTTGATGGACCCTTGGTCTGACCCATATGGCATTTTCTTATGTTCTTATGTTCTTATGTAATCGATACAGGGGCGTAGGCAGCCATCCTTCTTCTTGACGAAGAAGAACCCCACACCAGCAGGGGTATCAGACGGACGGATGAAACCTTTCTCTAGGTTCTCCTTAATATACTCTGACCTAGCTTGAGTCTCAGGTTGAGACAACGGTTAAGTCCTGCCTTTGGGAGGCATAGTGCCCGGCAGGAGTTCAATAGGACAGTTGAACTTGCGTAGCGGAGGTAAGGTATCCGCTTTCTGTTTTGAAAAAACATCTTTGAAATCAGAATACTGCGGAGGCAAACTAGGTAAGGTAACAGACTTCAGGACAGGAACAACTGGAGATACAGAATGCAAACAAGTCTTCTGGCATTTGGAGCCCCACTGCACCAACTGCAGGGTTTGCCAGCCTGGAGCCAGGGCAGACCCAGGATAATCGGGTGCAATGATCGCTTCAGTGCGTAAAAAGACATCTCATCCTCGTGGAGGGTACCCACGGTAAGACGGACAGGCATTGTCCAGTGAGTAATGAGTCCAGGAAGATGATCCCCCTAAATAGAGGCAATACGGAGACTCACCTCCAATGGTAGGAGAGGAATGTTCAAGAGTTTGACGATGTCGTCCATAAGGAAGCTGCCACTAGCTCCGGTATCAACAACAGCAGTGGTGGTGAAGGTGTGGGCCTTCATGCCCAGAGAAACAGGAAGCAACAGTTGAAGGCCAGTAACAGTTGTGCCCAAGATCGGGACCCCTGCCAGGCTCAGGCGTTGCAGTTTCCCGGTGGCTAATGTCCTAAATTCCACCATGAATTTGGTGAGTGAATGCGAACCTTGATGAAGATGGAGAAGATGATAACCAACAACCGCCGGGATCTTCGAAGATCTGCTTGAAAACGGAAATGAAGTGAGAGAGGTGATGGAGGATGTCATCAGAATGCTCCCAAAGTGGGAAGCCCATGCCAGGGCTTTCCCTTCAAGGCGTGAGAGGATGAAGGTGATCTTGGTGATATCACTTGGAAACAGCGCAGGCTGTAGTGCGAATTGCATAAAACATTGGTTGATAAAGCCTCGGGAGAGGCGCGGATCCCCATTGAAACAGGGTGGAGCTGGGAGGGCCAATGATGCCCGCGGGGGCAGGGTTTGAGCAAAACCCCCTGAGGTGGCCATAACAGAATCCTCTAGTTGAGACCATAGTCTCTCCACAGATGAAGCTAATTCTTCCATGGTTCGCTATTGTTCTTAGACATGAGCAGCTAGGCCAGGGATGGCCGGCAAAGCGGGAGACTCCGCCGAGTCCATGGCCTTGGCAACCTGTTGTGCTGAAGGTGGACTCTTGGCCTGGTGCAGGATTGATATGGCCCTCTAGGCGGACTCAGAGAGCGCCTGCCACCAGGAGGCAGAGCACAGGAGGAGACAGGAGGAGACAGAGGCTAGCTGGAGCTTCACCAATAGCAAACCAGGGTTCCCTCAGGTTGAGCCCTTGGTTACCCGGGCCGCCTGGTCTTAGGTGGGCCTTGGAGGGGATCCTAGAGAGGAAGCACAGGGAAGTGCCCACTATGAACAAGGGTGCGCGGTCGATGTCCAAGCAAGAATGTCCAGAGCTCACAGGAGGCCAAAGTAGAGTGTTCGAGTGAATAGCGAAGATCAAGGCCAGAGTATCAGTCCAGAATTGGTCAGCCGAAGCAGGAGTCAGTACCTGTAGTCAATCTGGGATTAGTCAGGTCAGGCAGAAGTCAAGTTCCAGGCAGCGATCAGGAGAAGTCAGTGGACAGGCAGAGGTCGGTTCCAGGCAGAGATCAGGAGTAGTCAAAGAACAGGCAGAGGTCGGATCCAGGCAGCAAACAGACGAGGTTAGGAGCAAGCAAAGGTCAGTACCATGAGATCAGTCCAAAGGGTACTACCAGGAATGGAGAGACAAAGGAACAAGAGACACTGGAACTGGAGACATTGGAACAGGAGACACTGGAACAGGCAAACTAAAGAACACCAGAGTGTATGACCCGATTGCCAAGGCAATTTGCTAGAGACTGAGCCCTGCTATCTATACAGGGCTCAAGTGACATCAGAATCGGGCGCCGCCCGCAAGTTTCCCGCGCTTGGCCCTTTAAAGATGGGAGAGCTCTGCGTGCACACGCTAGGGGGCGGGGCCGATGCCGAGGAGGACACTGAGCCCCGGCACGAGGAGTGCTGCGAGGTGGGCCTGGGGACGCTCCTGGACGCCGCAGGTGAGCAGTGCTGGGATTGAGAGCGCATGTAGATGGGCGCGCCAGGTGAGCAGGCCTGGTCGCGGCACCAGCACGGCCGGGAAGCGCAACACTCTCCAGACATAACCAGAGTCACCCAACTTCGAAGGAAGACATTTCTTGCTCTGTGCCAAGAGGCAATAGAACTTGGTGCATTGATTTCTATTCGATATCCAAGTAAATGCGTGGTGAAATTTAATAATATTAGATATGTGTTTTTTGACCCTTCTGAATTAAGTCCTTGCCTAGACTCGCATTCTCTTATGATTAATCAGAGAACTGCCTAGCCTATCATGCCTATAATATGTATACTGTTGGAATCCCTTTTTTCCTTGTAACATTAGATTTCTTAATTATTGAGCTCTTGTTGTAACCTTGGGTCTCCCCCTCTTTTTCCTTTAATGGGCCGTATATTTGCTTAAATAATTTATGAATAGCATATATATATGTTTATGCTTCTTTGACCCTTCATTGATAAGCGTGTATGCTGTCTAATCTATGGAAAAATGGTAAACAGAAAAGAAAAAAAAAAGTGCTGGTGTTATTTAGACAATTGTGTCTGATGCAGTAAACTGGATGCGCTGAAGAGAAATGTAGTTTTACTTTTAATTAAGCAGCTATTGAGCCGTGGCATAGAGGAAGTTAGAATGTATTTACAGGAAAACACTCAATGCTTTTTTTTTTCATAAAGTCTTGGCCGTTCCATGGCAGATAATGTGGAACCCTCAGCCCTTCCACCAGCTCACTGCACTTTTGTGATAGAGACGCTGCAGGCACACTCAATCCTTCTGCAAAGTCACCGTCTATCATGGCAGATTCAGTCAGGGGAGACTTAGTGCTGGACTGGGAGCACCTAAGGTTGCCAGATAAAACTTGGCCAGCAATCTTAAGCATGTTTTTAGCCCCAAAAGTGTGTGACTGAAAATTGTACTTAAATCGTTCAAACCTTGAATAGCTACATTTAGGACCATTATCCGCGTGGCTAATGTTAGCCACCTAAACTTAACCTAAACATCAGCACTAACCAAGTAAGTCATAAGCTCATCGCAGGACTCCCTCTGGAACCGCCTGTTTTTTGACCAACTAAATATAGAGGGGGGGCGTGAATTTTTTTTTTTTTTTGGGTGGGCAGATTTATCCACTCAGCTGGGGAATTTGGTTTTATCTGGCTAATTCCCACAGCTAGAAAGTTAGACTCTTTGAAAATTCCCCTTTCAGTCACAGTAAATGCACCGCTGTTTATTAGCAGACACACTGTAGAATCCCTGCTCTTTCTTGGCAGTAATTCCTTCTACCATGTCTGTAATCATCTACTATACCTTTGTTTGCTTTTTCATATTTAGGACACAAATGAGTCCTATTCAAAAGAGATATATTTCTATAGGAAAAAATGAGAAGAGAGTTCTTATTTTGGGTTAAGGCCCTTTGCTGGGTCCAGCTACAGTCCTCATTACGCAGGTTGTGTGCTGTGCCAGACATTCAATTCTTTCCTCTCGTCAGAGGGACGTTGGGCTTCAGAGTATTCAGCACTGATCTTGTGCCTGCATTGTACAACGGAAGACTGCACCCAAACCTCTATCTCTCAGTCACGTGACTTCAGAGAACTAAATCGGAAGTGTAGGGTCCTTCATGCATTGCTGAACCCCCTGCATCCACTCCAGAAGGCAGAACCAGTCTCACTTCCTCCTTCAGAGACTGTGAATATTGACATCTTCAAGAGCGGCAGCGGCGCAGGGCTCTTCGTTCAATGGACCTCAGCAATAACAAAATGGCAGGAGAACAGGAAAAAAAAAGGTTAGTTTCTTTTAATTATTCAAGAGCTTTCCCTCTTCAACAGTTTGTGTGTATCTTCAATTTACAATGATCAATCACAGTACAATGTGAATAAAGTGTTCAATAAGCATTTCGAGGTATCTGTGCAATAAGCAAAGATGCCTGATTAGAGCATCTGTTTCAATATGACTGACTCAGCTTTTCTCCAGTAATGAGTGACAGTTGTAATTTGGACAAAGGTGTGGTATGTATTTGTGTGATATTAAAATATTAGACTATTTTTCCAAAGAATAATAGATATTTTATTGAGCCACGGTGCTAGGCATAAATCCTCATTAAAAAGAGGTTATTGAAAGAGTTGCCTCAGTCTTCAGTCTGCAAAATCCATGAATCCAGTTCTATACAAGACAGTATGATTGACATTGTTAATTCTCTTGGTGCCTGAAGATGCCCATGTAGTCACTTCAAGATGTACTGTGTCCAGTTCAATAGAAGTTATAATGTCCAACCAAAACATGACGCAGTAGCCAGTCCAACATAAGTAGCCAAGAATCCATCTAAGACAAGCCATGGTGTCCAAAGGCAAACCATGGTGATTAATCCATGGCTTCTTGTCCTTGGAGGTCTATCCAGGACAAGATGTTATTGCAGCCAATCCAAGATAAGAGCTCATAGTAGCCAAAGACATGCCATAGTAGCCATTACAAGAAGCTAATGTATTCAGTCCAAGAGAAAACAAAGCAGCCAATTCAAAACCCAAGGATCAGTCCAAGACAAGCCATGGTAGCCAATCCAAGTTGATTCATAGCAGTCAGTCCAAACCATAGTGTCCAACTAAAGGTACTCCAAGGTTGGCAATCCAAATAAGTAACAGTAGCCAAGATAAGACAGAAGAACCATTCCAAGGCAAGACGCCCTAGTAGCCAATCCAAAACTATGCATAGTCGCCGATCCAAGAATGAATCTGTTTTTCCATTTGAGGCTGAATTGGGTTAGAGGTGAAACACCCTTTTATACACAGCCACCCATTAGAAGGCAAAAGGGTTGTGTGCCCACCACAGCCAGTTGAAGTTTTTACTGAAATTTCTGGATACCTGTTCTGGTTTTTCCCAGGTGTTCTCATACACAGAAGCCCAGGGGTTCCATTAAAACACCATTTTATAAGGTACGAATGCTCTGGTAGGAGACTTAAGTTTGCATTTTTTCTGTACATCTTAGGCTGAACTCTAAAGAGGAGGGACAGAACTTTATTTCTTCTGTCTACACTTAAAGTTAAAACCTTTCCTGTTGAAAATACCGGCAGTGAGCAGAAGAAGCAGGAGGAGAAGGGGACTTATGCTGACCTGTGAGGAGCTCACCTCTCTAGTCCTGTTAGAAGGTGGCAGTGGAAGAGAATGTCAGGATTATTAACTAGAGCTTTCAAGGAATCAGCAGGGGAGACCTGGAGTTTAAGGTAGAAAGGAAATTAGACAAAATGTGATCATTATTTTTGGTTATTGTGTCCGGTGCAGCTTGTGTGAAGGACAAGATCACTGACCCAAACCCTACAACTTTTCTTGTGTAATTCTTTGCCCTGTACTGCAGACACCTGAGTTCATAGTCAGCCGATCATTTCCTAGTGCCATGTGGCAAACAGATAGTGGGACACAGGAAAACTGGAGCGTTCAACCCTGCAGAACAGTCAGAGGGAGAGAGAGAAAAGGAGAGAACCAGGAGAAAGCAGATGACAACCAGCATGAGAATAAGAAAGACAAGAAAGAAAGGGACTGTGAGAGAGAAAGAGGGAGAAACAGTGAAAAACTGGATGTGACAGAATGTAGGGAGAAAGGAGACAAAGATACTTAAGAGTCAGGTTTGAATGTTAAAGATCAAATATACATACATAAGTTTTTAAAGCACACAGGGTCTCATTTTAAAAAGCACGTGCATGCTTAAAATTGGGTTTTACACATGTAAATGCATTTTGTGTGTGTAGGTGGGCTTTTGAAAATTGCTACAATATATGCCATGGAATTGTCCATAGGATATTCACGTGGGTAAATGGCTTCTGAAAATCACTACAATAGTGTTACCTTTACACGTGTAACTCCTTTCAAAATTACCTCCACTGTGATTTGCTCCACACCTGTCAGAATATCTCAGCATAGTCAGCTGAAGGAGGGCAAAGAGGCGCCTGTCAGGGTACGTAGGTGGATTCCAGCAGTGCAACATGTCTGTGGGCAAGGAGCAGGAAATAAAAATGGTGTTTTTCAGCTGCTCACACTCCTGTCTCTCCTTCTGATTGCATCGCTAAGATTGTGGTTTTCAGGGGCATTTGCCCTTCTGTCTCTCTCCACCTTCAGGGTTTCAGGTGCTTTAACAGGTATCTGGCCTTTCAGCAGCATTATGAAATGGAAGAAAAGCCCAGAGGGAAATGCACCAGTAATAATAATAATAACAAGCTTAAAATAGACGTTTTTCAGAAAAAGCAAACTGGAAAAGGAAGCATAATTAAGCATCACTGAAATCCCTAAGTAATGCAAATATTTGAAATGATATTGGTTATTCCCTAGCTATGTCTACCTCTCAGTCTATTCCTTTATTCTTACTCCTTTTCCCTAGATTTCATTGGCATCACCTTCTTAAATATCTCGGGGTAGATATTCCAAGCTGCCCGTGTAAGTAACTTAGGCCTGGATTCACCATTCTAACGCAGAATGGTGAATCCAGTGAAAACGGGGGGCGGGAGGGCGAAGGGGAGCGGGCCTGCGAAAGCCGGCAGCCTTCGCACCACCGGGGTATTATCGCTGCCGGCATTCGCACCCAATAGTGCCACCGTGAAAGGTGGTGCCATTGGGCTTGCTACTGGCAACGATAACATTTCTTACCTTATCGCTGCCAGCGACGATATCGCAGCATCCGCCTCCTCGCCACCCCGACTCCTCCCCTCGCCGCCCCCGGCAAGCTATCGCTCGCAATAAGCGATAGAAAATGACCCCTTTAGCTGGTTAGAACATAACCAGCTAAGCTACGATGTGTATTCAGCGGCACGGCGAAGCCACTGTGTATATGCGTATATATACGCACTTAGCTGGATAATTCTACCCAGCTAAGTTTAGACTTTCTCTGTGGGAAGCCCGATATGCAAAACAAGTTCAGTGCTATTTAGCCAGATAAGCGGGGCTTATGCGGCCATGTAGCAGCCGCTGAATATGCGCCTACATTCGGCAGCCGCTTAGCTGCATAAGTAACTTATAAAGTTACACACACAAAAAGTAGGAGTGTACTGGGCGGATCGAGGGTGAAGCGAGATAGCCATATAACTTATACGTGTAAGTTTAGATGTCCCATAGAGCAGGCCTAAACTTAGCTAGGTAGACTTATTTTCACCGTGCCGCTGAATATTCATCGTAGCTTAGCCGGATAAGTTCTAAGCAGCTAAGTTACTTTCACAGCCAGCTTTGAATATCTCCCCCGACGTGTCTAAACTTACATGTATACTTATGCAGCTAACTCGCTCTGCCCAGTAAACTTCTGCTTTTTGGGTGTGTAATTTTTAGCCTTATAAGGTACTTAGATGCTAAGCGGTGGTCATTGAACAACATAGGCCCATATTCAGCAGCCACTACTTAGCAGCATCAGTCACGCTTTGAATATCGGGCCCTATATAAATATAATAATTTGGAGCCTTTCCATGTAATGCACAAGGTGGCTTCCAGCATTTTTTAATTCAGCTATAAGTTAACTCCTAATAATACTCTAGATGATGACCGATAAACATTTCATTCCCTCAATCTGCCTGCTTGGCTCTAGCTAAGCATATCTCCCAGCTGTCAGATATACAAACTTGATCGCCTACAGAAAATTGTTCTTAGCAGGGAAGTCTAATGCCCATGCTAAGTGACCCAACATCTCTCTTGCATTATAGTTGAGAGTATTCCAAGGCCCTACTATTGGTTCCATGCTGTTTGTCCATAATAGCTCTCCATGAGAGGGCACAAAAGTCATGCTGACACTCTACTATTCTGAGTAGATGAGCATTTAAATTCCAACACCTGATCTACCCGTTTCTTTTAACCGCTATGCTCTGCACCCCGACTCCCACCCCTTCCCTCCATAGAAACATAGAAACATGATGGCAGAAAAAGACCATATGGCCCATCTAGCCAGGCCATCCACCCAATTCATTTAACTTTGTAATTCCCATCACTCCTTTAGAGATTCCCTGTATTTATCCCATGCTTTCTTGAATTCAGATACTGTTTTTACCACTTCCATGGAAGGCTGTTCCATGCATCTACCACCTTCTCTGTAAAGAAATATTTACTGAGATTACTTCTGAGTCTACTTCCTTTGACCCTCATCCCATGACTCTTGTTCTAGAGCCTCCTTAGAGGCTCACCTCCTGTACATAGAATCCTATGAGATATCTATCTTGCCTTTCCTCCAAGACGTACATGTTTAGATCTTTACATCTATCCCCACATGCTTTAGAATGAAGACTTCCATCTCTGTCCCAAGCATGCTTAAGTTTCCTCATGATTTAGATTCTTACAGACGCTGAGAGTTGGTAGATTTAAGGCATCTACCACCTCTCAGCGTCTCACCATGTCATTCACATCCATAGTCTTTTTTTTTAAAACATATCTTTTATTAGAGGAGAAAACAAATAACAAGAAAGTGAACAAAGTAATACAAAGAGAAAATATACAAAGCCCCATATGGCATTCCAGATTGAATAAATAAAACAAATACTTAATAAGAGCTGGTAAAGGAACACTCATATGATGATGGAATAAACCTTAAGCTTAGAGTTTCCTCCTCACATTTTCCAATAATTCTTATATCCGATTCACACCCAGTCAGTCACCTCTTTCAAAGTACATAACATAATCAAGAATGAGTTAGGTAGTTATGGTAATTGTCAAAAACATTACAAAGGTTTACAACATATGTAAAACTTTTGACCATAAAAGAAAATAATTTTTTTGTTTAATCAGGGCTGCTGGGGGTCTGCCAAAATTACACTGATGGAATTGCTCCAATGTGGCATAATTTCTTCTAATTTCCAGTCTCCAAAGTTCTAGACTTGGCAATTTGTCATCATTCCATGTCAATAAAATGACTTTCTTTACCAAAGTTAAAGCAATGCTCAGCAACGGCAACTTCACAGTATCATCAAAAGAGTAAAAGTACCACCTCCATAGTCTTAATGGCATCACACTCTTAAATATCACTTATCCATGGCCTACACCTTCATAGGTTTTATTTCATATCTCAGTTCTGGTTGGCTGATACACAGAAGAACATAAATTGGCAACTTTAAAACAAGCGCATGCACCCACATAAGCACGTATGGTGGCATGAGCTCACATATTGTTGCACTGAGGATGGAAGGGAGGGCTCCCTAGCACGGGACAAGGAATGTGCGCTCTTGTGGTGTGACGTCCCTGCTGGGAAGACTGGAGATCCTGACCCTCTACCATACCTGCACGCTTCCCTGAGACCACCAACGCAATGGTGGTCTCTGAATGGTCCTCCGACCATTCCAAGCCCTTTCGGACTAGCCACTGGGTAGTGGCTTGAAGCGGCAGGCCGGACAGAGGTCATGGCCGGACGGAGACGTGGTACAAGACATGGCAAAGCAGACAAAGACATCAGGCATGGCAAGGTAGACGAAGACATCAGGCAAGGCAGAACAGACAAGGACTCAAGGCGTTGCAGAACAGACAAGGACTCAAGGCATGACAAGGTAAATGAAGACTCTAGGCCAATGCCGAAGGACACTCTACTCAGCCCAGCTGGGCTGGTCGTGGACCACATTTTAGACAGGCAAGACAGAGTTCAGTTGAGAGACAAGGCCTCCGGACAAAACCCCAGGCTTCCCAGGCTTGGTGTACAGAACCCGGAGCGGAGGCTCGGAGACAGGTCAGAACCGAGGCTAGAACCAGGAGCAACAGAAGGTCCTGGAGACTAGAGCTGCCAATCAGGAAACAGGTCAGGCAAGGCAAGGCAGGGCAAAGCAGACATTGAATATGGAAGACATCAGGACATCAGAAACAAGGCAGGCCAGACAAGAGATGAGATGACTCCATGGCACCGTTGGATGGAATGACCCACCAGCACCCTACACAGTCCAGCCAGACTGGTCTCGGACCACTGGGCCACTACGTGCCCTACTTAATCCAGCCAGGCTGGTCGCGGTCCACGAGGGATGGGTCAGCGGAGCTGAAGACATCAGGAACAGGCGGGCATCGGAATAACAGGAACAAGTGGACAACTGGATATCATGAACAGGCGGACATCTGGACATCAGAACATCAGGAACATCAAAGATATCGGAGCAGAGACCGTAACATGGAACAATGAAGAAGACACAGGATCCCACACGAAACAGCGTGTCTAGGAGGAGAAGCAGAGATGGAGTCCTAAGGAGGACTTACTCCTTGCGAAGAAAGACTGATGGAAGAAGCCTTTTGTAGGCTGAAGCAGGAACACCCAGGGAGGAGTTTGCAGGTGGGGCCAGAGGGACCACTCCCTCTTGGCCCTTTAACTCAGGCTGGAAGACGCAGGCCCACCCCTAGAAGGCAGGAAGAGGAAACAGGACCCTGGATAGCAGCGTCCTGCCACTGTGAGTGCAGGAACAGGAGCTGGGCCTCTGCGCAGGCCCCGATGTCAGTGGCAGCATCCCTGCCACACAGAGAGGACTGAGGGGGGCTCCAGCCACATGAAAACACTGAGGACTGCGACCTTAGGGCCGCAAAGAGGAACTGGAGTCCGCGGCTCCCTGCCGCTTTGGAGAGACGTCGGCAGTGATCTCCTGCCGCATGGAACCCCGGCATGGCCCCACCCGTGCCGGCAAGATGACAGCCTCCAGTCGCAGAGGCAAGACCGGAGCGGCTCCATGCCATGAGGGAAATCCCCGGCACGGCTCCTGTCGCGCCGGCACGATGGCGGCCTCCTGCCGCTTCCAGGAACCCCGGCACGGCTCCTGCCATGCCGGTGACGACATCGGGAGCCGGACCGGGCCAGCCGAGGAAGGTAAGAGCCTGCTTGCGGGTTCGCAACACATATGCTGGAATTTTAACTCATCCGTGCAAGTACGCGCATACTATTTAAAATCGTGTATGTGCGCTCCTAATTTTAAGCAGTTATAAGGAAAGGTTATTCACATGTCTTTCCTTAGGACCTGTCAGCTTTTACACTTGCAAGAGTGCACATTTTAAGACATGCGCACATGAAGGAAATAACCAGTTTGACCACTTCGTCCACCAGTTTATTTATTTAAGAATTTTTTGTATACTGCCTATACAGACAATAGTAGATCTGTCTCTAGGTCCTCCAGACCCCTCGGGTTCTTCAACCTGCACGCCCCCCAGTTTACCCAGACCCCTCACCTAGTCAGTTTTTGGCTACAACGAGTTTTATTCTGACTTATACCTGAAAAAAGGCAAAAAAAATAAGCGCAGGTAACAGCCCAACGCGCTGTGCGTTCACCGGTTTTAAAATCTGGATTTACATGTGTAAATGTTGACCCCACCCAAACCCTCCCCGATCCACCCGTAATCCACACTTTTTCTCATGCATTCTGTTGCGTGCGCACACGCATACATGCACATATATTTTTCCAGTTTTAAAATAAGAGTTGCTTGCGCTCGGCTCATATACTCGCATATATGGACCTTTCAACATGAGCAACTCTTTAAAATTCACTCCTAAGAATTACCATACTGGCTCAGATTGAGAGTCTATCCAGCCCAGCATCCTGTTTCAGCAGTGGCCAATCCAGGTTACAAGTACCTGGCAAGTACCCAAACATTAAATAGATCCCATGCTGCTATCACTCAGTGATAAGTAGTTTCCCTAAAGGCCTGATTTTAAAATGCATTTACATTAAAATTGGGTTTACACCTGTAAATGCACTTTTTCTCATATAAGCGGGCTTTTGAAAATCTCTACAATATATGCCATTGAATTGTCCATAGCATTTATATTGGTAAGTGTATTTTACGTGGGTAAATGGCTTTTGAAAATTACTACAATAGTATGTTACATTTACCCCTGTAAATTCTTTTGCAAATTACCCCACAGTCTACTTGGTTAATAACAGTAAATATAGACTTCTCCAAGAACTAAGCTAACCTCTTTAATCATGTCCTCTGGCAATGAATTCCAGAGCTTAATTGTGCATTTAGTGAAAAAGAATTTTCTCTGATTTGTTCTGAATGTGGAACTTACTAACTTCATGGAGTGCCCCTAGTCTTTGTATTTTTTGAAAGAGTAACTGATTTACATTTACCCATTCTTTTCCACTCATGATTTTATAGACCTCTCTCATATCTCCCTTCAGCCATTTCTTATAGCCTTTCCTCATAGGGGAGCTGTTCCATCCCCTTTATCATTTTGGCCGCCCTTCTCTGTACCTTCTCCATCGCAATTATATCTTTTTTGAGATGCGGCTGTTACGACCATGGCTGCTATGCAGCCGCCTCACCACCAGAGGTCCCCCACAAGCATGGGCTGGCCCACTCCTTCCTTCCTGTCTACTTTATGTCCCAGACTCTCCTTTATAACCCTGTCTAGTAGTTCCATCGGTGCTTCGGCATCGAGCTCGCCTGGGCTCCCTGCTCTAGCCTTCCGTGCTTGCTGTATCTGGCCTACGGGCCTTCTGACCTGCCTTGCTATTGTGTATCTGGCCTACGGGCCTTCTGTGTGTGTGTGTGGCCTACGGGCCTTCTGACCTGCCTTGCCTTGCTATTGTGTATCTGGCCTACGGGCCTTCTGTGTGTGTGTGGCCTACGGGCCTTCTGACCTGCCTTGCCTTGCTATTGTGTATCTGGCCTACGGGCCTTCTGTGTGTGTGTGGCCTACGGGCCTTCTGACCTGCCTTGCCTTGCTATTGTGTATCTGGCCTACGGGCCTTCTGTGTGTGTGTGGCCTACGGGCCTTCTGACCTGCCTTGCTATTGTGTATCTGGCCTACGGGCCTTCTGTGTGTGTGTGGCCTACGGGCCTTCTGACCTGCCTTGCTATTGTGTGTCTGGCCTACGGCCCCCTGCCTACTGTGTGTGTGTGGCCTACGGGCCCTCTGCCTATGGTGTGTGTGTGGCCTACGGGCCCTCTGCCTACTGTGTGTGTGTGGCCTACGGACCTCTGCCTATGGTGTGTGTGTGGCCTACGGGCTCTCTGCCTGCTGTCTGTGGCCTATGGGCTTTCTCCGCTCTGCTGCCTTCGGGCTTATGTGTTTCATGTTCAATGTTAGTGCTGTCCTGGTTTGTCTGTTCAGTTCTCTGTCAGTCTTTTTTCCTCAATTCAGTCACTTATACCTCCAGCCATTATCACTCTTACCTGCACGCTTCCTGAATTCATCCTTACCAGCACCCAGTTCCAGTTTCCTGTACACCTTTACCTACATTCACGCTCACACATACCTCCATGCTGTTCTAGTATTCAAGTTCACCCTTACCTTCATGCATCTGGTATCAGGTTTCTCCAGCCAGTATTAGACTCAGTCTGCCTATTCCACCTTCCCACTTGCCCATAGGGTTTACTCATTCCTGCCTGCACCAGCCAGCATCTAGACTCTTCTGCAGTCCTGCCTTTCTCCACCCTGAGACACCCCTGTTAGTGGTGTTCACGACTCCGGGCCTGAGCCCATTCGTAACAGCGGCGACCAGAATTGTACACAGTATTCAAGGTGTGGTCTCATCATGGAGTGATACAGAGGCATTATGACATTTTCCATTTTATTCACCATTCCCTTTCTAATAATTCCTAACATTCAGTTTGCTTTTTTGACCACTGAGCCAAGAATTTCAAAGTATTGTCCACTATGATGCCCATTGTTGGAAAGTGATGTATTACACCCTTAGAATCAGTTTAAAAGTCGGAATCTGGAAACACTAGTTCCCCTTCTGAAATAAGCAGTGGGTACAGCTGAAGAGTAAAGCCTGCTGTCCTTTAGAACTCTGCCTCTGCATTACAAGGATCATAACAAAATTTAAGAAAAATAAGAACCTCACTGAGTAGAGAGGGTACCCTCAGGAAGTCAACAAATGTTTACAGGTGCAGACGTTCAGGACATCTATAATCCCTTCTACATGCAGAGAGGGAGTTTTGTAGTCCTGAAGCTTACATCTTCACATTCAACAAATTGTTGTAAAAATATCCTCTTCAAGTCAAGAGTTTTCTTGTCACTCGTTTCTTCTCTCTCATATAGTGATGTATTGGAGATTATAATTTTGTCTTTACAAAGTTCTGGATGTTTGGGAGGGTGGAGGGAGAGGAAGGATTAGGGGAGCTCTGAGCTGATCTTATTGGATGTTTAATGGTTGATCGTTTGGCAGTAATGAAGCTGAAATATATCCTGAGCTTTGCAGTCTAGTTCCTTTCTAAAGTGAGTGAGTGCCAGTGGTTTTAGTCAATAAGCTGAGGCAGATGTGAACTGAGAGTCACAGACCAGTGGCACACACAGGCACCCCAAACATTTATCTTTCAGTATCTGAAAGGCACTTAGAGGAGAACTAAAAGTTTGTTTCAATCATTGCAATTACAGTGCAAAGCTGGGCAGAGACCAACTACAGACAGATCAGATGTGGTATATTTCTAAGCTTGCTCCAGCTGTGCACAGGAAGTTCCCTTGTGTATTCACAGCTGTGCTGTGATGCAGAAATATACTGTACTGTCCTTAAGTGGATCGCTCATGAAGGAAACTTTTTTTTAATAAAATTCAGTGTTAGTTTGCATTCTGCCACGGACGAGGAGCAGAACATTTTCCACTTGGACAAACATGCAAAGTTTCTCTAAACTCAGGGCTGCACTTAACACATGGGTGGGGGTATCACTGACCTGTACAAAAGGTCCCTCCCTTCCAGAATGCTGCTGTCCAGATCCTCCCCATGGCCTCTTCCAATGCCTCGTTCCTCCCCCATCAGGAGATCTCTACCCGAAATGGTAGCAATTTTTAAAAAACGTCAGCACAGGGCCTATGAGCCAGTGTGGGTGGGGCCATCACAGGTCTGTCAGCACACGCTGGTTCACAGGCACCGCATCCATCGCAGGTCTGTGAGCACACGCTGGTTCACAGGCACCGCATCCATCGCAGGTCTGTCAGCACACGCTGGTTCACAGGCACCGCATCCATCGCAGGTCTGTGAGCACACGCTGGTTCACAGGCAGCGCATCCATCGCAGGTCTGTGAGCACACGCTGGTTCACAGGCACCGCATCCATCGCAGGTCTGTGAGCACACGCTGGTTCACAGGCACCGCATCCATCGCAGGTCTGTGAGCACACGCTGGGTCACAGGCACCGCATCCATCGCAGGTCTGTCAGCACACGCTGGTTCACAGGCACCGCATCCATCGCAGGTCTGTGAGCACACGCTGGTTCACAGGCACCGCATCCATCGCAGGTCTGTGAGCACACGCTGGTTCACAGGCACCGCATCCATCGCAGGTCTGTCAGCACACGCTGGTTCACAGGCACCGCATCCATCGCAGGTCTGTCAGCACACGCTGGTTCACAGGCACCGCATCCATCGCAGGTCTGTGAGCACACGCTGGTTCACAGGCACCGCATCCATCGCAGGTCTGTCAGCACACGCTGGTTCACAGGCACCGCATCCATCGCAGGTCTGTGAGCACACGCTGGTTCACAGGCACCGCATCCATCGCAGGTCTGTCAGCACACGCTGGTTCACAGGCACCGCATCCATCGCAGGTCTGTCAGCACACGCTGGTTCACAGGCACCGCATCCATCGCAGGTCTGTCAGCACACGCTGGTTCACAGGCACCGCATCCATCGCAGGTCTGTGAGCACACGCTGGTTCACAGGCACCGCATCCATCGCAGGTCTGTCAGCACACGCTGGTTCACAGGCACCGCATCCATCGCAGGTCTGTGAGCACACGCTGGTTCACAGGCACCGCATCCATCGCAGGTCTGTCAGCACACGCTGGTTCACAGGCACCGCATCCATCGCAGGTCTGTCAGCACACGCTGGTTCACAGGCACCGCATCCATCGCAGGTCTGTGAGCACACGCTGGTTCACAGGCGCCGCATCCATCGCAGGTCTGTGAGCACACGCTGGTTCACAGGCACCGCATCCATCGCAGGTCTGTGAGCACACGCTGGTTCACAGGCACCGCATCCATCGCAGGTCTGTGAGCACACGCTGGTTCACAGGCACCGCATCCATCGCAGGTCTGTCAGCACACGCTGGTTCACAGGCACCGCATCCATCGCAGGTCTGTCAGCACACGCTGGTTCACAGGCACCACATCCATCACAGGTCTGTCAGCACACGCTGGTTCACAGGCACCGCATCCATCGCAGGTCTGTCAGCACACGCTGGTTCACAGGCACCGCATCCATCGCAGGTCTGTCAGCACACGCTGGTTCACAGGCACCGCATCCATCGCAGGTCTGTGAGCACACGCTGGTTCACAGGCACCGCATCCATCGCAGGTCTGTGAGCACACGCTGGTTCACAGGCACCGCATCCATCGCAGGTCTGTGAGCACACGCTGGTTCACAGGCACCGCATCCATCGCAGGTCTGTCAGCACACGCTGGTTCACAGGCACCGCATCCATCGCAGGTCTGTCAGCACACGCTGGTTCACAGGCACCGCATCCATCGCAGGTCTGTGAGCACACGCTGGTTCACAGGCACCGCATCCATCGCAGGTCTGTGAGCACACGCTGGTTCACAGGCACCGCATCCATCGCAGGTCTGTCAGCACACGCTGGTTCACAGGCACCGCATCCATCGCAGGTCTGTGAGCACACGCTGGTTCACAGGCACCGCATCCATCGCAGGTCTGTGAGCACACGCTGGTTCACAGGCACCGCATTCACTTTTTTTTTTTAGTTGCCGCTGTGGGTGCTGGTTTAAGAGAGCAGCCGGTGGCAGGCCCGTATAGCGGCATAACATGGCAGTGATTACCTTTATTTGGCACTGAAGGCAGTTGCCTAAGTCAAAATTCGTGCCTGTCTAAACTTATCTTGCCTGGTGGAAATTTATCTCCTTCCTATACCACGTACTGTACAAACTAAAAACATTCCTGTTCAACCAAGCCTACACAGAATAGACCCTCCCTTCCCTCTATTGCTCATACCCCCTAGGTGACCGCCCTTTTCCTTATATTAAGGAATCTAATCACAATGTACATTGTTGTCTTCTTGTTATGACCTCTTGTTGATTTCTTGTTGTTTAATCTATTTTCCCTACTGCTCTAGGTTAACCCCCTGCCCAGTTCGCCTCCCCTGTTGAAATGTACTTCTAAATCTTTTGTTAATATGTGAACCGGTATGATGTCCCCACTAATACCGGTATATAAAAGTTTCTAAATAAATAAATAAAATAAATAAATAATGATAGCCACTGGTTTCCTGCAACAGATTTTTCAAGATTTTATGGCAGATTTTTCTAAAGTCTGTGGCAATTATGTAACCGATTTGTATAGTTTTGCATAAAATTTCACATCTCCTGTTGTTCAAAATAAGTCCATTTTTAATTGATAACTTTCATGTTTTTAAATATTTAAACTATATAAAATACAAACTTTGCTATGCATAAAAATCAACTATTCATGAGTTAAAGATATAAGTTACAAACTTTTGACTGTGAAATGTCACTTTTGTTATGAACTGAAAAAGTGCAATCATCCTTTTTATATTTTCTTGAGAAGGTCCTTTTAGTTTTTCTGAATATGCTGAAGCTGCACTCAGCACCTGCAGTTAATTGACATTAATGCTGTCACTGCCAGCTGTGGGACTCAGGCAGCTGCAGATTTCCAAAATGCACTCAGGTCTTTGTCAGCTGGTGCAAGGTTGGCCACATGTGCAGGTGTGAGAATCTTTGTGTAAAGATGAATGTGTCCATATTCAAAGAGATTTGTTCTGGAAACATCTGAGTTACCCGGTCAAGCACTGAGATTTAAATTTCCTGCCCAGGTAAGTCAACATCTGGATAAAATTTAGGATGATAAATTGGGGGCATTCTGGGACGTTTTAGAGTAGGGAAAATGTATCCAGATAATTTATCTGGTTAAGGAGAAATAACATGATAATCAAACTGCCAACCCTAGACCTAGGAATTATCAATATTACTCCATCAGATCAAGTACAAGACCTACGAATTCAGATCGATGAGAACTTCACTATGAAAAAGCATTTTCACACAAGGGATGTCGTATCAATCAACTTAAAAGAATCCAATCTCATCAATAATATCTTACTAATTTCGTTTCTACTTATCAATGATCAATGATTATCAAAAAAGTGGCCCACCATGACAAACTTGTTACAAGGCTGCAAACCGGATTTCATTGCAATTACAGAAACGTGGTTAAAAGTTACAGACTCTGTGATCATTAATCAAGTCGCCATAGGAAATTATATAACGTTTTCTATACCTAGGGAACATCGAAGAAGAGGAGGACTTATGTTGAAAGCAAATAAAGAATTAGGTCTTAAACTATTACCAGTGAATTTATCTCAGAATTTATCTCAGAAATTTATCTCAGAATTTATCTCAGAAATCGCATTATTTGATTCTCCCAATTTACAGTTATGTATTCTATGTTGTCCACCAGGTTTACTTGAACTTAATGTTTCTCCTCTAATAGAATTTTTGGCTACTAATCTTAATATGGAGTTTTTCCTGTTCTATTGTTTTATGTATAACCTAGGGCCTCGACTTAGGCCTTGGGCATATTTGTATTTCTGTTCCATGTAAACTGGATTGATTTGTATCTCTTACAAGAATTTCGGTATATAAAAATCCAAAAATAAATAAATAAATATAGCTAAACCCACAATCATTGCAGGAGACTTTAATCTCCATATGAATGTTGACCCATTCTCAAATGCATGCCAGACACTCATTAAGACTGAAATTAAGACCTAGGGCATTTTCTGCCCTAGGTCTTAATCTCATTACTAAACAAGCCTCGCATAAGGCTGGTCATGCAATTGACCTAATATTCTGTAATATAAAAGAAATGAATAATTCACAGTTAAAATATACTCCTGTACAGTGGTCAGATCACTTTCTGATTGATGCCAATATTTCTTTTAACAATAATTCAAAGTTAGAATCAAGTTGCCCCCAAAAATTCCAATATCGGCCCGCATTTGACACAGAGGAACTAGAAAAAGTGGTTACAGTTAAAATGGATGAAATAGATATATCTACAGGAAACAATGCTGTAAATACCTGGATTAAAGTAACAAACAGAATAGCAGACAAAATAAATCCAATTAAAACAGTTAATGTTCCGAATGCTAAAAATCAACAACCTTGGTATAACCATCAAATCAGGGAAGCATCAAACCCCTACAGATAGTACAAAATGCCGCAGCCAGAATCCTAACTAACACGAAGAGAAGAGACCATATTACCCCCATCTTGAGCAACCTCCACTGGCTACCCATCAAACAGAGAATCCTATATAAAACATTAACCATCATTCATAAAGCAATTCATAACGTCGCACCTATATCTCTACAAACCCAACTTCGTCCACACTTATCTTCCAGACCCATCAGAAGCGCCTACAAAGGCACGTTAGCCGCAGCTCCTGCCAAATCAACACTAAGAAAAAGAGCACTCTCCACTGCGGGACCACACCAATGGAATGCGCTCCCACCAGACCTTCGACTCGAATCCAATCTACTAGAGTTCAAAAAAAGGTTAAAAACCTGGCTCTTCAGGCAAGCTTTCCAATAGGCACCTCCTCCTGACTTTCAGATCCAACCATTGCAGGGTATCACCAACACCTTGCCACTTAATTTTCATACCGTAATTGCTTATTCACAATTCTAACAGTCATTATTCACCTTTATATAACCGTCTACTGCAGACCATATTCGCTACTAAAGTTCCTTGTAAAAAAGGTTAAATCTGTTAAACGCTATTGTTACACTCTATGTTATTTGTAATAATGTTCAATGGTTTATTGTTATTGTTCCATGTTCTATGTAAAAAAACCCAGGTCTAACTTCCCAGACCAGGGCAACCTCTTTCGTTACTTGTAAACCGGACTGATTTGTATTGCATACAGGAATTCCGGTATATAAAAATTTAAAATAAATAAATAATAAATAAATAAGCCAAGAGAACGCTCAGAAAGAAAAGCAATGGAGAAAAAATAAATCAATTGAAACATTATCCTTCCTTGCACACTATAAAAAATGGATAGAAAAAACAAAGAAAGAATACTATGGATTGAAGATTCAAAAGTTCGCACATAATCCCAGAACACTCTTTAGCACAGTAAATAAACTCACCAATGACAACAATCTACAAGATCAGGAACTTCCTGAACAAAGATGTGATGAAATAGCTAGGGTCTTCAAAAAGAAAATTGATATTTTACTTGAGAGCATAAAAACCAACTCACCGCAGGAAGTAAAAATGGTATCTAGAGAAGTAACTAGATGGAATAAATTCAACGAGGTGTCAATATTAGAGAATATGATAAAAAACCTAAACCCATATTGTTGCGGTTCTGTTCGCAGGCCTAGCCACGAGCAGCTCCTTACCTTGCCGGCCCAACTCCCCCGACGCCACAGCTCGTCACACCAAGCAGTCAGGAGTCCGCCCACTGTTCCTCCTGCACGGCGGGCCTTGCCACCTGCCGACCAGACTGTCCTCGCGCCGCCACCGCCATCTTCGCTGTGGTCCGAAGGCCGCAGTCTCTGGACTTCCTTGCGGCATGGAGCCACTCCTCCACCTGCCTCTCTCGGCTTGAGAGCCGCCGACAACGCTGGGCCTGCTCCTCGGCCCGCCCTGTTCCTCCTCGTCTCAGTGGCAGCATAGCTGCTGTCCAGGGTCCTGCCCCCTCTGCCTAGGGGGCGCGGCCGCATCTCCTCTGTACTTAAAGGGCCAGTAGGGAGTGGTTCCTCTGGCTCCTCCTGAACTCCTCCCAGGGAGTTGCCTTCTTCAGCCCTATATAAGGGCTCTTCAGTCATTCAGTCCTTGCTTCGGCAAGGGGCTAGTCCTCCCATGGGCTCCTCATCTCCAGCTCCTAACCAGGTATTTCTGATCTTCATCCACGGATCTTCTTGTGTCTTCCTGGTCTCTGTTCTGATGTTCCTGATGTTCCAGTGATGTTCCAGTGAAGTTCCTGATGTTCCAAGTTCCGTGTGCTCCCCAGCCTTATGTATCTTGTCCTAATGCTCCAGGTCCTGTGGAGATTCCTTGCTTTTAATCTGAGCTTCCAAGTTCCAAGTTTTATCTTTGTCTTTCCAAGTCCCGACTCCGGAGGATCTAAGGGGTTAGTGCAATCCTGCGCTACGAGACTTCCTGAGCCTGTCCCACTCCCCTCGTGGTCCTGAACCAGCCGCTCGACTGTGCAGGGCACATAGGGGACAGTGCGGTCCGCGACCAGCCCCACGTGCTGTGTAGGGTGCCTGAGGGTCTTGCTCATCCCTCTCTGTTTCCTGTCTTCGTCCCAAGCTACGTCTGAGTCTTCATTCCAAGCTGCACTGCCTTCGGCCTTCTCCCACTGTGACCTCTGTCCGGCTTGCCGCCTCTGTTGCACCCTGTGGCAGGTCCGGAAGGGCTTGGAGTAGTCGGAGGACCACTCAGAGACCACCATTGCGTTGGTGGTCTCATGGGCGTGCAGGTCGGTGGAGGATTCGAGGCTCCTGACTCCCAGACTTGGACTGTTCACACTGCAAGGGCACATACTCTCCTCGTCCCACACTGGAGAGCTCCCAGTTGTGCTCCGTCCCATCGTTAGCGCAACACATATAATTGATGCAATTCCCACTTTAGCACTAAAACCCCCTAAAACAATTGATAGCCCCAATTATTGCTAATATTGTTAATCTTTCATTAAAGGAAGGAATCTTTCCAGATATACTAAAGGGAGCTATTATTAAACCCATTAAAAAGAAAAAAACTTTGGATTCATCTATGTTAAGCAACTACAGACCCGTTTCAAATTTACCTTTCATGGCTAAATTAATCAAAAAATCAATACAAATTCAATTGACCGAACACTTAGAAAACAATAACATAAAATATCCTTCCCAACATGGATTCAGAAAACATTTTAACATAAGAACATAAGAAATTGCCATGCTGGGTCAGACCAAGGGTCCATCAAGCCCAGCATCCTGTTTCCAACAGAGGCCAAAACCAGGCCACAAGAACCTGGCAAGTACCAAAACACTAAGTACCAAAACACTATTATTATCATTAACAGATACAATACTAAGGGGATTTGATAACGGCCAAAAATACCTTCTGATTCTACTTGACTTATCATCAGCATTCGATACGGTGAACCACGTAATATTATTAGACTTAAAGAAATAGGACTCAGTGGCGCTACCATTTCATGGTTTGAATCATATTTACAAAACCAATTTTTTCAAGTACAAATAAATAATACATTCTCAGAAAAAATCAGATTAGACATGGGAGTACCACAGGGATCAGCACTTTCAGCTACACTTTTTAATATTTATATAGATACCACTATGCCACCTTTTAGCGGGATTGGGGATTAGCCATTATTTTTATGCGGACGATATTCAGTTGATTTTACTGGTAACGGATAGCCTAGACAAAACATTGAAACTAGCAGCTATGTATCTAAACATAATCAAACAGAGTTTTAACACAGATGAAACTTATTATAAATATCGAGAAAACTGAATTTATGCATTTAGAAAGAAAAGCTTCAAAAATTACTCAAACACCAATAACTATTAATGACAATCTAACAATCAAACTGTCTGAAAAGGTACGTGATCTGGGAGTAATAATTGACAATGAAATTTGTTTAAAACAACATATAGCACAAAAGGTTAAGGAAGGTTACGGAAAGTTAATGATATTAAAACGATTAAAACCGTTATTAAGCCAAAAGGATTTTAGAACTATACTACACGCACTGAATTTTTCAACCATCGACTACTGCAATGCACTATTATTGGGCTTGCCAGATTGCACTATAAGACCATTACAGATATTGCAGAACAGGGCGGCAAGAATGTGTTTTAAATTGTGTGCTCGACCTTTGGGTGTTTACAAGAACAACTCAGAAACTAATTTACTCTACTACTCTTTATTGGATATCATTCACAGGATTATTTTATATCATTATATTATCTCATTCACAGCATACACAACATATGAACAAAAAATGAAACTGGATATATAGTTAAGTGACAAAAATGAGTATAAATACTTACATAATGGTTATAGCTAGCAAAGCTCTCGCGCAGGAACAAAAAAATGTCTCTATCTAACTTACTTCATTTCTGTTCTACTTTATATAGGTTAAAAGGCAAACACAGCAAACCAGCTGGTTTCTGCTTGCATGTTTTCATACCACAAATCTTATTGCCTTCTCTTGCTTAGTCTCTCCCTTATCTTGGTGCCCCGTGTGAGGCGACCGCGGCAGGACCTATCATCCTGTGTCTCACTAGTTCTTCTGTTATCTAGTTGTTTATGACTCTTCCTGCAGAGCCTGGCATTCCTCTTGCAAGTCTGGCATTCAAGGTTTCTGGTATTTAGCAGAAATAACATCAGTATATTCATCAATGGTGGATAAAACCGGGAATTGAACCCGGGGCATAATCATCAAATCCTCCCTTGTGAGCCAGAAAGGCTGCTGGCTCACACTGGCATTTGTTTCTTCACACAGGGGATTTAGCAACGAGGTGGGGGCCGTTCTTCACAATCCGAGGAGAAACTTTCCCTGACACCTCCCTTTTAACTATTCTCACTGTTCCACGGCCCTTCTATCTCTTACATGATTTGTGGTATGTACTATGCGAACAGACCATTATGCAAGCGAATGCAGACCGCCTGGAGCTCAGGGGCACATACCACAATCAGCACAAGCATTACCACCACCACCACCGCCGGTTGTTCCAGATCAGTTGCAATCTGGCCAACCCTCGCAATACCCTGTGTGGGGGCCTTCTGATACATATTGACAAAATGCAGGGAACGAAGGGATCGTACACGGAGACACTGTGTTTTTACAGACCTCAGAACCATTTATTCAGTTGTTAGTAGGTCCCCACCAGACCCCGATGCAGTTTTTAATTGATACGGGCGCCACTTCATCTGTTATCTGTGTAAAGCCAAATGCTGTTAAAAGATCTCTGGAAACCTACTATCGGCTTCGATGGGAAGCCTAGTGAGACACATTTAACTGAATTAACCCCAGTGGTTATTAAAACCACGCAAGGTAAAAGGGAGGCATCCGTGAAATTCTTGATTGCTGAACATTGTCCTGTAAATTTATTAGGGCGAGATTTACTGACCCAATTTGGATTAACTTTAACGTTTAAAATTCCTGCGGTTAAAAGCCTTCTTTCATTAGTTACAACTGTAGGAAACGGAGAAGAAAGTGAAATCCCGAATGAATGGAAATGGGATCAGTTACCCTTAGATTTATGGAGCACAGAAGAGGCTCCTTATGGTAGAGCAAAATCAGCTCAGGCCTACCAAATTAATATGATGTCAGGTAAACAGGGGCCATTTGTGAGTCCTTACCCAGTTAAAGAAAAATTAATGAAATCTACTTTGAAACATATTGCACAACTTTTAACCCATGGTATTCTTGAGGAATCACAATCACCCTATAATACCCCTTTGTTCCCTGTACCAAAAGGAGAAAATGATGTCAGAATTGTTCATGATTTACGTGCTTTGAATGATGTTGTGATTCCACAATATCCAGTTTGCGCTAACCCTCTGATGTTATTACAAACTCAGCCTATATATAAGTTTAATTCTGTCACTGATTTATCTAATGCATTCTTTGCAATTCCATTACATGCGGCTTCCCGTGATTTAACATCCTTTGTATTAGGCACTAAGGCATATCGATGGACTCGAATGCCACAAGGGTTCACGGATAGCCCGACTGTTTTCTCAAAACAATTAAACAAGGATCTAGAACAGTTTAGGAATAAATTACCAAATTCTGTATCCCTGTTCACCTATGTTGATGATATATTGCTTTCAGCTGATAATAAAGCAGAATGTTGGGAATGGACATATAAACTGTTACAAGTATTGGGTGAAGCTGGATACAAGTGTAATCGAAAGAAATGTATATTAGCTAAAACTCAAGTTAATTTCCTGGGACAAATAATATCCTCAACTACTAAATATATAACAAAAGATTTGCTGTTAGAGTTGCAGAAACAAGAGTTACCCCACAATTTAAAACAATTAAGAGGTTTGTTGGGAACATTTAACTATTGTAGACAATGGATACCAGGATATTCTGCGCGCATTTCACCTCTACTGAGGCACCTACAGGTACTGGCTGGTACCAGCTCTAATGCGCAGGTGATTTTGACTGAAAATGACGAAATGATTATACGAGAATTATTACAGGCATTGTTACAAGCTGAACCTCTAGGTACGGTAGACCCCCGATTGAATGTACATATTTGGGTCCGAGATATGGGACATACATGGGCTGCTTTTGTAAATCAGGAAGATACCCCGAAACGAGCAGTAGCATTTCTATCTGGTTCTTTTAGCCCAGTGGAAATGGCTCTCCCTGAGATCCCAAAGTTACTAACAGCCATTGTTGCAGCAGTTGGGAAATGGCGGGCTGTCATGCCATACAGCGCGTTAATATTACACTGCGCTCATTCCATACATTATTTGTTATCAACTAGTCAAGCGGCATTGACAGCATCTAGATTTGGTAAATATCAAGCAGTATTAAATGGCCAGAATATTGTGACGGCACCCCTTACGAAAGCTCAGAATAAATTACTAGACTGTTTCTTTCCCAGTACTAATCAACAGCAGATGGAAAGAAAAGATATCCCAGAACTATTACTAATACAATTTGACCCTCTTGAGGCGGGACTAATATGGTTTACAGATGGAGCTCAGAGGGATCAACGAGCAGCATTTGCTGCGGTGCAAGTGACACCGGACTTAAGTATCATTTCTAAATTACAATATCATACACAAAACGGAGTCACAGCACAAGAAGCTGAACTATTGGCTGTGATAGCAGCCCTCAAAGCCGCAGGTAATGATAGAGATTGTACGATTTACACTGACAGTTCTTATGTAGTTAGTTCCTTACAATATCATTTGTTAAAATGGAAAAGAAGGGGCATGATAACTGCTGCGGGGCAACCCTTACAACACATTCATAATTGGCAACAAATACTTACTTTGTTATCACAAAGGGAAGGTGTTGGTTCTCGAACTGCTATAGTATGGATGCCAGCACATACAGGGAACACGAGTTTTGAGGCGAAGGGCAATGACTTAGCAGATAAAGCTGCTACAGAAATCCTTACCGTGCACTTAATGGCCATGCAAACACGGTTTAATCCAGAAATGAGTCATACTCCATATCCAATGCCATTGGATATATTCCATGAACAACCCAGTTGTGAGGAATTACAGAAATGGATAACAATTGGATGTTACCAAAAAGGTAAAAAATGGCT
Organism: Rhinatrema bivittatum; assembly: GCF_901001135.1. Taxonomy (NCBI): domain Eukaryota; kingdom Metazoa; phylum Chordata; class Amphibia; order Gymnophiona; family Rhinatrematidae; genus Rhinatrema; species Rhinatrema bivittatum. The sequence goes on along the minus strand of NC_042628.1, from coordinate 72,207,266 downwards.
GCACCCTAATGGAAAAAAATGTTTAACTACATCAGAAGTGTTGCGGTATTTCTGTGCATGGCATGCAACCATGCATCTGTCTGCCACCGCGTTATTAGCTGGTATACAAAGTACTCACTGGAATTTTGATTCCAGTGATTACTTTGTATACCAGCTAATAACGCGGTGGCAGACAGATGCATGGTTGCATGCCATGCACAGAAATACCGCAACACTTCTGATGTAGTTAAACAATTATATATTTGGCACCCACGTGTGATGGAAATGTTTCATTATATAGTAAGCAAGAATCACTAGCATTAGCTTTAACTTTGATTAGTGTACCTGCTTTGGCTATGCATGCCAACATTGAAGTCACAAAACTGGCTTGTACATTAGCAAAATCTATTAATACTACTTCCAAAGCTTTAGCTTTATTGAATCAAGAGCAAGCAGTAGTGATAAGCGGCAACTGGGTATCATTTGCAATATCATTCGGGACCTTACACACTGGAATAAGACAAGATCCCAACATTGAATGTAAATCTAAACTATACGTCAAACAAAAGGAAGTGACATTTGTAATATTGGCTAAACGCAGCCACAGATTGTGTTGAAAACGTGTAGGAAGTGAATCAGTTTCTATGTCAAAAATACTGGATGCTGAAGAGTTCAATTCCCCCCATAGTCCCAGACAAAGGATAACAGTCCAAACAAATGTAGTCAAGTTGGGCATGACGTTATGGACTGGGTCTGTAGGAGCAAATATCTGACAAGTGTACCCAGGTGGAATGTTCTGTTAAACGAGCAGCAGTGTGGCTCAACCCTGTGATAGTGAATGGACCAAAGTAGATCGGATCCTTCCAAGTCTTGTGTGTATAATTCTTTCTCAGCACTTGATCACCTACAGAAAAAGAAGCACAAAACGTCTTTTTAGGGGCTTTCAATGATTCAGCCTGTACCAGGTCTGCTGCCATTGCCATTAGGGGTTGCACCTTTTTCCAATATTCCACTTGGGTATCAGTTCGTTTTACTATCATCGGATTCATAATCCGTCCTGCCTGTAATTGGAATGGAGTAATTTTATGAATGGTACCTGGCGTGTTACGTATAATCATCAAGGCTAGTGGTAGTACATCTAACCAGGTATATAATTTTTTTGTCTTATTTTTATTCAGTGCTGTGAGCAATACTCTTAGTTTTGTTTTCAATATCCCATTATAGCGTTCTACCAAACCATTTGATGTTGGCTTATAAATAGATACACGTCGGTGGATAATATCACAAACTTCTTGTAACTCTCTCATAATTTGGTTATTAAAGTGTGTACCATTATCGGATACAATTTTGATTGGGCAACCATGAGTAGGCAAAATTCCATGCAAGAAGGTATCAATGACAACATGAGCTGTTTCTTTTGTACATGGAAAAGCTTCGATCCAATGTGAAAAGCTATCTACCCATACCAATACATACCGTTTTCCTTTGATTGCTTCAAGCATATCAGTGTAATCAATGTGCCATTCCAAACCTGGTCCCTGGGGAATAGGCAAACTTCCAGGACTCACAGCTGGGCCTCGACGAGCTATATGAGTAGAACAAACTAGACAGTTATGAATTACCTGTACAGCTAAAGCATATAAATTTTGATTCCAGTGATTACTTTGTATACCAGCTAATAACGCGGTGGCAGACAGATGCATGGTTGCATGCCATGCACAGAAATACCGCAACACTTCTGATGTAGTTAAACATTTTTTTCCATTAGGGTGCAGCCATTTTTTACCTTTTTGGTAACATCCAATTGTTATCCATTTCTGTAATTCCTCACCACTGGGTTGTTCATGGAATATATCCAATGGCATTGGATATGGAGTATGACTCATTTCTGGATTAAACCAGATGATAGAGGTGACTTGTGGAGGGTACGCAACAGGCAATCTGTATTAAGGAATGCAAGGGAAAAGATAAGGGAGAGACTAAGCAAGAGAAGGCAATAAGATTTGTGGTATGAAAACATGCAAGCAGAAACCAGCTGGTTTGCTGTGTTTGCCTTTTAACCTATATAAAGTAGAACAGAAATGAAGTAATTTAGATAGAGACATTTTTTTGTTCCTGCGCGAGAGCTTTGCTAGCTATAACCATTATGTAAGTATTTATACTCATTTTTGTCACTTAACTATATATCCAGTTTCATTTTTTGTTCATATGTTGTGTATGCTGTGAATGAGATAATATAATGATATAAAATAATCCTGTGAATGATATCCAATAAAGAGTAGTAGAGTAAATTAGTTTCTGAGTTGTTCTTGTAAACACCCAAAGGTCGAGCACACAATTTAAAACAAATGTTAACAGGAAGTAGAAGAAAAGATCACATTACGCCTGTATTAGAGGAACTACACTGGCTCCCAGTAGAATACCACATACAATACAAACTGATTTACGATGAACATGCAACCTGGCTTAACACAACAATACGATTACACACTCCACAGAGGGCTCTCCAATCAGCTAACAAAGGTTTACTACCAATTCCGTCAATAAAAACTGCACGTCTCACACAGGTCAGGTCAGGCTACGCACGTATCTTATAAAATCCGGCGTACTTTTGATTGCGCCTGGTGCACGAACAAAAGTACGCGTGGGCGTACATTTATAAAATCTACCCCTGTATGAGTGTTACCATCTGGTTCAGTACATGAACTCTGCATACCTGCCTACTCACTATATTTCAGTCTCTCTCCAGCTCAGCCTCCAGGGATCGCTGTTCCAGTATCTGAGGGACTACAGCCCAGCCGGGCGTTCCAGCTCACTACTGCCACCTCTGGTGGTTCAGTATACTGTCTATTAAAAGAACTAGTGTGTGTCTGTCTCCATACTCTGAGCCTGACCGGTGGTCCCTCTCGGGATCTTCCCCCGGGGGCGTGGTCATCTGCCACCGGTCCAAGGATCCACCCACAACTCTCCTAAATAACAAACAGATTGGTAATCCCAAGCAGCCTGTTAACTCTGAGCTTAACAGATTGCTAACTGCATGGATCCGGCACAACTGAATGCCTTGCAGGCCATACTGGGCCTGGCCTAGCGCATAATGGAGCAGCAAGATGCCTTGGAGAAATTTACTGCAGCATTTCATCAGCCTCACACACAGAAGGTTCAAGGCACAGCCTCCAACCAAGAAGGTCAGTCACCGGAGGTAACTTTAAAGACTGCTGTACCACTGGCGGCTCCAATCCGCTTTTCTGGAGAAATCCAGAAGACCCAGGGCTTTTTGAACCAGTGCTGCATGCACTTTGCCTTACAGCCGTCTCTATTTCCTACAGCTCTCTCCAAGACTACCTACATCCTTTCATACCTGGATGGTAGGGCCTTGTCCTGGGCATCTATCTTGTGGGAACACAAGGATTCCATTTTGCAGGACATAGAAGGATTTATGGACTTATTTAAATCTGTTTTCGATGAACCTGCTCGAATGTCTGTAGCCGGTTTTGCTTTAGTGGATTTGAAGCAAGGCAGCAGATCATTGGCTGAATTTGCCATCGAGTTCAAAACTCTTGTGGCAGAGCTACGCTGGGACCCCAGATGTCTCAAGACTCTCTTTTGCAGAGGCCTGGATAACCGTTTGAAGGATGATCTGGTCGCTCGCCAAACACCTGACTCTCTGGACGAATTAATATCCCTGGCTACTCGGATTGATCTATGTCTCCGGGACAAGGTAAAGGAACTCCGGCCTAGGGGTGTTACCTGGGTTGAAACAGGCCAGTGCTGTCTCTACACCTTGGATGGTTCCAGTAGTCCCTGCTGCTGATACAGATGAACCTATGCAACTTGGTCACGGTCGCTTGACCTCCAAAGAGAGAAGATTTCGGAAGAAGCTCGGCCTATGCACGTACTGTGGTCAGCCCGGCCATAATGTCTCCACATGCTCCATTCGTCCGGAAAACGGACGGGCCTAAGTCCTGCAGGAGGACTGTTCTTAGGCCATACCATGACATCACCTCCGCTCTCTCTCCCAGCCTCTTTGACCTACGGACCGATCACGGTTCAGACTCCTGCCCTAGTGGACTCAGGAGCAGGAGGCAACTTCATTCTCAGACGTCTAGTGGAAGACATGAGGAGTCCCCTCATCAAATTAGAAGATCCACTATTGTGTTACAACTTGAAGTGGGTTTTGGACGTTCCCCAACTTCGCTACTTCCACTGAAGATCTCAGTGACGTCCCCAGCAGCTCATCCATCACTGCTGATATCTACAACATACTCAGTGAATTTTCTTCCAAGATTCAAGATCTACCTGTCATCAATGCAGAAGACAAATTAGAACTCAAATTCACAGAGATTCTGGATGTTCATAAAAGAGGCAAGACTTTTGAATACCTTCTATAATGGGAAGGTTTCGGTCCCGAAGAAAACTCATGGGACCCTCAGACCAATATCCTGGAGAAAGAGATGCTTCGTCAGTTCCACCTCGCGCATCCTTCAAAACCTAAGCCTGGTACCCGAAGAGGAAATCGCCTTTTGAAGGGGGGTACTGTTGTGTCCGTCGGTTCCCAATGCCCTCTCTTCGCCCTCCTTACCTCTTTGGCGCCTCCCTCTTTATCCGCAGGAAGATTGGCTGCCGCGGCGTTCTTCTGCCGAAGTCCTCCAGTGTCCCCGGACCAGCTGGACGCTGCAAACTGCCATGTTTCCTGGAGGGCGCACAGCGCGGCCCCGACTGAAATACCGGCGATGGCATGAACCTCGGGGGCGTCCCCCGAAGATGACGTCACCCGCGACGGATATATAAGGTCTTAGAATTTGCTAACACATCGAGTTAGCAAGGGGTTACACTACCTAAGCTACTCTGCCTCCTCGGACTTACTAGGGGTACCCGCTCCTCGGGGGCCTCTCTCTCTCCTTTGTTTTTCAGGTGACAGTCTGGAACCGGTACTCGCTCCTCGAGGGCCCTCGTTCCCAGACTTGCTCGGTACTCTCTTCTGCCTGGAAGTCATCACTGCCAACTACATCAGTGAGTTACCATCGCTCTCTCAGAGCTTTCCCTGGAACCAGGTACTCGCTCCTCGAGGGCCTATACATTCCAGCTCCTGGGCTTCTATGAGACATTGTGTGAGTGTTACCATCTGGTTCAGTACATGAACTCTGCATACTCTGCCTACTCACTATATTTCAGTTTCTCTACAGTTCAGCCTCCAGGGATCGCTGTTCCAGTATCTGAAGGACTACAGCCCAGCTGGGCATTCCAGCTCACTATTGCCACCTCTGGTGGTTCAGTAAACTGTCTAATAAAAGAACTTGTGTGTGTCTGTCTCCATACTCTGAGCCTGACCGGTGGTCCTTCTCGGGATCTTCCCCCAGGGGTGTGGTCATCTGCCACCTGTCCAAGGATCCACCCACAACTCTCCTAAATAACAGATTGCTAATCCCAAGCAGACTGTTAACTCCAAACTGAACACCTCCGAGCTGGGTTGGCAGGAGGACTGCTTCCGACCCATTTTTCTGGATGTGCTGTCTTCCCCACTGAAGGACGAACTCGCAGCCCCCGAACGTCCTGACTCCCTGGAGGGGCTGATCGACCTAGCCAGTTGTATAGATTGTCGGGCCCAAGAGCACATCTGGGAGCTGCGGCCTCCCCATCGCCCTCCTTCTGAAACATCTCATTTGGCTTTCATTGGAGGGGGACCCCGTTGGGAGCTTGTAACCCCTGAACTTCTGAAGAACCCATGCTCTTGGGCCGGGGCAAATTATCTCCCGAAGAGCGCCTTCACAGCAGACAGTCGGGGCTCTGTCTGTACTGTGGAGCCACAGGGCATCAACTGACCAAATGCCCAGTCCACCAATGAAACTTTTTGGCTTAGGGCCAGCAGGGGCCCTGACCCTAGGCACTGCCAATCCTGCCAGACTCTCTTGCGACACCCCGGTCACCTCAGGACCTGGTGGAAACTTCCTGTGGGAGAACCTGGCTCATCACCTGCAAATTCCCATCAAGATGCTTGAGGTACCCCTGTCCATCGCCTCCATACACGGGGATCCTCTTGCAGGGAGGATATCCCGGGTCACCATACCCATCCAACTGCAGGTCGGCATCCTCCACCACGAGCAAATTGAGTTCTACATCCTGGAAAAGTCCATCCACCCGGTGGTCTTGGATCTGCCGTGGCTCCAATGCCACTCCCCCCAGTTCGACTGGGCCAGCCTGCAGCTCTCCGAGTGGGGTCCTCGCTGCCGGGAGCCCTGCCGTAAGCTTGCTGAACCGGTGGAGGTTTCCCAGCCTCTCTCCCTTTCCACTGCAACCCCTGGGATACCAGCACCTTACTCCAACTACGCCGACGTTTTTTCTAAGCAGAGGGCCGATATCCTACCATCTCTCCAAAAATTCGACTATGCCATCAAACTCTTGCCCAGGACCTCTCCCCCTTGGGGTTGGGTCTACCCACTTTCCATTCCCGAAACTCAGGCGATGGCCGATTACATCAAGGAAAAACTGGCGAAAGGCTTTATCAGGCCCTCTTCATCACCCACAGGGGCTGGCTTCTTCTTTGTCACCAAGAAGGATGGGTCCCTTGCCCCTGTATTGATTACATGGGGCTCAACGCCATCACCCGCAAAGATAAATATCCACTACCCTTAATCAACGAGCTTTTCGTCCACCTGCAAGGCGCCACCATCTTCTCCAAGCATGACTTAAGGGGTGCCTACAATCTAGTCCGGATTCACCCTACGGACGTCTGGAAGACCCCCTTTGCAGTGCTCTGGCGGTCTTCCAACAAATGATGAGCGAAATATTCCAGGACCTACCCTACTCCAAGGTACTCATCTATCTGGATGACATCCTGATTTACTCCTGGGATCTACAGATACACCGGCAGGATGTGCGCCAAGTCCTTCAGTGTCTCCAGGATCATAACTTGTATGCCAAACTGGGCAAGTGTGTTTTTGATAAGCCGGGCCTACCCTTCCTTGGCTACATTGTTTCCAGGAATGGCTTCGCCATGGACCCCAGCAAGCTCCAGTCAATCCGAGATTGGCCCCAACCATCCAGCCTGTGCACACTCCAGTGCTTTCTGGGATTCGCCAACTACTACCACCAGTTCATCGCCAACTACTCCATCATTGCAGCGCCCCTCACAGCCCTCATCAAGAAGGGTGCGGACCCGAAGAATTGGACGCCAGAAGCCATCTCGGCATTTTGGACCCTCAAGGAGGCTTTTCTTCAAAGGCCATGCCTGCAACAACTGGGCCCCTCCTCTGTGGGGGTTGGGGCTGTCCTCAGCCAATGCTCTCCCAAGGGCAAGCTCCATCCATGCTCATTCTACTCACACAAGTTCACATCCACCGAAAGCAACTATGGAGTTGATGATCACGAGTTGCTCACCATCAAGCTGGCCCTGGAAGAGTTGTGCCCCTGGCTCGAGGAAGCGCAACACCGGTTCGTTGTCTGCACCGACCACAAGAATCTCGAGCACTTGAAACAAGCCCAGCGTCTCAACGCCAGGCAAGCTCATTGGTCGCTCTTCTTTTCTCGGTTTGATTTTGACCTCAGATACCGCCCAGGAGAGAAGAACCTACAAGCGGATGCGTTGTCACGCTCAATTGAACCGAAAGACGTACCTGACGCTCTTCAGCACATCATCGACCCTGCTCGCATTCACCTGCTTGCCTCCATCGGGAAGATGGTAGTCCCCGCAGACTCTGTGAAAGGGTCTTGCGCTGGGCCCATGTCTCTCAGCTCACTGGGCACTCCAGGCGGGCCCACACCTTAAGCCTACTCCAGCGGTATTACTAGTGGCCCAACATAATCCAGGACGCCCAAGCCTACATAGATTCCAGTGCCACATGTGCCCAACAGAAGGTGCCCATGGGCTGCCCATGGGGGATCCTATAACCTTTACCCATTCCAAAGGTTCCGTAGTTTCATGTATCCATGGACTTCGTGGTAGACCTCCCTAAATCCAATGGTCATACCACAATCTGGGTAATCATGGACCGCTTTTCTAAGATGGCCCATTTCTTCCCTCTGCCTGCTCTGCCGTCTGCTCCTGAACTAACCCGCCTCTTCTTTATCCAATCTTCCGGCTACACGGTCTGTCCAAGTATATTACTTCTGACTGTGGGCCCCAGTTTGTAGCTTGGAACTGGTGAACCCTCTGCCAAAAGTTCGGGGTAAAGTTATGCCTCACCACTGCGTACCAGGATGCTGGGCTTGATGGACCCTTGGTCTGACCCAGTATGGCATTTTCTTAAGTGAATGGACAGGCAAAGCGCACCAATCGCTCCCTGAAAACTTTCCTGAGGGCCTACTCCAACGAGCAACAGGACAATTGGGTGCAACTGCTACCCTGGGCGGAATTTTCACATAATTTCCACGTCTGCGAATCCACGGGAGCCTCACCTTTCTTGATTGTCTATGGCTGACAACCATATTCTCCTTTGCCTGTACGCCTATCTGTCTCTTCTCCTGCGGCCCAAGCCACTGCCTAAGCTCTTCAGGCGGTGTGGGTTCATACAACTAAGATGCTCCAGGAGGCCGCTAACCGCACCAAGAAAACCACAGACGCTCACCGCAGGCCAGCATCAGTCTTCCACCTGGGAAATAGTGTGGCTGAGCATATGCCACATATGCCTGAAATTGTCTTCGCAATGGTTGGCACCCAAGTACATTGGTCCATTCTCAGTTGCAAGACGCGTTGGACCAGTCTCCTACCAGCTCCGTCTCCCGCACTCCTTACGAATCCACAACACATTCCACATTTCATTACTCAAGCCGCTGGTCCTATTGTGTCCATCTCGCAAACCTCCCAAATCTCCTCCGCTGTCCTCAGACCTGGACCCTACCTACCAGGTTCAGGAGGTCCTCGACGTCCGGAAGAGAGGGCAAAGGTAGGAATACCTTCTCTCCTGGGAGGGATATGGCCCCGAAGAGAATTCGTGGGAGCCAGCATCTAACATACTGGACAAAGAACTTTTGAGACAATTCCATGCAGCTCATCCTGGTAAGCCCAGACCTCCCGGGGGCTACTGTTACAATTTCCAGTCTCAAGAAGCCTGTTCCTACCTCCTAGCACCGGGCCTGGGCCACAGATCTCTTCTCTTTGGCCACACCTGGCGGTCGTCGCCGCGCTCCTGCCGCCTCCCGGCTCAGCCCAGGACTGCTCCTCGCTCTCCCCTCTGCGGCGGAGGTGTGCTGCTGCTTCAACCTCCGCGCGGGCCAACTCCCAGCCGTGGCACGGGAACGATGCCATGCCGTCCATGCTGACGCAACTGCCCTGCTTGGCCCCTGCTACTAGGCACGCGTGCGCACTGCCAGCCAGCATTTAAAGGAGCCGCGGTGGGAAAAACTCCTGCGGCCCCTAGTGATGATGTTTCCAGCCTTGAGTATTTAAGGCAAGCTCTGACAGTCAGAGCTTGCCTTGGCAATGGGTCTCCTTGCTCTCGTTTGCTTGAGTTCCTGAGTTGCTGCTCCAGTGCCTGCGCTCCTGCTCCTGCACCCATCTCTGGTCCCTGTTCCTGCCCTGGATCTTCTAGTTCCAGCTCCCACTTGTTCCTTGCTTCCTTGGACAGACCTCCTCCTGCCTGACCTCTGGACCGGACCTGACCTCGCATCCTGCCGCCTGCCTCTGACCTCTGGACCAAACCTGACTACGCATCCTGCCGCCAGCCTCTGAATCCTGGACCAGGCCTGCCCACACTCTCCGCCTGCCTGTCCCACTGGACTGGATCTGACTCCACTCTTGGCTTCGGCCTCAGGCCTCTCTCTGCTGGCTGCCACCCTGCTCTCTCGCCAACTCTCTGGGATCATCCATGCAGAGGCCACCTAAGACCAGCTGGCTCGATACCCAAGGGCTCAACTTGCGGAGAATGTGGGCTGGTACTGGTGAACCTCCAGCTGGCCTCTGCTTCCCATCCGGCCTCGCCACCCGACGGTGGGGACCCGTGGGGGTTTCCCCCACAGGTGGCGCCAACACCACCTCGGGCCAAGGGTCCACGAACACAACACCTTCTATTCGGAATATACACAATGCAAATAAGAGACCAAACGTTTTCCATAGCAGGCTTTCCAAGTTGTGGAACTCTCTTCCAGAGTCATTACATCAGAAAACAGAAACTAAGAGTTTCAAGCGAGAACTGAAAACATGGCTTTTTAGAAATGCATACGATTTAACGTAAAATTACAATATGCTGATAATTTCATCGTCGGTACAAGAGATAATGTTAGTGGAGTGAGCAATAAGTAATGAACGACGTAAAGTGTTTTGTTAGTAGAATTAGAATTTGTATTTACTGTTGGGACATCCCCCCCCCCCCCCAAAAAAAAGTATGAATATGAACTAGATTATATATTTACTACTGTGATGTCCTAGAATATGTATGAATATGAACTAGAATATGTATTTGTTGTGGTGTTCACACTCTTGCTCACGTTAACCACTCTATATTGCTGTTGGGACTATTGGTGCACATGAAACACATACATTCAAATACCAAATATGTCCACTATTCTCTCAACAATCACAAGACGCCATAAATATAATAACCATCATACTAGGCTTCATCATGTAGTATTCAAACTACATGATTTACTCTGTGAAATAGTCCAACTATTCGTTTCCTTGTGAAAAAAATGTTTTTAGTTAATTTTTGAATGCTATTATAACTATAAGTGTACCAACTATTACTTCAACTCTTTTTGGATATATTATAATTTTGCACTTATCTTTGAATTCTAACGCCCCATATTCCCGAACAAGGTATCTTGTGATTGTTTGAGGGAATAGTGGACACATTTGGTAATTGAATGTATGTGTTTGTTGTAGTGCTAACATCACATACTGTGTTGACACAGTATATGATTGCTGACCAAGAATATGAATGCTGATACTGTAAACCATTGTGATCTTCTTGTGGAACGACAGAATATGAAATGCCTAAATAAATAAAAATCTGGATAATTCCAAAATCCAAAGTAATATAGGTAAATTATCCAGACAAATCTGGACGTAGCTCACAATAATCCTAAAGTTATCTGGGTACACTGTAAACCTACCCAGCTATATTCAGAATATGTCTGGTTAGCTTTAATGTTATCCACATAACGTTATTCGGTTAACTTTATTCCAGTTTATTCAGCAGGAGACTTATCCTGCTGAATAAACTGGTTTATTCAGCAGGATAAGTCCATATTCAGTAAACCATTTTCTGGTTTACTGAATATGGACCTCTCAAACTTCTTTACTCCATGCAGGAATTATATCAAAATCATCTTTGGTTTGACTTTAGAAAAGAGATCTTTCAGGGTTTAAACACTCTGACTGTCCATGCCAATCTCACCCCTTCAGGGCAAGAGTGAATTAGCGAGCAGAGTGGCTCTTCATTATTCTGCACTGTCTGGTCAAGCCTCTACCTCACCCAATGACTACTAGACATATGCATTGCTGTACAGATACTCATAAGAGACAGTCCCTGCTCCATTGAGCTTACAATCTACCTACTAGAAATATACATGACAAACATCTATGAGAAGTATATTTACTGAAGACATGTGGTTAGAATTTAAAAGTAGTCTGAAAATGTGAATTTTTAGGCAGAGAAGGTGCATGACGCATTGAATCAGGAAGTCTATTGCATGCATACAGTGCAGCAAGGTGGAAAACGTGGAGTTGGGAGTTGGCGGTAGAGGAGAAGGGTACAGATAAGAGTGACTTGCTCAGTGAATTGAGTTTATGAGGAGGGGTGTAAGGAGACAAAAGGAAAGATAGGCAATGAGGAGCTGCAGAGTGAATGCATTTGTAGGGGAGTAAGAAAATTTTAAATTGTATGCAGACACGGACAAGGAGCCAATGTAGCAACTTGCAAAGAGAGGTTACATGGTCATAGTGATGCTGCTGAAGGACGATAAAGTCATGCAGCCAAATTTTGAAGATTGCAGTGGAGAAAGACAGTTCAGCGGGAGAGCCACCAACAGCAAGTTGCAAACGTTTAAGCAGAAGGTGATAAGAGAGTGGATGAGTCTTTTGGTAGATTGCTCAGAAAGGAAGAGACAGATTTTTGCAATATTTTAGAAGAAGAAATGACACACTTTAGCACTGTCTTGGATGTGTGTAGAGAAGGAGAGAGAGGCATCAAAGATGAACCCAAGATTATGGGCCACGGTTACAGGAAGAATGAGAAAAAGAGGGAAGAGGGGAAATGGGATTTATGGGGAAGACAATAATTTTTGTCTTGGCCATGTGAAGTTTAAGGTGGTGGTGGTGGGATATCCAGGCAGCGATGTCAGACAAGCACTGAGATTTGGAACTGGATTCTTGGTGAAATTTCTGGCATAGAAAGACAGATCTGAGATTCATCAGCATAAAAGTGGAACTGAATGCTGTGGGAGGAGATCAGAGCACAAGGGAAGAAAGGAAAGAGAAAAAGGCCAAGGACTGAGCCTTGAGGTAAACCGCCTGATAGCGCTAGAGGAAGAACTACTAGAGCAGGGATGGCCAACTCCGGTGCTCAAAAGCCACAAACTGGCCTGATTTTCAAAATATCTACAATGAATATGCATTAGATATTTGAATACAATGGAGGCAGTGCATGCAAATCTATTTCATGCATAATCATTGTGGATGTCCTGAAAACCAGGTGGTTCTTGAGGACCAGAGTTGGCAACACCTGCACTAGTGAATACAATATGATGGAAGAGGTAGAAAGAAAACCAAGGTAGAGTAGATGGTGATTAGCGGTGTCAAAAGCAGCAAATAGGTCAAAAAGGATGAGAATCAAGTAAAGGACCTTGGCCTTGGCCATGAAGAAGTCATGGATACTATGGCACGAGCAGTCTCCATAAAACATAGAGGGCAAAAGCCAGACTGGAGCTGATCCAGAATGGCTTGAGAGGAAAGAAAGTCAAGAAAGCAGAAGTGAACGGCACATTCAAGCAGTGTGGATGTGAAAGGGAGGGAGGAGAAGGGACATTAGCAGGGCAGGTAGGGTCCAGTGAAGGGTTTTTGAGGAGTAGCCTGATCACAGCATATTTGAGAGAAGATGGGACAGTCGCAATAACAAGTGATCTTCTGAGGATGTGACAGATGGCGGGGATGATTGCAGGGAAGATGGGCCTGAGGAACCGGGTGGAAAGGGGATTAGAGGAACAAGTAGTGAGTTTGGAATTTGGAGGAGGAGAGAAGATGGGGCAGTTTCCTCCTTTCGGATTTCATTAAAGGGAGAAAGTGTGGCAGGGGCCAAAGGAAAGGGAGGTGAATTAAGTGAGGTTGGAGGCAGCAGTCTGATGGGGGATTCACAATTAATTGTGTCAATCTTTCCATGGAAAAAGTCAGCCCCTCCCCTCCTGTTCTCTGCAGGCTTCCTGGGAGAGGAGAGGCTGGAGCATGAAACAGAGAGCTTAGTTGGGGGGGGGGGGGGGGGGCTGAGAAAGAAAGATAGATAACTAAGCCCTATGTAGCTTCCTACAGATAACTGAATTACTTGGTGGGTGAAGGTCAGATTTGTTGATTGTGTAGCTGGGTGTAAACGATTTCAATGTATTAACTACCTTGGGGGATGTACGGTAGGTATTTATTTATTACAAGGATTTATTACTTACTCACCTACCTTAGAGTGAGGTACAAGATATTTAAGTGTTACACATCAACAAAATAGATAGTAGCAAAGATTGGGAACGGGGCAAGGGGCATGACTTATAGGGTAGCAGGAGGTAATGCAGTACGTATAATACAGAACAATTAGGGATGTCCATTCATTCAAAATGAATGCCTAAAATGCAATGAATGAGGCCACTTTCAGTTTATTCTGAATGGAACAAACTAAAAATAGCTTCCTATGAAAATACCTGAAAATTTAGGGGTATTTTTATATTTGTTGCCCCTCAAAGATAGACCTCTCACAGCCCTAGAGATACCCTCCCACCCTCCCAAAATTGAAAACAGTGCCTGGGCCTACTCTGATGCACTTCCCTGAGCCCAATTAGTGCCTCCCCATGACCCCCCCCCCCCCCCCCACCACCACCACCACCACTGCTAACACTAACAGTAAAAGAAGTCTGGGGCCTGGGCCTACTTGGCTGGACCTCTCTGGGCCCTTCTTCATCTCCATTAAAAATCTGCCCTCCCTAGCCCTAGACTCCTTAAGGGCAGGAGCGAGTGGGCTTCCTCGGAGGCCCATGAGAAGGGGATAAATGGAGGCGAGGAAGGACCCCGACTCTGGCGGATTCTAACGGGGGTGAGAGGGGCTCAGGGATGCCCAGTTGGGTAGATCAGGGCCCCAGGTTGTCACTTTCATGTTAGTTGTGGGAGGAGCATGGGGAGGCCCTGGCTGAGCCCAGGAAAGCCCATCTAGGCAGGCCACGGGTTCAGTTTTGTCAGAGCGGGAGGGTGCTTTCCGGGCTGTGAAGGACCTGTTTGGGTTTTTTTCCTTTAATTTTTTGTTTTGGATATTATTTTGCAGTTTAATGGGACATTTTCATTCAGCAAACAAACTGAACCCAAAAAATGAAACCTCCCGGAAACTAAAAAAACAAACCAAACCGAAACGTTTGGGGCTGCAAGACCCTACAATATATAAAACAGTGCAGTACAAATTCAAAGAAAAAGTTGACATTATATAGCACCTAACATATAAACTATTCCTGTAACTCCAGCAATGATTTTTTTAACTTTATTTTTTAATATTTGTATGACTAACAATGTTACATGTTTTTATGTACCCTGCCCCAAACTTTTGGAAGGTGCAGGTAACAAGTGATTTTAAATAAATAAGTACACATTGGCTTTAAGTATCCATGTGGAGTATAGCAGGGTCAGACTGGTGACAGTGAGCGGAGAGGTGAATGCTTGCTGAAAAAGATAGGTTTTATTTCACCTTGTGAGAGAATGGTAGCCAGTCTGGCCCCTGCTGGGAGGGATTGTCAGAGCCTGGGGAGGAGCAGGGTGGAGGACAGCCTGGAGTCTTTGGCAGCAGGAAGATGAAGGAGATCCGTTTCAGATCTCAGCCTTGCTGTGTAAAAGGAAAAGCTCTCTTTCAGATAGGCAGGAGCTAGTCCTTTTTGGAATCTGAAAGGAATATACTGGGTTTTAAATTGGGCTCAACAGGGAACTGGAAGCCAGTGGAGGTCACAGAGCATTGGTTACAGAAAGACAAGATAGAAGCTCTAATAAAGAAAGTGCCAACAGACTAGCTTGGGGTGCTGGATATAATATTTAATTTTTACATGAATTCCTAATATTATTTTCATGAAATGTGTTTTTTTTCAGGATGGCTGAAAAATTGCTCTGCCAGTTCACAATGATCTTTCTCCCCTTGCTGCTCTTTCCGAAGGGTGAGTGTTGCATCCTCTAATCCTTTCCGTACAACCTTCCCATGGAAGCAACAATCTTTTCCCACAGCAACTAAGAACGCTGCGGTTTGCCTGGTGGCTCTGGATCATGTGACCGTGCCTTGACTCTATCATGTGACCGTGCCTTGACTCTGCATCATGTGACCGTGCATTACCTTCTCTTCTGGGACTCTTTGATTGGTCGCTCTGTCATGTGACAGTGCACTAAATTCTATATCTCATGTCTCTTTAAGCCAGGTGAAAGGCAGCTGTAAACATGGACTCAGTACATCTCCTCGCTGGATCTCAGTCACTCGCTGGTGGGCTGAAGTGGTGGCCGCAATGATTTTGTTTACAAGTGTCTGACTGCCCCCTCCCCCCCCCCCTCCCCAATCATTCCTTGCCCCGCTCTTCTGCAGGGACGGCTCTAGATTGCTCCAAGGCCAACGTGAGTCAGGGAGGGAGGGTTTGCTGCTTCGTTTCCTTCTCTCGCATTAGCTGAGGCTTCCTCTCACCCTTGCGAACCTCAGAGATGACTCTGACTGCTGCCTCTTTCACAGAGGAAAAGCGATTTACATGACAAAAGGATTCCAATACATTTTTATCCTGTTTTGTCATTATTGAGCTTACATCATAGAAGGGGTAAAATCATCATACAATTAGCTTTCTCTCAGCATGAGGCAGGCACAGGAGTTTTTGTCTATTGAAGGGAAGGATACCCTTCAAGGCCCTTCGGTGAGGAATGACTCATTTTATGTCCTGGTCTCTCTGAAATAAAACACAGCACAAGTGCTTGATGTTTCCAAAGGCTTTTACTTAGAAGCAGATAATGGGCAATTACTTACAGCAACATAGCAGCATTGGCTGGCGTCTATCAATAAGGTTCAACCCTTTCCTTCTCCAGACCTGTAATCGACCGGTCAGGTATTACAGTCTCAGCTTTCTGTGGCAACTTGGATTCCAAACAAGTAGAAAAATCCCTCTGTCATCAGAGAACAAGTTCCATTTGCTCCCAGCCCAATTGGTCATAGAAAACCCAAAGCCTCACTCAAATCATAGATCTAAGAAAGCTTGAGGACTGGTAGCTAAGATTCAATGCCATGATACAGGGGTTGACTCAAGAAGGGTTTAGATTGGGACCCCAGAGTTTACCCCTAAAAGAAGAACTGGTTCCTTATCAGCTGCAAGGGCCTCACAAAAAGGACATATTGAGACTGGATAGAGTAAATCGTGGGATGGTGCTATTTGTTATGCATCCCCAATACTGTGTGCAGCAATGGTGCAGTCCAGGTTTTTATATACTGATCCACACATTTTTCTATTGGGGAGTTGAGACAGTTGTGTGGAAAGGAGGTTCTGAGAATAAGGATGGTAATGGAATTCAAAAGAGCATGAGATAAACACATACGCATGATGGAGACAAAGAAAAGGAAAACCCGCGTTGACTGGAGTTACTGCACAGAGCAGCAATTAATCTAAAAGATTGCTGGGCAGACTGGATGGACCGCTTGGGTCTTTTTCTGCCGACATTTACTGTGCTAGTATGTTAGGCACGCAGGCAACAAGGTGTTGCTGTGCGTTTGGTAGGAGCTGCAGACGCAAGGACTATGGGTTCGTAGTCTCTAGTTGCTATTTTGAAGGATCTGGATTTGAGAAGTGAGTCGGAAGCTTCAAGTTCCTATTTTAACTCTTCACTTTTGCGTTTTGCATTTTTTCCTGCTATAGGTTTATCATAATAGGTTCTGGAAACCACATTAGTTCTGTTGGTGGGTTTTTTTGTGAGACTGAAGGAGTTTTGCATGAATTCATCATTTTTGGGAGCTGCAGGCAATAGTACCCCTCAGGTACAAACATCAGGAAGAATGAAGAGGAGATTGAGAAGGAGAGTGCACTTCTGGCACAACAATGGAGACAGAGCAAGCCCATTGTGAGCACGGATACCAGGAATTGTCTCAGAGTGTAGGGGAGCCCTAGGACCATTCACTTAGACAAGTCATTCAATTTAATCCTGAGAGGGATTTTGCAAGTGTTTAAGGTGAAGGCTCCCATGTGTAACCCTTTGCGGTTTCCTCTAGGGCCATAAAAGTATTTGTTCTTCGGGGCTTCTCTTTCCATACTATTCCCTCTCGTTTCAGATCCCAGGGGGAGAGTTCGCGCTGTGGAGGGAAGGCCCAAGTGGTGGAGTATCTCTCCTTTAATGTGTGATTCTTTCTAGCACGAAATTTTTCTCGGAGACAGAAAGGCTGGACACAGTAAATAAAAAATATCTATCATAGTCCAGCATACTTCCCACAACTGAAACTATTTCCATAGTCTCTCTGAGGATTAGCTTGTATCCTTCTCTCCAAGTCCTGAGGGGGAACTTGTCACTTTTTACTCATCAGTGTCCAAGCCCCAGACTATAAGGGGAATCCTATTGGGGCATCCCAAAGCACAAAAAGATCCTCCCTGAACCCAAAGTTCTACCTCTTGCCCACAGCCTGTGTCCTGGTCCATTTGGGGTGGGGATCTGGTTAGGCGTCTCCAGATCCTGTACTCTCTTTCCACTCTATGTGACTTCTCGGAAGGAGAAGGCTGACATTTCCAGGCTTGAACAAAATTCTCCATCTTTTAACCCCAGTTCTGTGAGGAAGGGTGGGGGAAAAACCTCCACACTAGCAAAAAAGGGGAAAACCCCAAATTCCTCAAAATCCAAAAATCCCACACTGGGCACTGCTGTCACTGCTTTGCTTCTTCTAGGCAGTAGAGGGGTAGCTCGCAGGTCTCCAGCCCCTGCCCTCAAGATTGTGGCTTGTCCTTCTCCCAAAGCACAGGGTGGTTCCAGAATCTGATTAAAAGTCTCCAAAAACCTCTCTCTTCCAAAATGAGGCAGACAGGGAGCATACTGATGAGGAATGGTCTCTGAATGCAGGAAAAATACCAGGTTGGGTTAGTAGAACCAAACTCATAAGGGTGAAAGGAAAAATAGCTCCTGACTCTTCCAGAGCCAACCAAAATGACTATGCTCTCTATATCTTTAGCTCCTCCTTATGCCCTTGGGATAGGCAATCACAGTCAGCTCATTGGAAAGACTGAAAAGGAATGGAAAATCCCACTAAGTTGCCATTTATTTATTTATTTATTTGACAATTTTTAGATACCGTCGTTTGGGGTGCCATCACAATGGTTCGCAACTCACATAAAATAGAAATTACAATCTTATCAGACAATTAATTATAAAATAATAATAAAAAAATAAAATACTCAGTTAAATATTAATATCAAAATAAAACTTAAAAACAATCTTAATTTAAATAAGAACTCTAAAACATAATAGAGAGAAAAGGCTTAATAAAGTAACATTGTAAATCCTAAAACTTAATAAAAAAACCACTCATTTGCTCTTTACAACTCCTTCCGATTGCTTAAAAGCCTGTGTAAAGTTTGGGAAAATAAGATTATAGATCTTAAAACTTGATAAAATGCCTGACCTTAAGGAACCTAGAGCCATCTAGCTGCTAAGCGAAGGCTACACATGTAACAGAAAGATAAGGCTCCATCTTGCATAAGGATTCATCTCCCAGGACTCGTACATTGTATTAGAATGTCACTGTTCTAAATAATGTTTCTGTAACTTTATTTCTCGTTAGAACCCCAAGCACTGTCCCAGAGAGATTATTTAAGGCTATTACCAAGACCCACATCAAAGGGACCTAGAAGAGAGTTCTAACAAAGCCCAAAGGGACCTCCCTGGGCTGCGTCAGTGCCCAGGAAGTTTGTAATGACCCCCACCTCGTCAGTGCAGGGATGCAGGGCTGGAGGCTGGGGGTGCTGCGCCAGATCTACAGGTACTGCGCTGTCATAGTGCATCCGCAGAACCAGGGTAAAGGAAATTAGAGCCTGCCTGCCTCCCGTCTATGGATGGGATGGAGAGAGGGGGCAGGAGGATTGCAGAAGGACAGCGCAGTTCAGAAGAAAGGGAAGGCAGTGTGAGGTGGAAGGCAGTGTGTGCGATCCCTGTAGCACCCCCGCCACTCGCACAGGTCTCCGTGGGTGAGGCCCGGCAGCGCTAAATTTCTGTTCTATTGCTACTGCTACAGCCACAGCCACAAAAGGAAGGGACTGATGCTGCAGGGGAAAGTAGCCAGGAGGGGGCGCCATTGGGACTGGGGGGGGGAAGGAAAGGGATTATGCCAGGGGGTGGAGGTAGATTTTTTTAATGGGATGAGAGGGGAGAGGGAATGGAAGATGATTATGTCAGGGTCGTGGGGGGAGCAGAAGAGAAAGTGATGTTGTGCATTGACTGAATGTCACTACATGCCACGGCTCACAGGGGCTTCCCTTCAGCCCCCATATTCCTGTCCGCAGCTTTTCCCTGCCTCCCTTACCCCTGTGTGAGCTCACTTTGTTGCACAGGACCAGTCGGGCAGTGTGAGCTGTTTCTACCATGAGAGTGGCCTGTCCCGCTGCTCCTCCTCCTGCCGGCTGCAGTGGGGAGGCAGAGAAGAGCCGGGGATATGGCAGTGTGGGGAGGGAAGACTGAGAGCGCCAGGAATCAGAGGGTAAGAGGGAGACCTACCGAGAGGGGGGGGGAGGGGCAGAGAGAGGGAAATTGTACATAGATGGGTGGGGGGAATGGATTTGGGGGACAGGGAGAGCAAGAGAAGACATGGGATGGGAGTATTAAAGCAGAAGAGAGGATCCAGGATAGAGGGAGAGAACCCGAGATGGGAAGGGAAGGACAAAGGGAGAGGGAGGACCAGAGATCGAAGGAGAAAGGACTAGCGAGGGGAGAGGACAAGGGCTGGTGGGACAGAGAGGCCCAGATTTTAGATGAAGGGGACGCCAGGGATTGGAAGTGGGGCAGATTTTATCTGGGCAGGAAGGAGGTCAGGGGTAAAAGAGATGTGAGGAGAGAGGGAGGAGGTGAAAGGACTTGGCTATTGTTTGGAGGGAGAGGTTGAGAATAGGAGGAAGATGGGACTATGTATTGCTGGAGGGAGAGGGAGATAGGATCCATGATGAGGGAGAGAAAGAGGACCAGGAATAGAGGAAAGGACTGGGAATATGGAGGAGAGGAAGCGGCAGAGAGGACAGGGAGTGAGGATGTTTATTTTAAAGAAAGTTGGCCTGTTTTGTTTATTCAAATGAGTTAAACCTATTGTAATGCGCATATTTAAATGTTTCTGAACTAATGCTGCTCACTTAGCATTGCTATTTTGTCTACAAGAACTTTGAAATAAATAAAAGATGGAAAGGAACCAGAAGGATGAGAGCACTAGGGATGGCAGGGAATGGAGAGGGAGGGGTGGGAGCGGGCCAAGGAAGGAGGAGGAGGACTGGAAAGAAGGAAAGCAGCAGGAGAATGGGATAGCGAGAAGGGAGAGAAAGTACTAAAATAGCTGGCGCAGAAAGAACCGACAGAGCTGTAAAAAAAGAGAACAAGGAAAGAGGAACCGAAAACCAAGCAGTAAAGAAAGGAACAGAACGAGAAAGAGAGACCCCGAGCCAGAACAGGAAGCTAAAGACAGCAGAGGCTGGAAGCTTGGAACCAGGCCGAGCGCTGATGTCTGTGTCTGTCAAACAGATCCCAGGCTTGCAATGCTCTGAAAAAAGCTGATGTGGCTTTCTGGAATCTATTTCCTGCCTGTGTGGGACACGTCCCAGATGGGTAAAACTGGGAAGCTAATATTTTGTGGTAATAAAGCTTAAGAGATTCTCAGGCGGTCAGAAGGTTGCATAAAACTCTTCCTGAGGTGTGCAGTCTATGGCCTGCAGGATGCTGCCGTCTGGCCCTTGACAGGGATCTGTGCCCTGGGCTGCCCGCTTGGACATGATTCTCATTGCTGGCCATTAGATCAGCAGAAAGGTCCTGCAAAGAACACACAAGCTTTCAAGACCACACTAGCCCTCGCTTCAGTGATCAAAATTATGTCAAACCTGGAGGGAGGAAACTGCCCTGTCTGACACCTTCTTCCCCCAAAGCTCACGGACAGGATGTAGAAGAGACCTCCCCAACAAATAAATACAGCCCAGCTCTAGGAAGGAATCTCTTCCAAGCACAACTGTTAAAGAGAATTAACTTCTCATGCTGCACCTGTTCTGTGGTGGGGCAGTGTGTGTGTGACAGAGAGGGAAGCTTGCACTGCTGCTGCTGCCTGTGCTGTGGTGGGGCAGTGTGTGTGTGTGTGTGTGTGTGTGTGTGTGACAGAGAGGGAAGTTTGCACTGCTGCTGCTGCCTGTGCTGTGGTGGGGCAGTGTGTGTGTGTGTGTGTGTGTGTGAGAGACAGAGAGGGAAGCTTGCACTGCTGCCTGTACTGTGTTAGGACAGTGTGTGTGTGTGTGTGACAGAGAGAGAGTGAGAGAGATGTAGCTTGCACTGTTGCTGCCTATGCTGTCTCTCTTCTATGATGGGGCAGTGTGTGTGTGTGTGTGTGTGAGTGAGTGTGTGTGTGTGTGTGTATGAGAGAGAGAGAGATGTAGCTTGCACTGTTGCTGCCTATGCTGTCTCTCTTCTATGATGAGGCAGTGTGTGTGTGAGTGTGTGTGTATGAGAGAGAGAGAGAGAAAGAAAGAGAGATCTAGCTTGCACTGTTGCTGCCTATGCTGTCTCTCTTCTATGATGGGGCAGTGAGTGTGTGTATGAAAAGGAGGGAGCCTGTGCTGTGGTGAGGCAATGAATGTGTGTGTGAGAGAGAAATGTTCATTGCTGTTACCTGTGATCACATTTGTCTTCTTTGAATTGTACAGTTCCTGTATCATAGTAAAATCCTGTTTCATTTTTTTTGGTGCAGGGTTTTCTTGCAGCCTAGCACCACTCTGGGAAGTTAAGTTTGTAAACATTTCAGCCTGGACGGGCTCCTGCGCTTTCTTTGACTGTACGTATAAATGGAAAACAAATTCAGCTGAAAAGGAACTCCAGAATGTGTCATGGATTCGCGATCCAGTCTACGAGGAGAAGGACTGGAAGGGGACCGTAGTGTATCACTCTGTGCCCAGTGTAACTGTCAGCTCCAACTACACAGACCGTGTGTCATTCCTCGGGGACATGAAAAGTAACTGTGGCTTGATAATAAAGGATTTACGGAAGGAGGATGAAGGGTGTTATGGCATCCGATTAATGTCGAAAAGTGGCAAGTGGATGTCAATGCCCTTCCTGAGTCTTAATATCACTGGTAAGACTATTACTACTTACAAATACACATAGCAGACAGATATTTCCTCTCTGTGGAGTTCACTGTGAGGTCTAGACACTTACAGGATGAAGAAGAGATCACAAGAAATTTAAAGTGGTTAAAATAAACAAGACTAATATTAGAGAGAGTCAGGGTTTAAGATTTCAAAGTAGCCTGAAGAAGGTGGCTTGTAGCCTGGATAGCCACAGAGGGAGCATGGCGCGCTGAATCAGGAAGTAATGCTGAAAGCGAGGAATGAGGAGTAAGACCTCTTTTATGCAAACCCCTGGGCCACTATTCATTCATTCATTCATTCATTATCTTGTATCTGCCCAGAGCATCTTACCTTGCCTGGTAGGACTCAGAAATTGGGGAACCCCTATAAGCCCATAGTGGCAGTACCCCAAGGTAATGTTCCGAGCACGCTCTGTTTTCTGTGCGGAGATCTGCGTCAGCACATGTTGAGTGGAGTCATCCGCTAAAGAGCAGAGAGGGAGAGATGCCGCTGGCACCATGGCAGGGGAAGACAGGCCAGGCCCTTGGGAGAAACATGAGACCTCATTAATGGAGAATGTCCAGCAGGAAGTGAGTAATAATGAGATCCCTCGATGCAAAACAATCAAGATATATGGAGCTCCTTGCTACATTTATGTGCAAGTGGGGGGAATCGAGTGGGGAAGGAGCAAAGGGCTCGGTAGACTCCAGAAAGCCAGGAGAAGCAATCCTTACGCTCTTGGAGAGGATGAATGGGATTTCAGTAATATTTATTTTTTTGAATGGTGAACTTTAATTAAAAATGGCGCACTCACTACTCTTGTGATAAGCAGCATGTAAATGAGCTTCCTGTGCAAATAATCAGACCAGTTTTAGAAACGCCAAGAGAGCTAAACACACAGGGCCCAATATTCAAACACATTCAGCGCTATTTAGCCAGCTAAGTGGGACTTTGCAGCTAAATAGCAGTCGCTGAATATGTGCCTATGTTCAGCGGCTGCTGCCCAGCATATAAATCCCTTATATGGCTGAAAGTTGCACGCACAGAAAATAGACGAGGACTGAGCGGATTTGGGGCGGAGAGAGTTAGCCGTATAATTTATACTCATTAATATAATTTATACAACTAACTACCGATATTCAGTTTAGAGCAGCTGGACATAATTATCCGGCTAAGTGCGTATATATATACGCATCTATTCAGTGGCTTCGCCGTCCCGCTGAATATGCATCGTAGCTTAGCCGGTTATGTTCTAACCAGCTACGTTACTTTCACGGGCAGCTTTGACTATCTACTCCCGAATGGCCACTTGCGCAAGATACCAAGTACCTGAAGACCTTTCCGGATAAGCCGCTGAAGGGATGGTCTCAGGAGCTGAGGATGTTTCAGCTGCCCTGCGAATCATTAGATCCCGGACGTGCCGCCGCCTCTGGTTACATGTCTGCCCCTCTTTCTTTTGTTAGGTTTCCTTTTGTTTAGTTTTTTCCCAGTTTTCGATTTAGTGTGCACTGTTTGAGTTGTACTAGTGCGCACTAACTCCAGTAGCTTTATTGATTTGGATTTCTGTTCTGCCTTTCCGATTACATCCAGGTCCTGTGGGTATTTCCCTGTCCTCGGAGGACTCGCTATCTGAGGCAGTGGAGGGGGAAGCGACTTGCCCAGGGTCACAAGGAGTGGCGGAGGGTTTAAATCCTGGTTTCCTTACTTCGTAGCTTGCTGCTATAACCCTCTACTCCATACAAATTTGTGAATTTTTTTATCATTTTAATTTAGAAACAAATGGGGTGTCGACCGGACCCAGAGCTGGGCGGTGCTCCAGGCCCATCTTAGGCAGCCCATAACAGATCTTGCGACAGCTACAGGGAGGTCCAAGGGTGGGGTCCTGCTCCCCACCAGACCACCAGGGCCTGTTTTCAAGGGTGGGGGGTATAAACCCCAGGCATTTTGCTATTTGTTGGGGGATAGGGGCTTGGGGGGGGGGGGGGGCAGGAGGTTGGGATGTGGCTTTTATTGTGATGGGGGGCTTGGCTTTTGCTGGGGGGGAGGGGAGAGGAAAGCAATTCTTGCACAAATGGAAGGGTTTAGGGCAGTGATGGTGAATTCCAGTCCTCGAGGGCCACAAACAGGCCAGGTTTTCAGGATATCCACCATGAATATGCATGAGATAGATCTGCATATACAATGGAGAAGGGGCATGCAAATCTTCCTCATGCATATTCATGGTGGATATCCTGAAAACCTGGCCTGTTTGTGGCCCTCGAGGACTGGAGTTCACCATCATTGGTGTAGGGGTAAGAAGCGGGACATCACGGCACACTTTAAAATTGCTTTTGGGTTTTTTTTCAGGGGGTCACCGCCACCTCCTAGGCAGTGGGGGGTGGGCAGGGATCTAAACTGACCTTCCCAGGGGGGGCTTTTTGCACTTTGCAGAGACGAGTTTGGGCCTCTGGGACCTTTAAGTCGACGCCTGGAGACATCAGGAGGTACTTTAGCTTCCTGATGCCTCCAGGGAAAAGTTTGCTAACTTTTCCTGCAATAACTCGGCTTCAACCAGTCGTTTGATTGCATTTGCATCAAATTAACTATGTGTGAGCTGCTTTGTATGGATAATTTTGCATGCAAATGCATGCAAAGCAGCTTTTCATATAGGGGATAGTTTTGGACTAACTATTGCACGATATCATGGAATATAATTGTGATATGGCTCTTTCCCATGATAAGCAGAGTTTATCGTGCATTATAGCCATATCGCGGCTTAGTAAATGACCCCCTAGTAAACGTAGCCAAATTCTCTCTAAAATGTTGGCCTCTTTTTGGCCCTACTTTTAATATTAAATAATAGGGTGGGAAAAATTTAAAATTTCACTTTGTTTTTTGTTTCATTTTTGGGGGGGTTTCGCCACAAATTTTGTTTCATGTAATGTGTGTTTCGTTTCTTTAGTTTAAAAAAAAAAAATGAAATAAGCATTAAAAAAAACCACCATAAAAACAGAAAAAAAAGGGGGATCCCAAGGCCTCCCGTGCCCCACCCACCCTGAAAAATGCCTGGGCCAGGATCCTCCGTAGCTCCCACTTACCCGGGTCTGGGGAGATCTGCAGATGAGGCCTAGGAGCAGGCAAGGTATCCGGATATTCAGCAGGACTTATCCGCACAAGTCTGCTGCTGCAAACCCTCGGATGACCTTAGGTTCCCAGCTGCACCTGGATACGCTCAGGACGGGCATTTTTCTGACCCGCCCTATGTGCATAACTTCAGCCGGCCAGTGAGCAGTATCTCTGCGCACTGCTAACCTTCAGCCCTGCCCCTGGAAAGCCCCCCGCCCCCCACACACTGCTCAGTGGGTCGTAATATTCAGATCTTGGCTCTTGTCCAGCGAACTCCAAAGGTTCGCCAGACCGAGCCTCTGAATGTCTGTGGTGATCTTCTGCCAGTTCATCAACCTTTTAGCACTTGTCTCCTCTGGGAAGCAGTAGAGGTTGCAGGCCACTTGCTGGTTTTTGGGTTTTGTTTAGAAGATTTACCACTGCTGGATATTGCCCTGTGAGTAAGAGCTATGGCTGAGGTTCAGGGTAAATCTGTAGCGGCTTCTGAAGGGATGGGGCTGGAATCCTGAGGGCTCAGGGGTTGCAGGACAATGAGCCCACATAAAAAACAAACCTGAATCTGAGAAAAGGTTCGCTGCTCCCCCCCGTCACCCTCCTCTCTCTTTCATTCTCCACCACCACTGAAGTTCAGTTCCCTGTACGTACCCGGATCAGTCCAGGCTGCTGGGTTTTGCCTCCCTTCCAGCAGATGGAGACAGAGAAAAACTTGAAGAGCACCCCCTCTTAACCCGGTGAGCCACCTGCATCTCCTCGGTATTTCTCTGTCTCCAGCAGATGGAGGTGGTGCAAAACCCACAAGAAAAAAGACAAAGACAATGAGAAATCACGCAGGACAACAGGAAGTGGACATTCCTCCCAGGGGGTCGGCAGGTCCTGGTGGGACCACCCCCCCTGGTAGCAGGTCAGGCACAGCAGGGGTTGGATACCCCATGAGGCTCCCCAATCTAGTCAGGCGCCAGGAGTGATTACCGGTGGTCCGGTCCCTCCCCCAGCCCGGATCTGGAGCAGCCTGTGTGCCGTGATAGCAGTCTTTTCCTTTTTTTTGGTTTACTCCTTGAGCGAGTTTCTTTTTCGGCTCTTATTTGCTGCACGGCTGTGCGAGGCTCTTTTCATTCCGAGGCTGTGCCGGGGGCTGCAACCGCCTGTCAGGTCCCGGGAGTTCCTTGCCTGAGTTTACTTTCGCGGTGGCGCCATGCCCACGCGCTCCCCAGCGTCCGCGCTGCGCTCTGCACGCTGCTCGGCACGCAGGGAGGCCGCGTCTCGGCTCTCCCGCACGGGCCTGTGCGCTTGTGGCTTCCCTGGCAGGGAGGGATCTTCGGGGGCTGCATCGGGGGTTAGTGGCGAAGTCCCTCGGTGCGGGCAAACATTCCACTCGGCAGGAGGCAGGGGCCAATCTGTTCCCGCTAAGCGCGGGAACGGCGGGATCTCCCGCCAGATCTCTCCCCTGCTCTTCCGAGCCCCGAGAGCCCTCAGGACTTGCTGCCCGATCTTTTTGATGTGGATCCCGTTCCCCTGGAGGGGGCTTTGGGAGGCCCAGCTGTTTTTACTCCAGGCTTTGAGTTCTTAAAGCACTAAGCATGCCCAGCTAGCCAGCTGCAGCAAAGCAGTGGGTCACCGCTCGGGCGGCCAGAGGGGCCTCCCAGGAAGGCTGGAGCCGCAGTGATCTCTAGGGCCCGGAAGCTTCGTGACCCCCCCATGCAAGGGAGCTTTGAGCCCTACCCAAGGGCGCCTCGGACCTCAGAGGTCAGCCTGACACTGCCTTGGTTCTTCCGCCCGTCTCGGTTCCTCACCTGGAGGGAGTCGACCCAAAGGTCGATCGCCTGGCCCTCAGGGAGGAGTTGGACCCCCTCGTTCTGCATGTCCTAACAGAATTAGGAATTGAGTTCCCTCCAGAGGTCTCGGCACAGGATTCGGTAGATCCAGTCCTTGCTGGTTTGCGAGGTACAGGCAAAGTTTTCCATCATATGCTTCAGCAGTTATTGGTCTGGAGTTGGACTTGAGAGTGGGCCAGGCTATGGACAAGCTTTACCCTTTGCCCCAGGAATCCGTGCAGCTTTTGAAAGTTGCAAAGGTAGATGCCTCCTCTGTGTCAGCCATCCCAGAACAGACCACTATTCCAGTGGCAGGGGCGGTGGCCCTTAAGGATCTCCTGGACAGGAAGCTCGAGGCACATCTCAAGTGGAGATTTGAAGTCTCGGTCCTTGGCATTCGGGCTGCTGTTTGTAGCAGTTTTATGCTTCGGGTCAGCCTGAGATGGGTGCAGCAGCTGCAGGCTACCAGGGACCTGCCGCCTCAGGACTCAGCACGGGTAGAGCACGTGGAGGCGGCGGGAGTGTAGGGTGCAAATGCTTTTTATGACCCCCTTCATATCTCCTGCAAGACGAAAGATGCTGCAGTCTCGGCAAGGAGACTCTGATAGTTGATTAAATCTCAGGGCGACAATACAGTCAGAACAAACCTAAGGCATGGAAATGCTTTTTTCTGACCTGCTCTCGTTTCCGGGGGCAGAGACACTTCCGATAGCGCAGAGCCCTTGCTCCGGGTCAGTGGCAAGCCTCAGAGAGGTCTTTTTTCCTTTCGAAGCCGTGGACCAACTCGAGAAGGCATCGGCCAGGCATCCTTGTGGCCCAGGTCTTCCCAATGAGATGCGGAGGGCCCATTCCTCCATCCCAGCTGTCCCTGCTTTTTCAAGGAATGGGCCAAGATAACATACGACCAGTGGGTTCTAAGCATCATAGAACACGGCTATGCATTGACCTTTGCTCAGCCTCTCCGAGACCTATTCATGTCCTCTCTATGTCCTCTCTATGTCCTCTTAAAAAAAAGCAAAAGCAGATTATTCGGCAGACCCTCCACAGGCTAGAAAGCCTCAGCCCCTCATTCCTGTTCCGCAGGGAGAGTGGAATATGGGGCGTTATTCCATCTACTTCGTGGTACTGAAAAAGGAAGGCTCTTTCTGCCCGATCCTGGACCTGAAAAAGGTAAACAGGACCCTCAAAGTGCCGCATTCTCGGATGGAGACCCTGCGGAGGTCCACAGTGGGGAGATCTTGGCTTCCCTGGCTCTGACGGAAGCATATAGGGATTCACAAAGATCACCAGAAGTTTCTTAAGAACATAAGAACATAAGAAATTGCCATGCTGGGTCAGACCAAGGGTCCATCAAGCCCAGCATCCTGTTTCCAACAGAGGCCAAACCAGGCCACAAGAACCTGGCAATTACCCAAACACTAAGAAGATCCCATGCTACTGATGCAATTAATAGCAGGGGCTATTCCCTAAGTAAACTTGATTAATAGCTGTTAATGAACTTCTCCTCCAAGAACTTATCCAAACCTTTTTTGAACCCAGCTACACTAACTGCACTAACCACATCCTCTGGCAACAAATTCCAGAGCTTTATTGTGCGTTGAGTGAAAAAGAATTTTCTCCCCTAGTCCTTCTATTATTCAAAAGTGTAAATAACCGAGTCACATCTACTCATTCAAGACCTCTTATGATCTTAAAGACCTCTATCATATCCCCCCTCAGATGTATCTTCTCCAAGCTGAACAGCCCTAACCTCTTCAGCCTTTCCTCATAGGGGAGCTGTTCCATCCCTTTTATCATTTTGGTCGCCCTTCTCTGTACCTTCTCCATCACAACTATATCTTTTTTGAGATGAGGCGACCAGAATTGTACACAGTATTCAAGGTGCGGTCTCACCATGGAGCAATACAGAGGCATTATGACATTTTCCATTGTCTTCCTTCCACCTTTCTTAATGTGTGGAATACATATGGACTGCGCCTCTAGGATTGTATTTTTAAACAATGTCCAAGCCTGTTGAATACTTTTAACCTTTGCAGCTGCACCTTTCAATTTTTTCCTAACTATTTTCCTCATTTTATCAAAGTTTCCCTTTTGAAAGTTTAGTGTTAGAGCTGCAGATTTACTTATGGTCCCCCTTCCAGTTATTAGTTTTTTGTTTGTTTTTTTTTAATTCGTTATTTATTAAATTTTTAATTACAGTACAAGCAGTAACTTGCAATTGTAATTACAGATATATGTAAGAGAATAGTTTAGGAAATACAATAATATTGCAATTTTTCCCTATAACATATTCTGTATTATTAGCAAGCAAAGAAGAGAAGTGTATCAAATTAAGAGCATTTTACATGAATTAACTCAGAAAATTTGTAGACTAATTCCCCTTTTATTTTTATTTGCCATCCTTCTCAACCCCCAAAAGTGCTGTAAGTTGTTCCGGGTCAGTATATTGATATTTTTGCCCATTCAATTTTATAGCACATTTACAAGGACAATTATTAGTTTAAATTTGATCATGTTATGATCACTGTTGCCAAGAGGCCCCACCACCGTTACCTCTCTCACCAAATCCTGCGTTCCACTAAGAATTAAATCTAAAATACCTCCCTCTCTTGTTGTTCCTGAACCAATTGCTCCATGAAGCAGTCATTTATTTCATCCAGGAACTTTATGTCTCTAGCAAGTCCTGATGTTACATTTTCCCAGTCAATATTAGGGTAATTGAAATTTCCCATTATTATTGCACTGCCAAATTGGTTAGCTTCCCTGATTTCTCTTAGCATATCATCATCTGTCTGACCATTTTGTCCAGGTGGATGGTAGTATACTCCTATCACTATACTCTTACCCAACACACATGGGATTTCTACCCATATAGATTCTACTGAGCATTTAGTCTCTTGTATGATCTTTATCCTGTTGGACTCTATATCTTCCTGGACATAAAGTGCCACACTCCCACCAAGTTGAGCCTCCCTATCATTGCGATATAATTTGTACCCTGATATAGCACTGTCCCATTGGTTATCCTCCTTCCACCAAGTCTCTGTGATGCCAATTATGTCAATCTCATTCACTGCTATACACTCTAACTCTCCCATCTTACTTCTTAGACTGCTGGCATTGGCATACAGACATTTCAAAGTGTGTTTTTTGTTTGTATTAACAACCTGCTTTTCAGTTGTTAGTACAGATGTGAATCGGAATCGGTTCCGATTCCGGTTCCGATTCACATCGTTAATTTTTTTTTGTGCGGCCCGATCGCGGTTTTGTTTATTGGCTGCGCCCGAGCCGATAAACAAAAAAACCACCCGATCCTTTAAAACTGTTCCCTTAGCTTTCCCCACCCTCCAGAACCCCCCCAAAACTTTTTACAAGTACCTGGTGGTCCAGTGGAAGTCCTGGGAGCGATCTCCCGCTCTCGGGGCCGTCGGCTGCCACTAATAAAAATGGCGCCGATGGCCCTTTGCCCTTACCATGTGACAGGGTATCCGTGCCATTGGCCAGGCCCTGTCACATAGTAGGAGTAATGGACGGCCGGCGCCATCTTTAAAAATGGCACGGGCCATCCAGTGCTCCTACCATGTGACAGGGGCAGAATGCAGACGAAAGACTAAGTTGCACATTAAAGCGCTTACATAGGGCTTTCCAATAGCGGGCTGTAAACTGTGGTCCTCGATCGGAGACAATATCCTGCAGAAGGCCGTGAAGTCTAAAGATATGCTGAGCGAACAGACCAGCTAGGTCAGGGGCAGAAGGAAGTTTTGGCAAGGCAGCGAAGTGTGCCATCTTGGAAAATCGGTCCACGGTTACCCAGATGACCGAATTACCTCCTGAGACAGGAAGATCCACAACGAAATCAGTGGAGATATGTGTCCAAGGCTCCACCGGGATGGGCAATGGTTGCAACAAGCCCCTGGGCTTCCCGAGGAGTGGTTTTTGAACCGTACAAGTAGGGCATGAGCCCACAAAAGCTTGGACGTCTTGTCTCACCATTGGCCACCAGTAGAAACGGTTTAACAAATCTAACGTCCCTTTCCAACCAGCATGGCCCCCAGTGAGGGAGTCATGGGCCCAAGCAAGGACTGCTCTCCTGGAGCGACGCGGAACGATGGTCTTCTCTTGGGAGGACAACAAGGTTGCAGCAAGGCTGACTTTTTCCAGGTCCAAGATATACTGAGGTATCCGGGGTCTCTTCGACCTCAGAAGAGCGTGAGAGCGCGTCAGCTTGAACATTCTTAGAGCCGGGTCGGTAGCGTAAGGTAAATTCAAACCAATCAAAAAACAGCGACCATCGAGCTTGTCTTGGATTCAGGCGTTGGGCTTGCTTCAAGAATGCTAGGTTTTTGTGATCGGTGTAAATCGTGACTGGGTGGTTGGCTCCCTCCAACCACTGTCTCCATTCTTCCAGGGCAAGTTTCACGGCTAGCAACTCTTTGTCACCTACACAGTAGTTGCTTTCAGCCGGGGAGAATTTCTTTGAGAAATATGAACAGGGTAACAGCTGTCCAAAATCAGAGTACTGGCTCACATTGGAGGCATCAACCTCCACCATGAAGGGCCGGCTGGGATCCGGATGATGAAGGCAGGTATCTAGTAAAAAGGCTTCCTTGAGGGCCTCAAAAGCTTGGCAGGCAGAGGGAGGCCAATTTAGCGCGTTAGCGCCCTTTCGGGTGAGAGCAGTTAACGGAGCCACAATAAGGGAGTAGTCGGGGATAAAGTGACAGTAGAAATTAGCAAAGCCGAGGAAGCTTTGCAATGCTTTAAGACCCCTGGGCCGGGGCCAATTCTTAATAGCCGCCACTTTCTCAGGATCCATTAGAAAGCCTGCTGCAGAGACTATGTAGCCTAGGAACGACAGGGAGGTCTTCTCAAAACTGCACTTTTCCAGTTTCGTGTATAGGCCATGCTCCCTAAGTATCTGGAGCACTTGGCGGACATGTTGACGATGTGACGGCAGGTCCTGGGAAACATCGAGGTAAACAATTACACAGATGTTCAGAAGGTCCCGCAACACCTCATTCATCAGGTGCTGGAACACCGCCGGGGCATTACATAAGCCAAAAGGCATCACGAGGTACTCGTAATGCCCGTCTCGGGTATTAAATGCGGTTTTCCACTCATCTCCGGGACGGATTCTGACCAAATTACAGGCTCCTCGTAAGTCCAACTTTGTGAAAATCTTCGCTCCTTGAAGCCGATCAAGGAGCTCCGGGATTAACGGGAGCAGGTAGCGGTCTCGCTTGGTAATCGAATTTAGGCCTCGATATTCTATACACGGCCTCAACGAGCCGTCTTGCTGACAAAAAAGAAGCCCGCCCCTGCAGGCGACTTGGATGGGCGGATAAACCCCTTGGCCAAATTCTCTGCAACGTACTTGGACATGGCCCGGGTCTCAGGTATGGATAAGGGATAAACCCTACCTCGAGGGGGCATGGTACCAGGTAGCAAGTCAATAGCACAGTCATACGGTCAATGCTGCAGAAGGATCTCCGCCTTGGTCTTGGAGAATACATCGGTGAAGTCCTCATAAGGTGCAGGGGGACCCACAGCCGAGTGCATCAACGGAAGTGAGGGGGTCCTAGGCACCTCCATACAATTAGCTAGGCAGAAGGGACTCCATTTAGCATATCCCACTGAATCGTGGGCGAGTGTTTCTGTAACCACGGCAACCCTAGCACCACAGGGTGGACAGCCTTATCCAACACTAGGAAGGCTATCTCCTCTGAATGGATCGCCCCGGTGCGGACCGTAATGGGTGCAGTGGACAGCTGGACAGGACCAGGAAGGAGCGTCCCCTGGATCGAGGTAATTCATAATGGGACCTCCCATCTATGCGTAGGGATTCGCAACTGGGAGACTAAGTCGTGCAGGATGAAATTACCTCCGGCTCCAGAGTCCAGGAACACCATCGTCTCAAAAGAGCCTCCGGGGTATTCCAGAGTAACAGGAACAGTACATTGAGGAGCTGTAGCACAGCCTAGGAGGAGCTCCTCCCGACCTCCTAGGCGTTGGCGTTTTCCGCACGCTCTTGGCAGCGTGCCAAGAATTGACCCTTCTGGCCACAATATAAACACAATTTCAAGGAACGGCGACGTTGTCTTTCTTCAAGAGAAAGCGGGGCCCATCCCAGCTGCATGGGTTCGCTGGTGGGGACATCTGGGCGAGAGCTCGTAGGAGAGGGTGCAGATCTCGGTCCCTGAGCTGGACTATGACGAAAAGAGTGCTGCTCCTTGGCCCGTTGTTGTCGGCGGCAGTCGATACAAGCAGCCATATCGATCAAGGCATGGAGGTCTTCCGGCAAGTCTCGAGCCGCAATCTCATCATTAATGCGATCGGAGAGGCCTTCCAGGAAGATGGCCTTAAGACTACCATCCTACCAACCTACTTCCTGGGCTAAAGTTCGAAACTCCATTGCATAGTCTGCCAAGGAGCGAGTCCCCTGACGAAGTTGCAGCAGATCAGACGTAGCCATGGCTACTCGGGCGGGCTCATCAAAGGCCTGGCGAAAGTTCGTGATGAACAATTGTAAATCCGTTAGCGAAGAATCATTGTTTTCCCAAAGGGGAGAAGCCCATATCAAGGCTTTCCCATTGAGCAAGGACAGGATGTATGCCACTTTCACCGCATCCGAGGGAAACTGCCGAGGCAACAGGGAGAACCGTACGAAACATTGGTTCAGGAAGCCGCGGCAGGTCCTTAAATCACCAGCGTAGCGGGAGGGTGCTGGCAGCTGAGTCACCAATGAATCTTGGCCCTTGGGTGCTGGTTCTGGGGCAGAGGAGGCCCGGGCATCCAGTCGGGCTGACAACTCCCCTACCGAACCACTGAGGACCTCGAGGTATTGTTGCTGATACTGCAGCTGCTGGACCAACCCTGGCAGGTCCAAGGGAACAGGCGCATCCGCCGAGTCCATGGCCTTGCAATCTGTTGTGGGAGTCTCAGTTTAGTGGACCCTTGGGCCGACCTGTTGGAGACTATGACAAGATGGACAATGTCTCTGATGAACAGCGGGCCGGGAGGCAGATGTTCAGGTGGGACGTAGAAGCTCTTCACCCTGGAAGCTGGTACTCCCCCGGGAGGAGCCCGTAGGAGCCCAACCGCTGGGACTTGGGTGCCTTCACCCTTGGAAGCCGAAGCCCCCCCGGGAGGAGCCCGTAGGGGCCCGGCCGCTGGGACTTAGGCGGGTTGTGGATCAGGACAGATAACTGGAACCAGACTAGGACAGTAGCAATACTGTAACTGGGTACGGGTTCTGGAACCAGGCAGGAACTGTAGCAAGACTCGGGTACTGGAACCAGGCAGGAACTGTAGCAGGGCTCGGGTACTGGAACCAGGCAGGAACTGTAGCAGGCAGGCAGGAACCAAGCAGGTGCTGTAGCAGGAATGGAGCGACATAGCCAAGTGGGTCACTCCAGGGCACAATGCAACAGGAAACCAGAATGCTAACCCATTGCAAGGCAAGGGCTGGATGGCCGCGGTCGGCTTATCAAGGCTGCGGCGTCTGACGTCAAGAATTGGGCGGAGTCTGTACTGGCGGGAAACGGGCTACAAAGGCGCCCAGGAACAGGGCATCCCCCGGAACCTTCACGGCGGCGCTGCCCCAGCGGAGACGCCTCCAAACAGGCCGCAAGCCAGGACTCCGGAGACGGGAGCGGGTCCAGGAATCAAGAGGTAAGGGCCTGGCCGCGAGCAACAATTTATATTATTTATTTTATTATAGTTATCTTGGTTGTAATGTTGGTTTATGCTTAATCTACACAAGTTAGCTAATGTCATTTTATTGAGTTATTTTTTATTACTTTCTATGATTTGATTTATTTTATTCTATTTTATTTTATTTCAATTTTTTACCATTGTAAACCGTTTTGGTCAATTATATATTGTTAAAGATGGTATAGAAATACCATAAATAAATAAATAAATACTGAGGAGATGCAGGTGGCTTCACCGGGTTAAGAGGGGGTGCTCTTCAAGTTTTTCTCTGTCTCCATCTGCTGGAAGGGAATCAAAACCCAGCAGTCTGGACTGATCCATGGTTCTACAGGAACGAAAACTAGCAGGTAAGAACCAATTTTTCTTTCTTTCTTTCTTTAACTCTTTTTCTATACTGACCTTCATGGTAAAAACCATATCAAATCGGTTTACACAGAACGGGGGGTAAACTTTAACCATAAACAATCATTTAACAAAAGGGGCAAAGTTATTGGTTCCAGTACATTTGCATTAATCACCTATTTTACTATTTTAGATTCACCGCCTGATCCCAAAATTATTGCAGCCAAGGGCATCAAAGAGTTAGAAAAAACGACCATCACCTGCTCCGTTGACTATTACTGCCCTGACTATTCCATCAGTCTCAGCTGGGAGGGGCCTGTGAATGGCATTGATTCACTGAGAGTTCAGAGGGATAACAATGGCATAAGGACCGAGAACACACTGACCTTTACCCCATCCTGGATGGACCATAACAAGACTTTAACCTGCCGATTCTCTGACAAACAGAATAAGAGGTCCAAAAGTGAAATTCTGCTGAATGTAATCTGTGAGTTTGCATAGAATTTGGTCAGATTTTTTTTTTCTGTGTATTCCTCCTGTAAGGATTCTTTCCCTTCATACACGGTGCCAGATATCCCCCATCCCTGGTATTTTATTTTATTCTTTATATATGCTGAGCGTTGGAGTGACCTCTTGTGGCCAAGAAGAGGATGCAGCTCCACAACAGCTCCTTCCAGTGCTGCTTTGTGACTGGTCACTGGATGACCTCTTGAGGCCAGCACCTGTCTCTTTCTTCCCCTCAAGGCTCATAAGTGCTGATAAAGCAGGGGCCTGAGGCAGGAATGGATCCCAGAATTACCCTCCTGGCAGCAGAGAGTCCCCTCTCTGTCATTCATTTATCATATCCCTGTGAGGACCAAATCTCATCTCTTGTTTCAGATGCTCCTAAAATTGTCCAAATATACATTGGAAATGAGAGGGTGTTGGCAAGATCTACAAAAACGGTGAAGGAAGGGGACGCCATCATTTTACGCTGTGCTGAAGGGAGCAGCAACCCAGCAGTGTCCCGTTACAGCTGGCACAAGAATAAGAAGTTATTCCAATCTGATCCACTGCTGGAGATCCATAGTGCGGCTGTTGAGCATGCTGGGGAATACACCTGTCAAGCGACTAATGACGTTGGATACAACATTTCTGAACCCTTGAAAATTAACGTTCAACGTAAGTTCCTCTACCTCAGTGCCGTGGTTCTGTGCATTTTAACATTAGCATTACAAAGGATGGACTCAAATCAGGAGGATCGGGCGGAGCCAGTCCAGGTTTTACCGCAAAGCATTTATGGACTTGCATTTTCAGTGTTTTAGCAAAGCAGGAACTACATGTCCATAGATGCAATGGCAGTAAAGCCAGGACTTGGCAGCATCCCCCTAGTGAGAGCAGCCTAGCTATGACCTTCTGTAGAGGAGCAACCAATGCCTCAAGCAGGACAGGGTGGTCAGCCCTGGTTCTGCCATTGTCTGCACAGAATGGTGGACCTGATTTGCATAATAAAAAGCAGGATGTAGAAGTCCACGCATGGCTCAGTCTGTACAGAGAAAAATTAAGCCCCCTGGTATTCCTAAATCTACAAAAGTGTCCTAAAACACCTGGTAGTGCATGGCAGCTTCAAACTGCATCTCCAGAATCCTGCTGCTCATGGGCTCTGTCAGTTGTAACACCGATTTATACACAGTCTTAAGGGTTAATTAAATAACAATTAAAATGTAGGGCTCTGATGGCATGGAGGCGGATTCTTCTCTCTCTTACCTGCCTTTGGTCTTATAAGCTGTCTGGGATAGGGATCGCGGTGGTTCCTGAATGACTCCCGGCCAGTGGGGTTCTCAGGATATCTGCTATGAATATGCGGCGACCCCCTGGTTGGAGCCTTACACTTTGCTACAGCACCACCCTGAGTGGTGGGCTCTTCTCTGGGTGAGACATCAGGCTAGCATTTTTAGATCTGTTTTTGAAGATTCTTCTGCTTTGCTTTCCCTGGTCCACTGTGGGCTGGGCCTTGCACCCCTGGCTATACAGAATAGGAAGGGAGATGTTTCAGAGTGTTTTTTAATTGCTTAAGGATTTTTGGACATTTCGAGAAATATTCCTGGAACCCTGGTCCTGGCTCTGAGAGGGAAATCCCCTCTGCCCTAAGGAAAGGACTTGCTGATTCAACTCATACCCGGAGGTTGGACAGTAGTGACTCGCTCTAGGATGGTAAAGATAAGGCCAGAGAAGGCCTGATGACCCCAGCTCACACCCATGGATGGACAGTGAAGACTTTGTGCCTCTGTCCCAGTGTAGCTATTTTATTTAAACTTTGTATTTCTTAGTGTCTAGTCAGATGACTCCAGAGCCAGTGGGTTATGCACCTCTACCAGCAGATAGAGATGGAGCAGAGCTGACATCACAGTCTCTGTCTCCAGCAGATGGTGGACGTGCATCTCCCTACTAGGGATTGTTTCACACTTTAGAAGGAGAATGTTATGCATGCCGTCCGCGGCAGACCCATGGCACGGCCCCCTCACCTTTCTACAGTGACTCCAGCTCCTGGTTCCTCCTCGCTGGTGGCAGTGGGCCGTCAGCTCCATCTTCGGGCCTCCCCCCGATGCCTCCGGCCCTGCTGCAGTCCCCGGCATTCCCAGTCCAGCCACCACGTCCATTGCTTCTCATCGGGCCTCTCCGCGTGGCCTGCAGAGAGACACTCCCTCTCGGCGCTTTGCCCCTCCCTAGGCACGTGCGCGCAGCACTGATGTTTAAGTGGGGACCAAGGTGTGAACCTAGCCGTGGCCCCAGATGATGATGTCAATGGAGCTTTAGTATTTAAGCTCAGGCTCTGCTCCCTAGCTTTGCCTTTGCAACAGGTCTCCTTGCTGGTCGAGTACTCATTGCCTCCTAGAGATTCGTCTCACTCCTACATTCCTGTTCCTCGTTGTTCCTGGTTCCTGCCTTGCTCCATTCCTCGGATTGCCTATACGGACTTCGACTCTGCTTCGCCTGACCACACCATTGACTCTCTCTAAGCCTGGACCTCTGCTTCGCCTGACCATGTCATTGACTCTCTCCAAGCCCGAATCTCTGCTTTGCCTGACCACGCCATTGACTCTCTCCAAGCCCGGACCTTTCAGAGGACTTGACCTTTCAGTAGGTCTCAGTCCTTTCGTCCCAGACAGCCCAGGTGGGGCACGGGTTCAGACAGTGGAACATCCTGATCTTCCCAATGAAGGTTTGCCTTCCCACTTCCAGTAACTGGAGATAGGGAGACATTTCTCTCTCTTTTCTCAGCGGTGGGTCAAAATCAGATTGGACCAGTGGGTCCTGGAGGTGATACAAGAAAGATATGTGCTGGAATTTCCCAGTATTCCATGGGGCATGTTCATGGTGTCTCCCTGCCACTCCCCGCAGAAGAAGCAGGCACTGGAGTGTACACTTCAAGGCTGCTCAGTCTGAGGGCTGTGGTTCCAGTGCCCACGTCGCAAGATAATACAGGTCGATATTCCATTTATTTCATTGTTCCCAAGAAGGAGGGCTCCTTTAGTCCTAACCTGGACCTCAAAGGGGTCAGCCGTCATTTGTGGGTGACTCATTTTAGCGTGGAAACATTGCGCTCAGTGATAATGGCCTTGCAGTCGGGGGAATTTCTGACCTCCTTGGACCTGTCTGAGGCATACCTGCATTTCCCATTCAACTAGAGCACCGTTTTCTGCAATTTTCAGTTTTGGGATGCCACTATCAGTTTCGAGCACTGCCTTTTGGTCTGGCCACCACTCCCAGAATTTTTTCCAGTGTTATGGTGGTGGTGGCATGAGAAAGGATAGGATCCTAATTCACCCGTATTTGGATGACTGGTTGATTTGGGCCAAGTCTCTGGAAGAGAGCCGACTGATGACCTGCAAGGTGATCTCCCTGTTGCAGGAGCTTGGATGGGTGGTGGATCTGGCCAAGAGCAGTCTTCAGCTATCTCAGTCGCTCGAGTATCTCAGTGTTTGGTTCAACATGAAGCAGGGTAGGGTTTTCCTGCTGGAAGCTCGTATTCAGAAGTTGATGGCGCAGGTGCATCTGTTGATGAACACTACATGCCCAACAGTGTGGTCCTATCTGCAAGTATTCGGTTTGATGACGGCAATCCTGGAAGTGGTGCCATGGGCAAGGATGCACATGCATCCTCTTCAGCCTCCCTATAGTCTCATTGGAGCCTACAGTATCAGGACTATTTGGTTCAGCTTCACCTGCCGATGGAGGTCTTCTGTCAACTACCGAGGTGGTTAAAGCGGTTCATCTAAGAAAGGGAGTTTTCCTAAAATTACCAGACTGATTAGTGCTCATGACAGATGTGAGCCTCTAGGATTGGGGAGCTCACTATCAGGAACTGACAGCACAAGGGCGCTGGAGTGCAGAAGAGTGTCTCTGGAACATCAGTCGGCTGGAAGTCCGGGTAGTCTGGTTGGCATGCGTGCATTTCAGCGGCAGATTGCAGGGTCGAGCTCTCCAGATAATGTTGGACAATGCAACGTCAGTGGCTTACATCAATTGGCAGGAAGGAACCAAGAAGCCAGCAATTGTTGCAGGAGATAGAACAACTTTTGGAATGGGCAGAAGTGCATCTTCAGGAGATCTCGGGCTTGCACATTGCAGGAAAAGATAATGTAAGAGCAGATTTTCTCAGCAAGGAGAGTCTGGATCCATGAGAATGTGTATTGTCAGATGAGCCATTTCAGCTGATAGAGGATCACTGGTGCCTTCCATTTCTAGACCTGCTGGCGACTTCTTGCAATGCAAAAGTTTGATTTTTCAGTCACATGCTCTCATGCAGGAATGGCCGGAGGACAAGCTGCTGTATATGCCTTCCCCCTTGGCCAGTGTTTGACAGAATGGTTCGGCGGGTCGAAGGTCTTAGAAGGATGTTGCCTCTGGTGGTACCAGATTGGCCCAGGAGATCATGGTATGTGGATCTGCGAAAGCTCCTGGTAGACTATTTCCTCCATTTTATAGTGCACAGGAATCTGCTCAGGAAGGGACCTGTTCTTCATGAAGATCCGACTCAATTTTGTTTTATGGTATGGCCCTTGGGTGGGCTCGGATGCTGCAGCGTGGATATTCTATTGCGGTGATTGCCACCTTGCTACAAGCGAGAAAGTTCTCCATTTCCTTAGCCTATGTGCGGGTTTGGCGAGTGTTTGAGGCTTGGTGTGAAGAACAAGGCGTTCTTACTCATTTGGTTAAGAACCTGCTTATTTTGGAATTTTTGCAGGATGTATTGAATAAAAAGAGTTGGCCCTTACTTCCTTAAAAGTGCAAGTAGCGGCTCTTGCCTGTTTCAGGAGTCAGATGAATAGTGAATCCTTATTGGCTCATCCAGATGTGGCCATTTTTTGACAGGAGTGAAATATCTTCGTCCTCCCTTGCAGTTAACCTTGCCCTTGTGGAGTCTAAATCTGGTTTTGGATTTCTTAGTGGACCCTACATTTCATCCAATGCATAACCTCTCCTTGCAGTTACTGACCTTGAAAATTGTTTCTTGTGGCAAATTGTTCTGTGTTTCGAATTTCTGAGCTGCAAGGATGGTCAAGTCTAGGCAAGAGGTTAGATCCAGGTGGCAGGCAATCGTGGTCAGGTCCAGGCAAGAGGTCGAGATCTGGAGAGTCGGGCCAAGGGTGGATGAAGACACACAGAAGATACTAGACAGGATGGACAGGACAATGAAGGTTGGATGAGGAAGGCTAGAGAAGACACAGCTAGACGAGGCAAGGCTGAAGAGACAAGGCATCAGGAACACTGGAATTCAGTGGCAATGCACTGCTAATAGGCAGGAGACCTGTTGCTGAGGCAATGAGAAAGAGCGCGGGAAGGGCTTAACTAGGCAAATCCTGCTGACATCATCACTGGGCACTGCAGTGCCTTTCCCACCAAAGGCCCTTTAAATATAGGCACATACCATGCTTGTCTAAGGGAAAGGCCCAGAAGAGTTGGAAGATGGAGGTGTCCAGTCGCCGCGTTGATCTACAAGCCGCACAAAGCAGCCCCAGTCACAGGAGGCAGTGACCCAGCCACGGAGGATTTGGTGCTGCAATAGGGGTGAATGAGGAGGCTCGTGGTTCCATCCCATGATCCCCTGACTCTGACACTTCTCTAGCATGGGCAGGGCCGGTGCAAGAGTATTTGGTGCCTTAGAAAAACTTTCGGTCATTCACTCCTATCCCCTACGCCAGCACAGCGCTCCCTTCTTTGGTCCTCATGCTGCTGGGATTTTGCCACCCCCTAACATTTTGGTGCTCTAGGCGACCACCTAGTTTGCCTAATGGA
Source organism: Rhinatrema bivittatum (assembly GCF_901001135.1). Classification (NCBI taxonomy): domain Eukaryota; kingdom Metazoa; phylum Chordata; class Amphibia; order Gymnophiona; family Rhinatrematidae; genus Rhinatrema; species Rhinatrema bivittatum. Next base: position 72,165,576 of record NC_042628.1, on the reverse strand, counting down.
AGCATCGGCCCTGAGCACAAGCCTCCTGAGGCCCCCAGCCCTTCTTCCTTCCCGGGCTTAGTGTTATCTTGAAAGCCTGTGTGCAGGGTGAGGTACCACAGGCCTTTCAGTGGGGCCAGCGCTGAGTTTTATTGCCATTTACAGCTGCTGCTGTTGTAGGCTTGGAGATTTGGGGGGGGGGGGGGGGCGGGATGTCCTTAGAAAGGACCCATCCCTCAGCTTTACACTGAGGGATGGGTTAACCTCTTGCTGCCTGACTGAGGATGACCTTCTGCTTATCTGATTTCCAACCTTTATGAGTAGAATTGGCCCTAGAAAGCCTATGGTGGTACAGGGAGAGAATTAGAAGCGGCTCAGTCTGTTCCTGCTGACCTGGAGCACTCTGGTGACCTGGTGGTGTGCTCTGCTCAGCTCAGTACACACTGTCAGCACCATGCACTGAGATTGCTATTGATTAGCAGATGGGGTGATGGAGAGGAGAGAGGAATGGAATAATATGTATCAGCTTTCTCTCTTCCACCTGCACAGGTTCTCTCTCTCCTCTACCCATCATCACCTGTCCCCGTCCACCCCCCCCAGAGATTCTCCCAGCATACTTCCCTTCCTCTCTTCCTGATCCCAGCACTCTCTTTGCTCCCACTCCCTATAAGTCACAGCTCCATCACTTATACACACCCCTCACGCTCCCTTTCACTGAGTGAGCTGCAGACTGAGCTCTGTGTGTATTGCAGCCCCTCTAGTTTCAGTGTCTGCTCCAGGCTCGCCCCACTTCTCCTGTACAAAGAGGCCCTGAGATTTCTAGTGTTTCCCCTGAGACCCTGCAAATTCCCTGAGTCTCAAGTGAAATCCTGACTGTTCCCAGTTATGCACGAGTGCAGAACTGATGCTAGAAATTCCTCTCAGAGATTAATCACTTTATGCTTCTAATGGCAGGAAATAAGTTTTGCATTTCTGCCATCCCTGAAAACAAAATCCTTTTTCACTTTCTTTTAGATACTCCAAGAGAAACCAAGATTACCATGTCTAAGACGCCGGTGAAAGAGAGCGACGACCTCACGTTAACGTGTGAAAGTTTGAGTAACCCTCCAGTGACATCCTATTCCTGGTATAAGGACCGTGTCCTGGTCCCAGATCACACTGTAAAGGAAATCCACCTCAATGAATTACACGATTCTGACTCGGGTTCTTATCGCTGTGAAGTAAGCAACGCCCTGGGTAATGGCAGTTCTCCGGCTGTGAGAGTGGACGTGATGTGTAAGTACGCAAAATCGCAAACCTAACCAAAAAGGATACAACTCCTAACCTCAGTCACTGAGGTGCAGCGACTCCCAGGGACAGATCAGAGCAGAAAGTGTCCTGAGAGACAAAGGTCTAACGCTTCACCCCCTGTGATAGAGAGAGAATGAGAGTGAGTGTAGCACCTCGCAGGCCTAGTGTGAGATATGAGGCCCGGCGCGCTGTCGTACTCTTGCATCTGATTATTGGGAATATGCAAAGAGACCTGGAAAGGTCCCAATTGGAAGGGCCTTCTCATCACAAATTAAACAGACAGTACCGCAAGTGCCACAACTTAGCACAGCACTTACGTTTTGAAAAGTAGCTTCAACATTCCCTACTTTCCTGGCAAGCACCCACATATGCTCCTCTCCTTCTCACATTCCCTGTCACACGCTTACACCCCACATGTCAGCTCTCATGTAGCACCACAGCCAATGGAGGCAGAAAAGGATCCACGTAGCCCCATGCAGCTTAGCCTAATGCAGAAATGTTACCCCCTCGGCTAATACGTTAGCTCTTTTCTTCATTTTCATTATTCACACATCAGTAAACCTTTTCATAAAAGTCACATAGCAGATAACAGTAACTCACACATTTTCCTTTGCAAAAAATACATTTTTTCCTGCCCCTTCCTGGGTGGTAGAAGGCAGGGTCCTAGATGCCGCCTCTTGGGGTGTTAGGGAACCACCCTCCTTCTCCAGGCTGCTGCCCTCTTCCTCTTCTCCCGGATACGGAAAAGCAGCCGGTAAGGGCTGGCTGAGCTGAAAGAAGAAAAGGCAGTAAGACAAGCAGCAAATCAGAGAACGCTGAAATCAGCACGAGCTGAAGAAGAAATGAGGCTGCATGCAGGGATAACTCTTCCCCTCCAAGATAAACCCCACTGCAGGTTTCTGCCCATTACAGAGGCTGCTGCATGTTATTCAGGGAGCAAGAAGCAGAGGGAAGACATGAAATGCAAGAGGAAGACAAATTATACATAGGAGCAGCGAATGTGAATGGAGAGGTAGAATGCACAGATGAGTCATGCAAAAGTAGCAAAGGACAAGACAGCTTGTAACCATGTCCTAAACACTAGGGATGTGCATTTGTTTAAAACAAAACGCCAATCTGCAACAGGTATGTTGTATTTGTTTGCCCCCCAAAATGAATGAGCAAGTCCCACAAATGAAGCATGTGTCATTTGTTTCATTCGTTTACGTTTTCCTTTGAAAAGCATTGGCTGCATTGGAAAGACAGAGCCTGAGGCTGAGCAGGTCATGTGGGAGTTTCCATAAGAACCTATGTCTATGACATGTGTGAGGTCAGAGGAGAACCGGGATCTGTTGTAAGGGAAACCAGACTGACAAAACAAGGGAATTGTCCTGCTCGGGGGTGGACCCTTGTCCTGGAGCAGTGGAGAACGGTTCCATGGTAGGGACCACGAAGCTCCTGCCCCCAGGGGGCAGAGCACTGGAGGAGACAGAGGCAGTGAAGAGCTTCACCACTGGAAGCTCGTGGTCCCCCCGGGTGGACCCCGTAGAGACCCGGGCCGCTTGGACTTAGGTGGGCCTAGCAGGGTCTCCTGGAGAGGTAGTAGACAGGCGTGCCCACGGACAGAAAGGGAGCGTGGTCAGACTCGAGACTGTAGGTCAGGTGGAGCAAGGAGGACCAGAACAACGTAGGCAAAGACAAGACAAGGGACAGAGTCGGAATCAGGAGATGTGGTCAATCAAGCAGAGGTCAGAATGTGAGGGTCAGTCCGAGGAGTAATCAACAAGGCAGAGGTCAGGTTCCGGAGGTCAGACGAGGTCGTAAGGCAGGCAGAGGTCATGATGCAGGCAGTAGACAGGAAGGTCAAGGAACAGGCCGAGGTCCGTACCAGAGAGACAGTCCGAGGGTACTACTTGGGAGACGAACAGACAGACGCAGGAACAGAGGGACGCTGGAACAGTAGGATGCAGGAACAAGGCTGGAGCAGTAGGATCCTGGAACGAGGCTGGAACAAGACTGGAACAAGGCTTAGAACGCAGTGACAATCTAGCACACAATACAATGCCGACCCCATTGCCAAGGCAAGGTAGTGCAGGCAGGAGCTTCCTTAAGTAGTTCCTTCAATCAGGGCGCGCCGCAGAGCTAGGACCCACCCCTGGCCCTACAAGAGGCCGGGCAGCCCGCACGAGTAGGGGCGTGGCCAACGCCACAGGAGACGCCAAACTCCGGCGTGAGGCCTGGTGCGCAGTGGAAGGCCCAGCGACCGCCGCCACAGGACACCAAGGCCTGGAGGAGCTCGCGGCTGCCGCTAGAGAGGCCGACCCGGGACCTGCAGAGGAGTCAGAGAGGTGAGCAGGCCCGTGCGCGGGCCGGACGCGGACGGGCGCGCAACAGGAATGTATCAGAGGGAAGCATTTTTTAAATCAGCAAATCACTGCTCTGTCTCTTCTTTTAGTATTCACAGACCGTTACAGCTTGCATTTGGATCTTACTTTCGTGGAGGATACATAGTGCTTAGGTGTTGTGTATGAATTCTGTATTTTACTACAGTCTTTGGTATCAAATGTGCTTTTGTTCAAGATCAGAAACATTCCATCTTTTCTAATCCTTTTAGTTGCTGTCACATAGGGTTAATTTGCACAGGATTTGAATTTTTTTTTTAACATCTCACTGTGGTTGCCACTGCCACTGACCTAGATGAAGCTTAGTCTTTTGTATCCCCTTCGCACTTCCTGGGGGAAGGCAAGCTTTCTGCCTGGCAGTGGCTATGTTTGCAGTGATTTATTACATGTTAAACCTGTTGCTGTGTGAACCAGTGTAGTGTCAGTGCTACTAGCTGTAGCTGTGCCACAGAACCCAAAATAGAGAGGCTGTTTTAACTCTCTGTGTCTGGGTCTGTGTGAGTACAAGGGTCAGTGCATCCAGAAAGAGAGCCGTCTGTGTCAGTCACCACCACAGGGACAGCCAGCCACTTTGTGGATTCATTAATTTTGTTACTGCATTTATTACTAATGTATGGCTGTGCTATTACACACATATTAGAGCATTATACCATTCTTTGCTTTTGTGCGTGTTCATTCTGTGTACTAGTCAGCAGAGTAAAATACTAAAATAGTTTTACTGTAGTGCATTCTCTCTGTGTGTTGTTCAGCGTTACACACAGAGGGATCACTGTAGTCACACTAGTCAGTGTCAGTGTGTCTCACACACACATCCACTTAATTTAAAGAAATAAAATAAAGATTAAAACATCTTTTGCCCATCATTTACTGTAAATCCCAATAAGGCACTACAGCAGATAAATTCCCATCTTGTCAGGCAAAGATACTAGAGGACTTGGGCAGTCCATAGTTGTTGGTAGGGGATTTGTAAACAAGTCAACAGTGAGTCCCCCAACCAAAATAAATAGGATTTTTCTCAAATCCAAAACGTCAGCAGGAGAGACAGGCATATCAATCCACAAAAAATTTAAATTTGGGGAGGATATGCTGGTCCCATCAGTGTCTCAGCCAGAGCCTGTTGTGTCAGAGGAGAGGGAAAGGGCAGGCACTAGCAGTAGCCGCAACCACCAGTTCCTTTAGAAGTACAAGTACAAGTAGTGAAACCTAAAGCACCAGCAGTGCAGTCCCTTAGTGCAGCAGAGGCCATCTAAGCAGTTTTGTCATTCTCTTCCTCTGAATCAGAGCTTGAACAATCTCCCTTTAAAGGATTTCCTGAGGAAGAGATGGGAGAGGCATTAGCTGAAGACTGAGTATTAGGAGGTTCACTCAGTACCGTGCTAGCTTCCACATCCCTGATGGAGGAAAGAGAAGCAGGAGCTGGTGCTGGTGAGGGACAGTAAGCCACACTGACAGTGCAGGAAGAGAGGATGAGTGAATCCTCTGCCCCAGTTTCTCAGGCTCCATCTGTCTCCACCGCCACTTCAGTGCCAGCAGCTTCATCCATCCCCAAGAATGTAGACAGAGGCAAGGGATCGTGAAAGAAATCTGTGGTCTGGAGCCATTTTCAAATCAGGGAGGATCCAGGCTTTGCGCGTTGTAACTACTGTGTGAAGGACATCACCTGAGAGAAGCACTGGGCCACTTAAGTAATTCTGGGATGAAGCATCACCTGAAGAAGCAGCATCCCCTTCAATATGCACCTGGGGATGGTAGTAGAGTAGACAGGGGGCCCCTTCTGCAAGCCAGAGGACACTAGTATTTGAAAAGGGGCAAGTGTTTCTCAAGCTGCTTCCAAGCCTTCAGCTCCTTCTACAAGTCATGTGGCAGGCCAGCAGCAGCAGTCCCCAGCTATACCTAGGAAGCGACAACCCACAATGGTGGAAATGGGGTTGTGTTCGGTGGCACTGTCATGGGGAAAGAGCAGGTAGTATCCAAAGTGATGACAAGGACTATTGGTGAGATGATCGCTTTAGAAGATCAGCCCCTGCAGGTGGTGGACAACTTGGGTCGCAGGCGTTTGCTGCAGCTCTTAGCACCAAACCATAAAGTGTTCTCCAGGTCCACTTTCAGCAGAAAGGTCATCCCCAGTTTGTACAAGCAGTGCTGAAGCCATCTGCAGGTGCTGCTGTCGAAGACACAGGGGAGCAGTGAATATTTCACAAGCGACATCTGGACATCCAAAAATCCAAGGGTCCCTAGCGAAAGACTGTTTTTGATGACACGAGACATCATAAACTCTCATCAATCCAGGTTGTCACCGTACCTGATGGAGAAGCTAGTGTGGTGATAACCCGGAGCTTTCCAGATTTTCTATGCGAGTGGCAAGATGAGTAAAAGGAGTTTGAAGGTCCTTTAACTGCCTGACTGCCTGCCATACCTCAATAATAGCAATGGGGGCCTACATCCAGGAACATCTAGTGACTGGCTGACTGCATCTGCCTGCTGGGTCCCCAACACTGCCAGTTGGGCCACACTTTAAAAACCACACTGCTGCTGTCCCCCCGACCTGAAAAGCCAATCCAGGGGCCACAACACACCAATGCCTATTTCTAAACATTTCAATAACAGAGATCATAATGTTGTCCCGGACCAAGAATGTACCAGAGAATATAAAATTTGAATTTGATGAATATCCAAACCTATAATGAAAACAATTCGTAACCTGGGGGTCATTCCTGAGTCAAACTTTTCAATGAAAACTTATATTAAAAATATAATCTGCTCAGGATATATGAAACTTCGCATGCTAAAACATTTAAAACCTTTATTAAGGATGGAAGATTTCAGAGGAATGTTGCTGTCGCTGATCTTTGCAGGGATAGTTTATTGTAATTCCCTTTTACTGGGAGCTCCTGCTTCTATTCTGAGTTCCCTTTAACTATTACAAAAGTCCACAGCCCAATTACTTTCAGGAAAAAAAATATTATCACATCACCCCAGTACTTGCTGCCTGCCACTTGCTCCCAATTAGAGCAAGAATTAAATAATCAAACCTTAATCTTAATTCACAAATTGATTAACACCATGAATGTTCCAAGGGCAGGTACCACATTGCGAATCTACACTCCTTCAAGAATGCTAAGATCACAGAATAAAGGCCTCCGGGAAGTCCCAGCAATTCGGCAGGCACACATTAGTGAAGTAAGAGACAGAGCTTTTTCTCTGTGGAATACCCTGCCACAGCAATTTAGAATGCAAAGTGATACTCAGGCATTCAAAAATGTGTAAAGACCTGGTTATACACAGAAGAATTTGCACTAAACAATGCATCTCATCAGTGAGGAAAGGCAAACAAATAATCCTCCAGCAGATGTACTTTACTGTTTACTGTATGTTTTGTTATTCTTTGTTTTGTATTTTATTTTGTATTTACATAAGTATATTTTTATTATGTATGACATATTTGTAAACTGCTATGATTTTTGGAGCAGCGGTTTTAAAAAAAATTTCTAAAGAAAAATTTTAAAACAAAATGCTGCTGTATCACCAACACTCCCGGTTGGGCCACATTTCAAGAACCACACTGCTGCTGCTTCCTCGGCCCGAAAAGCCATTCCAAGGTCTCAACACACCACTGCTGAGTCCCCAGCGCTGCCAGTTGGGTCAAACTTCAACAACTACACTACTGTTACTGCCCAGACCCGAAAAGTCAGATCCAGGGCTGGAACACATGCACTACTAAGTCCTGCCGTGCCCCCAATACTGCCGGTTGGGCCTCACATCTCCTGCCTCCTCCTGCCATGTCTCCAAAAACATCACAGGGGCCAACTTGCACTGACACAATCCACCTGCCTTGCCCTATTAGTGTCTACCATCACTGGGGTCTGACAAATCCTGCTACCTTCTGACTTGTCCACATCCACAAAACTGGGGCCTGGCCTGTCACACCCTGCTGCCTCTAACTTCACTTCATGTTGAAAACTGGAGTCTGACTCAGCTTACTTCCTCCTGACATGTCTCCAACAATAACTCTGGGATTTCAATCCTCCTCCTTCCTTCTGACACATCCCCAGCATCCACACTGGGGCTTCAGTCCTCCTGCTTCCTCCTGACACATCCCCAGCATCCACACTGGGGCTTCAATCCTCCTGTTTCCTCCTGACACATCCCCTTCAACAACAATGGGATGTTGCGTGTGCCACCTGCGGCAGGCCCGCATCCAGACTCACTTACCCCCAACTGCTGGCTCCTGCTCCCAGTTCGACCTCCCTCGTGGCTGCGGGCAGCCGCCTGCGCACCCGAGCTTTCTCCGTTGTCCCCAGCTCCTCCGTGGACTCTCCAGCGCCGCGGTGGGTCTCCCCGTGTGGCCCATGGGGAGATGCCACCGACTAGCGCCATGCCGCCTCCTAGGCGCGCGTGTACCTGTCTATGCTTTAAAGGGGCTACGGCGGGAAACCACCTTGCGGCCCTGGATGATGACGTCACTGGGTCCCATTATATAAGGCCGGGCCCAGCCAGTGCTTCCTTGCCTTGGCAACAGGTCTCCACACTAGTCGTGTGCTCGTTGCTTGCTCCGGTTCTCGTCTGTGTTCCTGGTTCCTGGCTTGTTCCTGGTTCCTGATCCTGCCTTCATTGGTGCCCAGGTCTCTGGAACTCTGCCTCATCTGGACTCATCCTCCTATTACTACTACCGCTGCTGACCTCTGGCTGATCCCGACATCGTACCCTGGGAGTCCTCAGATGGAGGTCCAGCTAAGACCAGCCGTCCTCGGTACCCAAGGGCTCAACCTGCGGCGAATGAGGGCCGACCGGCCTCCATCACTCAGCCAGCTCCACCTACCAATGGTGGGGACCCGTAGGGCTTGCCCTGCAGGTAGCATCAACCTCACCCCGAGCCAAGGGTCCACCTCTGGTGCAACAGGTTGCCAAGGCCATGGACTTGGTGGAGCCGTCCGTCATCCAGGCCATCCCAGGCCTGGCTTCCAAGGTCCAAGAGCAGCAGCGGTTCCTCGAGGCACTGGTCTTTTCTGTCGAGCATCTCCACACCTGTCTTGATACCCATGCAGGCCCTCCGGTTCCAACTCCATCTCCAACCAGCCATCAGCCATTGCCCTCATCTTCCAGGACTTTGCTGGCCCTACCCGCTCCACCCCGCTTCAACGGGGATTCCAAGCTCTGCATAGGGTTCATCAATCAATGCTACATGCAATTTTCTCTGCAGCCGTCTATCTTCCAGGTTGAACTCACGAAGATTACCTTCTTCCTTTCTCGACTTGAGGGTAAGGCGTTGGCATGGGCTTCCCCCCTGTGGGAGTGCTCCGATTCACTCCTTCAGGAACTGTCTCGCTTTGTGGCTGTCTTCCATCGGACCTTTGATGTGCGTTGAGTAAAAAAGAACTTTCTCCGATTAGTTTTAAATGTGCCACATGCTAACTTCATGGAGTGCCCCCTAGTCTTTCTATTATCCGAAAGAGTAAATAACCGATTCACATCTACCCATTCTAGACCTCTCATGATTTTAAACACCTCTATCATATCCCCCCTCAGCCGTCTCTTCTCCAAGCTGAAAAGTCCTAACCTCTTTAGTCTTTCCTCATAGGGGAGTTGTTCCATTCCCCTTATCATTTTGGTCGCCCTTCTCCGTACCTTCTCCATCGCAATTATATCTTTATTGAGATGCGGCGTCCAGAATTGTACACAGTACTCAAGGTGCGGTCTCATCATGGAGCAATACAAAGGCATTATGACATTTTCCGTTTTATTCACCATTCCCTTCCTAATAATTCCTAACATTCTGTTTGCTTTTTTGACTGCCGCAGCACACCGAGCCAACGATTTCAATATATTATCCATTATGACACCTAGATCTCTTTCCGTGTAACTATAGCATGGGTTATTTTTCCCTATATGCATCACCTTGCACTTGTCCACATTAAATTTCATCTGCTATTCGGATGCCCAATCTTCCAGTCTCACAAGGTCCTCCTGCAATTTATCACAATCCACTTGTGATTTAACTATTCTGAATAATTTTGTATCATATGCAAATTTGATTACCTCACTCCTATTTTTCCCAGCACTGAAGTCAGGCTCTACTGGATTGCCCCTGGAGCCCTTTTTAAATATTGGGGTTACATTGGCCACCCTCCAGTCTTCAAGTACAATGGATGATTTTAATGATAGATTACAAATTTTAACTAATAGATCTAATTTTTAAAGGTAAAAAGTGCAGATGACTGCTGTTTGTAATGAGATTTACTAAAAGGTTTTGCCTTTTCTTTGCTATAAAACTCAAGATTGATATCTGACCATTACAGAAGTTTGTAGTGCTTAAACATATAGGGGCAGATCTTAAAACATACGCGTGGGAGTAGATTTGTTCACACAACCCGGCACGAACAAATCTACACCCGATTTTATAACATGCGTGCGCTGCCACGCGCATGTTATAAAATCCAGGGTCAGCGTGTGCAAGGGGGTGCACACGTGCACCTTGCGCGCGCCGAGCCCTGATGGCTTTCCCCGTTCCCTTCAAGGCCACTCCAAAATCGGAGCGGCCTTGAAGGGAACTTTTTTCCAGCCCCCCCCCCCCCCCCCGGCTTCCCTTCCCTTCCCCTATCTAACCCACCCCCCCATCCCTAACTAAATCCCCCCCTACCTTTGTCGAAAAAGTTACGCCTGCCTGAGGCAGGTGTAACTTACGCGCGCCGGCTGCCTGCTCATGCGCCATTCCCTGGCCCAGGGGCTGCTTCTGAGGCCTCGGTCCCGCCCCTGGAACACCCCCGAATGCTGCGCCGCCCGCAGCACGCCCCCCAAGCAAAGCCCCAGGACTTACGCACGTCCCGGGGCTTTGCACGCGCCTGCAGCTTATGCAACATAGGCGCGCCGGCGTGCAAATCCCCTGCGCATGTAAATCCAGTTGGATTTACGTGCACAGGGCTTTTAAAATTGACCCCATAGTATCCCTGATCGAAATGTCAGCCAGTGGTATTTCATGTTGATGTCATGTTAGTAATGCGAAGGCATATAAATCAGTAAGGGGTTTTGCAAAATTAACAGAAGTTTCTTGAGGTTACAAAAAATGGATTGCCTGCTGTATGATAAAATTAAAACAAACTAAAAAGCTTCCAGAAACTATGGGAAAAGAAAGTGACTGGTTAGATCCATTATCCAAAAATGGGTATTCTTCAGTAGTAGTGAATTGAAAGCACTTTTGCTGTTTTAATACTTGGTCTTTAGAGAAGAGACAAGAAGAGCAAGTGACCACAGCCACTCTTTGTGCCTATTTGTGTACGCATGGCATGAGTACGTATATGTGCAATGTGACATGGTTTCCTGTACAGAGCAATGACAGCCAGAGGTATGAACGGCTTCTTAGCCTACAGGGCACTCTCCCAGTGTGTGCAGTGGATGTGTTGTACAAGGTTCCAGAGTCCCAGAAGATGGAATCCTCTTTTACGGTCTGACCGCTGGGGGAGGTCAGTGTGGAGACCTGCAGGGTAGAAGGTGCAAAGGTGGAGCAGTTGCATAGGACACAATGTTCCATTGCTCACTGCCCCTAAACTTGTCGACATGCTAAGGGTGCTACGAGGATGTGAGGCCAGGACAGCATTTCAGGGGTTGTGTATTCAAGCATGTGTGTAAGGGAAACATATATGCTTGGGCCATGTCCCGTCAGTGCTATACCTCTAGGGAGAGGAAAGCTGTGCTGATCATGAGGGATGGAGGGTGACCGATTTTTAGGCACGTGCATTCGTTGCTCCATGCGTTTGATTTGTTTCAGTGGTATGCACGTACCTAGTGTGGGCACAGAAATGAATGGTGTAAGCATGTGTACACGCTGAGTACATTTGCACACACCAGATGTTCTGTGCGCACACTATCCATTTGTCAGGTATGCGCATGCCGCCGAAACGAATCAAACGAATGAAGCAACGAATGCACATGCCTACCGATTTTCGCATTGCATGTCCCTTCAATAATGCACCACGGTTTACGTAATGACTTTGTTGTCCAATTTTCGCCAAAATAATACATACAACATGGAGCCATTACTTAAAAAAAGATGAGTATTATGGCTTTCGATTCCCAGTGTGAGTGCATTATATTGGCCTCGAATACCAACATACTCTAGTAATAACTCGGGACAGGGATAGAGATGTTTTCACTTGTTAGCAGCAGAAGTATCAAACCAGTCAAACTCTCCTGGCCTTAATTTCAGCAAATGGTGATCTAATATCATCCACATCCACAGATCGGCAGGTTTGGCGTCCATCCTCACCTCTCTTCCCTTCAATTCTTCATACTTAAGCTGGACCTTTGTGCAGAAAAGAACATAGGGATGGAGGCAAAAACAGTAACAATTCAAAAAGCCTGAAGATCTTCCTCCCTGTAACTTACACAGGCATTTCCTTTGATAATGACTTCACACCCACAGAACCTGCACACATTTTCCAAAACGCTTCTCCTTCCCCCTTAATCAAAACAGCTTCGTCTGATTCTTGTAGCTGCTGGGTAAACCTTAGGGGCATGGGGTGCCTCGTGACACTGCAGCAGCCCTCAGAAGTGACTCAAGGGGTCAGGTGGCCTGGATTGACCCACTTTCTCCTCCCATGGCCCTGGATTGCCTCTCTGCATCCCGTCGGTTCTTCTCTCCTGTGGGTCCATTCAGCCGGAAATGCTGATGATGCTGTCCATTCTGCCCCCTGAGCTCCTCTCCGGTGCCTGCAGGGTTGCCTGGCCCAGATCGGTGGCAGTGGGAAGTCTGTAATGCTGCCCTACTGACCTTTTGTTTGCTGCCCCTGCTGCATGCTTCTTTTGGGAGACCGAATAGCAGCAAATAAGCTGCTGTTTTACAGCTTACCCAACCCTCCTAAACAGCTGTTTACCATGGACTGCTTTCGAGCTGACCATTTACAATTTACCTTTCTCTAACCTTCGTGTTTCTATGCCTTCCACCTTCATGTGCCATTTGTACAATATGATGCAGCTGTATTGTAGTATTAATTATAAATCTGAATGTAATCTGCCTTGAGATTATCTAACTGCAACCCCCTCTTCGAGGACCTATGACAGCAGGGGCACACTCTCGTCCCTGGGGCCACGTCTGCTCCCACCGTTCTGTCTCCTCTCGGTTTACTACACCAGCACAGTTCACGGCAGGCCACCAGAGTGCTAGGGTTTGTTCCAGCAGGGAGGAAAAAAAACCTCGGGTCCTAGGCTCACAGGGGTAGGGACCCCTACACATAGTGCTCATGCTTGGGATGTCCTAGCTTGTGGACACCATTGACACTGAAGAAAAAAAGCTGGACACTCTGGAGGGGTTTTTAACAAAACTTTTACTGCAACCACACTGCTCCTCTAGCTCAGCCCTCCAAAACCACAGACAAAAGCCACTTCCCTTGCTTCAGGCTGTGCAGCCCTAAGATGGAGATTACAAAAACAAATAGCTCCAACTTCCTTGAACGTCAACTAAAAATACCAAAAGCCAACTCAGTGAAACCCTTTTTCGAAGGGGTTTCTGTATCCCAAAGGGTCGTAAAATAATTTGTTTTGGGGGGCTACATCCGCAGTCTCTTTCCCCCTCTTCTCGGGCTAAGGGATGGGTTCTTTCTTTTGGGGGTAAGGATAATCTTCAAGACCCAGGGCAGCGATGACCTTCCTTGTTTGTGTTTACCTTGGTCCTTCGAGGCCGGTACCTTGACAAAGCAGGCCGGACTCGCTGAATGGGTGTTCAAAATAAAGTTTACTGTGATCAATTGTGAAAGAATCAATAGAAGCAAATAATCAAATGTCCATTTACATGCAGGTTCTTTAACCTTAGAGGAGGAGTAGAGATTGTTAGTGTGGCTGTGTCTCTATTAGGGTCTGACTGCTGGGGGAGGTCGGTGTGGAGACCTGCAGGGCAGAAGAAGGTGCAGAGGTGGACACATTCTTATCCTCCATGGTGTCCATGGAACAAGCGTCTCAAAGTGGCCAGGCCATGCTAGGTGTGGATGTCCCTCTTCCTCACAAGTACTTCCAGTGCCCAATCTGTCAGTGCCCTGCTTCCCAGGGATAGAAACTCCGTTGGGGATCTCCAGATTATCCTCCTCCCTTGAATTCCTCTCCAGATGAAAACAGATGCAGCCTCCCTGGAAGAAAAGCTTCTACTAGAAAACAGCTCTTAAAAGTAAGGCAGGGTGCCAGAAAAAGACGTCCTTCCCTATAAAATAGGAAAAGCGCAAACTGGGGGAAACCTTATCCCTTCTCCTTGAGTAGGGAACTGTAAGCTCCTTGGTCTGGACGAAAAGTTGCACAGCTCCTCCTGACCGTACTGAGCAGGGCCATGAATGGTGCAGGATAAAACTGTACAAATTGGAAAAAAAAACAGCAAAACGTCCTCTATTTCTCTTCCCTCCAGTCCTGGCGTAGACGTAGCAGGGCAGTCTCTCTCCCTTCTTGTACCTAATGGGGGTCTAACTTGGAGAGCACACTGCAGCAGCTCCTTCTCCTTTCAGAACCAACACTACCCTGCCGTACACGAACCCAGGCTAGCCCCCCTCCCCCTCCCCCCAGTGCCTCAGGGGCTCTCCACTCCAGCCATCCTCTGAAGGAGGTGCAGTATCGAATGGGAACTAGGGCCATCTGATGGAGACCCCATAGTTCTCTAGGTCAGATTGCCTCACTGCTCCTCAGGCACATCCTGCTTACTAATGACCTTCCTGGAGGTGCCTGCAGGGATGGTCTGCAAACTACAAAACTCCCGGCCCAGGGATGAAGCTGGGGATCACACAGGCTAGTGGAGACTAAGTATCTCTGCACTAGGAAAAGCGAGAATATCAAAGGTTAATAAATAAATGCAATATCAATTGAAAATGTAATGTAATATCATGGATGAATTGAACCCCTTCTTGTTATCGGCACCACCGATAACTGTAACGTGTGCCTAAGATCAGCTTCAGTGAGGACACAAATGACCAAAAAAACCCTGTTTTTGGATTTCAGATGCTCCCAGGTCAGTTGAGATAGTTCTGAATTCACCAGGGAAACAGATCAAACGGGGTGAAATGGTTACATTAACTTGCACCTATAACAGCAGCAATCCAGCCGTCTCTGAATACCACTGGATATCAAAAAAGAAGACCGACTTTAAGAAGCTACAGTCAAATGGCAATGAGCTACAGTTCAGGACAATCACTGAGCAGGATTCAGGGCAATACGGCTGCCAAGCTATAAATGATGCTGGGCAAGCAGCCTCTGCGTTCGTCACCATCAATGTGCTCTGTAAGTATCTTTAAAATTATTTGTACACCCCAGTGATGGCGCAATCCTGCCAGATGCGTTCATGCCATGCCCCCCTCCCCCAATGATGCATGAAAATATTAGAACCAACATAATAGACCAGCTCTGTCACTTATGCCGTAAGCGTGACCGAGCGAGTGATCTTATTTCCCGAACATACCCAGATCAGTCCAGAAAAGTGGGTTGTGTATCCCGACCAGCAGGTGGAGTCAGAGAACAATTAGACCTTTGGGCACTGCTACATAACGAGAGGGCCTCCTGCAGTCCCTCAGTATTTCTCTGACTCCAGTGGATGCTACGAATGCACACCTGCAGTCTTTAGTTATATTTTTTATTTAGTTAGTTTGAATTAAATTTTTTGCTTTATGGTCGCTTCCTGAGGTGTTAGGCTCCTTCGTGGGCCATCCCTCAGTAGAAGCCGGGCGTCCGGGGAATTGGATATTCCTGTCAGGGTTTCGCCCGCCACAGTTCGGTGTCTGACGACCAGGGCCTCCTGGCTACTCACCACCGTCTCTGCTACAGCTGCTCCCTTGTCTCCTGCAACAGCTTTTCTCTGTGTCTTGGTAAAGTTTAATTTAAAAAAAAAAAAAAAGAAAGCTGTTTTCAGCAGCTGACTGACAGTTTTCAGTGCTGAGGTAAGGAGAGGTGCAGGAGGGACCAGGTCTTTTAAGGCCGGCCGGGAAAGCTATCATCAGTGTTCCCCTCAGCTCCCGGGGCTCCGGGTCGTTTTCTGAGGGCAAGGGTGAGTTTTTCTCCGTATGCCTCGTTTACTCGCCGCTTCCCTGCTTGGGGGCCTTGCGATTTCACTATACACAGGCTCCTTTCCCGCGGCGTTTTTTTCTCCTCAGCCAAAGCAGCACGAAAAGTTTTTTTTTTCTAGTCCTGCCTGACTGAAATCTTATCCGCGTCGCGGCTCAGAGCGTTTCTTTTTTTATTTGCGTCCTTTTCTATTTCACTTCAGACTATTGGCGCGCTGCTGCGGATGGCACCGAAAACAGAATCGCAGGCCTTCCGCGTGTGTGGGTCACGCGGCCAGGCGTTAGATGCGGCCTCCTTATGTGCAGCGTGTTCCCAGGGGTTAGCGGGCTCTTCAGGGTTTCGTGACTCCTCCCTCGGAGAGAGAATGTCTGTCTTGCCTTCGGCTTCGTGGGAAGAGGATTCTCCACCTGTTCTAACCCCAGTGAGGGAAGACCTCACCGTGGGAACTGATGATATCACCCCAGAAGACTCTCCAGTGGGGGAGGGGGACCCGGAGGGCAAGGAAACGCTCAGCGGTAAAGCGGCCCAGTCTCCTGGGGCAGGTTCGGACCTGCCTGAGAAAAGAGGTCGGGGTACAGACCCTCGTCAGCGCCTCCCTGATCAGGCTCACCCCACAGGGGATTCTCCCCAGGGTACGCGAGATCCGATCCTGGGGTCTGGGACGACGCCGACTTCTGGGGTAGTAGGGGTGGCAGACCCAGATCTGCGGCCGGATCCAGCTGATGTGGCTACTGATGATCCGGATGAGCCTGATGACCCTCCTGTGGAGTGGGATGACTCCAGCGTAGTGCGTTTGATCAAGCGGGATGAGTTAAGACCCCTTATTCCCCAGGTCCTTGAAGTTCTGGGACTTAAGGTTTCTCAAGAAGAGTCTAACAACGAGGGCGTCAATCCAGTCCTCGACAGCGTTAGGGGTCCCACAACATATTTTCCTCTGCCTAAGAAGGTTCGCAAACTAGTGACCCGGGAGTGGGAGACTCCGGATTCCGGCTTGAAGGTGGGCAGAGCTATGGCGAAACTGTACCCGTTATCGTCTGATGTTTTGGATTTACTGAAGATTCCAAAGGTGGGCGCTGCGGTCTGGGCAGTCACGAAAAAGACCAGTATCCTGGTTGCTGGGGCAACTGCCCTTAAGGATATGCAGGACCGCAAGCTGGAGATCCAGTTGAAGCAAGCATTCGAGGTTGCCATGCTAAGCTTTCGGGCGGCGGTTTGCGCTAGCCTCATGCAGAGGGCCTGTCTGTGTTGGGTCCAGGAGTCGGCTGCCAGGGCCGGTACGGGTGACTGTCGGGCTCTGCAGTCCGCCCACCTAGAAGCAGGCATCGCTTATGTTTCAGATGCTTTGTATGATCTGGTAAGGACCTTGGCGAGTGGTATGGTGTCCTTGGTGTCAGCGCGGCATCTCCTCTGGCTGCGAAATTGGGCAGCAGATTTGTCCTCCAAGTCCTAGCTTTGTAATCTACCCTTTAAGGGCAAGCTCCTGTTTAGGGAGGATCTGGATCAGCTGGTAAAGCTGCTTGCCGAATCCAAGGGCAATCGGTTGCCAGAAGATAAAAGATCTTCTAAGAAAGTCTTCCCTCCTCGAGCTAGGTTTCGGGACTCTCACTGCTTCAGAGCAGGTAGATACTCTGCACCTCCTGCTTCGGGGCGCCAGCAGTCATTTTGAGGGGGTCGCCAGCTCGGAAGAGATTCGGGACGTCTTGGTGCAGGAAGTAATAAAAAACCCCAATGAAGACACGAGCACCCGTCGTCGAAGCTGTTGGAGGCAGATTATCCAACTGTTACATGGAATGGGCAAGAATTACATCCGACCACTGGATCTTAGAAGTGATCAAAGACGGGTATGCACTGGAGTTCTCGCGCCCAAGAACTTTTGTGGAGTCCCGAGTGGCATCAAGTGTCAAGCGAGAAGCGGTCCGGGTGATTCTACAATGACTTCTCAAGCTCAAAGCTATTGTCCCAGTTCCGGAGGCTCAACAGGGATGAAGTCGGTACTCCGTGTACTTTGTGGTCCCCAAGAAGGAGGGCACGTTTCAGCCCATCCTCGATCTGCAGAAGGTGAACCGTTGCCTTCGGGTTCCTCGCTTTCGTATGGAAACCCTGAGGACAATGATGGCCGCGGTTCGAAAAGGGGAATTTCTCGCTTCTCTGGATCTCACGGAGGCGTATTTACACATTCTGATCCGGCCGAATCACCAGAGGTTTCTGCGGTTCAAAGTCTTGGGACGACACTTCCAATTTCGAGCCCTCCCATTTGGTCTCGAAAAGCTCCTCGCACGTTCACCAAGGTGATGGTGGCGGCCTTCCTTCGTCAGGAGGGAATCTTGGTCCACCCGTACCTGGACGACTGGTTGATTCGCGTGAAGTCTCGGGAGGACTGCAAGAGATCAGTGCCCATGGTGATGTTCACATTGCGATCCCTAGGTTGGGTAATCAATGTGCAGAAGAGTCACTTGGAGCCCACTCAGAAATTGATTTATCTCGGAGCACAATTCGATACCTTGCTGGGCAAAGTGTTTCTAGCAGCAGACCGAATAGGGAAGTTGCAGGAACAAATACATTCCCTTCTTCGAAGGAACAATCCCACAGTGTTACATCATCTTCAGGTCCTGGCTCCATGGCTTCAACCTTGGACTTGGTTCCTTGGGTGTTCGCTCACTTAAGACGTTTACAGCGTGCGCTTTTGTCTCTCTGGAGCCCGGTGTCGGAGCAATTCCATCTACCAATGCCTCTACTTCCAGAATCCAGAGACAGTCTGTCATGGTGGCTGTCACTGGACAATCTGGAACGGGGGATGGATTTGGACACTCTGAATTGGCTGATAATCTCCACCGATGCCAGCCTCTCAGGTTGGGGGGCACTTTGCCTGGCAAGGTATCGAATTGCGCTCTGAGATAAATCAGACAGGTCCGCCCAAGGGCTATGGTCGGCGATGGAAAGATCCTGGTCCATAAACTGGCTCGAGACCAGGGCTGTACGTCTGGCCCTGTGGGCGGTTCTTCCCTGGATCCAGGGCAGAATGGTGAGAGTCTTCTCGGACAATGTGACAACCAGCAAGGCGGGACTCGATGTCCCGCCATAGCACTGGAGGCACGTCTTTTGTTCACCTGGGCAGAGCACCATCTCAGGGCATTGCTGCAACCCATGTCGTGGGAGTAGAGAATGTGCAAGCCGATTATCTCAGCTGTCAGCAACTAGACCCAGGAGAATGGGAACTATCTCTCGAGGCGTGGAATCGCATTTGCGCCAGATGGGGAACTTCTCAGCTGGATCTGATGGCAAAGCAGGTGAACGCAAAAACAGTTCGTTTTTTCAGCCGTCACCGAGAACAGGCTCGGTGGGCATAGACGCTCTCGTGTATCCTTGGCCCACGGGGATTCTTCTGTATGCCTTCCCGCCCTGGCCCATCATAGGTTGGCTTCTCCGTCACATAGAGCGGCACCCAGGAAGGGTGATTCTGGTGACGTCGGAGTGGTCACTTCATCCGTGGTTCACGGATCTGGTACGCTTGGCTCTAGAGGGTCTACTTCAGCTGGCTCATCTAATGCATCTGCTACGTCAGGGGCCCATATTTTCGGATCGGGAGGATCGCTTCTCTCTCACAGCTTGGCTTTTGAGAGGCAACGTTTATGCTTGAGGGGTTATTCAGAACAAGTCATTTCCACCCTCCTACAGGCGAGATGTCCAGCCACCTCTATGGCCTGTGTGAGAGTTTGGAAGCTTTTTGAGATGTTGTGTCATCAGAGTTCCTGCGACCCTTTAGCGGTGCATGTTCCTCGGGTGCTTGACTTTCTGCAACAGGGCTTCGCTAAGGGCTTGGCGTTCAATTCCCTTCGTGTACAAGTTGCAGCTCTAGGTGCCTTGCGGGGAAACTTTGATGGCTGTTCACTGGCAGCGCATCCAGATATTGCTCGGTTTCTTAAGGGGGTCAAACATTTGCACCCTCCCATCCATTCGGTGTGTCCGGATTGGAGTTTGAATTTAGTAGGGATGTGAATCGTTTTTCAACGATTAAAATTATCGTCCAATAATGTTTATATCGTCTTAAATCGTTATAGAACACGATACAATAGAAATTCTAACGATTTATCGT
Source organism: Rhinatrema bivittatum (assembly GCF_901001135.1). Classification (NCBI taxonomy): domain Eukaryota; kingdom Metazoa; phylum Chordata; class Amphibia; order Gymnophiona; family Rhinatrematidae; genus Rhinatrema; species Rhinatrema bivittatum. The sequence goes on along the minus strand of NC_042628.1, from coordinate 72,145,812 downwards.
TAAAAATCGTTAAATCGTGTTAGTGCGCACTAACTCGAGTTAGTGCGCACTAACTCCCCGTTAGTGCGCACTAACTCGATTTAGTGCGCACTAACTGAAAATGATACAAATAAACACTTTCCAGGTCACTGAAGGTCAGTTAGGAATGAATATGTGTTCCTATTGGCTGGCTGCCCTCTTATCTATTGATATTACCAAGGTTACCACTGAGGTGATGGTTGGGGGGATGGGAAATGGAACTGGAAACTAACGAACACCAACAGAAAATGAAACAAAGTGTTCACACTTCCCAGGTCAGTAAAGGTCACTTAGGAATGAATATGTATGTATGTATTCCTATTGGCTGGCTGTGCTCTTATCTATTGATGTTACCAATATGGTTGGGGGGATGTGAAATGGAAACAGTTGGAAGCTTGACAAAAAAAGTAATGTAATGATCAGCACTCACGTGACTAGAACTTGTTTGTTTATTATTTTTGTTAGCAGGCACCTGAAATGCTAGTGCATGTTGAATTTGCCAATCACTGTGCATTTTAGAAAGGTGGTTCTGGCTGGAACTGTACACAGTTCAAATATATGTAATTGATTGTTGGTAAGTGTATTTTTTAAGTAGCCACACTGGCACCAGTATGTTTACTTTTCCTCCTACTTAACTCACTAGCTCAGCTTTGTAAGAAGGGCTTCTCTGCTTGTGTGTTGTTTTTGTTTGGTGTGAGGAGAGCAGAAACATCAGATCTTTATTCAATCTACTACAGTCATCTCTTACAGTGCCCTATCCCTATTAATACCAGGAGTGTTGTGATCTTCCTGCACACAGTGCCCTAACCCTGATACCAGTCTGAGACAGCTCCCTCCCTGCATTACTAGTGAGAGGCTGGCTTCACAGACAGGGGGGAGCTGCCTGACCCTCACTCCTGACTTCCCCCATTTCCCAGCTAGTGAATGGTGTGTGGGTGAGGGGGGGGGGGGAGGATGGTGAAGTCTGAGACAGCTCCCTCCCTGCATTACTAGTGAGAGGCTGGCTTCACAGACAGGGGGGAGCTGCCTGACCCTCACTCCTGACTTCCCCCATGTCCCAGCTAGTGAATGGTGTGTGGGTGAGGGGGGGGGGTGGATGGTGAAGTCTGAGACAGCTCCCTCCCTGCATTACTAGTGAGAGGCTGGCTTCACAGACAGGGGGGAGCTGCCTGACCCTCACTCCTGACTTCCCCCATGTCCCAGCTAGTGAATGGTGTGTGGGTGAGGGGGGGGGGGGAGGATGGTGAAGTCTGAGACAGCTCCCTCCCTGCATTACTAGTGAGAGGCTGGCTTCGCAGACAGGGGGGAGCTGCCTGACCCTCACTCCTGACTTCCCCCATGTCCCAGCTAGTGAATGGTGTGTGGGTGAGGGGGGGGGGGGGGGGATGGTGAAGTCTGAGACAGCTCCCTCCCTGCATTACTAGTGAGAGGCTGGCTTCACAAACAGGGGGGAGCTGCCTGACCCTCACTCCTGACTTCCCCCATGTCCCAGCTAGTGAATGGTGTGTGGGTGAGGGGGGGGGGTGGATGGTGAAGTCTGAGACAGCTCCCTCCCTGCATTACTAGTGAGAGGCTGGCTTCACAGACAGGGGGGAGCTGCCTGTCCCTCACTCCTGACTTCCCCCATGTCCCAGCTAGTGAATGGTGTGTGGGTGAGGGGGGGGGGGTGGATGGTGAAGTCTGAGACAGCTCCCTCCCTGCATTACTAGTGAGAGGCTGGCTTCACAGACAGGGGGGAGCTGCCTGACCCTCACTCCTGACTTCCCCCATGTCCCAGCTAGTGAATGGTGTGTGGGTGAGGGGGGGGGGGAGGATGGTGAAGTCTGAGACAGCTCCCTCCCTGCATTACTAGTGAGAGGCTGGCTTCGCAGACAGGGGGGAGCTGCCTGACCCTCACTCCTGACTTCCCCCATGTCCCAGCTAGTGAATGGTGTGTGGGTGAGGGGGGGGGAGGATGGTGAAGTCTGAGACAGCTCCCTCCCTGCATTACTAGTGAGAGGCTGGCTTCACAGACAGGGGGGAGCTGCCTGACCCTCACTCCTGACTTCCCCCATGTCCCAGCTAGTGAATGGTGTGTGGGTGAGGGGGGGGGGGGAGAGGATGGTGAAGTCTGAGACAGCTCCCTCCCTGCATTACTAGTGAGAGGCTGGCTTCACAGACAGGGGGGAGCTGCCTGACCCTCACTCCTGACTTCCCCCATGTCCCAGCTAGTGAATGGTGTGTGGGTGAGGGGGGGGGGGGGGGAGGATGGTGAAGTCTGAGACAGCTCCCTCCCTGCATTACTAGTGAGAGGCTGGCTTCACAGACAGGGGGGAGCTGCCTGTCCCTCACTCCTGACTTCCCCCATGTCCCAGCTAGTGAATGGTGTGTGGGTGAGGGGGGGGGGGGGGTGGATGGTGAAGTCTGAGACAGCTCCCTCCCTGCATTACTAGTGAGAGGCTGGCTTCACAGACAGGGGGGAGCTGCCTGACCCTCACTCCTGACTTCCCCCATGTCCCAGCTAGTGAATGGTGTGTGGGTAAGGGGGGGGGGGAGGATGGTGAAGTCTGAGACAGCTCCCTCCCTGCATTACTAGTGAGAGGCTGGCTTCACAGACAGGGGGGAGCTGCCTGACCCTCACTCCTCCGGGGTATTGTGATCTTCCTGCACACAGTGCCCTATCCCTGATACCAGGGGTGTTGTGATCTTCCTGCATGCAGTGCCCTATCCCTATTAATACCAGGAGTGTTGTGATCTTCCTGCATGCAGTGCCCTATCCCTATTAATACCAGGAGTGTTGTGATCTTCCTGCATGCAGTGCCCTATCCCTGATATCGGGATGTGTGCAAGAAGATCACAACACCCCCGGTATCAGGAATAGGGCACTGTGTGCAGGAAGATCACAACACCCCCAGTATCAGGAATAGGGCACTGTGTGCAGGAAGATCACAACACCCCTGGTATTAGGGATAGGGCACTGTGTGCAGGAAGATCACAACACTCCTGGTATTAATAGGGATAGGGCACTGTGTGCAGGAAGATCACAATACCCCTGGTATCAGGGTTAGGGCACAAGTTCTAGTCACATTGACTGATCACATTACTTGTTTTGTCAAGCTACCAACTGTTTCCATTTCCCATCCCCCATATACTGTCAGTAGGAAACTTGGTAACATGAATAAATAAGAGGGCAGCCAATAGGAATACATATTCATTCCTAAACTGACCTTAACTGACCTGAAAAGTGTCAAATTGTATCATTTTCAGTTAGTGCGCACTAACTCCCAGTTAGTGCGCACTAATCGGAAAAAACGATTTTTAACGATTTTTTAACTAAAAAATCGTGCCTAAGACGATTTTCTTGCCCTGCCACACGATTTCTATCGTTAAGACGATATGGAAAACGATTCACATCCCTAGAATTTAGTCCTGCGAGTTCTATGTGGCGCTCCTTTCGAGCCTCTTCGTGGAGTTTCCCTGAAAGATCTGACTTTGAAAACGGTGTTTTTGGTGGCCATTTGCTCGGCCCGTTGGATCTCAGAGTTGCAGGCGCTGTCTTGTCAGGATCCTTTTCTTCGGGTTTACAACGATCAGGTATCATTACGTATGGTTCCGTCCTTTGTCCCTAAGGTGGTTTCAGCCTTTCACGTCAATCAAACTGGAGCTTCTGGGGTTCCTTAACTGGTCCCGGGAGTCTTCTCAGAACAGAGACCTTCATCTTTTGGATGTGCAGCGCGTCTTATTGCATTATCTGGAGGTTACCAATGACTTCAGACGTTCTGATCATTTGTTCGTTCTGTTTAGTGGCCCAAAGGGGGACAAAGCGTCAAAGGCGACCATATCTTGGTGGATTAAAGAAGCCATTTGCGTGGCATACATAGCCCGAGGGCATCAGGTGCGTTTGGGTCTCAGAGCTCATTCCACTAGAGCTCAGGCTACCTCCTGGGCAGGGTGTCAGTTACTGTCACCTCAGGAGATCTGTAGGGCGGCGGTGTGGTCGTCTATTCACACTTTTACGAAACATTACCAATTGTACGTTAAGACTTCTGATGAACCATCCTTCGGGGAGAGTGTGCTTCGTGCAGGTCTTTCGGGTTTCCGCCCAGTGTAGGGTGGCTTGGGTACATCCCACTTTTCTGGACTGATCTGGGTATGTTCAGGAAATGAAATTTGGTTCTTACCTGCTAATTTTCGTTCCTGTAATACCACAGATCAGTCCAGAGGCCCACCCCTTTCTTCAGATACCGAAAGACTGTCTTGGTCACAACCTGCTTAAGTTTTTTATTGTTAAAGCTCCTTTATTGCAGACATGATTCATGGAGCAGTTTTTAGCAATTGTTCGGTCTGGTTTTTGCCAGCTGCGAAGTGGTAGTCCAGAAATTTGGTTGGGTGCTACCCTTCGTTATTTAGTTCTATTAGCATGGGCTTGGGTACAGGTCAATACTGAGTGACTGCAGGTGGCAATCTCGTATATGTAGCAGTGCCCAAAATTCTAATTGTTCTCTGACTCCACCTGCTGGTAGGGATACACAACCCACTTTTCTGGACTGATCTGTGGTATTACAGGAACGAAAATTAGCAGGTAAGAACCAATTTTCATGTTTCAGTTCTAATCCTCAGCTATTCCACTGACTCCGTATGACCTAAAAAAGAAACTTCCTAACCCTGCCCCTCACATTACCCCACTCAACCTGGGTAAAACAGGCTACAGGCCAGTAAGATTTAACCCTATCTTTCTCAAATGCTGGAAAAGAATTATAATTCAGAATATCCCTTACTAAGATGATGATGTTTACCACTGGTTTAGCACCTAAGATCATAAGAACATAAGAACAGGCCATACTGGGTCAGACCAAGGGTCCATCAAGCCCAGCATCCTGTTTCCAACAGTGGCCAATCCAGGCTACAAGTACCTGGCAAGTACCCAAAAACTAAGCATATCCCACTTTACTGATGCTAGTAATAGCAGTGGCTATTTTCTAAGTCAACTTGATTAATAGCAGGTAATGGACTTCTCCAAACCTTTTTATAATCCAGCTACACTAACTGCACTAACCACATCCCCTGGCAACAAATTCCAGAGCTTAATTGTGCATTGAGTGAAAACTAATTTTCTCTGATTAGTTTTAAATGTGCCACATGCTAACTTCATGGAGTGCCCCTTAGTCCTATTATCCGAAAGAGTAAATAACCGATTCACATCTACCTGTTCTAGACCTCTCATGATTTTAAACACCTCTATCATATCCCCCCTTAGCTGTCTCTTCTCCAAGCTGAACAGCCCTAACCTCTTTAGTCTTTCCTCATAGAGGAGCTGTTCCATTCCCCTTATCATTTTGGTCGCCCTTCTCTGTACCTTCTCCATCGCAACTATATCTCTTTTGAGATGCGATGACCAGAATTGTATACAGTATTCAAGGTGCGGTCTCACCATGGAGCGATACAGAAGCATTATAATCGTAGAGTTATATGTCTTATGTTGTTGGCCTAATTGTGATCTGCATAGTGAGCATCATTTATAAAGGCATTTCTGCAAGGTAAAACAGAACTTTAACCACAGAAATGGCTTTTACAAAACTGCCTGCCCAATATGTGGATAAATTTGTGCATATGTCCTGTTCATGGGCAATTTTACCCAGAGCAAGCAGAGACATTTCCGAGGCTGGACTTTTGACTTGCACACATTTTTTTGGATTTTCAAACATATGCGATATAACAGCAAGTGTAACTGTGTGGGATCATTTTCAAAGCAGACTTATGTGCATAAGTCTGCTTTGAAAATTGGTCTAAGGCCATTCATTGTGCGAGTCTGGAAAATACATAAAAAATGATGCAGTACTTTGTGCTTTTATAGTCTCCCCTGATGCAGTCAGTGCTACCTAGACTGCTCAGATTGTCAGCTGGACTCTCTTGGGTTTCATGCTTCCTCTTAGTCTTAACCTAGCTCTTTTTCCCTTTTTTGTTCCTAACGTATTTTAATTCATGTGGGTATTTTTTTATTCTGTATCATGTAAAGAATATTTAGCATTTGTTAGTATTGCAAGAAAAGCTTTCTGAAACGGAGACCTTTGGGCTGGGTCAGTGGCTGTCCTATATGCAGCCATGTAGGGGACGGGTTCACCTCCTGCTTCCCATGCTAGCTGGGATTGAGGATCCTGCAGAGGCAGCATTTGCCACCCCTGAGAGGAAGGCATCTCAGCCAAAAGCACCCCACTGACACCTGCTGGTCAGATGCAGGGGGCTTGGGCAGCAGATTCCAGAAGGAGATGTGGCGGAGGAGTGTGGCTGCAATGCTTCAGTTAGATGGGAGGGAGAGAGAGATTTAATCAGGAAACTGGGAATGAAGGCTTCTAGCTGTAACTGCTGGGCCAAAGAAATAAAAACGTGCCTTCTGTTCACATCTTTCTTTTTCAGACGCTCCCAAAGAGGTAGAGATTGAGGTTTTACATCGTGGTTTGATAAGAGAAGGAAACTCTATAAAGCTAAGGTGTTCAGCCAAAGCCAGCAACCCGAAGGCAACAGAATATACCTGGTACAAAGACGGGCGCAGTTATACTCGCAGTCACGATCCTGAGCTCGCGTTTGAGACGATCCAAAGCACAGACGCGGGGGACTATGAATGCGAAGCTGGAAACCAGATCGGTAGGGTCCGATCCAAAGGCGTCTCTCTGGATGTGCAGTGTGAGTAACCAAGGCTGCAGAATCTTAAACTGTACGGCCTTCCCAGGGCCAAAAATACTATTTCCAACAACCCCCGAGCGTTTTCACCGAGCAAACATGGGTAGGTGTGGCCCAGACTGAGGAGGAGAAAACTGACTGAACAAACCCTCCTGCTGCCTTCCGCAGTCCTCCTCACCGCTCCTCGCAGGCTGCGCCACAGGCCCTGGGTCCAGTATAGACCCCGTTTGCAGGGGGTCGAGACACCTGCCCCTTCAGTTAATCGTCAGAACGGCAACACCGATGCCTCCCACTCCCCTCCCACTCCCCGGTTGCTCCTCAGAAGAAGGTCACCCATTACAATGTAATGGTAAATAGCCTGGAGACCACCAAACTACTTATAAAATCTAATGTGCAAAGTAAATATAAAAAATTTATTAGGGGAGGGAAAAATCAAGAGAAACATAACCAAGTTATATTGTAACCCGCTGAGATCTGATGATTGGCGGGCTATATATTTTATAATTAAATCGTTTAACTTCACTTACAAATAAGTAAAAGAATAATCAGTGCTGCCCTGTATTAAAACTTTCCACCACCGGGTGTCACTGGTGGCCACTTTTATCAGAAGATCTCGGCGTCAAAACCCACAGCAGAAAAATAGTTCCAGGCCCTGCGGATGAGCATTCAGGCCCCGTGTGAAAGGAGAGCAGGTTTCACCTCGGCAATCTCCAGTTAACCAAAGTATGAGAGTCCAAATGGCTGAGGCCTGGAGTCCCTTCAGGAAATCAACATCCACAGGCCCTGCTCTACCAACCTAAACCAGCAGGAATTGCTCGCACACTGAGCCCCCCCTGTGAAATCTCACTCCAAGGATCCAGGCCTCGGGTCCTTTCTGCTGGGCTGCTGCTGGATCAGTCTCGGATCCGCACCGACGCTCTCGAGATTTTGGAAATGCCAGATGCTGAAGGTGCTAAATACCCGGTCCAAAGAAGAGCCTGCTGCTGCTGCTTGCTTTCGGGTTGTGGATTGGCGCTGCTCCAAAGGCACCTAAAAGATCTCTCTGGAGCGGGAAATCTCACTCCTAGGGATGGTTCACCGAACAGGCTCCTTCCTCTGAATGAACGGAAAGCTCCTATCTTTATCTTACCCTGTAACATTCGACCTTCCTCAGTCCAGCTTAGTAGTGCCTTAAAGACAGAGGCTCCTGCAAAGCGTTTTCCGGCGTTTCCATATTATGAGGCCAATAATGAGACTCCCTTATAGCGCATGCAGCCCTCTGGCTACAGAGTACCCCTGGGCCTGTGAGCCCAATCTCAAAGGAAAATTCCTCGCTGAATTCCCCTTTCAGCATCCACCAGCATGCGGCACACAGGTGCAAAGCAGCCACACGTGTTACCGCCTGCACCAAAGAACAGGCCACAAAGGTGCATTCAGAGCTTTAAAAAACGCACTCGCTGCACGCAGGGCCAGGTTAAGGCCAACTGATGCCCCAAGTACAGGCCAGCAGTGGTTCCCGCTCGGCCCTTCCATGGGTTCACGGACAAGACATTAAGACTCAATAAGTGAATGCTAAAGGTGAAATAGATTAAAAAAAAATTACGTTTTCTTCCAGGCCATCCCCCAGAACTATATTAAATATTATCGTTTGTTTTTTTTAATTGTTTAACACTAAATAGTAGTAAGCAATATAAGCAAATTATATACTTAACTAGGGGGCAACAGAAAAAAATGCAAATTTTCAAAACTCTGTGGTGCCCCCTTTCCCTTGCTGCCCTGTGCACGTGCTCATGTCGCTAAATGGTTAATCTGGGGCTGGCCCTGTGTACTTTGCTTCCCCTCCTCCCAACCAGACCCCCACTTACTTTTCCCCATTGAAAACTAACAGAGCAGCCACCTCTAATGCGCGTCCAGCCAATATGGAGTTGGCAGACCAAAGCAACAAGAGTCACCCTGATTAGGCAAGTGCCCCCAGAGGAGTTGGTTGCACATATGCGAATTTTCAGATGAAACGAAATGTTGCAATTGAAAGAATATTCCAGTAAGTGGTGCCACTCCTCCGAAATGTACTCTATGGTGCTGACATCATATGGGAAGCAAGCTGAATCAGGTCTGCGATAGATACCCTAAACAATGAATGGAGGAGGATGCAGCTCGCTTTTAGGAATGGATGAGTCACTAGTTAGCTTTGTTCATGTGCAGACTGGAGTTAAAACCAAGCCTGGATCAACCTGCCCTGAAAATATAGAATTAGTTGGTAACCTTAAAGTTGGGATTGCCATATATTTATATATTTATTTCCTGTGCTTTCCACCGTTCAAGGCAGGGTCTGCCTCCATGCATCTAGCATAGATTGCCCCAGTCCTGGCTTTTACCCCTCTGCATGCATGGACGTGCAACTCTGAAATACTTATGCAGAACTGGACTGGAGATTTGCAGCTATAACATCAATCTTTCATTCACTTGTTATTTTTTTCAGATGCTCCACGAAACGTGAAAGTGCTCGTTGTACCGGCCCCAGAGTTGATAGTAGAATATTCCGATGTCGTGTTGGTATGTGAGAACGATGCCAATCCCACAGTCTCCGAGTATAGATGGTACCGTGAAGCAGTGATGGTAAAAGAACACAGGAAGCAGCTCTCTCTCAGGAAGATGAGCCAGGATCAGGTTGGAGAGTACCAGTGTGAAGTCAACAATGGTGTTGGAGCCAGTTCATCAAAGGCCACCATCGTCAGCTTTTCATGTAAGAGAGTTTCTCTGTCATTCTTTTCCTCATCTTAAGCTCCAACTCTCTGTTTGCAACCCAAGCTCTGGGTCACCAGCTGAGTTCCCAGGACCTTCAGGGTCAGAGACAGGGCCGGTGGGCCGGTCACTCCCATCACATGTTTTCTTGTTTTTAAAATAAGGATTCCTGCCAAAAAAAATGAGAAGGGCTGCTGCGGCCTGAAAAAAAAGATCTACAAAACCGCGGCAGAGCAGATGAAGCCATGCTGGAAGTGAGGCCTGTAGGCTACCTCATAGCTCATTCTGCTGTGCCTGAAGAGAACCTGCAAGCCGCGGCATGAAGAGAGATCTGCGGGGCTGCTGAAGAGGACCTGCATGCAGGACTGGTGCGCCACCAGTCTGGGGGCGGGGGGGAGGTGACGGCATGACTTCTCCTTCTTCCTGTCCACGTGGCCCGGAAGAGGAAGTGGTGGGTCCGCACGCCAGGGAAGAAAAAGAGGCCATGCAGGAAAAAGAAGAGTGCCGGTCATTGCAGGAAGAGGCAGCAGTGGCCCCAAGAAGCAGCAGCGTCCATGAAGCAGCAGCAAGAGTGCTCCCGCCTCAGCCTCCACCTTCACACAAGCGCATTCTCCGGGCTGTCGCAGGAAGAGGCACTAAGCGCCGGAAGAAAAGCAATAGCTCCACCTCCCCCCCAACCCTCCCGCAGCCTCAAAAAAATGAAGAGTCCCTCTGCCGTGGGGGCTGAAAGAGGAGGCTGCCACTGTACTTCTACTGGGAAGGGGGAGGGAAGTGAATGAGTGAGAGCATATGTGTGTGTGTATCTGTGAGGTTATGTGTGTGTGTGTATGTCTGTATGGATGAAAGAGCGTGTCTGTGTGTATGTGAGAGCATGACTGTGTCCGTGTATGGGAGAGCGGGTCTGTGTGTATGTGAGAGCATGACTGTGTCCGTGTATGTGAGTGCATGTCTGTGTCCGTGTATGTGAGAGCGTGTCTGTGTGTATGTGAGAGCATGACTGTGTCCATGTATGTGAGAGCGTGTCTGTGTGTATGTGAGAGCATGACTGTGTCCGTGTATGTGAGTGCATGTCTGTGTCCGTGTGTGTGAGAGCATGTTCTATGATTCAGCATGTGTGTTTATATCTGAGAGAGAGAGATTGGGAGGAACAACCCCTCACCTCTCCCCAGATAATCCACAACAATCTCAGGGCATCTGGAAATCCAAAGATTCCAGGTATGAACAGCCGGGGATTTTTTGTTTTATCCTTTTTAAGGTTTAAGTATTGCATAGTGTTTGAAATATTTTATTGGTCTTTAGAAAATTGTATGAGTTTTCAGTTATTAGATGTTGTTCTATTTGTCAGCTGTTTTGAAATATTCTTTTTATTAGTATGGTTTTATTTCTATTGATCCTTCATATTTACTGATTTTGATGTTTTCTGAGGAATTGTAATATTTCTGTTTTTCCATTGTTGCACTGCATAATAGTCTGGCCTGTTGCAGTTAACAGTTCAGTTTTTGTCTGCACATTTGTATTATTATTTATGGTTAATAAATTTTTGTGAGGGTCTGCTTGTATTTTGCGTGTGTGACTGAGTTGGTTGACGTTTTCTGCTAGTGTGGTAGGTTCTGTGTAGGGATCTGTAGCAGTTTGGATTTTTTGTTTCCCTAATAGTAGGGATAATAATAATGGCTTTTTAGGGTCTGGTGTAATCATCACAGTGTTGCCCTTTCATAAGTAGGGTTGTTAATGTTTGAGTGCTGGCAGTTATTGCAGTTTTGATATGGAGATTTTCTATATTGAAATTGTAATCCAGTTTACTTGTGGCTTTCTGAGGGCCAAGCTCATACCCAATGCACATTACAATAGACCTAATACCAGTTCCAAAGGACTTTTTTTACTGTTTTGCAGGGTTTTACAGCACCCCATACAAGCACAATATACATGCTGTAAGTGTTATTTTTAAGTCACAAGATGTTTATTTTGGAGATATTTTGACTCAATTCTGTCAGGTTCCAGAGGTAACTTGGCCTGCTTTTGGGAGCTGTTGACACATGTGCTGCAGGGAAAGTGCATGAGTGCGTCAGTTACGCCAGGAGCTGGTTTTGAAAAAATCCCCTTGGCCGATATATTCCTGCAATGCACCCCTGGTCAGAGAATTTAATAAAAAGGTGACAGTACTGTAAAAGGGCTTCAGCAGAGGAAAAAAATTCATTTTTGTTTTTGGTTCATTATTGGGAGATTTTTTTCCCTCAATTTTCAGTTCATGGATTGTTTGATTTGTTTCATTCATGAGAAAAAAACAAATCAAACAATAAATTAAAAAAAACAAAAAACAGCTGAAAAACAGAAACGAGGCCTCCCATCCTGAAAACTGCCAGGGCCAGTATCACCCCGGCCCCCACTTGGTAGGGATCTGCTGGTGAGGCTAGGCCCAGGCCAAAGCCTCAGCCTTGCATAGGCCAAGAGAGCCATATAATCGCCGCAACCTCAGCCTACGCAAGTCCGACGCCTCAGCCGAACCCAGGCCCGAAGCCTGGGGCTTGGCCTAGGCCAGAGCCCTGACCCAAGCTGGAGGCCAGGTCCTGGTACCTGAACCTCGGCCTAGGCCAGAGCTCAGACCCAGGCTCGACCCTGCGACCTGTCCCAGAGGCCAGGTCCCGATGCTGAGGCCTCGGCCCAAACCCAGGCCTGGCCTAGAGGCCGAGTCCAAAAGCTGGGGCCTCGACCTAAGCCTAGGCCCAGAACCCAGGCCTCACAGCTGCTTCTTCGTCACCTTCTTCTCTTCTGACGCCATCCACTGGGGTTGCACTGGAGTTAATTAACTCCACTCTATTCACCCCAATGAACAACGCCATTTTGATGTAAGGCAATGCTGTACACATTGTGAAACATAAAAAAGGTGCTGTCCACTGGGGTGAGTGCCCCGGAGTAAATTAAGTCTGGCGCTACTCCAGCAAACATCATCGGAAGAAAAGAGGACGACAAGTCCTCGGCTTCAGGATCCAGCCTCCAGGTCATGCTCTGGTGTTGGGCCTGGGTCTGGGCCAAGGCCCAAGCATTGGGACCTGGCCTCTGGGCCGGGTCGCAGCACCGGGCCTGTGTCCAAGTCAGGCCTGAGTCCGGGCCAAGGATACCCAAAGGCCAGGTAAGACCTGAGTCCCTTGCCTGGGGGTAAGACCTGGGGCCTTGCCTAAGGCATAGGCCTTGGCCTATGCCTTAGGCAAGGCCCCGGCTTTGGACCTAAGCTTAGACTGAGGTGCCAGTGTCACGCTAGGCTTCGGCCCGATGCATTTTGTACTCAAACAAATTCAACAAATAAGGTTTGTTTCATTCAGGGGCCCCCAATTTGTTTCAGGGCCCCCCAAATGAAACAAATTTGCCTTATTCATCCCATCCTACTGTTTCTCACTGTGGTTGAGGTGAGAGCTGGTCTGACTGGACAGGGACAGTAGCTGCTCTAGAAACTTATCAGGGAGAACCGCTTAGAGGTGGCTGATGACTTTTCTTCTGGAAAATCAGAGTCTATCATACCTTTATTTTAAGGGTTAAAAACCCAGTAGCTACAGCATGAGGTAGGAAAGGGTGCGTGAAACAAATATCACATTCCGACAGCTGATGCAGGTTCAAGAATGGAAACAAGGGAAAAAGACAGGTTGTGGATTTGTGCTGCAAATATTTTATGTGTATTTGCGGTATGATTTGCATTTTAATGTAAGAATGTCGGTATATAAAAATTCTAAATAAATAAATAAATAAATAAATAAATGTGGTGCTGGCAAAGTGATATCAACAGGATGATTAGGTCAGTCATCCGTGGAGGTATTTTGATACACAGTTGCATGATACTTCTAGGCCAAATTGCTCATTTTCTCTTTATTATCTTGTGATGCAATGGAAATGACTGATGCTCTGAAGCTCACCATGTCTGTTTTTCCCTTCTTCAGACAGTTCCACAAGCATCATCAAGTTTGTAGCCCTGGGGATTGGACTCCTTATCTGCTTGGTCTTCCTGCTTCTGCTCATTCTTCGTTTCATGCTGTGGTAAGATGTTCCTTGGCTATAGATGCCAGAAAGAAGTCACCAAGTTGTCAGGGACAGGCTGTGCTAAGTCCCGGTTTATTCCAGTGCATCCATGTGATTTGTAACCTCTGCTTTTCTTAAAGAAATTGGAACTACAAATCCATGGAGGCAGTAGAGGCAAAACTAGAAATGGCCTTCATGACCTGGAGCTTGTTGGCAACCCTAGTTGCACTCGTATTCAGTAACATTGTGCACTGAATAGTGACTATTTACAATATATGGAGATAGTAACATCCCTATAAATATGACATCACATGATATATCAATGCATGCTATGACAGTGAGGTCCTCATTTAATCCTTCTTTTAGGAAGGAGCTTGCATATGTTCCATTTGTATCTTAAACCCCTTTTAACGTTAGAATAATCTGTGTCTAACCTGAGACGCTTTCTGTAGAGGCTAGCAAAAAATGAAACATAGCAACATAGTAGACGATAGAAGATAAGGATCAATTCATTCATTCAATCTGCCTGGCTGTTCCTGTTTTCACTGCTGTGGCTAAGGAGATTTCCCAGATGTCAGCCATGCTAGCTTGATCACCTGCAGGAGATTGCTCAATTTCTGCCTTCTTTGGTCTTCCTCTGTTCTGGGTGGTTGAGCTTACAAATTCCCATCCTTAAATAAACTCCTAGACACTCCCCCCCCCCTCCCACCCCTCTTTTTTGCTCAAAATTTCAATCTTATTTTTACCATTGCTCTCTATCTGTTTCAGGCATATGTAAGGTCTAGCACTGTTTTGGTTTCTAACCATTTCTGTTAAGAATATTCCAGGCATCCACCTACCTCTCAGTACAGCAGGAACTCCCTATTTGTCCTCTGAACCACCCTTTCTCTATCATGACCCTTTATCCATGAATTTTCGTTTTCTATGAAAAATTGTACCTTACTGAACTTTATTGAAGCTTTCTAAATATGATATTGCTTCTATCATGTTCCCCCTCATTCCTCTGGTGAATACTTTTTGAATTTCATAAGCATCTCTGTGTAGGGATATTATGGGGCGGATTTTCAGAGCCCTGCTCGCCTAAATCCGCCCAAATCCGGGCGGATTTAGGCGAGCAGGGCCCTGCGCGCCAGTGAGCCTATTTTACATAGGCCTACCGGCGTGCGCAGAGCCCCGGGACTCGCATAAGTCCCGAGGTTTTCGGAGGGGGGCGTGTCGGGGGCGGGACCGAGCGCAGCGGCGTTTTCGGGGCGTGTCGGCAGCGTTTTGGGGGCGGGTACGGGGGCGTGGCTATGGCCCGGGGCGGTCCGGGGGCGTGGCCGCGCCCTCTGTACCCGCCCCCAGGTCGCGTCCCGGCGCGCAAGAGGCCCGCTGGCGCGCGGGGATTTACTTCTCCCTCAGGGAGGCGTAAATCCCCCGACAAAGGTAAGGGGGGGGCTTAGACAGGGCCGGGCGGGTGGGTTAGGTAGGGAAAGGGAGGGGAAGGTGAGGGGAGGGCAAAAGGAAGTTCCCTCCGAGGCCGCTCCGATTTCGGAGCGGCCTCGGAGGGAACGGGGGTAGGCTGCGCGGCTCGGCGCGCGCCGGCTATACAAAATCGATAGCCTTGCGCGCACAGATCCAGGTTTTTAGCGGATACGCGCAGCTCCGCGCGTATCTACTAAAATCCAGCGTACTTTTGCTGGCGCCTGATGCGCCAGCAAAAGTAAGCCAATTTGCGCTATTTGAAAATCTACCCCTAAGATTTTAGTAGCCCTTTTCTCAATCTTCTTATAAATGTATGACCTACAGAACATTTAAAGTACATTCTAACTAATGACCTATAAAAGAGAAATATTATTTCCTTTTTCTGATAATTTCTCTGCTTAAGCTTTCCATGTTGCTTTGGCACATTGATAGTCAAAGATGAACTCGCAATATATCATCATCCAGAAAGTGAGAAACAGCTAAATAGGTAGAAACTGCATCCACCTCACTGACCGTGCAAAGGCATGTGTCCCCAATGGGTCCTCATTTATCAAAGGTGCTATGATGGACAATAAATGAGGGCTGACAACTTTCAGGTCATCTGAGATAATTCTCCCAGGTCCCTTTCCTGTTTAACAGTTAAGCAGGACAAGAAACAAGTTTGCCCAAGGGCAAAGATTGGATAAGATCAGGGAAGGAAAGGTTTTCTCTCCTTCCTGCCCCCTCCTCTTGGAGTTTCCAACTGAAGAGAGAGGGGGGGAGGTCCTGCTAGAGAGCAGAACATTTCTTGGTGGAGCACAGGATTTGGTGTGAAAGGTAACGGTAGTGGGGCCGCTCAGCAACAGTGATCATAATGCAATCAAATTTGACTTAATGACTGGAGGGAGGACATTAAGTAAATCTACTGTTCTAGCATTTAATTTTCAAAAGAGAAGACTTTGACAAAATGAGAAAAATACTGTAAAAAAACTAAAAGGTGCAACTACAAATGTTAAGAGTTGACATCAGGCATGGACAATGTTTAAAAATGAATGTGATCAAAGAAGACTCTCTTCAAAAATGTTTTGAATGTGGAAACAGTTACACATTGATCAAAACAGAAAATGCTGTAACACCACAATTTATATACTGAAAATTACTAATCACCACATGTGAAGGAACATTTTTTTAATTATACCAGACCTCATAAACAGGCATATATTGTAATGCTAAATAGCATGTGTTCAAGTTTGCCAGAGTTTATAATCACAGGTCATTGATAGTTTTTTTTCAATGTGCTTTCAAGTGTACTTTCGTGAAACCATTGCACCAACGGTGAGAATAAAAGTTGTCTCTTTTTTTTATATTAATTAATAAATATTCAATGTCTTTTTTACGTAGACTTAGCTTAATAAATGGTGAAGAAACGCCATGTTCTTCCTGTGAGGCTAGTATGGAACAAAGCCCGACACTGGATCCGTGTTTCGGCTCATGCCTTCGTCGGGGGCCGAAAATAACTGTCAATACAGAAATGCGCAATTACTCAAAACGTTAATCCAAAAATAATTTAATACTTATCGATTGTGGCGGGCAACATCAGTACACCAACTTGATACGGAACAGCTTGTGATGGCGGCGTCTGCCGATCATACGTTTCTTCAACAAAGTCAAAATGGGAGCGCGCCTTTACTTAAACGTGCTCGTGGCCAATCATGAGACACGGCGTCAATGGTGACGTAGCTGTCAACAGGTGGCATTTAAACCAAAGAAAACCATTCCACCGCAATATTGAGCCCCTGCGGTTGTGTGGTATTTAGTTTAAAAATCCATTGTTGTTCTCTAATGTTCAATATCTTTTGTGGATCACCTCCCCTCCCTGATAATACAATGCAATCTATTACCCTCCACTTTAAATCCATAAACTGATGTTGTTTAGAGAGACAATGTGCTACAATAGGAGCTTGAATTTTTTCAGTTTGTAGGCAACTTCTGTGTTCAATAAGTCTTGTCCGTATGGAGCGTTTAGTGCGGCCAACATATAATTTATCACAGGGGCATTTGATAATGTAAATCACATGAGTAGTCTGACAATCTGAGCTCTAGCCGACCATGTTCTTCCTTGAATATCCGTCCAATCAGGACCTGCTAAGGTAAGTGAACATAAGGAGCATTTATGGCAAGGCCAATGGCCAATAGGTAAATCCTGTACAACAGCATGACCAGGTGAAAAAAATGAATGAGTGAGTATCTCTCTTAAGTTTCTGCCTCGGCTATACATGATTATCGGCAATTCAGCGAAAATCGTATGTGTTTGTAATACATGCCAATATTTCCGTATTATGGTCGCTATAGTGGCAGATTTTGAAGAGAAGCGAATAGTACATACAAGCGGATGTTCATCAGCAGTAGACGGCTTATCTAACAGCAACCATTGGCGATGTACATTAGATGCACGTTTCCATGCTTTCTTAATAATGTGAGATGGATAATCTCGTTGTAATAAATTTGTGGCTAAATGTTGTGCTTGTACATGGAAATCAAATTTTTCAGAACATAAGCGTCGTAGCCGGAAAAATTGTCCTATGGGCAGATTCATTTTAAGACTGTAGGAGTGCCAACTTGAAAAATGCAGTAAAGTATTGCAATCAGATGGTTTTTTATATACCGAAGTAATTAAATGATCATCTTGTTTCGTGATCAAAATGTCCAAAAAATTAATATGAGAATGATGATAATGCAAAGTAAAAAAAATATTCTTATCAACCAAATTCAACCAATCCAAAAATTGATGTAAATGTTGAACACTGCTATGCCATAAAAAGAAAATGTCGTCGATGTAACGAACCCAATTAGAAATGTGAGAAAAAAAAGGAGAAGAATATACGTGTGTTGTTTCAAAATGAGCCATAAATAGGTTAGCCAAGCTGGGAGCCATGGTAGTGCCCATGGCAGTACCATGAATTTGCTTATAAAAGCATCCATTAAAGACAAAATAGTTTTCTTTCAGCGCCAATTCTGCCAAAGCAAACAAAAAAGTGGTTGGTACACGATGAGGACGCATTCTTGTCTCTAAATTCTGTTCAACAATATTAAGGGATTGTTGCTGGGGAATACTAGTATACAAGGCACGTATATCAAGGGTAACCAATATCACCTCAGTTGACGATTGTATGGAGGTCAAAATATTAAGCATGGATTTGGTATCCTTTACATAAGAGGTTATCATTGGAATCAGTGGTTGCAAGAACTTATCAACGAACACCGAAAGGGGTTCGAGCAAAGAACCGACAGTACTCACAATAGGTCTACCGGGTGGATCCACAGTGTCTTTATGGATTTTGGGCAGCATGTATATAGTAGGAGTGCTATACGCTGAATTAATCAAAAATGTTTTTTCTTTAGAAGTCAAAAATCCAACAATAAACGCATCTTCTACAATTTCTTCAATTTTCAATAAAAGAGCCGGACCCAGATCCTCAGATAGTAAACAATAGTTATTAATGTCTGAAATATGTGACATAACTTTGTCCTGATAATAAACACTGTCCATAACTGTAACGGCACCTCCCTTATCAGCTTGTTTTATTGTCACAGCTGTCATGTTCTTTAATGTAATGAGAGCTGAATGCTGTTCCTTAGATAAATTGAATCTAGGTGGATCACGAATAGATTCTGCAATTCCCAAATCATGTAAGACCAAATCCATGAAAGTTTTAATATGAGGGTCCGGTGGTCCTGGTGGTATCCACGATGATTTAGGAAAAACCATAGAGATATCAATAGTCGGTGGATGGTTGTGAAAAAATAGCTTTATCAATAATTTCCTGAAAAAACTGTATAGATCACAGCGAGATTGAAAAGGATCATAAACGTAAAAGGGAACAAAAGACAATCCTTTTTCCAACACCTGAATTTGAGCTGGAGTCAACTGACAGGATGATAAATTTATGACTGTTGGTTTAATGTGCTCTGTGAGCGTGTCTGTGGCCGGCCTCCCGTATCTGACCAAGCTTGTGAGCGGTTCCGAAAAAAACGACGATTAGATCTTCTATTGGTGGATCTAAAATTATTATATCGCGGATCATTGGGTCTGACATTGTCATATCTTACATCTTACATCTTAGAGAACAACAATGGATTTTTAAACTAAATACCACACAACCGCAGGGGCTCAATATTGCGGTGGAATGGTTTTCTTTGGTTTAAATGCCACCTGTTGACAGCTACGTCACCATTGACGCCGTGTCTCATGATTGGCCACGAGCACGTTTAAGTAAAGGCGCGCTCCCATTTTGACTTTGTTGAAGAAACGTATGATCGGCAGACGCCGCCATCACAAGCCGTTCCGTATCAAGTTGGTGTACTGATGTTGCCCGCCACAATCGATAAGTATTAAATTATTTTTGGATTAACGTTTGAGTAATTGCGCATTTCTGTATTGACAGCTATTTTCGGCCCCCCGACGAAGGCATGAGCCGAAACACGGATCCAGTGTCGGGCTTTGTTCCATACTAGCCTCACAGGAAGAACATGGCGTTTCTTCACCATTTATTAAGCTAAGTCTACGTAAAAAAAGACATTGAATATTTATTAATTAATATAAAAAAAAGAGACAACTTTTATTCTCACCGTTGGTGCAATGGTTTCACGAAAGTACACTTGAAAGCACATTGAAAAAAAACTATCAATGACCTGTGATTATAAACTCTGGCAAACTTGAACACATGCTATTTAGCATTACAATATATGCCTGTTTATGAGGTCTGGTATAATTAAAAAAATGTTCCTTCACATGTGGTGATTAGTAATTTTCAGTATATAAATTGTGGTGTTACAGCATTTCTGTTTTGATCAATGTTTAAAAATACCATCTTGGAAGCCCAGACCAGATGTATTCCATGGCATGGTTAAAAGGTGAGGTTAAAGAGATTATTTTAGGCAAAAGAGCTTTCTTTCAAAAATAATAAAAAGCATCCAACTGAAGAAAATAGGAAAAAAAGCATAAACACTGGCAAGCTAGAAGTAAAGCATTGATAAGTAAGGCAAAAAGATAATTTGTAAAGAAGCTGACCATAGAGACAAAAACTTATTAAAATATATCTGAAGCAGGAAACCTGTGAGAGAGACAGTTGGATAGTTAGACAATCATGGATTTGAAGCGACACTTAGGCCATAGCGGAAAGATTTCTTTGCTTCAATGTTTACTGAAGAGGATGTTGGCTAGACAGCTGTCTCAGAAACAGTATTTCATGTTGATGATTCAGAAGAACTGAAGCAAATGATGAAGTAGGGCCAATTGAGAAACTAAAGAGTAGCAAATTACCTGGATCAGATGGTTTACACCCCAGAGTTCTGAAAGAACTGAAAAATGAAATTGCAGATCTAGTACTAGTAATTTGCAATCTATCATTAAAATCATCTATTGTACCTGAAGAATGGAAGGTGAACACTGTGACACCAATCTTTAAAAAGGGCAGTGATGCAGAAAACTATAGACTGATAAGCCTGACTTCAGTGCCAGGAAAAATTGTAAAAACTATTCTAAAGAACAAAATCACAATTTATTGAAAGACAAGGTTTAATACGACATTGGCAGCATAGATTTACACCGGGAGTCTTGCCTCACCAATCTGTTACATTTTTTGAAGGGATTAATAAACATATAATGGTGAGCTGGTGGATATAGTGCATTTGAATTTTCAGAAAGTGTTTGACAAAGTCTCCCATGAAAGACTCTTGAGAAAAATAAAAAGTCATGGGATAGGCGTCAATGTATTATTGTGGATTATGCCTCAGGGATCTATACCAGGACTGGTGCTTTTTAACATAATGATAAATATTCTGGAAAGGGGAATGAGTGAGATGATCAAATTTGCCAATGACACAAGAGTTGTTAAATCACAAGTGGATTGTGAGAAATTGCAGGAGGACCTTGGAGACTGGGCATCCAAAAAGCAGATGAAATTTAATGTGGATAAGTGCAAAGTGATGCACATGGGAAAAAGTAACCCGCACTGTAGGTTCCAAAGAAAGTGCGACCACACAGGAATAGGATCTGGGGCATCATTGTGGGCAATACTTTGAAATCCTCGGCTCAGTGCGCTGTAATCGTCAAAAAAGCAAACAGAATGTGAGGAATTATTAGGAAAAGAATGGAGAATGTCATAATCCTACCTAGAGTACTATGTGCAATTCTAGTGGCTACATCTCAAAAAAGGCATAGTTGAACTGAAAAGGTACAACCAAAATGATATAGGGGATACAGTGGCTCCCCTGTGAGGAAGGGTTAAAGAGGTTACATAAGAACATAAGAACATAAGAAAATGCCATACTGGGTCAGACCAAGGGTCCATCAAGCCCAGCATCCTGTTTCCAACAGTGGCAAATCCAGATATTGATTGTGTGATCATGGCACATGGGAAAAAAATCCAATCGATTTAAAGGAGTTTTCCTTCAGCAGTGCAATGGTGCATATGAAGGAGGTGGGCCTGGAGGGTTGCGTTGAGCAGGCAGCAGATCCTGCCACGCCGGAGCAGTTGGCAGAGGCCTTGTCGGGCCAGGAGGGGCTGACTCAAGCAGATTTCTTGCCATGGTTTGAAGACCTGAAACATGATATTGCCACTGTAAAAACAGAGATTCACATTTTGGAGGGAGAATTGCGCCAGAAAGTGGATGAGCTGGGGCAGAGAGTTCTGGATTTGGAGCAAAGAGTGAAGGGACAGGCAGACAAGAAGGCACAGCAAGGCAAAGAACTGCAACGACTGAGAAAGGCAAATGGTGAGATGATGGATAAAATGGAAGACGGAGAACAGGTCACGTAGAAATAATATACGCATCGGGGGGTACCCGGTGAGGAGGAGTGTGTTGTTTGTGTTCAAGTTGTCCAGGAAGTGTGTGGGCTCATTTTAAATTTTGAGACTAATGAGGCAATCATTGGTAATAGTGGATTGAGCGCATCAGGCACTGGGTAGAATAAACCACAATAAATCAAGGGACATAATAGCCTAATGCAAAAAGCAAGAAGCATGGGCAAGATTACCTGGAAAAATAAGCATCTTCAGCTATTCAGTGATCTCTCAGCAATTACTCTTCAATACCATAAAGGATTGAAACCAATCACAGATACTTTGAGAGCTGAAAATATACGACACAAGTGGTCATACCTGTTTGGAATATCATTCACTGTAAGTGGAAGCACATCGCATTGGAAGAGGCGGTGAATAGTTTGCAGAAAAGAGAGGAGAAAGCTTTACCAGGGTGGGAAATATCACACTTGCAGAGTGGGAAAAGGCTGCAGAGAAACTCTGATAGTGAACTACTTTCACGTAAATCTGGAAAATAAGTCGTGGGGCTTTTGGGTCACCTGGATCCTAGAGATAGCACTGGCAGATGCTATATGGAAACGCGTAATAAGCTCATTTGGGGTTTTGCCAACTTCTTAAATATACTTTTTATAATTAAAGGTTGAACTCTGTTCTTGCTTTAATAGGAATGGTGTTGAGTGGTATAAATAGTAGAGTGGTGATGATATGGGGAAGGCATTATTCCTCAAGGGAAGTGCACATGGGATAGGCACACGTGTTTGGTGATACTGGGGGAGGGGAGAGAAGAGAGCGAGGGAGAGATGGGGGATTGGGAGGGAGATGAGTGTGCAGGCTGAGTGGGATGGCTGGAATAATGAGAGTAAGATCATGGTTTATGGTTGAAATGGCTGATATTACTCTGGTTTCTTAAGGGTCTTAACGTACCCAAAAAGAGACAACGTTTGATGGAGAAGGCACGAGCTAGGCCAGCCTCAATCGTTTTTGATACAAGAAACACATTTTAAGAGAAAGAATGAACATCTGCTCTAAATTAAACATTTTCCTCACATTTTCCTTGCTTCTAGTGCTATATAACAAAAACATGGGGGAGTGGGTATTATGCTCTCCAGTAACCTTAAGGTTCGAAATACTGGAAATGAGGAATTACAAAGAAGGCTGATATTTGGCACTGAAAATTAAAATGGGTAAATTGGTGATAATGATGGTAAATATATATGCTCCCAACATGGGACATGGGAAGTTTTTCATACAGCTTGGGAAGCAATTGAGTGATATGCTAGAGGTATATGTCATAGTGGGAGGAGATTTCAATATTACCCTTAACTCAAATGTGGATAATCACCCGAATCCAGTGATTGGGTTGAAAGCACAGAGAGCTAAAGTGAAGATTATCATGGAGCCATGGGGGTTATTACCCAATCCGTTAGCTAGGGATTATTCCTGTTTCTCCATGGTCCGTAAATCCTACTCGAGAATAGATCTAATTCATGTTAAGATTGTAGAAGTGTAGGCATTGGACCTATCACATGGTCTGACCACATTCATATCTTTGGGGTGTTTACCTTATTACAAAAAGAGAACAGACAATTTTGTAGATTGAACAATTCTTTATTGAATGATGAGCGGATATGTACAGATATTGTACAGATCCTTTGTGAGCCTCACCTGGAGTACTGTGTTCAGTTCTGGCGAACGAATCTCAAAAAGGATAGAGACAGGATGAAAACAGTCCAGAGGAAGGCAACCAAAATGGGGGGGGGGCCTGTTTCAGAAGATCTGAGAAGAGAGGCTGAAAAATCTAAATATGTGTACCCTGGAGGAGGAGGTGCAGGAGAGATATGATACAGACCTTCAGATACTTGACAGGTATTAACGATGCACAAACTTCAAACCTTTTCCATTTGAAAGAAAACAGTAGAACTAGAGGTCACAATATGAAACTCCAGAGAGACGACTCAAAGCCAACGTCAGGAAATATTTCTTCATGGAGAGGGTGGTGGATGTCTGGAATGCCCTCCCAGAAGAGGTGGTGAAGATGAGAACAAAGAAACATATAGAAACATAGAAATGACGGCAGAAGACGACCAATAGGCCCATCCAGTCTGCCCAGCAAGCTTTCACACTTATTTTCTCATACTTATCTGTTACTCCGACTGCTGAGTTCAGGGCCCTTATTGGTAGCTTTCTGATTCTAATTTCCTTCCACCCCCGCCATTGATGCAGAGAGCAGTGTTGGAGCTGCATCAAAGTGAAGTATAAGGCTTAAAGTTTGAGGGTAGTAATAGTTGTATCGAGCAAGTTCCCTGATGTTTGTATACTCATACTGCTCAGATCAATGCCTTGTTAGATGTTGTCTGGATGTAAATCCTATTTCTTCATTCCCCCCTGCCATTGAAGCAGTGAGCTGCGCTGGATATGCATTCAAAGTGAAGTATCAGGCTTAATTTGTTAGGGGTAGTAACTGCCACAATAAGCAAGCTACTCCCACGCTTATTTCTTTACCCAGACTGTGCTACCTTGTTGGTTGTTGCCTGAATGCAAATTCTCTTTTCCACATTTCCTCTTGCCGTTGAAGCATAGAGCAATGTTGGAGTCGCATTAACCGTGTGAACATTTATTGAATAAGGGTATTAATAACTAGGCAGTAGCCGACATTCCTGCAAGCCATTCCCATCCTCCAGGCTTATGGATCCACAGTGTTTATCCCACGCCCCTTTGAAATCCTTCACAGTTTTGGTCTTCACCACTTCCTCCGGAAGGGCGTTCCAGGCATCCACAACCCTCTCGTGAAGAAATACTTCCTGACATTGTTTCTGAGTCTTTCCTCCTGGAGTTTTAAATCGTGACCCCTGGTTCTGCTGATTTTTTTCCAACGGAAAATGTTGGTCGTTGACTTTGGATCATTAAAACCTTTCAAATATCCAAACGTCTGTATCATATCACCCCTGCTCCTCCTTCCCTCCAGGGTATACATATTTAGATTCTTTAATCTCTCCTCATAAGTCATTCGATGAAGACCATCCATCTTTTTGGTCGCCCTTCTCTGGACCGCCTCCATCCTGTCTCTGTCCCTTCGGAGATACGGTCTCCAGAACTGAGCACAGTACTCCAGGTGAGGCCTCACCAAGGACCTGTATAAGGGGATAATTACTTCCCTTTTCTTTCTCTTTATTGCTCTCTCCCAGCATTCTTCTGGCTTTAGCTATCGCCTTGGCACATTGTTTCGTCGACTTCAGATCGTTAGACACTATCACCCCAAGGTCTCTCTCCTGCTCCTTGCACATCAGCCCTTCACCCCCCATCGAATACAATTCTTTTGGATTTCCACAGCCCATATGCATGACTCTGCACTTCTTGGCATTGAATCTAAGCTGCCATAACTTCGACCAGTCTTCGAGCTTCCTTAAATCCCGTCTCATTCTCTCCACTCCTTCCGGCGTGTCCACTGTGTTGCAGATTTTAGTATCATCCGCAAATAGACAAACCTTACTTTCTATCCTGTCCGCGATGTCGCTCACAAAAATATTGAACAGGACCAGTCCTAACACCGACCCTTGCGGCACTCCACTCATCACCGCTCTCTCTTTAGAGTAAGTTCCATTTACCATCACACATTGACTTCTGTCCTTCAACCAGTTTCCTATCCAGGCCACTACCTTGGCACTCATACCCAAGCTTCTCATTTTATTCACAAGCCTCCTGTGCGGGACCGTATCAAAAGCTTTGCTAAAATCCAAGTAGATGATATCGAGTGCTCTTCCTCGATCCAATTCCTTAGTCACCCAATCAAAAACGTCGATCATATTTGTCTAACAGGACCTTCCCTTGGTGAAACCATGCTGCCTCTGGTCCATCAATTCTGCTGCTTATAGATAGTTCACTATTCTTTCCTTCAGCAGCGACTCCAATACTTTTCCCACCACTGAGGTGAGGCTAACCGGCCTGTAGTTTCCAGCCTCTTCTCTGCTCCCATTCTTGTGAAGCAGGACCACCGTCGCTCTTCTCCAATCACTCAGCACCACTCCTGTTTCCAGGGATCTATTGAACAGGTCACACAGCGGAGCCGCCAGCACATCTCTGAGCTCCCTCAGCATCCTGGGATGAACCTCATCAGGCCCCATGGCTTTGTCCACCTTCAGTTTTCCTAGCTCTTCCCATACATTCTCTTCCGTAAACGGAGTTTCACCCATTCCATTCCCCTCCAGTTTCTTGTTAATTAGTGCCGGTCCTTCTCCGGGGTCTTCTTTAGTGAATACCGAACTGAAGTATTTGTTTAATATTTCTGCCATTTCTTCATCTGCCTTCACCCATTGAGCCTTTTCACCTTTTAATTTCATAAGAACATGCCATACTGGGTCAGACCAAGGGTCCATCAAGCCCAGCATCCTGTCTCCAACAGTGGCCAATCCAGGCCAAAAGAACCTGGCAAGTACCTAAAAACTAAGTCTATTCCATGTTACCGTTGCTAGTAATAGCGGTGGTTATTATATAAGTCAACTTAATTAATAGCAGGTAATGGACTTCTCGTCCAAGAACTTATCCAATCCTTTTTTAAACACAGCTATACTAACTGCACTAACCACATCCTCTGGCAACAAATTCCAGAGTTTAATTGTGCGTTGAGTGAAAAAGAACTTTCTCCGATTAGTTTTAAATGTGCCACATGCTAACTTCATGGAGTGCCCCCTAGTCTTTCTATTATCCAAAAGAGTAAAAAACCGATTCACATCTACCCGTTCTAGACCTCTCATGATTTTAAACACCTCTATCATATCCCCCCTCAGTCGTCTCTTCTCCAAGCTGAACAGCCCTAACCTCTTTCGTCTTTCCTCATAGGGGAGTTGTTCCATTCCCCTTATCATTTTGGTAGCCCTTCTCTGTACCTTCTCCATCGCAATTATATCTTTTTTGAGATGCGGCGACCAGAATTGTACACAGTATTCAAGGTGCGGTCTCACCATGGAGCGATACAGAGGCATTATGACATTTTCCGTTTTATTAACCATTCCCTTTTTTAATAATTCCTAACATTCTGTTTGCTTTTTTGACTGCCGCAGCACACTGAATCGACGATTTCAATGTGTTATCCACTATGACACCTAGATCTCTTTCTTGGGTTGTAGCACCTAATATGGAGCCCAACATTGTGTAATTATAGCATGGGTTATTTTTCCCTATATGCATCACCTTGCACTTATCCACATTAAATTTCATCTGCCATTTGGATGCCCAATTTTCCAGTCTCACAAGGTCTTCCTGCAATTTATCACAATCTGCCTGTGATTTAACTACTCTGAACAATTTTGTATCATCTGCAAATTTGATTACCTCACTCGTCGTATTTCTTTCCAGATCATTTATAAATATGTTGAAAAGTAAGGGTCCCAATACAGATCCCTGAGGCACTCCACTGACCACTCCCTTCCACCTCACTTCCCCTAGGGAGCTGAGCTGCTGCCTCAGCCCGGCCTCTGTCAGGAATGGTGGGACGTTTGAAAGGACTACTCTTACCCCTTGTGCGTCAAGGGGCTCTGGAGAGTGGAAAATATTGTCAACTACTAGCCCAGTAACTATGGCTTTGTGTATTGCGGCTAGGGTGCGTAGATAGATCACTGATCTGCCAATTCCTTGCTGGCAGAGTGGACGTTCTCTGTCCCCACTATCTGTGCCGCTGCCAAGGCATATGAATGGATGTCATCTGTAGCTAACATTTTGCACTGAATAGCGTGCTTACGGCTCAGGCCACAACGCCCTCCTGTGATGATGTGTGTGTGTGTGTGGGGGGGGTGTTGTTGGCTTGGTCCTGCCATTTCCGGTGGGGAGGGGTCCAGCCACAATGGCTGCATAGGATTTTAAGGCCCTGGTTGGTGTGCTTGGGCCCGGTTCCTCCCCTCTTCTGCATCTTCTTTCCCCCTGGGCTTCTCCCCCGAGACCCCTGAAGTCCTGGCTGCCTTGGGGTGAGGTGGTGGGTGGGATAGGCCTACTTCCGGTCTGAATTGCTATTCGCTGTGCCGGCATCTGATAGAGAAGGGTCATGGACTCCTGCAGGGGACTCACCATGGGGGCTACCCATGGGGTCCTTGCTGGCATTGGCTTGGAGAAGTCTATCCTTGGACTTACCCACGAGGTTCCGACTTAAGTTGGTCTGGGGTTGCTCGCCCTGGGGGTCCCTCGTGGGATTCATTGGTTCTGCTGTGTGCCCTCCCTGGGGTTTAACTGCATCTTGAGGGACTATCTCTGAGGGAGGGGGGATCCGTCTCGGCAGGTGTCTCTTTTGGTTGTGGAATGGAGCGGGCTCCCTCCATTCCTGTCTTACCTCGGCGGTGGGCCCACTGTACCCTCTGGACCAGTTGGGCAATGCCAATCTCCGATGGTCGTTGAAATCCTCCCGAGGTCCCCTCCCCTGGACTCTTGAGTTCCAACTCCTGACAGGGCACCTGGGCAGATTGCGGCTCCTTCTTCCTAAGCTTAGGTTGTGTGCTGGAGTCCTTATGCTTCCACCTGGCTGGGCCCTTCTGGAGCATGATGACCTTAAGTTTGGCCCCAAGGCATCAGTGGAGCAGCCTGTGATGATGTGGGGAGGGCCCTCTCTGTGAAACAAGGGCCTTAATGGTGTCTCTCGTATTGTGCCTCTTCTGGAACGCTCAGCCTCCTTGGTCCTCGATGTGCTTGTGTAAAAATAATAAAGGGATGGGCAGGGGGTAGAGGGAAAAATATGGATAGAGCGAGCCTTGGTCAGTGGAAGGGGTAGCAAGCTCAGGAGACCAGGAAACAATGGAGGAACCGGTCTGAGGTCTTAGGAAATAAAGCTGTGCACAGTGGTGGTGCCTCTATAGGGGAGGGAAAAACTCAAACAAAAAAAGGGTGGCAAACTAATCAAAACTATGAACTTAAAAGAACACAAAAGGGACAAACCAAACACACAACTACAAAGGGACAAACAGAAACCACAAACAACCCTACACAATCTAAGAAACAAACACACAACTGCAAAGCTAAACCACAAGCAAACAACCCTGCAAACTATGCAAAAACAAATGAACAAACTGAATCAAGCACAAAACAAAACTACCAAAACTAAACTCTAAAGAAATACAACTAAAGATAAACTAAAGAAAATGGAGGGGGGGGAGGGGAGAGGGAAATACCGCAGCTACATCTGCCCCACCCCAGGTGCCTTGCCTGGGAAAATTCCTCAGCAGAAAGTTAAAAATGGTTTACCTTGGGTGAGGCAGCATCAGCAAGTCCAACTCCCCTGGAGAAAGTAAGGGAAAAAGATTCTCCCCTTCCTAGAGGAGAGAAAGAAGCAGAAAATGCAGCTCCTCTCTGCTCAGAGAGAGCTCAGAAAGGCAGCCTCCAGACAGCAAAGGGAGCCAGGGAAAGGCTATAGTAGTTCCCAGGTTCTTAGAGACATAGCTCAGCCAATGGGAAAGAGAGGACCATGACTGGGCAGCTGAGCATAGCACTTGTGGCTCACACACACCTGAACCAAAGAGTATAGAGCAGGAAGGGGTGCTGTAAAGCTGCTGATCCATAAAGCCTGGAGTGGGAATGAAGAGAAGAGGTATGGAGGTGGCTGCGGGAATGACGGCTACTACCTGGTGGTTAATACCCTTATTCAATAAACGTTCACACGGTTAATGAGACTCCAACATTGCTCTATGCTTCAACGGCAAGAGGAAAAGTGGAAAAGAGGATTTGCATTCAGGCAACAACCAACAAGGTAGCACAGCCTCGGTAAACAAATAAGCATGGGAATAGCTTGCTTGTTGCGGCGGTTACTACCCCAAACCAATTAAGCCTGATACTTCACTTTCAATGCATATTCAGCATAAATCTCTGCTTCAATGTTATCTCTGCTTCAACGGCAGGGGAATGAAGATAAGAGGATTTCCATTCAGACAACAACCAACAAGGACTGAATTGCACAGTCTGGGTAAACAAATAAGCGTGGGAATAGCTTGCTTGTTGCGGCGGTTACTACCCCAAACCAATTTAAGCCTGTTACTTCACTTGGAAAGCATATCCAGCGCAGCTCACTGCTTCAACGGCAGGGGGAATGAAGAAAAGAAGAAAGGGGGAATGAAGAAAAGATTTATATTCAGACAACAACAAACAAGGACTGAATTGCACAGTCTGGGTAAACAAATAAGCGTGGGAGTAGCTTGCTTGTTGCGGCAGTTACTACCCCTAACAAATTAAGCCTGATACTTCACTTTGAATGCATATCCAGCATAGTTCACTGCTTCAACGGCAGGGGGTAATGAAGAAATAGGATTTACATCCAGCCAACATCTAACAAGGCACTGATCTGAGCAGTATGAGTATACAAACATTGGGGTAAATTGCTCGATATGACAGTTACTACCCTCAAACATTAAGTCTTATACTTCACTTTGATGCAGCTCCAACACTGGCTCTCTGCATCAATGGCAGGGGTGGAAGGAAATTAGAATAAAAAAGCTATCAATAAGGGCCCTGAACTCAGCGGTCGGAGTAACAGATAAGTATGAGAAAATAAGTGTGAAAGCTTGCTGGGCAGACTGGATGGGCCTATTGGTTTTCTTCTGCCGTCATTTCTATGTTTCTATGTAACATTTGATAGTCATAGGCTGAGGTGACAAATCAGCTGATTGAGGGTCAAATGTACTAAGCTTTTATTACTGGAGAGCATGATAGAAGGGAAAAGGAGAGAAAGCGTAAAGCATTAAAAGTGGTCCTGGCTTGGAAACTTGGGCAAACCAAAGAATGCGGGGACAGAGAGAGCTGCTTGCCTTCACAATAACAGATGGCTCTGGATGACGATGAGCCGAGTTTGTCTGAAGCTGTGCTGACTGGAGTCCTATAAGCTACTTGCTTCAAGGTGTGGCACTCTTTTTCTTACCGCCTGGGGTCCATAGGTACCTGCCTCCTCTTTGTCCACGCTTTTCTGGCGAGGGATTAAAACTGCTGTCCTCCAGTGCCTCAGATCCTCACCCCCACCTCCTTCAAGGGTACGTCAAACAGAGCTGTGAGGGGCGCAGCGAGCACCTTTTTGAGCTCTTCCAGTATCGTGGGGTCTGCTTCATCCAATCCCATGGCCGCCTTCACGCTCATTTTCTTCCTTCAAGTGCTCCCTCCCCTGTAAATAGATCCGAGATCACTTTACAGCCTCCCCTTCTGCAAATACTGAGCAAAAGAACTAGCTGAAAGTTTCTGCCTTCTGCGTCACTATCCTCGCTTCCTCCTTTTAACTAGCTCCCCTTTGTATGTCCCTTATATAAGGTTATATCTCCTCTATTTTCTCTTCTATTCAGGCCTTTGCCCCTCGTTCC
The DNA here is from genome assembly GCF_901001135.1 of Rhinatrema bivittatum. Classification (NCBI taxonomy): domain Eukaryota; kingdom Metazoa; phylum Chordata; class Amphibia; order Gymnophiona; family Rhinatrematidae; genus Rhinatrema; species Rhinatrema bivittatum. The sequence continues at coordinate 72,114,827 of NC_042628.1, read as the reverse complement.
CTCTCTTTCTTTATCCTAATAATTCAGTCTGTCCCCTGCCTGCGCTATTTGTATTTTCTTTGCTCGTACTATTTCTGCTGCCTTAAAACAACCTTATTGTTCTCTCCTGCCCCTCTTCTCTTTCCTCACATGTGTCTTATTCAGAGATTTGTTGCGTTTTCAGTGCTCTTCTAATGCCCATGTTATCCCTACAATTCCCTTCCTGTCTTAGACATATCCTGAGCTGCTGCTAATATCAGCGGAGAATAGGATGGACAAAGGGCCGAAATCAACAACAAGTATCACGTGCCCTTGCCAGAAGGCTGAGTACGATGGACAATGTGTAATTCTGTGGGTAGCAAATTGAAAATCCCATTGGAGAGGGGCATTGGACAGAATTCTGAAATCCACCGTTTCATTCTTTTACAGGAAAAAGCAGCAGAGAATGCCAACTATTATCCAGAACCCAGAGGATGAGAGAAATGATTCCTTTTTTGTGATGACTAAGAAGGTAAGGGTTTGTCAGCAGATCCCTGGTTCACTGCTGGCGGTAGAACTTAACGCTTTGCTATCTAATGAGCTGCGCTGGTACTTTTGGGCCTGAAGTTCAGCAACAGAGGCCAAGCCCATTGAAAAAAAGGGACGTGTTCCCTCTAAGCTGTGCAAGAGTCCTCCACCTGCGGTGTTTCAGCCCTCCCATTGTCTGGATGGATGCCATGTGCCTGCCTGCCCAGTGCGTTCAGACTGCAGAAGAGCTGCCCCACAGTCCAGACACAGCGGGAGCATTGCTTACGTCTGCAGGTCTCTGGCTACAACAGTACCTCTCCTTTCCCCCTTTTTGTCCACTTTAGCTCTGACGGCTGTTTAAACCCCACCCCCCGGGACATTAAGCATGGAGGTATCTCATTTATTTATTTAATCCTATTTCATGCTCACCTGGAGGTTTCCTGCCTGGGTTCTACTCCTGGGTCCGGTCTTCCCCAGACTTGCTGGGTTTGGAGATGCTGTAGGCAGCATTCACAGATCCCATGGGAAGGGAGTCTCAGCCATTGCTCAGTGGCCTGTTTAACAAACCCGCCCCCCCGCCCACACACACACACACACACACACACACACACTTCACAGGGGGCCGCCTTCAGGCACTGAAGGGTAAGGGGGAAATGGTCTGCAGACCTGGATCAGGAATCATCCTGTGGGGGATAGCGTATGCTGTAAGGCTCAAAAAGAGTTTAAAAAAAAAAAAAAAAAAAAAAAAAAGCCACAAAAAACAAGGAAAGAAAATTTATTTTAGAGTCCCAAGTTCTTGGCCCATCCAATAGGCAGCACAAAATCAGTAAAACTGTTCAAATACTGCTTTTTAGAGAGTTCTCCAGAGTCTTAAACTATAATTCCAAGAAAAACCGTTTCCCAAAGGTCCTTACTATATATACTAGAGATGTGAATCGTGTCCTCGATCGTCTTAACGATCGATTTCGGCTGGGAGGGGGAGGGAATCGTATTGTTGCCGTTTGGGTGTGTAAACTATCGTGAAAAATCGTTAAAATCGTGAGCCGGCACACTAAACCCCCCTAAAACCCACCCCGACCCTTTAAATTAAATCCCCCACCCTCCCGAACCCCCCCCAAATGCTTTAAATTACCTGGGGATCCGGCGGTGGTCCAGAACGGCGGCGGTCCGGAACGGCCCCCTCAATAGAATCGTGTTGTCTTCAGCCGGCGCCATTTTTCAAAATGGCCGCCGCAAAATGGCGGCAGCCATAGACAAAAACGATTCAACGGAGGAGGTTGTTCCGGACCCCTGCTGGACTTTTGGCAAGTCTTGTGGGGGTCAGGAGGCCCCCCCAAGCTGGCCAAAAGTTTCCTGGGAGTCCAGCGGGGTTCCGGGAGCGATTTCTCGCCGCGAATCGTTTTCGTACGACCTCCTGCAGTCGATCTCCTGCTGGCGCCATTTTCCGTACGGAAAATGGCGCCGGCCATACGCGTATGGCCAGCGCCATTTTCCGTACGAAAACGATTCGCGGCGAGAAATCGCTCCCGGAACCCCGCTGGACTCCCAGGAAACTTTTGGCCAGCTTGGGGGGGCCTCCTGACCCCCACAAGACTTGCCAAAAGTCCAGCGGGGGTCCGGAACGACCTCCTCCGTCGAATCATTTTTTTCTATGGCCGCCGCCATTTTGCGGTGGCCATTTTGAAAAATGGCACCGGCTGAAGACAACACGATTCTATTGAGGGGGCCGTTCCGGACCGCCGCCGTTCTGGACCACCGCCGGATCCCCAGGTAATTTAAAGCATTGAGGGGGGGGGGGTTCGGGAGGGTGGGGGATTTAATTTAAAGGGTCGGGGGTGGGTTTTAGGGGGTTTTAGTGTGCCGGTTTTCCTGCCCTCCCCCTTCCCCCGATTTACGATTTTTTAACGATAAATCGGGGGAATTGGTATTGTATCGTGGCCCTAACGATTTTTTGACGATTTAAAATATATCGGACGATATTTTAAATCGTCAAAAAACGATTCACATCCCTAATATATACTACCGTATATACCACCTCCAAAGCCATTCCCTTTGGGGAAAGGACCCTCCTCTATATCCCTCCTTTTCCCTGTACCTTCCGGATCAGTCCAGACTCCTGGGTTTATTCATCCGTGCCAGCAGGCGGAGGCAGAGAAAGTAAAACTGACACTGCAGTTCCTCAGATTTTCTCTGTCTCCAGCAGTGGGTGACTAATGCTTAAACCTGCAGTTTTGGTCCAGTATTTTTTCTTTTTTATTGGTGTTTTGGGAGGGGGGGGGGGTTTGGATTCTAATTTGAACCTTCCTCCCAGGGGTCGGGGTTGCTCGTGAGGAACCTCTACCCTGCTTGGTTGAGGCGGGACGGCTGGGGGGCGGTGACCCTTTTGTACACCCGCTCCCCAAGTAACCGTGAGGTGCACATCCGGTGGTCCGGATCCCTCCCTATCACGTGTTGACTCCCTAAATTTGTGTTCCTCACTTTCCTCTTCTGTTTTAATTATTTATCTGAATTGAGCTGGGACAGCTCTCTTTGGTAATAGGAGGAGGAACTTTTCAGTGAGGCTGCTTTTAGAGCAGTAAAGTTTGAAGAAAAAAGGAGTTAGAAGGAACAGGTAGGGACGACAGCTTGGGTCGGCTGTCCCACTCCCTCAGCGGGATTTCGACGGGTTTTTCATCGGGTTTTGCAAATTATTTTCTGATTTTTTTCTTTTACTTTTTCATCGGGCCGTTGGCAACGCAATGGTGAGGGGAGTGGCTTGTCGCGCGTGCGGTTCGACTCTGGCATGGCTAAATCGCCACAATTTGTGTGCGGCGTGCGGCATGCGTTTCGGGGGGGAGGGTCCCCCAGAGCTCCTGGTGCCGGCCAAACGCAGGAGGGGTGGTCCTGCTCCTTCCCCTGCAGCTCCCAGCACTTCTGGCTGCGTGAGCCGTCTCGACACAGGAACGGCGGCCATCTTGGATCCCCCGGCGGTCAGGCCCACGTTTTTCAGGGCCTGGAGAGGATCTTCCTCCGGTGCTTTCCCCGATGCTCCCAGGTCCTGATGAGGGACAGGGGGCCCCTTTTTGACACCGGCTGATAGTGGGCGGGCTCTGGCCCCTTTTTCGCCTCAATTTGTGCTGCTTATGCACAAGGCATTTTTGGCACAATATGAGGGGTTTGGGCCTGCTGAGGGGGCCAACACCCTTCCCCTTTACTCCTGGAGCCTGGTGTCTCTCAGGACGGGTCGCTACCCAATTTTGGTGCAAGTCAGAGCATGCACGAAGCATCACAGGTAGCCACTGCACCCGCTAGAGGATTGTGAGTGCCCATGGAGGCGCCACAGGAAGTTCCCGCCGGTACAGGGACGTCACTGGCCGGTACTCGGTCGGCGGACCCGGACATAGTGGACGCCGACCACGGTGACGATCTGGATCCTGGGCCTGCGGTAGAGAGGGATGACCCCAAGATCCTGCGGTTGTTTTGCAGGGAAGAACTAGCACCGCTCATTCATCAGGTTCTGGAGGAGCTGGGACTCCAGCATCCATCGGATGACTCTCACAAAGACAGTGTGGACCCAGTTTTGCAGGGCAAGCAGCAACCCTCCTCCAGGTTCCTGTACCATGAATCCGCTAAGGCTTTGGTGGAGCAAGAGTGGAATAATCCAGACACGGGTCTGAAAGTCGGTAGGGCTATGGCCAAGCTTTATGCCTTGCCGGAGCAGACTCTGGAGTTGTTTGCCCTACCGAAGGTGGACGCCGCGGTCTCCACCATCACTAAGAAGATGACCATTCCGGTTGCGGGAGTGGCAGCTCTGAAGGATGACCAGGATTGCAAGCTGGAGATTCATCTCAAAAGGATTTTTGAGGTTTCGGCTTTGAGTCTCCGTGCGGCTATTTGTTCCAGCCTCATGCAGAGAGCATGCTTACGCTGGGTGCAGCGTTCCCAGGAGGAGCAGACACCTACGGGTGCACAAGCAGCTCAGGCAGACCGGTTAGAAGCGGCGATCGCATTTGTAGCCGATGCATTGTATGATGTGGTCCGTCCCGTATTATGGGAGCGGCGGTGTCAGCAAGGCACCTCCTCTGGCTTCGTAACTGGTCTGCTGATGTTTTATCTAAGACCCAGCTGGCGTCTTTACCATTTAAGGGTCATCTCCTCTTTGGAAAGAATTGGATCAGATTGTGAAGCAATTAGGAGATACTAAGGTACCCTCGCTTACCTGAAGACAGACCTCAGGGTAGGCGGAGTTTTCCTACTCGGCCGCGTTTTCGGGACAATCACAGGTTTCGACAACCACGCTCCGCGGCAGCGGCACAGAGGTCCTTTTCGCCTAGAGGTCAGTCCTGGGGGCAGTCCTTTCGATTCCGATCCCAAGACAGCTCAATGAAAGGAGGCCGGTCCACTCTGCTATTCCTTTTATAGGAGGGCAACTAGCATGGTTTTATGGAGAATGGGCCAAGGTCATGCAGGATCAGTGGGTTCTCAGAGTGATAAGGGATGGTTACGCCTTAGAATTTGCTCGGCCCGTCCGTGGCCTGTTCCTAATCTTCCCCTGTGGCTCACTGCAGAAGCACCGAGCAGTCCAGGAGACTTTGCACAGGTTGCCGCTCTTGGGGGCGGTGGCCCTGGTGCTTCCGGAGGAACTTTGAATGGGGCGGTATTCAATTTACTTTGTGGTTCCGAAGAAGGAGGGAGCCTTTTGCCCCATTCTCGATTTGAAACGAGTGAACACAGTGTTGAGGGTTCCCCGTTTTTAGATGGAAATGTTACGCTCGGTGATAGCAGCGGTACACACTCAGGAATTCCTGGCTTCATTAGATCTGACAGAGGCGTATCTTCACATTCCCATTTCCAGGCACCATCAACGCTACCTGAGGTTTAAGGTCCTGGGGCAGCACTTCCAGTTTCAGGCGCTCCCGTTCTGATTGGCCACGGCGCCTCATGTCTTTACCAAGATCATGGTGGTCATTGCGGTGGCGTTACGATGACAGGGTATCTTCATCCATCCTTATCTGGACAATTGGCTCATTCGGGTGAAGTCGGAGGCCAGTTTCCATACAGCAGTGCAAGCGGTACTCCGGACCTTGCGGTTGTTAGGCTGGGTGATGAATTTGGCCAAGAGCTACCTGGTTCCATCCCAAACTCTGGAGTGTCTGGGAGCGTTTTTTGACACCAGCAAAGGTAGAGTCTTTCTGACGAATGAGAGAGTACGCAAGCTACTATCTCAAGTTCAGCGATTGGTGCAGTTGTGAGTTCCCAGAGGTTGGGATGTGTTACAGGTCCTCGGTTCCATGACTTCCATGTTGGAGCTGGTGCCATGGGCCTTTGTTCATATGTGTCCCCTCCAGAGAGTGCTTCTGGCACAGTGGAGTCCAGTGTCTGCAAAGTATCACCAACCTGTTCCTCTCCCTCCAGAGACCAAGGACAGTCTGTTGTGGTGGCTACACACACCCAACCTCCGGCAGGGGGTTTCCTTGGAGATTCTAGATTGAGTGATCCTGACCACGGATGCAAGTCTCTCTAGTTGGGGAGCAGTTTGTCAGAGTCAAGCGGCTCAGGGCACTTGATCGAACGTGGAGGCGTCCTGGTCTATCAATCGCTTGGAAGCCAAGGTGGTGCATTTGGCTTTGCTTGCTTTTCAGCCTTTACTTCAGGGACGTTTGATACGAGTTCTCTCGGACAACATCTACAAACAAGGAGGCACTAGGAGCCATGCGGTGTCGCTGGAAATTCAGGACTTGATCCTGTGGGCAGAACAGCATTTAGTACAGTTACCGGCGTCTCATATTGCTGGAGTTGAGAATGTACAAGCCGATTATCTCAGTCGCATGCTCTTAGATCCGGGAGAATGGGAGTTGTCAGATGCGGAGATGCAGCTCTTTGCGAGAAATGGGGCTGTCCTTGGGTCGATCTGATGGCGACCTGTCACAATGCAAAGTCTCCTCGGTTCTTCAGCAGACGCAGGGAATACGATGCCGAGGGCGTAGATGCTCTGGTCCTTCTCTGGCCACGGGGAGTTCTGCTATATATATTCCCTCCTTGGCCCTTAGTGGGCAAGATTCTGTGGCAAATAGAGAGACATCCAGGAGAGGTGGTGCTAGTGGCCCTGGAGTGGCCACGCTGTCCTTGGTTCGCAGATCTGATAAACCTAGCAGTCGAGGGGCCGTTGTGATTCAATCATCTTCCAGGTCTACTACATCAGGGTCCCATATTTTCCAAACAGGCAGATCGTTTTTGTCTAGCAGCATGGCTTTTGAGAGGAAGCATTTAAGGTCAAGAGGATACCCGGAACCGGTGATTACTACTCTCCTTCAATCTCGGCGCAAGTCCACCTCAGTGTCGTATGTCCGAGTCTGGAAGGTATTTGAGTCCTGGTGTGTGGCGAAAAAGATTCAGGCTTTGCGTGCTTCCGTGGAAGACGTGTTATCTTTCCTACAGAATGGTCTGATCAAGGGCCTTGCATTCAACTCTCTTAGTTTAAGTGGCAGCTTTGACATCGTTGAGGGGAAACCTGGATGGTTACCGCTTATCCTCTCATTCTGATGTGGTCCATTTATTCAAGATGTAAAAAATTTGTGACCGCCGGTGAAGAGAGTTTGTCCTCTTTGGAATCTCAACCTGGTACTTTGAGGTTTGTGTGTTGCTCCTTTTGAACCTATCCGCAGGGCTACTCTTAAGGATGTCACTTGGTAGGTTGTTTTCTTGGTAGCCATTTGCTCTGCAAGGAGAATCTCAGAGTTGCAGGCTTTGTCATGTCGTGATCCCTTTCTGAAGATATCGGTCAGGGGGGTGTCTTTACGGACAGTACCATCCTGTCTCCTGAAGGTGGTATCTTCTTTTAATATTAATCAGTAGGGGTGTGCATTCGTTTTGAACTTAAATGTAAAACGCTTTTTTTTTTTTTTTTAACTTAAAAAAGTGATGAGGCGAAAACGATTGGATTTCCAACTTATTCAACATAGCTATGTTGAATACGTTGGAAATCGCGATTGTTGATCCAAAATAAAAATTTAAACCCCTCACCTTCCTTAATCCCCCCCCAAAGACTTACCACAACTCCCTGGTGGTCCAGCGAGGAGTCAGGACGCCATTTCTGAACTCCTTTGCGAGGAGCACGTGACGTCGGTGCCACGTCACAGTGACGCGGTGTCACGTGATTCCCCGCGCGATCGCTCCGGGACCCTCCGTTCGACCCAAAAGGAACTTTTGGCCAGCTTGGGGGGGCCTCCTGACACCCCCCAAGCTGGCCAAAAGTTCCTTTTGGGTCGAATGGAGGGTCCCGGAGCGATCGCGCGGGGAATCACGTGACGCCGTGTCACGTCGGAGTGACGCGGCGTCACGTGATTCCCCGCGCGATCGCTCCGGGGGACCCTCGTTGCACCCAAAAGGAACTTTTGGCCAGCTTGGGGGTGTCAGGAGGCCCCCCCAAGCTGGCCAAAAGTTCCTTTTGGGTCGAACGAGGGTCCCGGAGCGATCGCGCGGGGAATCACGTGACGCCGCGTCACTCCGACGTGGCGCCGACGTCACGTGCTCCTTGCAAAGGAGGTCAGAAATGGCGTCCTGACTCCTCGCTGGACCACCAGGGAGTTGTGGTAAGTCTTTGGGGGGGGGATTAAGGAGGGTGAGGGGTTTACATTTTTATTTGCACATATGGACATAGACTCAACTTATGGAATTCTCCATATGTCCATATTGACCGCAAATGGGACCCCCTTTCGACTTATGGACTTATGAACATAAACTTTTGCTCTGCACATCCCTATTAATCAGTCAATTGAGCTGCCAGCCTTTTCGGATTTGGCAACCTCTGAGCCCAACGCTCGTGAGCTTAGGCTATTGGACGTCCATCGAGCGTTACTTCGCTATCTTAAGATCACGAATGGATTTAGTGATCTGACTATCTTTTTGTTTTGTTTTGTTTTGTGAAGAAGGGGCTTCAAGCATCCAAAGCCACCATTGCCAGATGGCTTAAGGAAGCTATTGGATCCACTTATATTCTCAAAGGTAAGCCAGTACCGGAGGGCTTGAGGATTCATTCCACCTGATCTCAGTCGGCCTCTTGGGCAGAGGCTCACTTGGTATCACCACAAGAAATTTGTAGAGCGGCGACTTGGAAGTCGCTGCATACATTTGCAAGACATAAGAACATAAGAACATGCCATACTGGGTCAGACCAATGGTCCATCAAGCCCAGCATCCTGTTTCCAACAGTGGCCAATCCAGACCATAAGAACCTGGCAAGTACCCTGGATGTGGCAGATCAGGAGTCTTGGTCCTTTGGCGAAAGCGTGTTACGAGCGGGACTCTCCAGGCCCCACCCTGTTTAGGAAGCTTTGATACATTCCAGGAGTCTGGACTGATCCGGTACGTACAAGAAAAAGAAAATTTGGTTCTTACTTGATAATTTTCATTCCTGTAGTACCAAGGATCAGTCCAGAGTCCCGCCCAGGTATTAAGGAGGGTGGAGAGTCATCCGCTTAACTGTTGTACATTACAGATATCAGAAGTTGTTTGTTATCAAGTTTAGATTCAAATGTTTTTTATGATGGTTTGTTTGCTTTTAGCTTTGGTACAGATTAATACTGAGGAACTGCAGGTGGCATCAGGATATATAAAGCAGTGTCAGTTTTACTTTCTCTGTCTCCGCCTGCTGGCACGGATGAATAAACCCAGGAGTCTGGACTGATCCTTGGTACTACAGGAACGAAAATTATCAGGTAAGAACCAAATTTTCCTATCTCGCACCTCTCTGGGGCCTTCCATTGCTGGAAAGTTCTCATGATTACCAAATAGCACACACTTTAGTGACCTAACAGGGGTCACACCTGGTTTGGAGAAGGCCATGGTTTGTGGTCTCTGGCTAAGGAATATCACTGCAATAGCTGGGCTGAGTTGGCAGGGGGTTATGAACTAGCTGTGAATAAAAAAGGCAAGAAGTGGTGGACAGTAAATTACATAAAATGTGCATTTGGATAGAAGTAATAAAAATGTATTTATTTTATTTAAAAGAATGGATATCCGGTACAAATCCAATGATCAAATCCTGGTTTATTTCACATACAAGCTGAGTAGAACAGTACATATCTGACGCCCTCTGCGCTCATTAAAGACAGGATAAAAATAACAAGAAACCATTAATTAAAGGGTTAACCCAACATGGCCATGATTCGGCAATAATGCTCCCTCAGGGGCTGGCTTTCTGAAATACAATTAATTTATATGGGAAAATAGAATTAATGTCTTTCAAAGCACAGATTTTCTTATAGTGACTACTTTTAGCCTGTCTCTTATTTGACTATCAGAGTTGGTAGTCATGTTGGTGTTGTGTCAGGGCACATGACAAATAGCCATTGGCTGGGTGGAGGCGACCAGTTCTCACTGCACAGCGCTGGCAGAGAGACCTTTCAAAGGGTCCTTCTGATGTAACATATCATATATGCACTGAGAAACAAAAAAGTGTTTGTTCTGGACTGATTATGTTATTGTCAAGATGGTTGGTTATGTATAATTTCCTTGTTTGCTCAATAAAAATTAAATATAAAAAATAATGTTTGATGCATAGAACATGACAGCAGATAAAGACCATCCATGTTTCCTGCTAGCTAACAGATATCTGTGGTACAGACGCCACACTAGTTTTAATTAAAATATAACACTACCAGAGGTCTTATACCCTAACACAGTGATGGAAGACAGCCGTTCCCATCTTCTGGTTAGAATTTCATTTTATTGAAATGAGCAACCCCTGAAGCGGGCATTATTCTGAAACATGGCCCTGTTGGGTTAACCTTCTAATTGCCTGTTTCTAGTTATTTTTATTATGTCTGCAGAAGATATCTAGTAGGTACTGTTATACTCATCTTAGCTTGTATGCACTACTATTACTACTACTTAACATTTCTATAGCACTGTACAACATATGCAGCACTGTATAAACATAAAAAAAGACAGTCCCTGCTCTTTAGAGCTTAAAATCGAATATGACAATCATACAAGACAAGATTTGGGGTATTTTATAAAGCAAGACAATCATTAAAAAGAAAAGTGAGTTAGCAAGACTAAAAGCAGACAAATAGGCATGGCATTTAAAAGTGGTTTCACAAAGGTGGGTCTTTAGATGGGATTTAAAGATGGCAAGAGATGAAGCATGATGCAGCAGTTCAGGAAGACTCTTCCAAGTTCACGGTGCAGCCAAGTGGAAAGCATGGAGTCTGGAATTGGCAATGGAGAAGGGCACGGATAGGAGTGATTTATCCGACGAGCAGCGTGGACGAGGAGAGGTGTAGAGAGAGATAAGACAGGAGAGGTAGTGAGGTGCTGCAGAGTGAAGGTATTTGTAGGGGAGAAAGAGGAGCTTGAACTGTACGTGGGAGTGACTTCAGAAGAGGGGTTATGTGAGCATAGCAACTCTGGCGGAAGATAAGTCATGCAGCTAAATTTAGGATACATTGTAGGGAGAGAGATGGTTTGCCAAAAGACCTGTGAGGAGCAGGTTGCAACAGTCTAAGTGGGAGGAGATGAGAGAGCGGATAAGAGTTTTAGTAGTGTGTTCAGAAAGGAAAGGACAGATTTTGGCAATGTTATAAAGAAAGAAACGACAATTTTTAACAGTGTTTTGGATATGCATAGAGGATAGAGAGGAGTTGAAGAGGCTAGAAAGGAGTCGAAGAGGACTCCAAGGTTATGGGTGGATGGGACCAGGGTGATGACCATGTTATCTACAGAAACAGAGAAAGGAAGAGGGGAGATGGGCTTAGGGGAAAAGATAAGAAGCTCCATCTTGGCCATGTTGAGTTTAAGGTGGCAGCGTAACATCCAGGCAGCAATGTCAGACAGGGAGGCTTACAATTGGGACAGATTTCTGGTGTACAAAGGTAGATCTGGGAATCATCAGCATAAAAATGGTATTGAAAGCTATGAGAGGAAATCAGAACACCAAGGGAATTAGTATATAATGAGAAGAGAAGAGGGCCCAGGGCAGAGCCCTGAGGCACACCAATTCATAGTGGAATGGCAATAGAGGAAGAACCGCCAGAGGAAGCACTAAAAGTGCTATGGAAAAGGTAGAAGAGAACCAAGACAGGACAGAGAACCGAAATCCAAGTGAGGACAGAGTATCAAGGAGTAGGTGATGATCAACAGTGTCAAAAGCAGCAGACAGGTCAAGGAGGATAAGGACAGATTAAAAACCTTTGGCTTCAGCCATGAACAGGTCATTGGAAACTTTAGCAAGGGCTGATTCAGTTGAATGTAGAGGGCAAAAACCAGACTGGAGTGGTTCAAGAATGGCTTGAGATATAAGCAAGTCAACACAGTTGTGGTGAACAGCATGTTCAAGTAGTTTGGAGGCAGAAGGGAGATGGGCCGATAGTTGGCAGGACAGGTAGGATCCAGTGAGGGTTTTTTAAGGAGTGGTGTGATCACAGCATGTTTGAAGGCAGCAGGAACAGTAGCAATGGAGAGTGATAGATTGAGGATGTGACAGATGGAAGGGATGACTGCAGTGGAGATGGAGCTGAGAAATCGGGTGGGAACAGGGTCAGAGGAACAAGTAGTGAGTTTGGAGGAAGAGAGAAGATGAGCAGTTTCTTCCACTATGACTTAGGGAAAGGAGGAGAGAGTAGCGGAGGCTAGGGGAAGGGTAGAGGAAGGAAGGAAGTGGGGGAGAGGCAGGTAATAGTGAAATAGTTGAGAACTCAAGACTAATTTGGTGAATCTTGTCATGGAAATAGTCAGCAATAGTCTGGACAGAGAGAGGGAGGTGAGGGAAGTTTGAGGAAGCAAAGACACTGTAAGGGTTGGATGTAAGAGAGTTTGTCAGATGGACATAGTAGTCTTGTTTGGCAAGAGCAATAGCATACTGGAAAGTGGTCATCATTAATTTGAAGAGTATGAAGTCGTGCATGGACACATGATTTTAGCCAGAGACATTCTGCAGCGCGGCTGCAGGAACGTAGGTAGCAAGTTCTGGGGGTGAGCCAAGGCTGGGTTTAGTGCTCCTTACAGGACGGGTAAGAGGAGGGGCAAGAGTGCCTAAGGCTGAAGAGAGTATAATGCTATAAGAAGGAACTGCTTCATCAACAGATTCAGACAAAGTTGTGGAGGAAAGGAGAGATGAAACAGCATTGGAAAAGATGCAAAGGTCAACAGCTTGGAGATTCCTAAAGGTGTAAGTGGTGACTGGATAAGTTTGTGGGGGAGGGTGATTTAATGTGAAAATTATCAGGTGATGGTCTGAGATCAGAAGAACTGAGGCGGCAAAGTCTGAGAGACAGCAGTTGGAAGCAAAGACTAGGTCAAGGCAGTGACCATCCTGGTGAGTAGAGGTGGTAGAGCAGAGTCGGAGATTAAAGAAAGGCGTTTTGATGGACAATAGAGGGGTCGACAACATGAAGATTAAATTCACCAAGGATAAGGGAAATAAACCTGGGTCTGTTGTCACTTCTTTGTGAACCCATGTTTTATATGAATGACTTTCCACTTCTTGCCTTTTTGATACATTTCCCCTGTGGTGGCTTTGCCGTTCTATTTTTGGAAACTTATAGTGCCATAGGTAAGCAGAGGCTGCTTCCAACTGGAAGCCCAGAAGAACAAGAGCAAACTGCCAAGTAACAAAAATAGAAAAGAAAGGAATAGGCCTGAAACTGCCTACTCGGCAGCGGGGTAAAATCAGGACTGGATCAGCCTGTCTGTAAAGAATGGAGCTAGTATCAACCCTTAGTAGACAGGGCGACCAGCTGGTTCCAGGTCAGCATCAATGGCAGAGTCTGAGTCACTTCTGCCACGCCCCGCTTTCAAGGATTCTGGGAGTTTCTTAATGCAAAATAATGGTGTCAGAGCGTGACTGACATCCTTGTTCCCAATGGCCTGGAGGAAGGGAGTCTACCCTTGCCATAGTCATAAGAACATAGGTTTTGCCATGCTGGGTCTGGTCCATCAAGCCCAGCATCCTGTCTTCAACAGTCAGGTCATGAGTACCTGGAAGGATCCCAAAGGGTAAATAGATCCTAAGCTGCTTATCCCAGGTAAAAGCGGTGGAGTTCCCCTAGTTAACTTTTCTTCCAGGAACTTCTCCAAACTTTTTTTAAACCCAGCTACACTAACAGCTTTTACCACATCCTCTGGCAGTCTAGCTTCTCCTGCCCAGAACAATCAGATTATCTTTTAATTGTCCACCTGCTTGCTATTTTTTTTTCTTTTTCTTAGTAGAAGTAGAATTAGTACTTTGCACTAATTTTAAAAGCAGCAATGGCATTGTGAGACAGTGCTTCACTCCTCTTCAGGGGGACTGGTGATTTGTCTAGTTTGGTTTTTGAGATAATCAAAATATTGCTACTTTCTAATATGTTGCATCCCACCTTGGCTGAAATTCAAAAGCACAGGCAATAAGTCCAACAAAATAAATAAATGCATCCAAATATACACATTTAGCTGGTTCTTAGCCCAAATGTATGCAAATCATTCATGAATATTCATTCTGGATATCTTGAAATTCGGATGGTTTGCAGTTCTCATCAGTCCTCTCCCATCCTGCGATATGACACCTGACCTGATTTTGACTTGTCAGGGCATGGGAAAAGGGTAATAAATTCCTCCAGACGTTGCAGCCCAAATAATGTTTTGGGGTTTGTTTTTTTGTGTGGGTGTGTTTTCCAGCACAGCAGAGACGAAACCGCCGATGAAAGAGTGAGACAGAACCGGGCGTCTGTGCACTGCGCCTCCGAAGATCGGGTCACTTACGCTTCCCTCCAGTTTTCCCCCAGCTACACTGAAGCAGCGTCAGAGATCTCCCGGTATTACTATTATTTATTCAAGAGCATAACATCTGCAGCTTCCCTAGGAAACGGACATCCTTGTGAAAGTGTCTTGGAACAGTGCATTACTCAAGCAGGGCCACCAGATGGTGCCAGGTGATCGGCTCAAGGGAATTGCTGTGGGCAAAAAACGGTGGGGAATAGTTTACTAAGCATTTTCCCCACAGACACAGAACAGGAGAAAAGCCTTATTAACTCTGTCCTGGTGTTTGGAACTGGAATCTACAGATTTCTCAGCCCTGAACCCCTCAGTGCTTCATTACACTGTAGGGTTACCCGCTGCCTGCAGACCAGCAGGGGCAGGTTGAGCTGGGTTTGATTTGCATTGGGGAATTGTTACTTCCCCTGTTCTTGGGGTTATCACTAATTTAATTCCATGGATGAACTGAGCAAAGCCAGCACTGGCTCGCCCTGCTCCCGATGACCTGGGTCAAGACATGAAACGTGGTGCGAGGTATTAGCAGACCACAGAAATTTCAGAGAGCAAGCCAGGCACGGTCAAAACAAGGCATTTAAAATGATCATAAAAACACTCGTAAATGTATAATGGAAGAATAGGAATGGTGTCATTTACCCTAAGTGCTGAAATAGTTTCAGAAAAAGTCTAATCATATCACACCAATTCAAATTGTGCGGCAACCCAAGAGCAAAATGTGTCTTCGTATTAAAAAACCTTGTACAGCCTTCCTCGTTCATCGCAGTGTTCGATGCACTGAAAGTTTCCTTCCAGCCATGGGATTCTAGGCAGATCCTGAAACCTTTTACTGGATCAGCCTATGAATTATCTTTTGCAACCCTTCCCCGTGTAGTTCTCCTCTGCAGTCCTTCCTGTCTGTTCACACTTACCTATTAACACTCTCTCCACGCCATGTCCTGCCTAATCCAATGCTTTCTCTTTGTTCTGTATATATTTTACCCATTTTACCCATCATCTGATGAAGTGGACTCTGTCCTTGAAAGGTGTCTATAAGGAGCCACTCAGCTCCTGTCATTTTCCCTCCCATATGATTTTCATGCACCCTCATCCCCTGATTTTCTTTCATCGCGTCAGATAAACAAGGTTTGCCTTGCTGATTTCAGGGAGATGCATTCACTTCATCCTCGCCTCTCCCATCCATCCCTCTCCCGCCTCCTGGTCACCTCACCTCATTTCTGCATTTACCTCCTCTTCCTTCCTATCAATCACTTGCAGCTCCCTCACTGTGCTCTAGGAGGCCTCCTTCATGCCCTCCCGCTCCCCCAGCCTTCAGCTGAATATTTGCAAACAGTGGCGGCAGTGCATGTAAATCTATCTCATGCATATTCATTGTGGAGGTCCTGAAAATCAGACCTGTTTGTGGTACTCCAAGACCAGAACTGCCTACACCTGTTTTATAAAGTAAATCCCCCAAAGGGATTTTCAAACAATGCTCAGCTTTTCTGCCAAACATATAAAAATGTAAGTTAGGTGACACGGGCTGGCAATCAGCCTAAATGCCTGACTTGTTACCAGCCTAACTCTGCCCCCTCAGCCACCCATTTTAGGCTCCAAAATGTAAGCAATCGACTCTAGTCACTCTTCAGATGGGCTGATTTAGGTGCCTAACTCCCAGAGGTAAGCGAAGCGCCTAAACCCTTTCCCTACTGAGCCCTTACCTCCTCGCTAGCAGGGAGCAGCAGTGAAATTGTGACTGGGGGTTTATTTCTTCCAGAATGTCAGCAAAGAATCGAAGAAGCATCAGCCTGCAAGCTCAGGACGCCGGGGCTATTTACAGCACGGTCCAGAGGCCTGGCAGGTCTTTGCAGGTAATGGAGTGGGCAGTGAACATGATCCCCGTTCTCTGGAGTGCAGGGAGGTGTGAGGGGGGAAAGCTTGCACTGCTGCTGCCAGTGCTGTGATGGGGCCGTGCGAATGTGAATGTGAGTATGTGTGTGTTTGTGTGAGGGAAGCTTGCACTGCTGCTGCCTGTGCAGTATCTTTTTCTGTGATGGGGCCGTGTGAATGTGAATGTGAGTATGTGTGTGTTTGTGAGAGGGAAGCTTGCACTGCTGCTGCCTGTGCAGTATCTTTTCCGTGATGGGGCCGTGTGAATGTGAATGTGAGTATGTGTGTGTTTGTGTGAGGGAAGCTTGCACTGCTGCTGCCTGTGCAGCATCTTTTTCTGTGATGGGGCCGTGTGAATGTGAATGTGAGTATGTGTGTGTTTGTGTGAGGGAAGCTTGCACTGCTGCTGCCTGTGCAGTATCTTTTTCTGTGATGGGGCCGTGCGAATGTGAATGTGAGTATGTGTGTGTTTGTGTGAGGGAAGCTTGCACTGCTGCTGCCTGTGCAGTATCTTTTTCTGTGATGAGGCCGTGTGAATGTGAATGTGAGTATGTGTGTGTTTGTGTGAGGGAAGCTTGCACTGCTGCTGCCTGTGCAGCATCTTTTTCCGTGATGGGGCCGTGTGAATGTGAATGTGAGTATGTGTGTGTTTGTGAGAGGGAAGCTTGCACTGCTGCTGCCTGTGCAGTATCTTTTTCTGTGATGGGGCCATGCGAATGTGAATGTGAGTATGTGTGTGTTTGTGTGAGGGAAGCTTGCACTGCTGCTGCCTGTGCAGTATCTTTTCCGTGATGGGGCCGTGTGAATGTGAGTATGTGTGTGTTTGTGAGAGGGAAGCTTGCACTGCTGCTGCCTGTGCAGTATCTTTTCCGTGATGGGGCCGTGTGAATGTGAATGTGAGTATGTGTGTGTTTGTGAGAGGGAAGCTTGCACTGCTGCTGCCTGTGCAGTATCTTTTCCGTGATGGGGCCGTGTGAATGTGAATGTGAGTATGTGTGTGTTTGTGTGAGGGAAGCTTGCACTGCTGCTGCCTGTGCAGCATCTTTTTCCGTGATGGGGCCATGTGAATGTGAGTATGTGTGTGTTTGTGTGAGGGAAGCTTGCACTGCTGCTGCCTGTGCAGTATCTTTTCCGTGATGGGGCCGTGTGAATGTGAATGTGAGTATATGTGTGTGTTTGTGAGAGGGAAGCTTGCACTGCTGCTGCCTGTGCAGTATCTTTTCCGTGATGGGGCCGTGTGAATGTGAATGTGAGTATGTGTGTGTTTGTGTGAGGGAAGCTTGCACTGCTGCTGCCTGTGCAGCATCTTTTTCCGTGATGGGGCCATGTGAATGTGAGTATGTGTGTGTTTGTGTGAGGGAAGCTTGCACTGCTGCTGCCTGTGCAGTATCTTTTCCGTGATGGGGCCGTGCGAATGTGAATGTGAGTATGTGTGTGTTTGTGAGAGGGAAGCTTGCACTGCTGCTGCCTGTGCAGTATCTTTTTCTGTGATGGGGCCGTGTGAATGTGAATGTGAGTATGTGTGTGTTTGTGAGAGGGAAGCTTGCACTGCTGCTGCCTGTGCAGTATCTTTTCCGTGATGGGGCCGTGTGAATGTGAATGTGAGTATGTGTGTGTTTGTGAGAGGGAAGCTTGCACTGCTGCTGCCTGTGCAGTATCTTTTTCTGTGATGGGGCCGTGCGAATGTGAATGTGAGTATGTGTGTGTTTGTGAGAGGGAAGCTTGCACTGCTGCTTCCGCTGCTGTGATGAGGCCATGTGAGTGTGAATGTGAGTGTGTGTATTTCAAGCCTGCACTGTTACTGCCCGTGTTATACCTGTTCTGCGGTGGAACATGGGGGGCCGATGTAATAAAACCTGTGCTGAAATCTGTGCTAGTAAAGGCTTTTCATATGCACTGGAAACCCGTGATACTGCAGGATGAAGTAAGCTAATGAGATGCAAATCAAGCAGGAGGAAAAAAAAAAAAAGCATGCTAAAATATGTGAGTTAACTTAAAATCTGCACTGATGCAGCTCGGTGCTTTACAAATAGGAATAGGGAGGCGGGTGCTGGAAGTTGGAAGGAGAGTGACCGAAATGGCCCTGCTTGCGAGACTGGCACTGGGCATCCTGACTTGGGCATAGCCCTGGAGATCTTACCCTTTCCTTTCGCTGGTCAGGCCCTGCCATTCTGGCCTGGCGTGTGAGATTATGCCCAGAGTCGGGATGCGCAGCACCAGTCTCGCTGGTCAGGCCATTGTGGCAAAGCGCGGCAAGTGAAATGTAAGTGTAAGCTCGTGCAGGCGGGCGCCCATGACTGAACGTTACACGCTCTGGTGCTGTGCATCCCCAGCCTGCGCACAATTTTACACTCCAGGCCACTGTGGCAAGGGGAGGATGGGGAGAGAGAGTCTGAGTGAGAGGGCGGGGGGGAGGGGAGGAAAGGGGAGCGGGAATGGGAGAGGAGGAGGGAATGACAGGGGAGGGAAGGGAAGAAAAGACGGGAGAAAAGGGAGGGGTAAGGGAAACGAGTGGCTGGGAGCGGGCCTCACACATTCACCCATCTCCCATTTCCTCGGGGGGAAGAGGTTGGGCCAGGGTGGGAGACCCGGGAGTGAGGCAGGGTTGCCGTCTTCCTGGAAATATTGTCATTGACATCTCTCCTGTGACCCCTTCCCTCCCCCCCCCCCCCCTTCCTCACTATTTGAAAGGGAGAGATTCCTGCTCAGCAAAACTTCAGAGGAAGACCCCCATCCCTTGGCTTTCTCAGGGGCTGGGGTGGGTAACTGGAGTTTACAGGGTTTCTGAACAAGCCCAGATCAGTCCAGACAAGCGGGTTTTATTCATCCCTACCAGCAGATGGAGGCAGAGAGCAAAGCTTTGGGCACTGTCGTATATACGAGAGCGCCACCTGCAGTCCCTCAGTATTTCTCTACCTCCAGCAGATGGCAGAGGTGCTAACCCTGCAGTCCTGACTGACTGGATATATTAAGGAAGATTGCTCCCCGAGGTGACAGGCTCCTGCAGAAGGGCGAACGGGGGGTTGGATGCCCCTGGCCAGCTTCAGCCTGCGACCCTGGGGCCACTGACAGCCAGTGGTCTGGTTCCCTGGGTGGGCCTGCCCAGGACAGGGAAGTACCCTTACTTTTATTTTTGTGCTTTCCTGTGTGTCTGGGCCTTTAAATCTTTGTTTTTGCATCAGTAGATGCATGCGGCAGGCTGTGCGGCCTAGCAGGCTGAAACCTTGGCGAGATCGTTGCGTGCAGGCCGGGCAGTAAGGGGGCGGATCGGGGGATGATTCGGAGGAGGGTGGTCCTGGTCGGGGCAGATTCACTCCGGTGGGGGCTGGCTGTCCTCCCGAACGAGCCACGCGGTTTTCAGTTGTGGCAGCGGCCTGTTCACCGCGCCGGTGGGAAATTCTTGGGGCATTGCGCCCTCCTCAGGGTTTGACAGCTGCCGTGTGGTGCGCCCCTCCCCCTCGCGATCCGGGCCATGGGAAAGTGTGGCAGGCATAGGATTGCCTGTTTGGGTTTTTATTTTGCTTTGCTTTATTTCTTGGTGCTTGTTATGACAGACAAGCAGCTCAGAGAGACCTGCAGGGCCTGTGGTAGCCCGTCGGTCGGCCTGAATGACCTCCTCCTCTGCATGGAGTGGGCTTTAGGGGGGTCGGGGGGGGGTCTGAAAGACAAGCAAAGCTGTGGAGTCATTCGCGGACCACGGCGGTGGTGCTGAGATCACAGGAGGGAGTGGCTATGGCCGCAGAAGTGGAGCCGAATAGGGGGGGCTTCTCCACGGGGTTTGGGGGGTCCCCGCCGCTCCTGTCTCCCATGGTTCGACCTAGGGAAAAAGGTCTGGATGTCTCAGGCCCTAGCAGCCCCAAGTGCCCTTTTGGGGGCCCCGGGGGTTTTTCGCCCAAATTCGAGGCCTTCCTGGCTAGGCAAGCAGGTAAGTGCGATGTCACAGAAGGCCTGACGGGTTTGGCAAAGTGGAGGAAGGCCCCCCCTAAATGTTTCGTGAGCCCGCGAACTCTGCCTCCCTACAGACACTGTAGGTAGTTTTGCTCGTATAAATCCTCTTTTTCAGGCTGCTAAAACATGTAATCAGACAGTGACCAAGATAAAAAAAAAGGGACTGATTGGCTACCTACAGCGCCTGGTTCATAATAAAATTTCTTTAAGATCTGTTGGTGCATGCTTGTTTTATATGGCTGTAAATACAGAGGCCTGTTTTTTAAAAGAAAACTAAATCCTTGTTTTATTCACTTTTGAAGTCCCACAACTTCCAACACTCAACACCCTGCTGTTAATTATGCTCTGCTCAGATTTCACTCTGCCAGAGGGTTGGGGCATGTGTATCTACAGTGAAGGGGAGAGATTCTCCCATTCACTATGTACAGAATTAGACACAGGTTCCTGCCACCTCACAGCTAGTAACTTTTAAAACAGAGGGCCTAGAAAGAAAGCATGCTTCCGGCTCTGTCATCATTAAAAAGCAACAGGGACATTTCTGCTGATGTTCTAGGGGACGTATTTTTGGTGGTGAGTTGGGTTTTGTATTGTACTTCCAGTGAGATCATAAAAAATAGCCAGAGTCCATTAATTCTGTCGTCATTAAAAAGTGACAGGGCCCTTTCTAATGACGTTCTAGGGGGTGTGTTTTTTGGGGTGTTGTGAGGGGGTGGACTTCCGGTGATGTCATACCTGTGACATCATAGGGGGGTTTGTCTTGGGGCCGGGAATGGGAAGGGCCACAGTGACATCATAGGGGGTTGGTTTGGGGATGGGGCGTGGGTCCACTCCATTCACTTCTATTGGGGGAGGAGCATGGGCGGGGCCTGGGGCGGAGCTAGAGTTGGGGCCAGGGCTGGGATGGGTGTGACCAGGGGTGGGGCTATGCCCCATTCACTCCTATGGGAGTGGGCAGGGCTTAGACCAGAAGTGAACGCTGATTGGCTGACATCATCCTTATCTCACCTGTCAGTCAGTTTGATTGCGAATAGCTATTGCCTTCTTTTACATGGGATGTGCATGCGCTAGCACTGATTTTAGCACTGGTTTTTATTCTTGTTTTAGCATGCATTTTGTCCATGTTAACCCTGGCATTTAATAAAGTTTTTAACTTACTGTAGAAAAATATGTTCTAAAATATTTGAAAAAGCAGTGCTAAGTTAGTGTGCATGTGAAGGAAGCTTGCACTGCTGCTACTGTTCTGCAGTGAGGCTGTCTGTCTGTCACGTACATTTGGTTTCCTGTTCCCAGGGCAAACCGAACGCAGACTACGAGAACTTTGGTGAAATGAGCACTACCCGCAGTAATGGCGAAAAGGAAGAGGACATCCATTACGCCTCCATCATTAACCTGAAACAGCGCGACTGGAAGTCCAGCTCTGACTCCAATGACACCATGGTCCAGTACGCAGCCCTGAGGCACTGAGACGCCCTCCCTGGGATAACCGCCAGGCATGATCCCAGAATCGCTGGCCAACTTCCTTCCAGTATGGATTACTCATGGACGGATTGTCCTCGCTTTCTTATGCACACGATGCAATCGGCAGTGAGAGCCAGCCCAAGGCACGGGACAAAGACCAGAGCAAGGGGAAGCAGTGTCCTCTTCTGGGGGCAGGGGATTTAATTCCCAAATATCGCTTTGCAAGCTATTCCAGACCCATGGATAACTAATCTCCACCCAAGAAATTGCCTTCTTTTTTTCTTTCTCCTGTAGCACAAAAACTTCCAAAAACCTAGACAGAGGGAATTTTATTGGGTTTCCAAACTGTTTCAATGAAATCGTTGGCGTGTGTGAGAGTACATGCACGGGTGCGGTGGGGAGGTGAGGACGTTTACCAGTGATCTGTGCTGCTGTACTGCAAGGCTTTAATCAAACCATCTCACATAGAAACATAGAAATGACGGCAGACAAGGACCAATGGTCCATCCGGTCTGCCCAGCAAGCTTCCCATGGTAGTATCTGCCGCGCCGTGCAGGTTACCCCCCATGTATCAGTCAGGGCTGCTTATGGACTTGGCCATAGAAGCAGTCCTGTGTTCAAATGAGTTTGAAATGAAACACCTTCCAGGTGAACTTCAAACCCACTTGCTTAAATGCTTTGAAATTCCAACGGAGAGAAAGAACTGAGAATGCAAGGGTAAATGCAGACATCCCGGCCCAGTCCTGCAGACTGTCAGATCTCCAGAATTACCCTCTCCCCAGGTAACCGCTCTGTGACTGTCCCATGCTCTCCTCAATATTGAGTACTGAGAGGCTGTTCCATGCATCCACCCTCTTTCTTTGTGCACTAACCAAGCCTGTAAAAATATATATATGTGATTTTTTATCCAGTGAGCTGAGTGAGCAGATATGAACTGGGACTCACAGAAGAGCCACCCGATGTATGTTCTTGTCAGCAGAGGGGACATGTCAAGATCTTCTCTCATTAAAGACTGCACCCTCCTCCACACAGACCTTGTGAAGCACAATCACCAGCGTTAGAATTCACTTCTCTTAAACTGCGCGTCAAAATCCAATAAGTGACTTCTCGTCTGTTTCATCAAATGCTCACTGCTGCATGCTGTGCTGTGGCCAGCTTTTAAAATCCAATAGTATTTTTATCAACTGCTTTCACTTTAGTTCTGTGACTGTATCAAGATCGTTTTTAATGCTGTTGCTTAGTTGCTAGTGACAAAATTTGAGCATTTGTGCTATCAGCATATCACTGTTGAGCACAGATATCATCGATTTGAATTTTTTTTTTTAATGCATGAAAAATATGCTGAATAGATGTATGGAGTCTCATCAATATACTTGAAAGGTAACAGCAAACCAGTCTTCTTGTGCTTGCTGTGTTCCTAAGTCAAACACCAGCTTTTTACAGGAGGCAAAACAACGATTGGAAATAACACATGGCATACGTTAAATAGGTTTTCCTGTAAAAGAACTGTGTCTATACCACAGACACCATGAGGGAAACACGCTGATCAGTGCTGGAATAAAATAATCCACTATTCTACTCTATAGCACAGATGCCATGAGAAATATGCTGATCAGTGCTGAGATAGCAGAGTTGTTTACCTGTAACAGGTGTTCTCTCAGGACAGCAGGATGGTAGTTCTCACATATGGGTGACATCATCAGAGAGACTGAAGGGGGACCCCTGGTGGTCACAGGGTTAGTGTCATGCTGGGCATGCTCAGTATAGTATGCCAGTCAAAGTTCTAGAAACTTTGACAAAAGTATTCCATGACAGGGCTCCATCTGATGATGTCACCCATATGTGAGGACTACCATCCTGCTTGTCCTGGGAGGAAAAACAATCCACTATTCTACTCTACAGTACTGACACCATAGGAAAGACGCTGATTGGTGTTTTCTTGCAATTTTTTTTAAATAACTTTATTTTTTTCAGATTCACAAACCTAGCAGGTCACTGGCAGGTATAATACTCTGGCACATCATGTTACCTTAGACAATATGGAGTCACAGAAGAATATATTATTTTGCAAATCATTTTTTTTGGAAGAGACTGAGATGCAGATTATAAAGCAGTGCCAGCCTGGGGCTCTATGGGCAAACAAGGCATCAGCACCTCAATTTTGACAGTTATGAAAGTAACATTTTAAGCATTACAACTCCCACTAAACATTGCACATGAGTAAGCAAGACTTTGTTTCCCCTCGAATCACGAGTTACAATTTAGACAACATACAGTCATAGAGCCTCAGGTAGGTTCTCTAGGTTATTGATTTGTTCCATATTTATACCTCAAGCATCGCTGCCAAAATTGTCCAAGTGGACTCTGTTCTCAGTAAATTGGTTCATCTTTTAAGGTTCCACCCGTCTCCTGTCATTTTTGCCAAAATTAAATGACTATTCTCAGAGTAATGCTGCTTTCCAGTGAAAGTACAGGGTCCATTAACTCTGCACTTTTGAGGAATGTCCTTGTCTACGTTCTGTCGACTTTCCATTTGTAACCAGTGAAATTTAAGTTGGAAAGTGGAAACCAAATCGGCTTCCAGCAAGATTATTTATTTTTACACTTTTATATACCGAAATTCATGTAGAAAATTACATATCACTTCGGTTTACAGAATAACATTAACTAGCATGTAAGAATGCTTTTACATTTAACAAGGAAAGAATAACTTGGAGCCATGGAACGGGGTCAAAAAACAAATAATAGGATTTTTTCATGGGGCCAGAGATTAACTGGCTGAAGGTCTGTGAATCTAGAGTTAACTAAGGGTCAAGGTGAAATCGGAGCTTAATTAGATTGATCATCTGTCGGGTTGGAGTACTAGCCTGAATGCTAGTCTGTTGGTGTGAAAGGTAATGACCTAGGAAGATCCTCTGTATGAAAGAAAAGCTTGGTCGAACAGCCAAGTTTTAAGTCTCTTTTTGAAGGTAGTATGGCATTGTTCTAGCCGGAGTTCTGGTGGAAGAGAGTTCCATTGCGTCGGCCCCAAGGTGGATAGAGCTCGTTTTCTTAAAGAAGATTTAATGGGTGGGGCAAGGAGTGTATTCCTATGTGCAGACCTCACCGGTCTGGAGGGTAAATGTAGCTGAAATGGGATCTTGAGCTCCAGTGGACTGAGATTGTGAATGGTTTTATGTATGATTGTTAGTACTTTATACATTATTCTGAATTTGATTGGGAACCAATGCAGATTCATTAGGATGGGAGTAATATGTTCTCTTTTGTTGGTCTTGGTCAATATCCTGGCTGAGGCCTTTTGCAACATCTGTAAGGGTTTAATGGTGTTCGCTGGAAGGCCTAGTAGCAGGGAATTGCAATAGTCAATTTTTGAAAAGATAATTGCTTGTAGAACTGAACGGTAGTCTTGGAAGTGAAGGAGTGGTCTCAGCCGTTTTAGAACTTGTAATTTAAAAAAACCTTCCTTTGCGGTGTTGTTGATGAATCTTTTTAGGTTCAATTGGTTGTCCATTAAGACTCAGAGGTTTCTGACTTGAGGGGAGAAGGATGGTTGACTTTTGGAGAGCGTGTTGGAAACTGTGTGGTTACTGTCTTGCGAGACGAGATGTAGCTCCGTTTTATTAGTATTAAGTTAAGGCTTGTAAGGAGGTTGTTGATATCTTGAAGGCAGATTATTAGTGCTGTATGCGAGAGGCTTGGGGCCTCATTTTCCAATATCGCATTGGTAACGCATTAAGGGGCGTTTCCCATGCAAATGAGGCTTTTTTCGTGCAGGGGAAAACTTCGCGTGCCGCGATGTTTTCGCCATTCACGAATACATTTGCGCAACTCGCGAAGTGTTCCTGGTGCGCAATAAAACACCCACAGAATCATCGCAGTGCATGATATATTGTCAGTATGAGAGAGAGAGCGAGAGAGAGAGCGAGCGAGAGAGAGAGCGCCTTGCTATAGTGTCTCTTCCCTAGACAGGTATTTGTATCCCTATGAGAGGCCCACCTAGTAACTCGAGGTGGAGATTAGGTATGAGTGTAGGGGGTTGGGGGCCACTTTCACATTCAACGTGAGACGTACGAACAGAACAGTGGTCTCTTGTGAAGATTTGATGGCCTTTGGAGTGAGGAAACTCACTCCAAGATGAGAATTGGACAATGTTCTCTCCACCTAGCTTGATGTTGCCCAGGTAGAGTGTCCATCAAGCTAGTTTGAGAGAACATTGCCCAAATCTCATCTTGGAGTGAGTTTCCTCACCCCGAAGGCCATCAAATCTTCACAAGAGACCACTGTTCTGTTCGTACGTCTCACGTTGAATGTGAAAGTGGCCCCCAACCCCCTACACTCATACCTAATCTCCACCTCGAGTTACTAGGTGGGCCTCTCATAGGGATACAAATACCTGTCTAGGGAAGAGACACTATAGCAAGGTTCTCTCTCTCTCTCTCTCTCTCTCTCTCTCTCTCTCTCTCTCTCTCTCTCTCTCTCTCTCTCTCTCTCTCTCTCTCTCTCCCCCTCCCCCTCCCCCCCTCAATAAGCCATTCAGAATTGTCGTGGATGACAATAAACCTTTACTGGCCTCTAGCGCACATTGTAACGTGCATTTATCTCCCGTGGTAACGCCTTGGAAAATGACCCCCTTGATGTTGAAGTGATTGGGATGCTCAACTAAAACTGAATAACAGGCCTAAAGGATAATCTCCTCTCCCGATCTGACAGCAAAACGTGGACATCAGGAGAGGACTTGTAACAGCTTAAACCTTATGTTGAGGTGAGGTCTTTCGGGGTCACTATTCCCATTTCCCAAAGCTAACAGAGAAAATAAAAGGCATTCCTATAAAATAATGAGCAGGAAACTTCATTTTAATCTCGGGGGAAACAGCAACTACAGCAGTAAATATATTGAGGAGACCTTTCAAAGGATTTTAACCCTCTCACCCCCCCTACACATTCCTACAGAAACAACCCCCTAACAAAACCCTTACAACTGCTACCACACTAAGAAACACCTCCCTCACACCTACACACAGCCTTGTACCTCCCTCATACACTCCCTCCCCAAAACATGTCCCTCACCTACACCCCCACACCCCCAATTTCATACACCCCCACACAAACTCTTATACCTCCCATATACATACACACCCTATCACCCCCCAGTGCATACTCTCACCCATCTCACACACACACATCCTTAATCCTCCCACATACACACCCACACACACAGCCTTATACCTCCCCATCCCCCAAATCTCACATAATCAAATTATACACTCCATCACCCCACAGATTTATATCCCCCATATACACACACACAGAGCCCCCATCCCCCCAAAATCTCCCATAATCCAATTATATACACCCTCACCCATCACACCCCTCCCCACAGCCTTATACCCCCATATACACTTCCATACACACACAGAACCTTATACCTCCGATATACACAATTACATACACCGTCACTCATCACACACACACACATACATACCAATTACATACACCCTCATCCATCGCATACACACACATACACATACCAATTACATACACCCTCACTCATCACACACGCACACACACATACATACCAATTATATACACCCTCATCCATCGCATACACACACACCTACCAATTACATACACCCTCACTCATCACACACACACACACACACCCATCCATTGCATACACACACACCTACCAATTACATACACCCTCATCCATCGTATAAACACACACACACCTACCAATTACATACACCCTCACTCATCACACACACACACATACCAATTACATACACCCTCATCCATCGCAAACACACACCTACCAATTACATACACCCTCACTCATCACACACGCACACACACATACCAATTACATACACCCTCACTCATCACACACACACACCAATTACATACACCCTCACTCATCACACACATGCACATACCAATTACATACACCCTCACTCATCACACACACACATACCAATTACATACACCCTCATCCATCGCATACACACACACACACACCTACCAATTACATACACCCTCACTCATCACACACACACACACACACACACACCAATTACATACACCCTCATCCATCGCATACACACACATACCAATTACATACACCCTCACTCATCACACACATGCACATACCAATTACATACACCCTCATCCATCGCATACACACATACACAATCCCAATGAATGCTGCCCTCTGCTCCATCTTTCTTCACATTTCCTGCACCTTGGCAAGGAGCAACACAGAGATAGAGAAAAATAACTGAAGCAGCTGGCAAAGCACCTTGAAATTCATCTTCTCCACAGTTCCAAAGTCACACACACACACACACATCCATAACTACACCCACATCTCTACCTCTTCCCACAGAAAGAGACACACAAAGTAATCGAGGCAGCTGGTGAACGATGCCTTCCAAGCTACCTCCCATGACACATCGTACTCCGACATTTACAGAGACACCCCACACACTCCCACAATTACATCCTCAAACTTCCCTACACACACAATCCCCCACAAAACCCACAGCCACACAAGCTCCTGTCCACTCAAACATGCATATACACCCCCCCACTTACCTCCACATACCCTCGCTTGCATCACCTGATATAGCCCACCATAGCCCCCGCACCCTCATGCACACACCCTCCCTTACACCTATAACCCTCCATGCCACCCTCATCCTCTTCCACACACACTTCCTATACACAGAGCCATACCCCCAAAAACACACCCCACAACCAGCCTCCTACCCACCCAAACACATTTTCTAGCCCTCAGATACATCCCCACGCACCCAGAATTGCATACAGACTTTCACCCTCCATATATTCACACACACACCTCCCATAACCTAAACACCCCACACATCCACATATGTACAGCCCCTCACACAAAACACCCACTCTCCACACCCCACCCCACCTTTCCATAAACACACGATCACAATTCCTTTCTCCTACCCACATCCCTTCTACAGATCTCTGTTGGAAAGCATTCCCAAAGCCATTCCTCTACATGCTTTCCCTTCCTGTTAGTAACTTCAGTGATACTGGCCAAGAAGTAAATTGAAATGAGGCGGAAGGACTGAAATCCTCCAGACTTCCAAAGGTGCTGGAAATGCTTTAGGAGAAGATGCAATTACTACTGTTCTTTCTTTCTTTCTTTATTTATTGCTTTTCTATACCGAAGTTCAAATAACAGAGTTAATTATCACTCCAGTTAGTGACAAAATTGTCTTACATAGAACAGGGGGAGAGAAAAACTTGGATACAGCTTAAGCATGGGGAAGTAACGTACCAAACTGGTAAGAACTGATAAGAATTGGCTTTTTTGGTGCAACAGGGTAGTCCGAGGAAGGGGGTAGGAAGGGGGGTTGGAGGATGAGGGGGGGAGGATGGAAGAGAGTTACCATAGATTTAATGAAACTCATATGCATATATTAGATGGCTTAGGCAGCGGAAGTAAATGTGCTTAAGGCATCTGAGCTTGGGAAGAGAAGGTCCGTGGAGGATGAGGCAAGGACGAGTGTTATGGGAAGGCTTGTCTGAACAGTAGCGTCTTAAGTCCCTTCTTGAATGTAATTGGGCATTGATCCAGCTTAAGGTCCGGTGGGAGCAGGTTCCACTGTTTGGGGCCTGCGGTGGGAAAGGCTCTTTTACTAAAGGAGGATTTGAATGTAGGTGTTCTAAGAGTCCCTCTTTGCGCTAATCTCAGAGGACGGGTTGAAGTATGAAGTTGCAGGGGGGTCGAGAGGTCCAGCGGAGAGATGTTAAGAATGGCTTTGTGGGTGATTACTAAAAGCTTGTAGAGGATTCTGAATTTGACTGGGAGCCAATGGAGCTTCTTAAGGATCGGTGTTATGTGGTCCCTTTTGTTTGACTTTGTGAGTATCCTTGCAGTTGCAATCAGGTTAAGATTTGAAAGGAGCTACCTTTCAAATGTTCTTGACCCAGAAAAGGTCCTATTACAAGTTCTTATTTACAACATCAGATCTTCTGAAGAATTTGCTACTCTAAGCTTCCAATTTAAATTGAGTGCTATGTTTTAACTTGGTTTGTGGGCCCTTGGGTCGTGCAGAGAGCTGACTCCACCCACAGGGAGGAGCCCTGTGGGGATTCTCCACGACAGGCAGGGTCTCAGTAGTGATGGACACAGGAGTCAGAGAATATTTATTATTACAGCAAAGAGAAACCCGAGGAGCGGGTTGTGAACTCAGTCCTGGAATTAGAAGACCTGGGATGGATTCTACGGTAGTGGTCTGCAGGGCGGGGTAACTCGGGGAATCCTGGCTTCTTGATAATCTTGTGCGTGGTGGCTCTGGTAGTGATCTGCCGTGCGGGGTAGGCTGGAGGCAGATGTGAGTAGCTGGTACAAGACAGCCTAAATCCGGTAGTAATCCGCTAGGCGGGGTAACCCGGAAAGTACTTGCTTCAGATATAGCTTGTGCGTTGTAGCTCTGGTAGTGGTCCACAGAGCAGGGTAACCTAAGGATCCCACCAGCGGCGGATTCTCGAGGACAACCGGCCCGGGTATTCGCCGCCCAGGCCAGCCCAGGACACATCTCGTGGTCTGCCGAGTGCAGCTTTGTCACGGCCGCGCACAGCAGACCACGTGACTGGAGCGACCGGCCCACCGGGGGATGCCCGACTCCCCGATAGGCCAATCCGCTCCTGGATCCCACACAGCAGGATAGATGAGGTAACGAAGAGTAGGTCTTGTACTCACGATGCAGCAGAGAATACGTAGCAGCAGCAGCGGAGATCCGATGCAGGAGAACTCACTTAGCTGAAGAAGGTGAGACAGGCAGGAGAGGCTCTCTGAGGAGCGGATAGCCCTGAGTGCAGCAAGGCCCCCGAGGAGCGGGTACCTGAGTCACTCAGCCAGGAACGCCGGTACAGCGATGCGAAGCGTCTCAGAGAAAGGAATAGAAAGATGGAATCCTTGCTAACTCGTAGGTAGGAAGGTCCGGTTAGCATAAATACACGTAGGCAGTGACGTCATGTGGAGGGGACGCCCCCGAGGTTCCCGCCATGACATGCACAAGAAGGAGGCAGGCGCGCACCCGGTCACTCCGGGTTCAAGATGGCAACCGGGATCGCCCTCGCCCGTACCGGGAACGCCATGGAGGTCGGCGTGCAGAGGCAGAGACGGCCATCTTAGCCAGAATTGAAGCTACTGGGTAAAATGAGGTGAGCAGCAAATGTCGCAGCCGTCTGCAACCGACGGGTGCAACATTTAGTCTGTTTCTAGCTATTTCTTATTCCTGATCCATTTAAACTAATGGGGTAGTGTTAGAGCTTCCTCCCAGAATTTGGCGGATAGGATGATATTTTCTCTGTTTAGATGTACTTAAGTAAAGTCCCATTTTTCATCCCTTAGTCCAGTTGTTCAGTCATTCCCTGTCCAAAAAAGCAGGTGTAGCGCCCGCAAACTACGGTGCCACAGATCTGTTTTATCATGCTCAGGTTCCTGCATCTGAACGTCATTGATGCCTGGGGAAGGCAAGGTATTCAAGGTATTCCCTGGCTGAGAACCGTCCCGCTCACAGAGGCTAGACGTATAACGCAAGGACTTCTGCGGATATGGATTGAAAGAGGCATTCTCAAGATCAGGGGAAGGAAACCATGCTCGTATGTTTCATTTTCCAACCTATGCTCGCTGTTGTGCCCCTGATCAGGGGGCACAGTGCAAAGATGCTTTAGAACAGTGGTCCCTAACCCTGTCCTGGGGGCCCACCAGCCAGCCGGGTTTTCAGGATATCCACAATGAATATGCAGCTACACTAACTGCACTAACCACATCCTCTGGCAACAAATTCCAGAGCTTTATTGTGCGTTGAGTGAAAAAGAATTTTCTTAGATTATTTATTTATTTTATTTATTTGAAGCTTTTATATACCGAGGTTTAGCGCAAGCCTTCACCCCGGTTTACATTGAAACGAAACAATGGTACATAGAACAAGTTGTGAAACAAAGGTATATGCATATAACAGGTCATGGAGCAGGTTGTAACAGGAAATAACTAAAATAACTTAAGCCAAATAACGAAAATGAGTATAGAAACGAAAAACGAGGAAGGTAGATACAAACTCGTGCTCTAAATACAAGAAAGTATGAGTGGGAAATGAAGGAAAGAAGGGGGGGATGGGGTAGGAGGTAGGGGTAGGGGGGACGGAGGGGGAGGAAGAAGGGGGAAAAGAGGTGAGGGGTAGGGGCAAGGGGAGGGCAAGAGGGGGAGGCAGTGGGAGGAGGAAGGGGTAAATATGCGGAAAAGAGAAGAAGGGAGAAGGAGGGGAGGCTTAAGGCATCACAAGTGTAATTTGCTTAAATCATCATTGAAAGTCTGGCTGAAGATCCAGGTTTTCAGTTCTTTTTTGAATGATTTATTTTCGATGATATTGGTGAGGTAGCATGGTAGGGCTTAGTCTTAAATGTGCTACTTGCTAACTTCATGGAGTGCTCCCTAGTCCTTTTATTATCCAAAAGTGTAAATAACCGATTCACATCTACTCATTCAAGACCTCTCATGATCTTAAAGACCTCTATCATATCCCCCCTCAGCCGTCTCTTCTCCAAGCTGAACAGCCTTAACCTCTTCAGCCTTTCCTCATAGGGGAGCTGTTCCATCCCCTTTATCATTTTGGTCGCCTTTCTCTGTACCTTCTCCATCACAACTATATCTTTTATGAGATGTGGCGACCAGAACTATACACAGTATTCAAGGTGCGGTCTCACCATGGAGCGATACAGAACATTATGACATTTTCTATTTTATTAACCATTCCCTTCCTAATAATTCCTAACATCCTGTTTGCTTTTTTGACTGCCGCAGCACACTGAGCCGACGATTTTAAAGTATTATCCACTATGATGCCTAGATCTTTTTCCTGGGTGGTAGCTCCTAGTATGGAATCTAACATCGTGTAACTACAGCAAGGGTTATTTTTCTCTATATGCATCACCTTGCACTTGTCCACATTAAATTTCATCTGCCATTTGGATGCCCAATCTTCCAGTCTTGCAAGGTCCTCCTGTAATGTATCACAATCCGCTTGTGATTTAACTACTCTGAATAATTTTGTATCGTCCGCAAATTTGATAACCTCACTCCTCTTATTCCTTTCCAGATCATTTATATATATATTGAAAAGCACCGGTCCAAGTACAGATCCCTGAGGCTCGCCACTGTTTACCCTTTTCCACTGAGAAAATTGACCATTTAATCCTACACTCTATTTCCTGTCTTTTAACCAGCTTGCAATCCACGAAAGGACATCGCCTCCTATCCCATGACCTTTTAGTTTTCGTAGAAGCCTCTCATAAGGGACTTTGTCAAACGCCTTCTGAAAATCCAAATACACTACATCTACCAGTTCACCTTTATCCACATGTTTATTAACCCCTTCAAAAAAATGAAGCAGATTTGTTAGGCAAGACTTCCCTTGGATAAATCCATATTGACTGTGTTCCATTAAACCATGTCTTTCTGTATGTTCTCGGTTTTGATCTTTAGAATAGTTTCCACTATTTTTTCCGGCACTGAAGTCAGGCTCACTGGTCTATAGTTTCCCGGATCGCCCCTGGAGCCCTTTTTAAATATTGGGGTTACATTGGCCACCCTCCAGTCTTCAGGTACAATGGGTGATTTTAATGATAGGTTACCAATTTTAACTAACAAATTTGAGTTCCTTCACTACCCTAGGATGCATACCATCTAGTCCAGGTGATTTGCTACTCTTTAGTTTGTCAATCTGGCCTACTACATCTTCCAGGTTTACAGTGATTTGGTTCAGTTCATCTGACTCATCACCCTCAAAAATCATCTCCGGAACTGGTATCTCCCCAACATCCTCATTAGTAAACACTGAAGCAAAGAATTCATTTAGTCTTTCTGCAATGGCCTTATCTTCCCTAAGAGCCCCTTTAACTCATTGGTCATCTAACGGTCTAATGTACTCCCTCACATATTTTTAAAACGTTTTTATAATGAGTTTTTGCCTCTATGGCCAACTTCATTTCAAATTCTCTCTTCGCCTGTCTTATCAATGTTTTACACTTAACTTGACAATGCTTATGTTTTTTCCTATTTTCTTCAGATGGATCCTTCTTCCAGTTTTTGAAGGATGTTTTTTGGCTAAAATAGCCTCTTTCACCTCACCTTTTAACCATGCTGGTAACCGTTTTGCCTTCCTTCCACCTTTCTTAATGTTGCACCGGAGGTGGACCCTTGGGCCGAGGTGGGGTTGACACATCCTGTAGGAGGGATCCTACGGGTCCCCATCATTGGCAGGCGGAGTGGGCTGAAGGACGGAGGTTGACTGGCGCTTCACCAATACCAGCCCTCGTTCCCCGTGGGTTGAGCCTTTGGGTGCCGGGGCCGGCTGGACTTAGGTGGGCCTCTGTATTTCATCGTCGATGGAAGGATCGAGGTCAGCCCAGAGGCAGCAACAGAGGAGAGAAGAAGTCTGTACTGGACGAGGCAGAGTCCCGGAGACCCGGGCGCCAATAGAACCAAAGTCAGATAAGGGGCACTCGAGCAATAACAGGCAAAGCCTGAATAGGCCAAGTCCAGGACGTAGACTAAAGAGGCGTCATAGGGCAAGCTGGAGGCAGGGCTGGTGGCAATCTGGAAGCAGTGGCAAGCAAGGCTGAGGTCTGGACGAGGAGAGAGAGTCAAGAACGTAGTCAAGCAATGCAGAGGTCTGGGTCTGGAGAGAGGCAACGGAGTAGTCAAGCAATGCAGAGGTCCAGGCTTGGAGAGAGTTAACGGCGTGGTCAGGCAAACCAGAAGTCAAGGTCCGAGGAGGCAATCCGAGGATATGTTGAGGATCAGGAACACAAGAACGAGGAAACCTGGAACTGGAGTCAGCGAGGATCAGGAAACAGGAACAAAGGAGAATTACCAGGAGGCAAAGAGTACATGACCAGCTTGGAGATCTGTTGCAAAGGCAATACTAGGGAGCGGAGCCCGGGCTTAAGTACCAGAGCTCCGCTGA
Organism: Rhinatrema bivittatum; assembly: GCF_901001135.1. NCBI lineage: Eukaryota > Metazoa > Chordata > Amphibia > Gymnophiona > Rhinatrematidae > Rhinatrema > Rhinatrema bivittatum. The sequence continues at coordinate 72,080,328 of NC_042628.1, read as the reverse complement.
CATCATCTGGGGCTGCGGCTCAGTTCCCACCACGGCACTAAAGGAGATAGAGCAGCTTTTAAACTAGAACAAGGGGGAAAGCCGACAGTCACTCAGCAGTGCATGGTTTGGAGAAATGTATCCTTGAAGGATACTAATGAAACAGGAGAGTTAGGGCACCCAACAGAGAGGTTCCAATAAAAGCAAACATAGTCCATATGCCTATATGTAAAAAATACCTGAGCTAAAGATTTCCAAATTATCCCTATCAACTGAAAAGCAGGTTGTTAATACAAACAAAAACCACACTTTGAAATGTCTGTATGCCAATGCCAGAAGTCTAAGAAGTAAGATGGGAGAGTTAGAGTGTATAGCAGCAAATGATTAGATTGACATAATTGGCATCTCAGAATCTTGGTGGAAGGAGGATAACCAATGGGACAGTGCAATATCAGGGTACAAATTATATCACAATGATAGGGAGGATCAACTTGGTAGGGGTGTGGCACTTTATGTCCAGGAGGGTATAGAGTCCAACAGGATAAAGATCATACAAGAGACTAAATGCTCAGTAGAATCTATATGGGTAGAAATCCCATGTGTGTTGGGTAAAAGTATAGTGATAGGAGTATACTTAGACTTCTGGCATTGGCATACAGACATTTCAAAGTGTGTTTTTTGTTTGTATTAACAACCTGCTTTTCAGTTCTTAGAGATAATTTGGAAATCTTTAGCTCAGGTGATGTTTTACATATAGGCACATGGACTAAGTTTGCTTTTATTGGAACCTCTCTGTTGGGTGCCCTAACTCTCCTGTTTCATTAGTATCCTTCAAGGATACATTTCTCCGAACCATGCACTGAGTGACTGTCGGCTTTCCCCCTTGTTCTAGTTTAAAAGCTGCTCTATCTCCTTTTTGAAAGTTAGTGCCTGCTGCCTGGTTCCACTCTGGTTAAGGAGGAGCCCATCTTTTCGGAAAAGTCTCCCCCTTCCCCAAACGTTTCCCCAGTTCCTTACAAAACTGAATCCCTCTTCCCTGCACCATCGTCTCATCCATGCATGTATGTACCTTGTAGACAAGTATCAGAGGGCCTTTATCCAGTTACTTATCGCATGCTTTGAAAATAACCCACAAGGTGCACACAAAGTAACGTGCATGTGTGCCTTGCAACAAAGTGCGCTGTTGAAAATCAGTGTTGCCAACCTTGTTTATTTCCTGTGAATTTGGGCTTTTTTTAGTGATTTTTTTTTTTTTTTTTTTTAAATTCGCAGGTTGCTTATTCTTGGACATTTTTTTCTGCCAATCATGGTTTTTTTTGGGCTTGGTGGGCGGGACTTGTGCCCTGCTGTTCCTGTGATTGGCTGCTGCTGCTGCCGCCAGTGAGATTTGTCCATAGCAGTGGCGTTGCTACGGGTGCGCATGGGTGGGCAATGGTCCACCCACGTTTTATTCAGGCCCACCCAAAGTTTTTGCGGCAGCATAGCAAGCCAGAGCTGCAAAGGTCACTGTCAGAGGAGCACATGGGCAGACATGGCATGGCAAGCAAGAGCGGCGGGTGACCAAGGAAGCTTTTATGCAGCCCGGCAGACCTGAACACTGAAGGGAGTGAAGCACTCAGCTGGCTATAGTCAAAGAGAAGAGGTATCTGGAGTGGGAAGAATGAGTGTGAGGGGACTGGAGATGTGCTTAGAGGGGTAGGGAGGGGGGAATGAGTATCTGGGGCCAGAGGTGTGCTTGGAGGGGATTGGGGAGGGGGAAATGAGTGTGTGGGGACAGGGATGTGCTTGGAGGGGATTGGGGCGGGGGAAATGAGTGTGTGGGGACAGGGATGTGCTTGGAGGGGATGGGGAGGGGGGAAATGAGTGTGTGGGGACAAGGATCTGCTTGGAGGGGATGGGGAGGGGGGAAATGAGTGTGTGGGGACAAGGATCTGCTTGGAGGGGATGGGGAGGGGGGAAATGAGTGTGTGGGGACAAGGATGTGCTTGGAGGGGTTGGGGAGGGGGAAATGAGTGTGTGGGGACAGGGATGTGCTTGGAGGGGGTGGGGAGGGGGGAAATGAGTGTGTGGGGCCAGGGATGTGCTTGGAGGGGGTGGGGAGGGGGGAAATGAGTGTGTGGGGACAAGGATGTGCTTGGAGGGGGTGGGGAGGGGGGAAATGAGTGTGTGGGGACAAGGATGTGCTTGGAGGGGTTGGGGAGGGGGGAAATGAGTGTGTGGGGACAAGGATCTGCTTGGAGGGGGTGGGGAGGGGGGAAATGAGTGTGTGGGGACAAGGATGTGCTTGGAGGGGTTGGGGAGGGGGAAATGAGTGTGTGGGGACAAGGATCTGCTTGGAGGGGGTGGGGAGGGGGGAAATGAGTGTGTGGGGCCAGGATGTGCTTGGAGGGGGTGGGGGAGGGGGGGAATGAGTGTGTGGGGACAAGGATGTGCTTGGAGGGGTTGGGGAGGGGGAAATGAGTGTGTGGGGACAAGGATCTGCTTGGAGGGGGTGGGGAGGGGGGAAATGAGTGTGTGGGGACAAGGATGTGCTTGGAGGGGTTGGGGAGGGGGAAATGAGTGTGTGGGAACAGGGATGTGCTTGGAGGGGGTGGAGAGGGGGGAAATGAGTGTGTGGGAACAGGGATGTGCTTGGAGGGGGTGGAGAGGGGGGAAATGAGTGTGTGGGGCCAGGGATGTGCTTGGAGGGGGTGGGGAGGGGGGAAATGAGTGTGTGGGGCCAGGGATGTGCTTGGAGGGGGTGGGGAGGGGGAAATGAGTGTGTGGGGCCAGGGATGTGCTTGGAGGGAATGGGGAGGGGGGGAAATGAGTGTGTGGGGCCAGGGATGTGCTTGGAGGGAATGGGGAGGGGGGAAATGAGTGTGTGGGGCCAGGGATGTGCTTGGAGGGAATGGGGAGGGGGGGAAATGAGTGTGTGGGGCCAGGGATGTGCTTGGAGGGGTTGGGGAGGGGGAAATGAGTGTGTGGGGCCAGGGATGTGCTTGGAGGGGATGGGGAGGGGGGAAATGAGTGTGTGGGGACAAGGATCTGCTTGGAGGGGATGGGGAGGGGGGAAATGAGTGTGTGGGGACAGGGATGTGCTTGGAGGGGGTGGGGGAGGGGGGGAAATGAGTGTGTGGGGCCAGGGATGTGCTTGGAGGGGGTGGGGAGGGGGGAAATGAGTGTGTGGGGCCAGGGATGTGCTTGGAGGGAATGGGGAGGGGGGAAATGAGTGTGTGGGGACAAGGATCTGCTTGGAGGGGATGGGGAGGGGGGAAATGAGTGTGTGGGGACAAGGATCTGCTTGGAGGGGCTGGGGAGGGGGGGAAATGAGTGTGTGGGGACAAGGATGTGCTTGGAGGGGGTGGGGGAGGGGGAAATGAGTGTGTGGGGACAGGGATGTGCTTGGAGGGGGTGGGGAGGGGGGAAATGAGTGTGTGGGGCCAGGGATGTGCTTGGAGGGGGTGGGGAGGGGGAAATGAGTGTGTGGGGCCAGGGATGTGCTTGGAGGGGGTGGGGAGGGGGAAATGAGTGTGTGGGGCCAGGGATGTGCTTGGAGGGGGTGGGGAGGGGGAAATGAGTGTGTGGGGCCAGGGATGTGCTTGGAGGGGATGGGGAGGGGGAAATGAGTGTGTGGGGCCAGGGATGTGCTTGGAGGGGGGTGGGGAGGGGGGAAATGAGTGTGTGGGGCCAGGGATGTGCTTGGAAGGGGTGGGGACGGGGAAAATGAGTGTGTGGGGCCAGGGATGTGCTTGGAGGGGGTGGGGACGGGGAAATGAGTGTGTGGGGCCAGGGATGTGCTTGGAGGGAATGGGGAGGGGGGAAATGAGTGTGTGGGGACAAGGATGTGCTTGGAAGGGTTGGGGAGGGGGAAATGAGTGTGTGGGGACAAGGATGTGCTTGGAGGGGGTTGGGGAGGGGGAAATGAGTGTGTGGGGACAGGGATGTGCTTGGAGGGGGGTGGGGAGGGGGGAAATGAGTGTGTGGGGCCAGGGATGTGCTTGGAGGGGAGGGGGAGGGGGGGAAATGAGTGTGTGGGGACAGGGATGTGCTTGGAGGGGGGGGGGGGAGGGGGAAATGAGTGTGTGGGGACAGGGATGTGCTTGGAGGGGAGGGGGAGGGGGGAAATGAGTGTGTGGGGACAGGGATGTGCTTGGAGGGGAGGGGGAGGGGGGGAAATGAGTGTGTGGGGCCAGGGATGTGCTTGGAGGGGATGGGGAGGGGGGAAATGAGTGTGTGGGGACAAGGATCTGCTTGGAGGGGATGGGGAGGGGGAAATGAGTGTGTGGGGACAGGGATGTGCTTGGAGGGGGTGGGGAGGGGGAAATGAGTGTGTGGGGACAAGGATCTGCTTGGAGGGGATGGGGAGGGGGAAATGAGTGTGTGGGGACAGGGATGTGCTTGGAGGGGGTGGGGAGGGGGAAATGAGTGTGTGGGGACAAGGATGTGCTTGGAGGGGGTGGGGAGGGGGAAATGAGTGTGTGGGGACAAGGATCTGCTTGGAGGGGATGGGGAGGGGGAAATGAGTGTGTGGGGACAGGGATGTGCTTGGAGGGGGTGGGGAGGGGGAAATGAGTGTGTGGGGCCAGGGATGTGCTTGGAGGGGATTGGGGAGGGGGGAAATCAGTGTGTGGGGACAAGGATCTGCTTGGAGGGGATGGGGAGGGGGAAATGAGTGTGTGGGGACAAGGATGTGCTTGGAGGGGGTGGGGAGAGGGAAATGAGTGTGTGGGGACAGGGATGTGCTTGGAGGGGTGGGGAGGGGGAAATGAGTGTGTGGGGACAAGGATGTGCTTGGAGGGGGTGGGGAGGGGGAAATGAGTGTGTGGGGACAGGGATGTGCTTGGAGGGGGTGGAGAGGGGGAAATGAGTGTGTGGGGACAGGGATGTGCTTGGAGGGGGTGGGGAGGGGAAATGAGTGTGTGGGGACAAGGATGTGCTTGGAGGGGATTGGGGAGGGGGAAATGAGTGTGTGGGGCCAGGGATGTGCTTGGAGGGGGTGGGGAGGGGAAATTGTGTGGGGACAGGGATGTGCTTGGAGGGGGGAATGACTGGTAGGGGCCCAGTGTTTTTTTTATTTGTTCTACACCACTTTTGATTTCATCTAATTATGTTTCTTTTTTTTTTTATTTCTTCTCCCTGCAGAAGATCACCTTTGTAAGAAAGCCTGTCCATACCTGCTAACGTACAGGTAAAAACGGGCCATGGAAACTTGTTTTGGGATTGGGGTTTTTTTTATGGAAAATGGCGCCTGTTCTTTAATGATTACCTGGCAGCCCTGTTGAAAATTCCTCCGTAAGGGGGAATCTAGCTGAGAGGTTTGCAGTGCTTGTCCTCTCCATGCTGTACTCCAGTGCCTGGGGGGAGGCTGAAGGCTGCCTGGGGGGAGTGCCCTGAAATGCTGAGTAACATGGGATCCCCATGGCTTCATTTTCACAGCTCTGCAGTTGGAGGGAGCTGGGGCCAAGGAGCTCTCTACCCACCCGTGCATGCCTGCTATTGAGTGCATTCATAGTGCTACATAATCCTGGAGACAGAAGTGCGCACCAAACAGGGAAAAATACCAGAAAAGCATTCTGCACGCCGTGCAAACTGTTTGTGGAAAGTAACTTCCCTCTTTCACCTCCACTTTCCATCCCAAGTCATGGCAACTTGCTGTAAACGACTCACCGATATTTGTATTGTTCTCTCCCAGCAATACTGCTTCCTACCTCTCTTACACGAATGGGTTTCCCCCGTCCATGGGGGAGAATCGCCAGATTAAGGGAGGGGTTTCAGATCGTAATCCCAGATGTTTCTGTCCACAGCTGAACCAAAGATGTATGAGGTGATACAGGGAGAAAGCCTGGGTGGCAAGAAAACCAGAGCGTGCAGCATACGTGTAATAAACTGCAGAAAAGACCACGACCGTGTGCAGCATTTAGTGCACAGTGAAAGTCGGCTGTAACCTGATTTCTCCCATTTATCGCATTCGGCGCAGGAGGTCAGACGCGCTGATGAATCAGACCTCACGTCCCCCTCTTCAGAGCTGCTGCAGGAAAGGGAACGAGACTTGCTAATATATCCTTGCTTTGGCAACAGCTGTGACTTATTTGTTTCTGGAGCCAAGGCCTGGCTTATCTTTATTAAATTACATCCTACTGCCGCCAATGGCCTGAGGCCACCCATCAATCATTTCCTCTCATGAAGAATTGAGTTTGCTTCTGGTTAGCAGAATTGTAACGCTGGGCAACAAATTTTCACAAAAGTCATGTTACAGAAATGAAATTAGTCAATTCTTATACATTTCCATGTGTTAAACACGAATGTGACTGTGAAAATGCAAAATTGGCTCTAGTTATTTTGTAATATGCAATAATATAATTACATCTTGAATTGTATGCCAATAGTAGGAGACCTCCAGTTAATACCGTTTGAAAAATGAAGTCATAGACTACGTCTTAGATTTCTTTGCTTGTCTCTTGTACACCTGCTCTGGTCACTGCATCTCAAAAAAGATATAATTGTGATGGAGAAGGTAGAGAGAAGGTCTACCAAAATGATAAAGGGAATGGAACAGCTCCCCTATGAGGAAAGACTAAGAGGTTAGGACTTTTCAGCTTGGAGAAGAGACGACTGAGGGGGGGATATGATAGAGGTGTTTAAAATCATGAGAGGTCTAGAACGGGTAGATGTGAATCGGTTATTTACTCTTTCGGATAGTAGAAAGACTAGGGGACACTCCATGAAGTTAGCATGGGGCACATTTAAAACTAATCGGAGAAAGTTCTTTTTCATTGAATGCACAATTAAACTCTGGAATTTGTTGCCAGAGGATGTGGTTAGTGCAGTTAGTGTAGCTGTGTTTAAAAAAGGATTGGATAAGTTCTTGGGGGAGAAGTCCATTACCTGCTATTAAGTTCACTTAGAGAATAGCCACTGCCATTAGCAATGGTTACATGGAATAGACTTAGTTTTTGGGTACTTGCCAGGTTCTTATGGCCTGGATTGGCCACTGTTGGAAACAGGATGCTGGGCTTGATGGACCCTTGGTCTGACCCAGTATGGCATGTTCTTATGTTCTTAAGTAATCCCTCTCTCTCCCCCACTCCTGGACAGGGAGGTCTGGACTTTCAGGTTGATTTAACCTCGGTAGAGGAGTTTCGCAGCTTAACCCTTCTTTGAGGTGTGGTCTTTGGGGGGTCCTGTGAGGGACACTAGCGCAGGGATTACACGTGGTAGGATGCATGTATTACCCATGTTACAACTGATCCTGTCATCTACCTAAAGGGTGGATGGCCCAGTCGAGCAAACTAGCAGCTGAACCCTGCAATTTCACTTTATTTACATGCAGGCTTATATCCTGAACCACAGAGCTACCTCTAGGATTTCCTTTGCATCTATTTGCCAATGCTACATACCGGGGAGCGGGGTCGGGGAATATTTTTTCAGCATAGCCAGCCGCTGTAACAGTGCACCCTGGGGGTCCCTGTCCCCGGAGCCAATCGCTCTATACGCTGCATCCTGGGGATAATTTTCCCAGATTCAGTCCCTACAAACGCTGCGGAAAGATGCCCGAGCAGAGCTGGGTACTGCAAACGATGCTGTTTACACCTGCTGAATACTGTGTGCAATCTGTACTTTCTAAATATTTACTTTCATTGATAACTGCCAGCTAGGGGGGCGGGGCTCTATTGATGCCAGGCATGATGGAGATTTAGTGGCCTGGACACTCCTCCTCTGAGAACTGCAACTCAAGTCATATAATGAAGCAGATGGGTCTGTTTACTACCAGGAAGACATTCCTGTAACAGTGTCTCTTACCCCAAGCCCTGCTGCCGAGTGGAAGTGCTCTGAGGGAGGGGCATGATCACAGACTGAGCAAAGCTCTGACCATTTAACACAGCTCTTTCCCTAAGGCCTATGATAATCCACCATTTTATTTTTAATTAGCAAGGCCTGGATCCCAATGGGGGAGCTGCTGGCAGAACCGACTCCTTCCTGCTGCAGGGAGGGGACTGAGGCAGCAAAGGGTATTTTTAGACTTCAAAAACAGCTGTAGCCAGCTGCCAGTGGTTGTAAAACCCAGCCTAGTTATCCCTCCCACCAAAATCCTCTGCGTCAAAAGAGCAGAGTGGAAGCTGCTGTTGCTCAGCCTGTTAATGTTTAATGGTGGTTATCCGACAGGATAGACAGGCCTAGGCCTATCAGGGCTGTTTATCTCCATTTCTGAACCGCTGGGAAACTTTGAGGAGACTACGCTCTGCCATACGCCAGGTCCTTATCTCTGAGACGCCTCATCACACCGCAGCTGGGGCTTAGGGTTAGGCTTAACCTGGCCCAGCTTGGGGATCTGAGCTCATGTAAATCTGGCCGAGGACAGAATAACGCCGTCATTTCTCGCGTAGCACATACACTGTCACTTACTTACAGGTGCGCCTTTTACACGGTTCTTTTTCCAGGTGTATTGGACTATAAGTCACATGTTTATCTTTTTAGTTTTTATATCTCTCACTTGTTTTGCAGTTTACTATTTCGTTTTTATTTTTGTCTGTATTCCTTTTACTGTTGGTTTTTTTTTTACATTTTGATCGTATATTTGGCTATTTGAGAACGCCATCCCATGCAGAGGGACCAGATTGGTGGGCGATTTTGTAACATCATGGATCATCTCAGCAGGAAATAACGCGCGGAAGATACATCAGTTCTGAACGGGCGTGCAAGATCCCTGATCCTACCAAAAGTAGCCACATACGTTGTGGCCGCCGCCGCTCGGAGCACGCGCTTTTCCCTGGGGATTTTTAAAATGGAAACGACTCTGCACAGCACAGATAAACGCACGCACAGATAGGATGCACGCACATCAGATGGGCAGGCTGGGGCCGGTGCAAGGGTATTAGGCACCCTGGGCGAACCTTCTGCCTTGCACCCGGCCCCTCCCCCGCCCTGGCTCCAGTCCCAACCTCATTCACTCAGACAGTCCCCCTCTCAGGTTCCTTGTCTCCTTCACACACGCGCGCCCTTACCCAGGCTCCCTCCCTCCCTCTCACTCACCAACACCATTGCTCTCTCGCATCCCTCTCACTCACTCTCACAAGCAGAGGCGCTGCTGGTGTCCCGCCGACTCTCTGCTTCTCTCGGCCGTGAGTGGGACGGGCTCTGCTCGCTGCCCCACATGGCTGCCGCCCCCTAATGGCTGCCACCAGTCCCGGGTCTGGTTCATAAAACCCTTTTTCTGCCGGTAAAACAGGTTTTTAATACGTGGACATGAATTTGGAAATGCCCCCCTTAAAAAATGTACTTGATGTCAGTACAATACCTCGTTTACATTATTGTCCGCTTTAGCATTTGTATTTTTTATGCTTATTATTTCAGTATTTGATTCTTCACACAACTTCTGGTTTGTAGGATTATGGCGAATCGGGTCCAGCTCGAGGCTTTCCTCAAGGTTCTAAGCCTATTTTAAAACCGAGTTTAGGTAAAATACCCACAATTTCTCAGATTTTCTGGGTCACTTCAACGTGGCGGCCCTTCAACAGAGCTGCCGGACCAGTCCCAGGATCGTGACTCCTCTCTTTTCTCGAATCTAGGCCGAGTCCTCCTTTAATTACCTTCCTGCTCTTCTTGTCCTTCTCCCAGGGAATGGGAGGGTCCCCCTTTTCAGCCCACTGCCCCATCCTTCAGCAACCTAATGGTAATGAGGTGCTCAAGCTACTCCTTACTAGAGGGCACGGGTGGTGTCGACAGGCTCTGCACGTAGCGTGAGATGTCAAAGCAGAGTAGGAGTGTTTGAAGAGGCTCGGCCCTCCTCCCCGTGGGAGGCTTCTGAGTTTACCCAAACTGTTGCGTGCTCGGCGCTCGGGGTCTTCAGAGCGTCTCTCTGGGTAAGAGAGGTTTGGAGCGAGCCTGTTTTCCTGGGAAACGGGCTCACAGTTGGGGTGCTCAGCCCTTCGGGATTAGGGTGGTCTTGACTTGGGATCCAAAAGTGGTATCCTAAAATATTCTGAAGATTAAGGAAAAAAAAGATCTTTGAGAAGAGGTGGAGCTAAACGCTATGGTCCCCACTCTGTCTGTAATGGACCCTCTGGTCTCATGAGGCCCTGGTCTGCTTCTTTAGCTAGGGACAGTGTAGGTCAGAAAAGAAGGGGGGGACCCATTCAGATGCAGCCCCCTCTCTCTGAGGGTGCTGGAGTGGCCGTCCCCCCTGGATGAGTTTCATAAGCAGCCTGTGGACAGCGTTTTAGGAGGCAGTGAGGAGCACTGATTGCACTGCTCTTCAGGCCTACTTGGAGGATCTAGGCAAAACCCTGCCTGGGGATCTTAAGCAAGGTCGGGAGGTGCTTCCCACAGTCCACTAATTGGCTGGCTGGGGCTTTTCTCTGGGTTGTTTTCTGGATGTTTCTTGGAGCTGTCAGAGGTAAGGTGTCCGTCTGATTGTAACCAGCAGGGACAAGCTGAGCCAGTCCTGGTTCTACGCCCACAGTACCTATGGATTTGCATTTCCTACTTTCCTTGAGAAACTGAACCTGCAAGTTCATGAATGCACAGGGGTAAGCCAACAAGGCGAGTGGTGGCTATGTAAATGAGCCAAAATGGGAAAATGAGAAAAGAATCATCTGTATCTATTGTAAATGATTCACTAGAAAGTACAAATGGTAAAATATAAATACAGCAAGGTATAAAGAAACAGAAAGAGGAGGCAAGGTGACCACCATGCCTGACACTGTGGGCAAGAGCTCTCAGCTTGGAAGGTACCTCCAAGCTTTTCTCTATTTTTATCTTTTCTTTTGCTATGATCAAGTGTAAGGAGAAACCCCAAATCCAACAGGTGGAGGCTTCCTATTTGTGAGACGCTGATCCTATCTTTGGGGTCCTCTCAGAGCTGTGGCTGCAGGACACTACCTACCCCTTCCTCCCCCTGAAGGGCTGCAGCGATGCTACGATGGGCATTGGTTGGTGGTGAGGACAGGGAAGTAGGAGGGGGGGGGGGGGAACCATGGAGTTGGCAGGGGTAGGGGCTGTGGGGAGCCAGGGAACAGCCTCACTTGCCAGCGTGAGCCAGCAGTCACAGCAATGGGCACTCCAGTGTCAGGGGTCAGCAGTATTGGCGAGGATGAGTGGGGGTTTTTGTATTTAGATTTAGCTCACGCCTTTTCATTGAGAGCTCAAGGCAAGTTACATTCAGGCACAGTAGGGATTACAACGTAAGTTTGTACCTGAAGCAATGGCGAGTGCAGTGACTTGCCCAAAGTCAGAAGGATCTGAATCCAGGCTGCCCTGGCTCTCACCACTCGGCTGCTCCTCCTCCATGCCCTGGAGTGGGACTGTCTGGAGCCTCATCTCTACTCCCAGGATAGCTGGAGGACGGGAACCCACCCTGAAGATATTTTGTCTCAGCCGATTTCTCGGCTAGGTATATTCACTCGAGAAATGACCTGCAGGAGAAGGTGAAATCTAGGGGGGGCTAGGCATCATCATTTTCAGGTGTCTAATATAATAAGATAGAAATCCTGGAAAATTCTGCTGAAGCTACATTTTTGCAAATATTAAATTTCCCCAAAGCGAAGCTATCTCTGCAGGAGCCTTTCAAGTAATATGTTGGGGAAGTAGTGACAGTTCCTGCGGAGACATGTCCATCGGTCTGTAAACGGTATTATTTGCCTACAGAGGAGGGAGCTATGGGCACAGATATCTCAAGTGAGAGTCGGGACCTCTGGGCTTTCCGGGAACCCTCCCAGGAGGAGGCCCCCCAGTGAACTCTCTCGGTGTCCTTTGGCAGTGAAGTGGACAACGATCTGGTGCTAAGGTTATACTTTTAAAGTGAGGATGCCTTATTTTTCCTGATGTAACCCAGTCAGCTCAGGCTTAGGAGGAAATTGTTCCTCCAACTGCATCTTTCTGAAATGTTCCTCTGTGAACAGCATCCAATCTAAGGGAGATAAAGTCATTTTTTTGGGACCCTTCCCCTTTAGAGGTTTTTCTTATTGATAACTCGGGAGTTTAAATGTTGGTGTTAGACTGGTGCATCTCTTTCAGGAATTTGGAATATGGAGGGCACCAGGATTAGACACCATGGCTAGGATAGATTTGGAATGGTTTACTTTTCCTGATATCGATTGCAACGTTTCTTTTCAGGATTAAGAGTAATGGGTTGTGGCTTCCTCTACCTATTCATATGTATTATTTTTTTGAATTCCGAATAAATATAACAAAACGGAACAAATAAAGGACAAAAAAAGCAGAATGGAATTAAGGAGCCAATAATATCCCAACATGGCCTGCATTGGGGGAAAACTCAAAACAATTTAGAAAACAAATAACCCAGAACACATTAAACACAAACATGCATGCAGCTCGCCTAAATGAACTTTCAATGCACATTGATTAATAATTACAAAAAAACCCCCAAAACATTATTTTTTTCAAAGTCCTCCTTTGTAATACATTTTGTTGGCGCTATTTCAAAGGATTTTGGAAGAGAGTCCCTTGGAATCAGTTGTATTACATTGATATGATCTTTATTATATTTTATTTTGGCCTGTCTGTTTCCTCCCACTCCTTTTGTACTTCCAGCTTAATTGGGATCCAGGGCCACAAACCTTTGTTTGCAATTACCTGGGGATTTTTTTCTTCATATTTTATGAAGCCTCTCCCTTGCCAACTGCCTAATCTGATCCTTGTCCTGGGCCAGGAGCCATGCACCGGGGCTCCTTCTAGAGCCCTGAAATACGGCCACTAGCAATGACCATGACTGTTTCAGCCCCAGAGCCACCAGGCCAGGCCGTTATATAAACGTCGGGACCCCTCCGTCGGCCACTAGATGTCCCTAGGTCTTAGCTTAGATATTGCAGCTCTCCTGGGCCTTCCATCCCCTTTGCCCTCCTCCCACCTGGGAGAGCTGGGATGGGTCCCTTTTGCCTTTATAACCCAGTCGTTTTGTGAGGCCTCCCTACCTGAAGGGGACCTTCCTTGTGCACTCCCTGCCAGAGGGGCTTTCTGTGAGGAAACGTTTTGCTGGAGCCCCTGTGGCCCTCCCATTCCAGGGCTGAAGGCTACTGAGCCCATTCACCTCATGCACGGACAAATGTGAGACATTTGATGGCCTGTGTTCAAACCTCGCTCCTTTGGGGAAGCTCATCCTCGCTGGCCGGACACAGAGGACAGGGGCCCGTTCACCCCCTGAACGTGGCAAGCACCTGTGACGGCAGAGCGCAAGCGGTGGAAGGTGTTTCATTAGGGAAGGATTTCTCTTTTGTTGCGAGGAGGTTTTTAACCAGCCCTTCTCACTGGGAGCCAGGCTGATATAGCAGGGTCTCGATCCTACGGCTGTTCAACGCCAAGGAGTCACCATCTGAACATCTAAGGAAAGGAAGAAAGACGAGGAGAGTCCCATCCGGATCTCAGCCTATATGGGACCAGGACGTTGGGCTGGGTGTTCGTGGCTGAGCTGGAGACTCAGGTAGGAATGTTTTCTGCGTTAGAAGGGGGTCCCCTTTCATGGGATTCCCGCGAGGCCGCTGGGAGAGCTTTTGTGCACATTCACATCACCGTGGGAAGCTCTGCTCAGATTGCTGAAGTAAGGAACACCTACCCAAAAGGAGCACCCATGTTGGAAGCAAAATCGTCTGTAACTTCATATTTATGGCTAAAATGGACTTTAATTTTGATTTTAGCGAATCAGTAAAATTACGATTTAATACCCAGTGCCCTGTCCTGCCTGGTTTGTTGCAGCATCTCCCTCCAGGGGATGCCGCAGCTATCACCACACAGAGGGATGAACAGAAAAGCTTCTCCCCACGTAAAGAATCCACCTCGGGGAGAGAGAGTGCAAGACAAGGGAGGAGTGCCGAAGATATAAATATGTATGTGTGTCCTTGGGTTACTTAACATTTAAAAATGATTTTTAATTGAGGTTTTAAGAAACATTTCTAGGAAGGTTTCCTTTAAAAATGTAGAATTTTTACAAATGGGTCTGTGTAGCCCATAGCACTGAGTGACCAGGTGCCGCCATGTATTTATGGGCCATGCCTGATGTCAGGTGCATATTCCTGAACAGCTTGTGAGACCCCCAAGTGTGTCTTCTGTAAGCTCTCGAGAGGTTTCTAGCTTTTATTTTCTCTGCAGGAAGGAAAAGGCTGAAGGAGTAATGCCTTGCCACCTAGCTCTTACTCTGGCCATTCCGACTTGCTTCTAAGTAAACAACTATTCTTGAACCTGCGTGTATCTTCCCGCTCTGCCCTGAGTCTCCTCAGTCCGTATCCAAGCAAGACGAGATGCAATACGGGTAACTGTCCGGGGAGGCGGGAGGGTCAGCATGGCTAATTCATCTGCTATCTACGGAAAGCACCGTTTACGGTAAGCAAACGTGCTCTTTTCCCATAGATAAGCAGCATGAATTAGCCAAGCTGTCTGGAGGTCCCCAGCTGAAGTATTGAGCACACATTGTGCTAATCATATGCCCATGATGAAGCAAAGTAATGTGCTCAAGACAGATGAACAAGAGGCGGACAGTTCTTATGGTTTGTTTGCATAGTATTCAAATAGTGCCTGACATGAGAATTGTCTTTCCCATACGTGAGTCATCCACAGTCTGCTTGTCTAAACAGTAACTTGTGTTTCTTATGTTCTTATGTGAAGTGAGGACCATGTGGCCACCTTGCAAATGTACAGAAGAGGCACCCATGGAGATGAGCTATTGACGCAGCCATAGCTCGGACCTGGTGCGCCTCAGGGGTGGCGGACAGGGTCTCCGAGCACTTTTGATAACAGAATTGAATGCAGTTTGAGATTCAGGACGAGAATGTTCTCTTGGAAACTGGAAGTCCTGGGCGTTTGGGTTAAAGGAGATGAAGAGCTGGGAGGTTCTGTGATCAGAATGAGTGCAGCGTTTATAGTAGGCGAGTGCTCGTTTACAATCCAGCGTGTGGAATCTACGTTCACCCTCATTGGCATGAGGCTTTGGGTAAAAAGTCAGGAGGGCTATGGTTTGATGTGGAAAGCTGATGCTACTTTTGGGAAGAAGGCAGGATGTGTTGCAGTGTAACCTTGTCATGATAAAATTCCAGGTAGGGCAGGTAGTGTACTAGGGCTTGTAGCTCCCTGACGCGCATTGCGGAGGTTAGGGCAATCAAGAAGAGCACCTTCCAAGAGAGGAAACTGGGATGACAAGTGTCCAGTGGTTCGAAGGATGGTAGCATTAATTGCTCTAGCACTACGTTTATATCCCATGGGACTAGAGGTTTTTGGACCAGGGGCTGGAGATGTAGAACCCCCTTCATAAATCTGGAGACAAGCGGGTGACTAGAGATTGGCGCCTCATTGAGAGGAGAGTGGTAGGCAGTTATGGCACTAAGGTGAACTCTAACCAAAGCTGAGGTAGTCCAGGAGACGTTCCAGCGGGCAGGTGAGCGGGTCTGCGCCATTATTCGAGCACCAGGAGGCATAGCATGCCCATTTCCACTGATAGTTGAGTCTTGTAGAGGGTTTCCTGGATGAGACTAGAATATCCTGAAGCTGAGGAGAAAGGTTAGAGGTGGTGGAATACCAGCCTTTCAATCTCCATGCAGTGAGATTCAGAGATGAGTGAAGCGGATGAAGCAGAGAGCCCCCTTCTTGGGTGAGGAGGTGTGAACTGTTGCACAGGGAAATCAGATGGTCCACTGATAATTGAACTAGGTAGGCGTACCACAGTTGCCGGGCCCACCCTGGAGTGATGAGAATTAGGTCCTCGTTGTCTGCGATGCACTTCTGGATTGTGCGGGAAATGAGAGGTATCGGAAGAAAAGCGTAGAGTAGACTCTCCGTCCAGTTTATGAGGAATGGAATGCGCCCTGCGCTAGTCGGTGGTAACTGGGATACACCGAGCAAAAAGCCTCAACTTTCCTGTTCTGCTCTGTTGCAAAGAGGTCAATTCGGGGAAGATCCCAAGTGCGAAATATCTGATTTGCCACTTCCTGATGGAGTTCCCACTCATGGGGGTGAAATATCCTGCTCAGTCTGTCAGCCCTGGAGTTGTTGATCCTGGATAGATAAGTGGCCTGAAGGGAGATGGATCTGCTCTCTGCCCATTCCAGGATCCCGACAGCTTCTCTGCACAGGTTCTAGGAACCTGACCCTCCTTCTTTGTTGATGTAGAACATGGCGACTTGATTGTCCGTGTGGATCATGACAGTCTTTCCGCGGAGGGTATGCTCGAAGGCCCAAAGAGGATTCCGAATGGCACAGAGTTCTAGGAGGTTTATTTGCTGTGACTGTTCCCAGGCGGCCCACAGGCCCTGAGTCTGTAGGTGGGTGACATGGGCACCCCACCCCTTGGTGGAAGCGTCCATGTTAAGGACCATGCAATACAGAGTGGGCCAAAGAGGCGAGCCCGACATGAGCACTGATGGTGTCAGCCACCACTCCAAATCCCTTTTCATGCTGGGCGTGAGGGTGACAGGAGTGGAGAGAGGATTGAAGAACTGACTCCATTGG
The DNA here is from genome assembly GCF_901001135.1 of Rhinatrema bivittatum. Lineage (NCBI taxonomy): Eukaryota > Metazoa > Chordata > Amphibia > Gymnophiona > Rhinatrematidae > Rhinatrema > Rhinatrema bivittatum. The sequence continues at coordinate 72,063,918 of NC_042628.1, read as the reverse complement.
GACTTCAGGCCCCATTGTAAATGTTGCATATGCAGTCGAGTGTGAGGTACGACATAGACCGAGGCGGCCATGTGACTGAGAATGGTGAGGAGTTGGCGGGCCGGGGCAGTGGTGGCCGTTTCGAGGCAACCAACAAGTGTTGTCAGGGCAAGCACCCAGGACTCTGGAAGGAAGGCCCTGTCTTGAATGGTGTTGTTTGATTTCTTGTAGTTGACGATTAGGCCCAGATTGTCCAGGCAAGATATGGTTCAGAGAATATTGCTTCATAGGGTGGACTGGTTGGGGGCCACCAGCAGCCAGTCGTCCAGGTAGGGAAATATCTGGATCCCCTGTCGATGGAGGTGAGCCACAGCTACTAGGGATGTGAATCGTTTTTTGACGATTTAAAATATCGTCCGATATATTTTAAATCGTCAAAAACCGTTAGGGCCACGATACAATACCAATTCCCCCGATTTATCGTCAAACAATCGTAAATCGGGGGAAGGGGGAGGGCAGGAAAACCGGCACACTAAAACCCCCTAAAACCCACCCCCGACCCTTTAAATTAAATCCCCCACCCTCCCGAACCCCCCCAAATGCCTTAAATTACCCTGGGGTAGAGCGGCGGTCCAAAACGGCCTCCTGCTATTGAATCGCGTTGTCTTCAGCCGGCAGGAGATCGACTGCAGGAGGTCGTTCAGCGGGGGCTCGCTGAACGACCTCCTGCAGTCGATCTCCTGCCGGCGCCATTTTCCATACGGAAAACGATTCGCGGCAGGAAATCGCTCCCAGACCCCCGCTGGACCCCCAGGAACCTTTGGCCAGCTTGGGGGGGCCTCCTGACCCCCACAAGACTTGCCAAAAGTCCAGCGGGGGTCTGGAACGACCTCCTCCAGTCGAATCGTGTTGGTCTATGGCCGCCGCCATTTTGCTGTTCTTATTCTCTGATAAGCTTTCACTGTAACCTAGACTAGAACAATGGATGTATTATGTGAAGGGCTGTATTACTATAGACTCGTGAATTCCTTTCCAGAACTGCAAGTCCCAGCAGCCTCTCCTGCAGAAGCTTCACGAAGGTTCCAGGTTGTCTAAGGAGGGGGTCAGTAGCCCCTCAGCTGGGATATGCTTGCTCAGCAAGGCGTAGAACGCATGTGTAAAAGATAAGAAATGTAGAATGTATAAAAGCCAGCTCCTGAAGGGGAGGGGCACGCAGTTTCTGAGCCATTGTTCTCAGCTGTGTCTTGCATATGCAATAAAAGTCTTTCTTTTCGGAACAGTTTCTGGGGCCTATTTTCTGACGATAACACTATCTCTTCTTCTGATCATATGAGTCCTCTCCATGTCTGCACTGCTTGCCCCATAGTAGTTGGTGTACCACACGTCATCTTTATTAATGTAGGTGTGCCTTGGGCTGGAGAAGGTTGGGAAACACCAGACTATTTACCTGGGTGAATGGCTCTTGATAATTGCCCTCCTCATGGTTAAAATAAAAGAAAAGGCATAATAGAATAAAATTAGAAAAAGCAATAACCAAGACAGTTCCCAGGTTCTTGGTCAGTTTGCATTTCTGGCCTGGTGGCAGGACACCACATATTTTGCTGCTTTATCTGCTGAAGACAACGCGATTCAATAGCAGGAGGCCGTTTCGGACCGCCACCGTTCCGGACCACCGCTGGATCCCCAGGTAATTTAAAGCAGGGGGGGGGGGTTCGGGAGGGTGGGGGATTTAATTTAAAGGGTCGGGGTGGGTTTTAGGGGGTTTTAGTGTGCCGGCTCACGATTTTAACGATTTTCACGATACTTTACCCACCCAAACGGCAACAATACGATTCCCTCCCCCTCCCAGACGAAATCGATCGTTAAGACGATCGAGGACACGATTCACATCTCTAACAGCTACTGCTAGGCATTTGGTGAAAACCCTTGGGGCGAGGGAGAGGCCAAATGGGAAAACCTTGTACTGGAAATGGCAACCATTGATCGTGAAGCATAGGTATCACCAGGACAAAGGATGCATTGGAAAGTGAGCATACGCAACCTTCAGATCCAGTGAGCACACCCAATCTCTGGGGCGAAGGAAGAGTAGGATGGACTTGAGGGATGTCATCTTGAATTTTTCTCTCATCAGGTATCTGTTGAGAGAGCGCAGGTCCAGGATGGGCCAGAGGCCACCCGATTTCTTGGGAATGAGGAAGTATTGAGAGTAAAAGTGCTGGAGGAGCTGTGACTGGTATTTCTCTGTATGTAACTCCACGGCCTAGCTTTATATTGGAGTATTGCCAGTCCCCAGAAGGGTCCACCTCGGGCTGATCCACTACACTCTCTGAACACAGAGGTGGTAAAAGCATGTAGCAAATATTATTATTTTTTGTTTGACCAAGACTACTTTTGAACCCAGTAACCCAGGCAGGGCTTGGAACCCACTTACCAAGAAAAGGCTTCAGTTATCTGGTTTAAACCACTTTTGAGTTTCGGCCTTTGTTTAAACTGAATTGTGTTATCTGTTTATTATGTATCATCTATTTCACTTTTACTGTTCAAACTTAACTTCTGTATTATTTGCACAGAAATTTATCCATTTGAGTTTTTGTGCTGTTGTTTTTAAGGAATTTAATAAAAGAAGAGCGTTTGAGTTTTTTTGCTTCTTTTCAGTATCCCGCATGTCCTCCTCTGGTGTAACAAACTAAAGTTGATCAAAACTTTTGACTGCAGAGTATTTTCAGTTCTTTGGACCCTGTCTATTTCCTGACAAGTCATCTGTTCTTTTTTTTAACGATTAATCAATAGACACCTTACAGTTAGGTGTCCATTGCTTTGTGTGTGTGTGTTTTGTGTGTGTGTGTGTGTGTGTGTGTGTTTTGTGTGTGTGTGTGTGTGTATGTGTGTTTTGTGTGTGTGTGTGTGTGTGTGTGTGTATGTGTGTTTTGTGTATGTGTATGTGTGTGTGTGTGTGTATGTGTGTTTTGTGTGTGTGTGTGTGTGTGTTTTGTGTGTGTGTGTGTGTGTGTTTGTGTGTGTGTGTGTGTATGTGTGTTTTGTGTGTGTGTGTGTGTGGTGTGTTTTGTGTGTGTGTGTGTGTGTATGTGTGTTTTGTGTGTGTGTGTGTGTGTATGTGTGTTTTGTGTGTGTGTGTGTGTGTGTATGTGTGTTTGTATGAAAGGGGGGCCTAAGAGGTCTGTGCCTTCCCAGGCATCTAACCATGATGTAAGAGAGGAGGTGTAATGGGTTTTCAGACACTTCTCATAGGGCAGGGTCTAAGGGTTTGTGATATTCTGAATAAAGGGGCCACCCAGTTCCCAGGGCTACTTATTAACATCCCAAGATCTATGAGGTTTTTGTACCATTGCCACAACTGTTAGTTATAGCCACTGGGATGCTGGGGTTCTGCTGGCGGGGAGGAGGCCCCCAGTGCGGTGGTGGGGTTTCAAGACAGATTCAGTCTCTCAATCACAGGTCAGTGGGTACTCACTTCAGAGAAACACAGCCAACAATCTGCAGTGTTTGTCAACAATAATAGGTTTACTTCAACTTAAAAAACCAGGATCCATGCCAGAATGGAAAAAAATCATTAATATAAAAAGGAGAATAACAACTCCAAGGGCTGAAGTTTATGTATGATCCACTTCCTCCTGATTCAGTGTCCAATATGTCCTCCCCTTGAAGAGTGGGAGAATTCTCCTCTTCAACAATCATAGACATAGGGATGACATTGGAAGAAAAACCCTCTGTCCTTCAAACATTGGGGCTCAAAAACATCTTACAAGCCAGTTGTCTGTCACCAGTGTTAACTGGAAGCAGCAGTATGATGACTAGAAATTCTAGCCCTTTCAGACAGGGCGAAATGGTCCTCTTGTTTGGGAACTGGTCAAAGTCACAACAAAAAGTCACAACAAAAAGATCCCCAACTTTTTTCAGCAAGTTTGAGACTTGCTGAAAAAATCTCAGACTGGTGAGCCATGAGGCCTACCAGGAACACCACCTCAAATTACCGACCTAAGCTCCAAACTCTCCAACACCTCAGTCGATGGTCTCCCCTCTAAGCATGCTCAACCTAATATATAAAGAAGCTAAACCTTTCCCAAGAAAGGGGATGGTCAAAAGACACGGGAGGATCGACATGATAAAATCCTCCCTGCAGCTGTAAAATCGATTGTCAAGGGAACGAAGCCCCCTTATAGGAGTTCCAGGGAATGCCTGCTCTGTGGTACAAGAGGTTCTTCACCAAAAGAGAGGAGCAGCAGGAGTTTCCTTTAGATTCCATTTCAAAAGAAATTCGAGGAAAGTCATAGAAGAGAGAGCGAATCTCATTCTGGTGCTGGGATTCTGCCTGTGTGTTTAACGGAGAAGGAGAAAGCACCAACTTGAGTCAGTTACCAAAAGGAGTCCATCTCGCCACCACTCTCCTTGTCGATTTCCTTATCTCGTTGTGGTTGGCTATCGCCTCTTCCACTGGCCACTTTGCAATGGACTGGGCTCAGCTTGTCCCTTTTGACCCTCTAGCAGATCACCTTAAAGAACATAATTAGCAAACTTTCCCCTGGAGGGAATTCTCCCAGATTTGTCAGGTAACCTTAAGTGAAAGCAATATCCTCAGTGTCCTTTACACGTTTTTTCAAAATTATATATAGCAAATAGTATTAATCCCCCTATATCCATGAATTTTTTAAATTTTTTAAAATCATTATGCAGTTCCCAGTAATTCCTCCAAGTTCCGAGAGAACAACCTCGTTTAGAAAGGGAGTCGCAAATTGTCATTCATACACACTGCATCTGACTGGCACATATTAGCTGTGAGGTCACACACCTCATCAAACACATGCACATGCTATATGAACCAATCACAGCAATTCTTTAGAAGCAAGTTACAAAGCAAGTGAGTCCAGATCATGACATGAAAAATGAGGTATGTCATCGATGACATCACTGGTGTATAAAATGGCTGCCTGTATTCATGTTCAGTTGGTAGCATAAAACCTAGCTATTTCTTTTTCTTCAACAGTTTAACAGTTTAATAGCAAAGCTTGTACCTGTAGGAAGCTCTCTTTCAATTAAGTACTTTTTTCACAGAAAAACCTTCTTTCAATAGAAGTCCTTAGCAATGAAAGAGTTAAATCATTATGAGGCTCTTCCATTATTTACACTAGAATTGCATGTGTAGGGTAGTTGCCGGCTTAATGCATTTTTGCAAAATAACATTTTTGAGAATGTTCGTACCAGGTGCTGCTGTCTCCGGTTTATACTCTTAGGTGTTAAGTTAAAAGTATAGCTCAGATATCAATGCATTCACTGAAATTAAAAGCCTTTTAAAAGGCCAGTCAAGACATGCCTGATGGCTTTATTGTTTTATTGACCATTGGCGAACGAAGGTAATGCAAGCTTCCTCTCGCGTGGATCCGCAAACTTAGCATACACAGCATTCTTTCTGCCCCATTTCCCCCCAACCTTAGTTTGTGTAGTGTATGAAGGCAGGACTGGCAGTCTGCCATGTGCATTTGATCCGCCTTATATTTACCAGTGTGATGTGCCATTGTCCACTCTGTATCATGTGGATGAGTTAAGAGGCTGGCTTGTCACTGAACTGTAACCCACGCTTGCAGCCATAGCAAAGTATCTCAAAGAAGCCTCTCCATCTCTCTTTCTGGGATTTTAGATAGTGTGTGATCCTAAGATGATGGAATCATTGAAAAAGCTGTCCTTGGTCATCTATGTGGTCACTATTGCCCTAGGACTTCCTTTCAATATCTTTGCCCTGTATGTTTTTTACAAGCGAAGCAGAGTCAGGATGACCCCCAACCTCATCTACATGATCAACCTATGCAGCTCGGATTTGGTTTTCATTCTTTTTCTGCCCATCAAGATCATAGAAACTTCCACCAACCAGTGGACCCTGCCTGCTATCTTGTGCCCTATCTACAATTTCTTCCACTTCAGCACCATCTATGCCAGTGCCTGCTTCCTCACAGCCGTCAGCATTGGCCGTTACCTCGGTGCTGCCTTCCCCATCACGTATCAGATGTACAAGAAACCCAGATATTCTTTCTTCATCTGCCTGGCACTCTGGGCTCTTGTCATCTTCCATGTGGCTCTGGTGTTTTTCATCGAGATTGGCCTCAATGCCAATGCCAACTTCTTCCTTTCCACCACAGTGAATGGCACCGAGTGCTATGACAACTTTTCAGAAGAGCAGCTGAAAGTGGTGGTACCAGTGAGGCTGGAATTATCCATCGTGCTCTTCTTCTTGCCCCTGGCCATCACCACATTCTGCTATGCCCATTGCCTCCGGATCCTGATGAGGTCACAGATGCATGCCAGCAAGAAGAAGAGGGCCATCAGGGTAGCCATCACTACCATGGCCCTCTTTATAGTGTGTTTTGCACCCTACAACATATCGCATGTGATTGGCTTTGCAATTCAGGATAACGTTTGGTGGCGGAGGGAAGCACTTTTGCCCAGCACCTGCAATGCCTTCCTGGACCCCCTGATCTTCTACTCCCTTTCCTCAGCTGCAGACAAGGGCTTCCTCCACTTCTGCAAGTCGCTGCAGAAGAAGTATGGACCCATGCAACAGAATCTTTCAGCTGCTTGGGTGAAAGCTGAAGAGAAGAAGAAACCCCTGACCATCTCTACTATTGTGTAGCGGCTTCTATGGTCTCAGTACCATTAATTAATTTCACAAGAAAATGGAGAATGTAGGGGTCATTTTGCTTTAGAATTTTTTTTTTTAAAGTTAACAATACTAGGATTCCACAGGGAACAATAAACATTTTCTCATGTCTGCGGATTTTTCCAGAACGCTCAGGCACCGTGCACACGAAAGGAGATTGTTTTCTTTACTGTGGGCCACCATAGGCCATGGCTGAGACATGACATTGATGAATAAAACCAGCCCAAACTGGACATTTTCTTTTCAGCTAGAAGCAGAGGAATATAGGAAAGCATATCATTACCATTTAGAAGCTCCCAAGGGTAAAAGGGTTTGGGAGCAGAAAGAGGACACCAACTTGATATCCAGCTGAAAAGTGTGGCAGTTCAAGGATATTAGAGCGGGAAGTGTGTACGGAAACGGGAACTGAGCTGCAGCAGACAACGGAGAACTTCCCCCATGACTTCAGGTGAAGGAAAGTACTCAGGAAGTACTGAACTGATATATGAATATAGCGGGCACCTGGCTACTGACGTATCCGGGCTTCTACAGAGAGATCTAGCGTGGACGGCACACACTATTAGTGTCTTGACCCCTGCTCGTGCCAGACGCGCAGGGATTTCATGATAATCTGACATACAAATTGGATAAAATGGGCAGCATCCCTTTCTTCCAATGGAAGAGCAGAGAGCCCCTGAGGATGGCTCTGTTTTAGCAGTGACTAAGACCCAGTATTCTGTGCACTAAAATCCTGGCCATTTCATGCTCTCATTACCCCAAATTACGTTACTCAGCTGCAAATCCCTGCTGTCAGCTTTCCATTGCTAGGTGCTGGTCCAAGGCTTCACAAGTTGTGAGTCTGTTTCTTTGAGAGGGTGAAGGGATGATGATGTCTGTGTTTTCCCCGAAAATGTGCACAATTGCAGACTGATCTCAGGAATACAGTTAATACTGCAGCTCTTGAAGAAAGCTGAAGCTGAAGAGGAAGATGAATTGCCAAAGTTTGCCCCCAGTCCAGAGATCTAGGACATGCTGCATGGCCGCCACGCTACTGCCTATCCGTGTAAGTTTGTTTTATTGATTTATGTCGCTCCTTACACTTTCCCCTATTGCTCAATATATAAAGACACAGGAAGTTTTCTGACTCTGAAGAGGGACTGGGGTCAGCCCAGGGAACTGATCTGAATCTGTCCGGGTTCCCTCCCAGATCTGTCCAGAAGAATCAATACTATTAATGTTACAGTCACAGTCACTAGCCCAGCCGAATGATTTTCCCACCTCGCTGCTGGATTTCCGTCTGGTGCCTCTGAAATAAACTGCGTCTGGGTCATCGCCTAATCTGTGCATACAAAGTGCAACACTTAGGGCAGGGGGCAGTGAGTTTTCCTTACCTGCTTCGGGAGCGATGGAGCCAGATTGAAAGGCTGGAGAAAAGAAAGGCAAAAAAACCCCAAAACCAAACGGTGGGGGAGGGTACAAAGCTGACAAATCTGTTTGCTGCAGAGATTTCATTTCCAATAACTTCTGGAAAGGGAACAAAAATCTAGAGGAAAAGCAGGGCAAACAAAAGCGGGCACACGCAGTGCTGAGGGGAAGCTCCGGCTCGCTCCCTAAATTTAACGTTCCCCACAGCGCTTGGTGTGGGCGCTTTTTGCTTGCCTACATTTTTTGGTGGAGATTTGTTTCTTTTCCAAAGATTTCGGGGCCGATGCAATACAGTGCCCTCAGCCGGGCGCACTGTTTAACCCGCTGTCGGACGCGGGTCAAATAGGCGCCAATCCACCCCCTAATGCAATAGGCGTCCGAGGCGGAGTGAATGACTTAGCGCTCATCACATGCAAATGCACTCATTCTCTCCAAATGCAAAAAAATAAATGTGCGTCTCAGACGCAGATTTATCGCTCAGTTATTACTACTTTTCTGTACTTTTTTTTAAAGTTAAAAAAAAGGAAAAAAAAACCTCTGCCGGCCGCTTTGAAGACCGACGTCGATATGCTCGGCATCGGTGTTCATAACCGGCCGGCTGCAGTAATGAAAACTGATGCCGAGTTTATTGGCATCGGTGATCATAACCGGCAGACCGCCGGTCACTGCAGGGTCGTGTTAAGAAGGAGGCGCTAAGGTCGTGCTAGCGACCCTAGTGCTTCCTTGCTAACGTGACCCTCTAATTTGTTTATTGCATGGCGCCCCCTCTTGAGGGCACCATGCATGCGTAAGAAAGCGGGTGCTGAAAAGTCAGCGCCCGCTTTCCACAAATTTTATTGCATCGGCCCCAAAGAGAGTAAAATCCCTGGACGAAGGCTGAAAGAAATGGATTTGTAAACGTTTTTGCCTTATGTAGGTTGGGCAGTCTTTAGATCCGGCTTTGTCTCCCCTAATTCAGATGCCACCCTCTTTGTGTTGGGTTCACCTTCGATGGCTGCAGGAATGACAAGCGACCTTTCCGCAGCCCTGAAACTGACAAAATCTACCAGCGCTCAACCAGCCGGGAACCAGAAAAAAAATCCGGGAGGCCCAAGGGGAGACGAACACACACAAAACAGGGACTACACCACCGTAGTGCAGTTCCAAAGCAAACAAAACTCATCGCAAAGTAAATCAACTTCACAGTCACAGCAAAAATCTTAGTATACAGCGCAATCCCAAAGGAAAAAGAGAGGAAGAAAAAACAAGTCACTGATAATATCCAGTCACTTCCATGACCCCAAGGCAGTATTCACGTCTGTTTCCCAGTTCTCTCTCTCATCTACCCCAAGGTTGTCAAGTCATTAACTCTCAAAGCACCAGGATCTTCACGTTCCTTTTACTGTGCGTTTCCCCAGCAAGGATGCAATCCCTCTCTCTCTCTCTCTCTTTCCGGAGTTCTGGTCCTTTTGGTTGACCTTCAGTGATCCCGGCAGGAACCCGTATTTATTTATTTATTTACAACCTTTTCTATACCGTCGTTTAGTGCTGTACCATCACAACGGTTAACAGATAGGCACGTAAATAAGTCTGGTTTGGATTATAAATTAGCTAGTAGGTGCCAATAAATTTTCGGTTACATGATCCAAATAATATACGCTTATCTGGATCGTGGATAGAACATAAGACTTGCCATAGTGGGTCAGACCAAGGGTCCAGCAAGTCCAGTATCCTGTTTCCTACAGTGGCCAATCCAAGTCACAAGTACCTGGCAAGTGCCCAAACATTAGATAAATCACAAGCTTTGGCTCCTCCACAACTTTCATTCCGACTTCCTTAGGGCTGTACACTGATTCTCAACATTTCAGCTCTCTCTCTCTGCACATGTAGGGAACCCTTAGCTGCTTCCCTGTTTCCTCTCCAGGCCACCATCCCCCCCCCCAAGCAATGCTTACAAAATCCTCCTTGAGCTCTTCCTGCATTTCCCCTTTAGTGACCCTGGGCATGGTTGGTTACACAGGGAACTCCAAGGCTGGCCTGGATTTCTGAACTCTGCAGCTTTCTGCCGCTCCGTACATCTGCTCCTAGAGAGGACAGAGTCCTGGCACCGACGTGTGTCAGAGGCATGGGAAACACATACCTGAAGGGGAAAAAGGTACCCGGCAGCTGGATTATAACTAGGGCTTCTGATTTTAGGTTGCAGTCAATACACCCAGAAAAAATTCCCCGGCATAACACAGGTGTTTGTTGGATAAACAACAAAAACACCCACCACGTCCCCGTGTAGTATCTCACCCCTCCCCTTGCCTGCCTTGGAGCCTTCACTCTGTTTTTATGTCTTTTCCGTGCTGACGACCCCTTCCTCAGATGCACAATAGTTTATGCCACGATGAACACTGATTTTTGTATCCTTAAAGAACTCCCAGTTAGTTGGAAAATAAACACCTACATTTACCATTTTTAAAGGAATAAATATAGACGCCTTAATTATACTAGAACTATGAATTCTCTTTATTTGGTGTTTGTGTACAGACTATGAGCTCTCCCCCAGATGGCCCTAGCTCGTCGCCCTTGGGTAGACAGTGGTACAAGGGCAGACCATTCGATAAAGCCCCTCTCCCAGAGGTTGCCTGGGCACAAGCAGAGGGTCTGTCCATGTCTGCGAGTGTAGTTTTGATTTGTAAGAAGGAGCTGTTTTGGTCTGCTCTCCAAGTTAGGCCCCCAGTCTAGCACAGAGAGGGAGAGTCACAGACCTGCCAGTTCCTCTGATAGGACTGTGTGGGGAAGAGAGATTTCTGAACTTTTACAGTTTTGGCCTGTTCCATTCCTGGCAGGCTGACTCCTCTGCTCGGGAGGGAATGGGCGCACTTCCTCACCCAGACCAAGAGGAGGTTGCAGTTACCATGCAAGAAGAAGAAGAGAGAGCTAGGACTGAGGTTACCAAGTTGTGTTTTTGCCCCCTGAGGGAAGAGAGATTTTTCTAGCCCCTTCTTTACCCAGAGCTGGACGCGTGAGGGATTGCTTTCCTCCTGGAGGGCTGCACTTTTTCCAGTGGAAGAGGAATTCTGGGAAGAAGGAGATCTGGAGCCCCCCAGCAGGGTTTCCACCCCTGGGACACAGGACGCTGCCAGGTTGGAGTTCGGCGTTCTCCGTGGACCCCAGGTACTGTGGGGGAACGGCTCCAGTCACAGTTAGAATAACCCAGCCGCCTTGGGACAGTTATCAATCTCTAGCTTGCAGGATGACCGGATCCCAAGCCCAGTCTGGTGTGTAAGTGTGTCTGTCCTGAAGAGCTATGGTAACACCCACACACACACAGGAGGTCAACTAGACCCTGGGCCTAGACGGTTATCCTTCTTCCCAACAGAAATAACCAACCCACCCCTTGGGAAATGAAGACGAGGAATATGACTGCAGAGATAGTCCCAAGAAACACATTCTTTAATGGACCCTTGAGATGCAGCTTCTCCTCCAGAAAGGGATTATTTTGGGAATTAGGCTATGGAATGCTGTACATGGGAAGATCTCTTCCATGAAATTAACCTGCCATGCCCTAGTGATTATTGCTATTATTCTATTAATAGGATTTGTGATGGACTGTCAGTCGCCCAGGATAAGTTGTCGGTTTGCAAGGCCCCTGCCCCTAAGAGCTTAGAATCCCCTGGTACATTATGCATAACAATTCTGTGGCTGAAACCTGTGAGTACAGGTTAAGGGACTTGCTCTGGGTACAAAGAGAACTGGTGTTGGCAGTGGGATTTTCCCAGGCTGGCAGCCATCCTGCCAACTTGGTCACTAGAAGGGCACGTTCAAAAGCCATTTACTATTTGCAAGCTGCCCGCAAGGTATGCGGGTAACAGCGGGCACGTTACCTGTCTACTTTTACCTGCACTTTTCTTCAGGCATACCCAGTTAGGCCCAGGGATTAAACACTGAGTAGTTTGGGGTTCACAAAGCTGCCTGGCGTTTGGTTTTGCCCGGGGAATGTGCTGGCAGAAAAAGCAGGAGCAGGTCTTTTTCTGCCCTCGGGCGTTTCCAGCGAGAAAGACTCGTCATCCTGTCCTACCGTGCCTGCGAGGGCCGGGGCAGAACCTGTGCAATCTGCAGCCATTCACACCGAGGTCCAGATTCAGGAGGGCGGCTGGAGGACAAGTTATTTGGCTTAAAGTTAACCCGAATATTCTGCGGGATTTATTAATTTATTTATTTATTTATTTATTTAAATTCTTTTAATATTCCGATGCTCAAGACCAGGTCTTATCGTACCGGTTTACAATAAACTAGGGGGGGAACCAGTTAACACAGAAAGCGAAAGTTACATTAAAACAGGGAATGTATAACAAGGCCGTTAGAAGAATAAGGGATAGATTAACAATTTCTAACTGGAGAGCAGTGCAGGTAAGCAGAGAGCAATTGCTTACATGGTAAAATTATATACAGTTTACATAGTGGAGTCGATTTGACAAGTGATTTGAGAGAGCAGTTCTAGCATAACAGTTCCTTTGTGAGGCGGAAAGAGGACGCAACCGAGGGGTGTAGGTCCGTGTGGGTGACCATGAGGCTTCTTCATGGATATGCCATGTTTTCAATTTTTTTCTGAAGGTGGGATAAACGTCCCACTAAATATTCTTGCTTAAAGATATCCGGATAACTCACAAACATAAACGGCTATATTGGGAGAAGGGGGTGTCCGCGGCCATTGCTCTTCTTGGCGGGAGGGGGCCGGCTGCTCATTAAAATTAAAAAAAAAAAAAAAACACCCCAGCACAGGGAGCCTCTACTCCCAAAAACGTTTTTGGGGGTGAAACGAGAATGGCCCGACAGGACCTTCACAAGATATTGTGGGGGGGAGGGAGGAGATTGCTCCAGAGGCTCCTGCATTTGAAAGCTTTTTCGTTTTCATTGCTCTGACGGCGCTGCTCAGCCAGATATCTGTTCAAAAGATCCGGTTAAGGAGCAAGTTATCCGGCCGCACAAGCAGGCCTAAAGGTATCCAGCGAGCCCAGCCGGTTACACCCGCTATCTGCCTGGGTTAGGTCACCCATCTAAATGGCTTATGAATGTGGACCTCACGATTTCAACAGCAACCTGACACTGTCGCCAGTGCGCCAGAAGGACGAGGACTCTGGCACGATGTTTCCTTATCAGGGACCCCCCACCACTGCCATCGGCAGACAGTTCAGTGCCCTGGGTGTTTGCGCCCCGCGCTCTGTAGCTGTGCCAGGCAGGCTCATACCTCGGGCTTTCACCGGCTCTGCCCCGAAGCTATTCCTGGCCTCTTTCACGCCCTCGGCACGGGAGTATTTCTTCAGATTTCCCCCGATCCTCCCTCCCTGCAGCTTCGTGGGGTGGCTGCTGGCTCCGCAGCACCTTTTCATACAGAAAACACTGCCTTGCTCTACTTTATCGAACTCTGCCAAAGGTGTGAGTGTTTCTCCCGTGCCCCCCGCCTCCGGTGAGGGCCCTGAGTTGTGTTTATAAGTGTTCTCTTTCAGGTCCTCTATCATTTGCGTAACCTGTTTCAAGCTCCTTCCTAAGATCTGCACACAGTCTCACCAGCGATCCCCTACCAGGCCGCTCCTCTTATTGCTGTTGTTAGCTTTTAGGATTTATAAGCCACAGTTTATCAAAGGCTTTCTCCAAACATTCTGTGCCTGGAGGGGTGAACGTCCATGATAAAGTTAGCCCCCTGTCGTTCTTGGGGTGCCGAGGGCTCTCTTGCTTCATTCTGCAGGCTACCACTCTTCCCCAGGTGCCCAGCGCTGCCAGCGTGAGTCTTTCACAAGCTCGCTCCCTTCCCCTCGCACGCGGCAAAGGAAGCGCGCGGGCCTAGTCCCGAACGGCTCGGGCAGACTGCAAAGGTGTCCCGTACGGGTTTAAGCCGCATCTGTTGCGTTGTTTAGCAGCATAGATAGACGGACGGATGGACGGACATGACCTGGCCGTAAAATGTTGGGTTTTTTTTCTCTTCAGAAAAAGGACACCTAAAAACCGAAGCTCCACATCCAGGGATGCTACAGGGGAAAGCCAAGGCTGGCTCGGCCTATCGAGATGAGTTGGTCGGTAATGATCTCCTGCAAGGCAGTTACAAGAAAGACATAAACTCTCTATGTGGTACATAGAAACATAGAAACATAGAAACATAGAAATGACGGCAGAAGAAGACCAACCGGTCCATCCAGTCTGCCCAGCAAGCTTCACACATTTGTTCTCATACTTAACTGTTTCTCTTGGCTCTTAGTAACCTTATGTTCTAATTCCCTTTTCACCCCCACCATTAATGTAGAGAGCAGTGCTGGAGCTGCTTCCAAGTGAAATATTAAGTTTGATTAGTTGGGTAAGCGGCAGCATAGCTCTCTGCCATGAAGCAGAGGGCAATGCTGGAAATGTGTGAAGTATCAGTTTTTCTTTTCCCCTGTCATTGAAGCAAGGAGTCATGCCGGACATGCACCGAAAGTGAAGAATGCCTTGAAAGTCACATTAACTATCATCAAATATTGAAAAGCCTAATAATTGGTAATACCTATAAGCCCATGAACCCATCCCTGTTTTTTTTTCTTTTTTTTTCTTTTCTTTTTTTAATTGGGAGATGGATGCCCTTCATCCTTCTACTCTGTGAAGGTGGACACCTACCACCGGCCACTGGCATCCCGCTCCGTTAATGCCTCTGTGGCTACTGCCGCTCCATGCAGTGTTTTACTACCTGCTCTTTATATGCGTCCTCTAGAACTGATGGATCCCATCCCTGGGTTTTTTTTATTATTTATTTAATTGGGAGATGACAGCCCTCCATCCTTCCGCTCCGTGAAGGTGGACACCTACCACTGGCCACTGGCATCCCGCTCCGTGAATGCCTCTGTGGCTACTGCCGCTCTGTGCAGTATTTTACTACCTGCTCTTTATATGGACACCTACCACTGGCCACTGGCATCCCGCTCCGTGAATGCCTCTGTGGCTACTGCCGCTCCGTGCAGTATTTTACTACCTGCTCTTTATATGTGTCCTCTAGACCTGATGGATCCCATCCCTGTTTTGTTTTTTGTTTTTGTTTTTATTTAATTGGGAGATGACAGCCCTACATCCTTCCGCTCCATGAAGGTGGACACCTACCACTGGCCACTGGCATCCCGCTCCGTGAATGCCTCTGTGGCTACTGCCGCTCCGTGCAGTATTTTACTACCTGCTCTTTATATGCGTCCTCTGGACCTGATGGATCCACAATATTTATCCCATGCCCCTTTGAAGTGCTTCACAGTTTTGGACTTCACCACTTCCTCCGGAAGGGCATTCCAGGCATCCACCACTCTCTCCGTGAAGAAATTCTTCCTGACATTGGTTCTTAGTCTTCCTCCTTGGAGCCTCAGCTCGTGACCTCTGGTTCTGCTGATTTTTTTCTGTTGGAAAAGGTTTGTCATTGTCTTTGGATCGTTAAAGTTTTTCAAGTATCTGAAAGTTTGAATCATATCACCCCTGCTCCTCCTTTCCTCCAGGGTGTACATATTTAGATTCTTCAATCTCTCCTCGTATGTCAACCGATGAAGACCCTCCACCTTCCTGGTCGCCCTTCTCTGTACCGCCTCCAACTTGTCCTTGTCTCTTGTAGATACGGTCTCCAGAACTGAACACAGTACTCCAGGTGAGGCCTCACCAAGGACCTGTACAAGGGGATTATCACTTCCCTTTTCTTACTCGATATTCCTCTCTCTATGCATCCCAGCATTCTTCTGGCTTTTGCAATCGCCTTGTCGCATTGTTTCGCCGACTTCATATCATTAGACACTATCACCCCAAGGTCTCTCTCCTGCTCCGTGCACATCAGCCTTTCCCCCCCCCATCGAATACAGTTCATTCGGATTTCCACTCCCCAAATGCATGACTTTGCACTTCTTGGCATTGAATTTCAGCTGCCATATCTTCGACCACTCTTCCAGCTTCCTTAAATCCCGTCTCATTCTCTCCACTCCTTCCGGCGTGTCCACTCTGTTGCAGATCTTAGTGTCGTCCGCAAAAAGACAAACCTTACCTTCTATCCCGTCCGCAATGTCGCTCACAAAGATATTGAACAGGACCGGTCCCAACACCGATCCTTGCGGTACACCACTTAAAAACCGCTCTCTCTTCAGAGAAAGTTCCATTTACCATCACGCATTGTCTTCTGTCCGTCAACCAGTTTGCAATCCAGGTCACCACTTCGGCACTCACTCCCAAGCTTTTTGTTTTATTCACCAGTCTCCTGTGCGGAACCGTATCAAAAGCTTTGCTGAAATCCAAGTAGATGACATCTAGCGCTCTTCCTTGATCCAATTCCTTGGTTACCCAGTCGAAAAGTCAATCAGATTTGTCTGACAGGATCTTCCCCTGGTGAATCCATGCTGCCTCTGGTCCATCAATTCTCCGGACTGTAGATATTTCACTATTCTCTCTTTCAACAGTGACTCCATTACTTTTCCCACCACCGAAGTGAGGCTAACCGGTCTGTAGTTACCAGCCTCTTCTCTGTTCCCACTCTTGTGAAGCGGGACCACCACCCGCTCTTCTCCAATCACTCGGCACCACTCCCGTTTCTAGGGATCTATTGAACAGGTCACACAGCGGACCCGCCAGCACATCTCTGAGCTCCCTCAGAATCCTTGGATGAATCCCATCAGGCCCCATGGCTTTGTCCACTTTCAGATTCTTTAGCTCTTCCCATACATTTTCTACTGTAAAATGATTTTCATCTATTCCACTACCCTCCAGCTTCTTGTGTAGAAATGGTCCTTCTCCAGGGTCTTCTTTAGTGAATACAGAGCTGAAGTATTCATTTAATATTTCTGCCATTTCTTCGTCTCTCTCCACACATTGATCATTTCCACCTTTCAATTTCACTATACCACTATGGACTTTTCTCTTTTCGCTGATGTATCTGAAAAATGTTTTGTCACCATTTTTTATCTCCTTGGCAATCCTCTCTTCCGCTTGACTTTTTGCCAACTTGATTAATTTCTTCGTCTCCCTCAGTTGAATCAAATATTCTTCTTTGTGCTCCTCCCTTTGGGATCTTTTATATTTTTTGAATGCTGTTCTTTTAGCTTTAATTTTGTCAGCCACCTCGTTTGAGAACCAGATAGGTTTCATTTTCCTTTTGCTTTTCTTTACATTTCTAACATAAAGAGTAGTTGCCTTGGTGATTGCTCCTTTTAGATTGATCCACTGCTGATCCACATCTCTCTCATTCTCCCATCCATTTAGTTCTTCCTCTAGGTACTTCCCCATTTCCTCAAAGTCTGTGTTTTTGAATTGTAAAACTCGGGTCTTTGTGGTTCTTTTCCCTATTCTTTTAGTGATATTAAACCATATTGTTTGATGATCACTGGTGCTGAGGTGGGTGCCCACCTCGACATCAGAGACATTATCTGCATTAGTGAGCACTAAGTCGAGTATATTTCCTTCTCTCGTGGGTTCTAATACCATTTGTTTGAACAAAGCTACTTGCATGGCATCCACTATTGCTCTACTATTTTTAGATTCTGCAGATGGGATTTTCCAGTCTACATCTGGCATATTAAAGTCACCCACGATCGCCACTTCTCCCTTCTTACCTATCTTATGGATGTCTTCAACCAGGTCTCTGTCCAGCTCTTCCTTTTGGTTCGGGGGCCTGTAAACCACTCCAATATAAATTGATGCTCCATCATCTGTTTTTAGGTCTACCCATAGTGCTTCTTCCTTGCCCCAACTTCCTTGTAGCTCAGATGCTTGGATATTGTTTCTGACATAAAGAGCCACACCTCCCCCTTTTCTATCCACTCTGTCCTTCCTTAACAAGTTATAGCCTGGTATTGCCGTATCCCAATCATGAGATTCTGTGAACCATGTCTCTGTGATAGCAACAATGTCCACTTCTGCCTCTATCATTAGGGCCTGCAGATCTGGTATTTTATTTCCCAAACTATGAGCATTTGTGGTCATAGCTTTCCAGGTACTCTCTTTAAGATTATTGCTTTTCTGTACTCCTTATGAGACTTTAGTTGAGATTTGTTATTCACTTCACTCTTTCCTTTTGCAGTTGTGCCACTGATGCCAGAGTTATCCATCTCAATTTGCTTTTTCTTTTGGTTATGTATCTTGAAATTCTGCATGCATTGGTTTTCTCTCTTTTCTGGTAACACTTCAATGTTTTTCTCTAGGACTTCAGTTTTTAATATAGGGAAGGCTTTTTGTTCTTGTTGCATTTGATACTGTGTGTGTCTCCTAGTAACTGGTCCAATTCTACCAGAGCCCACTGTAATCCTGGTTTTTAATGATTTACTTAATGACCTGCTTGAGTGGGGGGGTATACTTGTTGGCTGCAAATCTGTCACGAATGGGTGACTATGGGACACATGTGTAATCCTACCTGAGCCTACTGTATTTCTTTTTCTTGACTCCTGGTTATTCTTTGGTATTGGGGAATTATTTTCTGAGTAATGCAATGTGGGTGTATTTTTTGTAATTAAAGCTAATTGAGCTTTAACCTCAGTCAGCTCCTTTTTCATAGAAGAGAGTTGTGCACAGATTGGGCAAGTTCTACGTTTCCAGATGTTTTCCCTCAGAATAAAGGCTCCACAACAGTTGCAAAGGATAGTTCTCATATTGGTAAAGTTTTGGGTTGGTGATTCTTAGATGGTAACAATTTACTAATTTATCTTGTTGCTAATGCTAATTTAGTCAGTCTATATTAGAATCTAAGGCCAGGGGTGGGTGGGAGGGAAACAAACAGTTGAACCTGGGACAAGCTGAGTAGAGCAGGACACTTTCTGGAACTTTATTCGTCCTTAAGCTATTAAAGATCCCTCAGCACTTCTGTGCCAATATTAAGCAGATTATTAAAGAACAGCTATACAAAATAGAAATGCAGTTATACTGGATCTTAAAAAACAGACAGTTTGCAAGGAACCAATTATAATTATTATATAATAACAGACCTAGAGAAAGGTATAAACTGAGCAGTTCTACTTCACAGAGAACTCAGATATTAATGGAGCACAGAGCAATGATCAGAAGGAAAAGTGAAAGTAAACCAGCAGGGTTTTGGGGTTTTTTTTTTGTTTTTGTGGTTTGTTTTTTTCCCCCAGAAAGACCACCACCAAAATTTAGAGTAAGAGCACTTGAAAGAAGGGAGATTGAGAGACTTTTTCCCCAGAAAGAGCACCACAGAAATTAAGAGTAAGAGCACTTGAAAGAAGGGAAATTGAGAGACTTTCCTATTACACAGCGCTCAGAGGCTAGTAAATCAAATCACCAGTAGAGGAATATTAAGAAACACTGATATCTATTATGCACAGATTCTCTACTATATATTAATTCAAATTTTAAGACAGCCTTATCTGCACCGGGAACAGAAGATTCCTCTTTTGGTCTTCCACTAAGCAGTCTGCAATGCTCTAGCCAGGTCACTAATTAGCTTCTCTGCCACACCCAGTCTGGTTTTAACCGGACACCTTTAGGAACCTTCCAGTTCTTAGATATTAAAGATCCCTCAGCACTTCTGTGCCAATATTAAGCAGATTATTAAAGAACAGCTATACAAAATAGAAATGCAGTTATACTGGATCTTAAAAAACAGACAGTTTGCAAGGAACCAATTATAATTATTATATAATAACAGACCTAGAGAAAGGTATAAACTGAGCAGTTCTACTTCACAGAGAACTCAGATATTAATGGAGCACAGAGCAATGATCAGAAGGAAAAGTGAAAGTAAACCAGCAGGGTTTTGGGGTTTTTTTTTTGTTTTTGTTTCAAAAGCATGTATAGCATGCTTTTTATTTCAAAAGCATGTATAGCAACCAGTAAAACTATGATTTTACCATTCCTTCATTGTTTACAATCTTTCAGCAACCCCCGCACAATTCTCCCTAACTCTGGAAATAGTCGTGATAGCAAGAGTCACAAACTGCCTGCCTTTCATCATATCCGATGACTTTCTGTGTCGCGGTCGCACAAACACTCACACGGCTGAATTTCCTTGTGAAGAGGCTGCCTGAAGTCTGACGGTTTCTCTGTGATGGAGACAAGACAGGGCCATTATTCACCCTGCCAAAACGAAAACTCGCACGAGAGAAGCTGTGGCGCGCTTGGGAAGAGACGAGTCAGTATATAAAACTAATAAATAAACATTTCTAGTGCTGGAAAATGTTTTAAAGTTCCTTGCAGGGCCTGAATAACTTGAGGTTTGCACTATTAAACATTCCCTCGCCCTGATTTGGACTCCCCGCCCATCACTTTCCGAGGAGTCTGTTGTACTACGGATTCCTGACACTCTGTATTTTTCTCCTACCTGGTTACAGTGAAAGGTTTTTTATTGCCTGCTTAATTGTACTTGTTCCTAACAGAAGTGGTGCCATTACCCTGCGGTCCCCTCTGCTACCTAATGCAATGAAAGCACTAAAGATCACACCGGCAGCCCGCTGCTTCGGGGCTGTGGTTACAGGGTCAAATGGGGCTGACTTTTCTCCAACGTCCCGTTTTCCTGGCACTGTGAGAACAATAGGCTTCATTTATTGCTCTGCATGAACAGTATCAGATTAAGAGAACAGCCTGCTATTCCCAAGCACACGGGCAGATACGGTAAAGCGCGGCCGCGGTTACCATGTTTTTAATCCGCTTTGGACGTGCAAGGCTAACCCGCGATTCAGTTTCCGGTTTTACGCGTCCTTTCCGCTTGCCGAAATGGATGCGTATCCGTCTCCGCCCGCCGCATGTATATGATATGTTAATGAACGATTTAGTTATTCCCTCCGATACAGTAACGTGCGCCCAGATTATCGCCTTTTTAACCTGCTTATTTGCCGCGTCTTTAACCTGCATATTTACCGCCTACCCTGACCCTGGCGTTAGTGTGGTGTTCGGTCAGCTTCGTACCCGACAGCGCCATGAACAACTTGCATATTATTGCTCTGGCGCTATTTTTCATTTGGTTGAGAAGCGAAATGCTCGAATGAGAAACGCTCGAAATGCTCGGCAGATTGGAGAAGGCGAACAGGGGAGCCCAGCAGCAAGACCGGAGGAGGTATGTGGTATGTTTCGGTTGAACTGTACCATCCATCCATCTCTGGGCGTCTCTGAGGCTCCGGACATGGACGCCTCTACGGACGCCGGAGAGATGGGCGTCCGCTAGGCGTCCTGAGGCTCCGGGTCCAGCGGAGACATGGACGCCCATACGGATGCCCTATATGGACAGCCTATACGGACGGCTATACGGAACCTTCCTCCTGCATCTAGAATAAGGCTGTAGTAGACGCTGAAATAAGAACGCATAGCTGATTTAAGAATACAAACTTGAGAATACAGTGTTGCAGATCCATGCATGTACATCTCCCCCTAACTCATGCCCATGCTTCTTTTTTCAATCTGTATATATTTTCTGTTTTAAAATGTCACTGATTGTGTTTCACTTATATCTGCATTGAAATCAATTAAAAAAAAAAACTGAATAACATTGCTGTGAGTAAAGTTTGATAGTTAACTCTGAACAGTGGAGGAGGTTTATCTTTCCCTTTCTTGCCCCATTGCTCTGTTAAATAATTTTTATCTGCTGCCATTCAAACTGTACACCAGAGAGTCCACAGTGTGGCATATCCATGTATGTGTTGTTAAAGGATTTATATGTGTTCGTCTATTAATTTGAATTTCGTGTGTTTGCCTCTGTTGTATTCCATGCAGGCACAGCACCGGGCCATCGGCAGGCCAGGCCATCAGCAGGCCATCGGCAGGCCAGGACGTTTCATTCGCACATGGACAACTCTGTTTGGCATGTGTGAGCGAGATGTTGTCCGAACCTACCGGCTGAACTCACGGGCAATCTTGTTCCTCTATGAAGATCTGCGCTGCGAGCTAGATCCCCAGGCCAATCGCAACCATGCTGTGCCAGGGTTGACTAAACTTCTCGGTGCCTTAAATTTTTTTGGTACCGGAAGTTTTCAAAACCCCGTGAGTGTCGTTGCAGGTATGACACAGGCCTCCGTTCACGGGTGTTGAAGGCCCTGATGAAGCGGATGAGGAAGTACATCGTCTATCCTACGGATGCAGCTGGGCTGCAACAGATCCGCAGTGGGTTCATGGGTATTGCGGGGGTGCCGAACGTGTTGGGCGCTATCGACTGCACTCATATTGCGTTTACCCCCAAGTTGGATGAAGAGAGTGCGTTCCGGAATCGCAAGCACTTCCATTCCATGAATGTACAAGTGGTTTGCGATGCACGCCTTCGGATTCTAAATGTTGTAGCGAAGTATCCTGGGAGCTGCCATGACGCCTACATTCTCGCACATTCATCTCTGGGGACCCAATTCCCAGAGGGAAAGTACGGTGAGGGTTGGCTACTTGGTAAGTGACAATGGCTACTGCCTGGGATTCTATCTGTGATGTGTTCAGGGCTGGGGATATTCTGGATGATCGGTATACAGTTTTGTTTATGATGTCATGTTATGTTTATGATGTTTGGTGCTGCGAAGTTGTTTTTGATGCATTCGGGATTATTGATCCTATAGGTGATGGCGGCTATGGCTGCAAGCCCTGGTTGCTAACTCCACTCCAGTCCCCATGCACAGCAGCCGTCACAGTACTGTCTCAGCACAGTCAGCCATTCCCAAGCATAGTCAGAATTCACAGTCACAGTACTGTCAAGCACAGTCAGCCATATCTAAGCATGATCAGTAATCATAATCACAGTACTGTCAAGCACAGTCAGCCATACCCAAGCATGATCAGTAATCATAGTCACAGTACTGTCAAGCACAATCAGCCATACCCAAGCATGATCAGTAATCATAATCACAGTACTGTCAAGCACAGTCAGCCATACCCAAGCATGATCAGTAATCATAGTCACAGTATTGTCACAGCATAGTCAGCCTTTCCCAAGCATAGGCAGTAATCACAGTCACAGAACTGTCACAGCACAGTCAGCCATTCCCAAGCATAGTCAGAAATCACGTCACAGTACTGTCACAGCACAGTCAGCCATTCCCAAGCATAGTCAGAAATCACAGTCACAGAACTGTTATAGCACAGTCAGCCATTCCCAAGCATAGTCAGAAATCACGTCACAGTACTGTCACAGCACAGTCAGCCATTCCCAAGCATAGTCAGAAATCATGTCACAGTACTGTCACAGCACAGTCAGCCATTCCCAAGCATAATCAGTAATCATAGTCACAGTACTGTCACAGCACAGTCAACCATTACCAAGCATAGTCAGTAATCTCAGTCACAGTACTGTCACAGCACAGTCAGCCATTCCCAAGCATAGTCAGAAATCACTGTTAGGAGCGTGGATCCTTGGGCCAATGGGGGAGTTGGTACAACCAGTGGGGAGGAGACCCACGGGTGCCCGCCGTTGGCAGGCAAGGCTGGAGAAGCCTGAGACCCCGCTGGGGCTTCACCAATACCAGCCCTCTTTCCCCTCAGGTTGAGCCCTTGGGTACCAGGGCCAGCTGGACTTACGTGGGGACTCAGGCGATGAGTCTGAGGGTCTGAACGGATGACGTCTCTCAAGGTTAGGCAGGCGATGATCTTGGCAGGCAGCGTATCTCGTGGTCAGGCAGGCAAGGGTCTTGGCAGGCAGTGTGCCTCATGGTCAGGCAGGCAAGGATCTTGGCAGGCAGCAAATCTCGTGGTCAGGCAGGCAAGGGTCTTGGCAGGCAGCATATCTCGTGGACAGGCAGGCAAGGGTCTTGGCAGGCAGTGTGCCTCATGGTCAGGCAGGCAAGGATCTTGGCAGGCAGCAAATCTCGTGGTCAGGCAGGCAAGGGTCTTGGCAGGCAGCATATCTCGTGGACAGGCAGGCAAGGGTCTTGGTCCGAAGCAGACAGTAAATCAGGAACTCAGGAACAATGGAACGAAGCTTCCAAAGGCGAGTAGGAGCCAGGAATAACCAAGGCAAGGCCTGAGGAGCAGGCCTTGCCTTAAATAATCTGAGGCCTGGGAAGAGGAGTCCTGGCCCCTCCTGTGGTGGACCCTGAAAAGGGGTCAGCTGGGAGGCCCGAGTGGAGCCCGGCTGCGGCCTTGTCGGTGCGCAGGGTAGGCATGGGCGGCCCGGCGAGGAGGCAGTGCGGCAGGGCGTGCCTGTGGGGGTTCCCGGCCGCCACGAGGCTTCCGGTCTGGCAAAATGGAGGTGGCTGCACTGGTGAGGTAGGGGGCCGGTCGCGGGCCTCCGCTGCCGGTTCCCATAACAGTACCCCCTTTCCTAAGCCCTCCCCCAGGGGTTTGGGTTTCTTGGGGTGATCCTTGTGAAACTATTGAATTAACATTTTGTCGAGGATTGTTGATGGAAGGCTCCAGGAGTTCTCCTCTGGGCCAAAGCCCTCCATGAGAGCAGATACTCCCACCTTCGGCCCTTTTTCGAACGTCAAGGATCTCCCAGACTTGATAGGTGATTTCTTCTTCCTTGGCGGAGATTTGCGGGGTTTCGGGGGGGTTTTCTGGAGAGCCAAGACAGTACCAGGGGCTTCAGCAGGGAGGTGTGGAAGGCATTGTGAATTTTGAGGATGGACGGGAGATGGAGTTGGTAGGTCACTGACCCCAGTTGCCAGAGAATGGAGAATGGCCCAATATAGCGAGATGCGAGGTGCACTGATGGAACCCTCAGGCGAATGAAGCAAGTGCTGAGTCAGACCTTCTGTCCTGGACGGTACTGGGGGGGGGGGGGGGGCAGGTCGGTGATGATGGTCAGCAAATGTTTTGGCCGAGTTGCCTGCCTTTTGAAGCAATTTGCATTCTTGAGTCCAAAGTCCTCTCAAATTCTTGGCTGTCATCTGGGCAGTGGGAGAAGGAACAGATAGAGGCAAAGGTAATGGAGAGAGTGGGTTGCTTGCCGTAGATGATTTGGAACAGAGAGGCTCCCAGTGGCAAATGCAAGAGGTGTGAGTTGTGTGAAAACTCGGCCCACGGGAGCAAATTGGCCCAGTCATCATGGTGAGCATTAACGTACATCCGGAGGAATTGTTTAAGGGCCCGGTTGGTCCGCTCTGCTTGGCCGCTTGTGGGTGGTATGCCGAGGTAAAGTCCAGTGTGATGTGGAAACTTTTGCAAAGACTCTGCCAATATTTGGCAGTAAACTGAGGACCACGATCTGAAGTGATGTGCTGCGGGAGACTATGGAGTCGAAAGACGTGCTGCACAAATAATTGTGCTAGTCGGGGAGCTGACGAGAGGCTGGGCAGGGCGGCAAAGTGTGCCATTTTTTAAAAGCGGTCAACAGTGACACAGATCACGGTATTCCACCAGGAAATCTGTCGACAGATGTGTCCAGGGTTCGCTGGGTGCTGGAAAGGGTTACAGCAGACCCCATGATATGCCTGTCAGCGACTTCTGCTGGGTGCAGGTCAGGCACAAGGCTACATATGCGATAATGTCTTGGTTATACTGGGCCACCAGTAGAACTGTTGCAGTCGAGCCAAGGTCCTCGCCCATCCAGGTTGCCCGGTGGAACGAGAGTCGTGTCCCCAGGTCAGTACACGGTCTCGGAGTCTGCGTGGTACAACCGTCTTCCCTGGTGGGATTGTTTGTGCTGTCGCAACGATAACCCGTGCCGGGTCAATGATGTGTTTCGCTGGTTTGGGTTGCTCTTCGGTTGAAAATGAGCGAGAGAGAGCACTGCACGCTCATTATTGGATGCTGGCAGGTAGCGCAGGTCAAAATCGAAGTGAGTTGAGGAAAAGGGTCCAGCGGGGCCTGGCAGGGTTGAAGCGTTGAGCCTGTTGCAGATGTTCCAAATTTTTATGATCCATATAGACCGTTATGCGGTGCTTGGCACCCTCCAGCCACTGGCGCCATTCTTCAAATGCAAGCTTAATGGCCAGGAGTTGTTTGTCGCCAATGGTATAGTTCCGCTGGGCTGGAGTGACTCCTTCCGATGAAGTGTTGTTATTGTTTGTAAGGTTTTGGGTGGACCCTTTGACACTGTGGCAGCTGACCACACACACAGGGGGAAGTCCCGTGAGGGGCCACAGGTCAGGCTCAGCTTTGGGACACACAACACAGAGTTATATCTTTTATTAGACAGAGTTGAGAAGCCACGGAGGTGGCAAGTTAGTGTAGTAGAGATGAAGCCCGGCTGGGCTTAGGGTTCCTCAGGATACTGGAACAGCGATTCCCTCTATGGCTGTGCTGTAGTGGAGAAAACTGAGATAGTGAGTACAGTGGAGCATACACAGAGTTCTGGTATGGAGCCTCGTTGGTAAAGTTACTCACACAGCGGTTTCTCCCAGAAGGTGACACAGAAGCTGGAATAGAGGCAGGCCCTCGAGGAGTGAGTACCTGGTTCCAGGGAACAGCTCTGAGGAAATAAAGTTGGTAACTCACTGATGATGTAGGCAGCGGTTTCTTCCAAGCAGAAGTGATAAGTTCAGGCAGCGAGTCAGGGAACATGGGCCTTTGAGAAGCGAGTACCGGTTCCTGATAGCGACCTGCAAGAAATGAGAGAGGCTCCCGAGAAGCGGGTACCCCGTTAGGATAAAGTCCAAAAGTTGGAGAGGCAGAGTAGCTAGCAGGGATGTGCAGAGCAAAATTTTATGTTCATATTTCTTATGTCCGAAAGGGGGTCCCACTTGCGGCCAATATGGACATAAAAAAAATCCAATGAGTTGGGTATATGTACATATGTGCAAAAAAAAAATTTAAACCCCCTCACCCTCCTTAATCCCCCCCCCCCGACTTACCACAACTCCCTGGTGATGGAGCGAGGAGTGAGGACGCCATTTCTGCAATCCTTGGCGAGAAGCATGTGACGTCGGCGGCACGTCGAGTGACGCCGGCGTCACGTGATTCCGGCGAGTTCGCGCCGGACGGCTCGTTTCGGCCCAAAAAGAACTTTTGGCCAGCTTGGGGGGGTCAGGAGGCCCCCCCAAGCTGGCCAAAAGTTCTTTTTGGGCCGAACGAGCCGTCCGGCGCGAACTCGCCGGCGTCACTCGACGTGCCGCCGACGTCACATGCTTCTCGCCAAGGATTGCAGAAATGGCGTCCTCACTCCTCCACCAGGGAGTTGTGGTAAGTCGGGGGGGGGGGGGGGGGATTAAGGAGGGTGAGGGGGTTTATATTTTTATTTTGGCTCAACAATCGCAATTTCCCACATATCCAACATATCTAGTTGGATATGTGGGAAATCCAATCGTTTATGTCGAATCAATTTTTTAAGTTAAAAAAAAATATGAGTAGCGTTTTACTAATGTGGTCAATCCGAATGCACACCCCTAGTAGCTAGGTATGGAGAGCGAATCCCATCCATAAGGATTCCCTTGCTAACTCGATTAGCTAGCAAAAGTGTAGGCTTTTGTATCCGGGATGCATGACATCATCACAGGGGGACGCCCCTGAGGTTCGCACCAAAGAGAGAATAAGAAGCAGGGCTGCGCAGTGCGCGCGCCCTATGGTACCTGGACAACATGGCGGGATGCAGCGCCCAAGCTGGACCAGGGATGCCGGAAAGGACAGCAGGCAGACGCTGTGGCAGCCAGACGTCCATCAGCTGCGGGATGAGTTGCAAAAAAGGTAAGGTGGGCGGAGTGGAGACGTCGGGCAGCGACAGATGTAACAAGTGTCCACTTCAACAATGAAGGGAAGCCTACGGTCTGGATGGCGAAGACAGGTCAGTGCAGGAAGGCGTCTTTAAGGCCCTGGAAGGTGTCCAGGGCTTCAACCGACCAGTCTTTTATGGGAGCTCCCTTACGTGTTAAGGCGGTCAGAGGAGCAGCCAGTTGGGAGTAATTCTTGATTAAACTCTGATAGTAATTGACAAACCCCAAGAACCGTTGGAGACCGTGTAACCCCATGGGTCGTGGCCAGTCCTTGATACCCTTGAGTTTAGCGGGGTCCATACTAAAGCTGCGGTTGGACACAATGTACCCCAGAAAAGGCAGGGAGGTCTTTTCAAAGAAGCATTTCTCCAGCTTGGCGTACAGGTTGTTCTCTCGCAGTCATTGCAATACTCGTCAGACGTCCTGGCGATGGGTTTGCAGGTTCTTAGAGTAGATCAGGATGTCGTCTAGGTATACAACTACGCAGGCATACAGAAGGTCTCAGAGGATCTTGTTCATAAGTTTCTGGAAGACGGCAGAGGCGTTACAGAGGCCAACGGTATGACCAAGTATTCATAGTGATCATCCCTGGTGTTGAACGCTGTCTTTTATTCATCGCCCTCTTTGATCCAGACAAGATTGTATGCCCCTCGGAGGTCCAATTTAGAGAACACTCGGGCCCCCTGTAATCGGTCGAATAGCTCGGTTATCAGAGGCAGTGGGTACCGGTCCTTCACCATGATAGCGTTTAGACCCCGGTAGTCTCTACATGGGCGAAGGGAGCCATTCTTCTTCCCCCAGGGAAAAGAAGCTGGCTCCAGTCAGAGAGTTGGAATGGCGGATTAAGCCCTTCTGTAGGTTCTCCTGGATGTAGTCGGACATAGCTTGTGTTTCGGGCGCGGACAATCGTGCAGTCAAACTCCTGATGAGGAGACAAGGTGTTGGCCGTCTTTTTCGAGAATACATCGGCGTATTGAGCGTATTGCAGAAGAAGTCCCTTGGGGCCATCGGAGCCATTGCTGCTGGAGGTGTCCATGGTCACAAGGATGCATCTCTGGTGACAGGAGGGACCCCATTGGTCGAGTCGCAGGGATGTCCAATCGAAGCGCGGATTGTGTCGCTGCAGCCAAGAGATTCCCAGGACCACCGGGTGAATGGCCTTCCGGATAATGTAAAAAGAGATTCGTTCCTGATGGCAAGGTTCGATATGACATTCCAGGGGAATGGTCATGTGTGTGACCCGCCCTGGCAGAGGATCCCCGTGGATCAAGGAAAGCGTAAGCGGGACAGGGCAAGGTCGCGTGGGAATTAGCAACTGGTCCACGATCTCTTGCATGAGGAAGTTTCCTCCGGCCCCCCGAATCTACCAACGCTAGGGTCAACAAGTCACGGCCTCGTATGACAAGAGTCACCGGCAAAGTCAGTGTGGGAACTGGTGAAGTCAGGCCTAGGGACACTCCCTCAGTGAACCCTAGGCCCTGGAGTTTGACTGCCACACAGGGCACTGGGCCAGGAGGTGCCCTGAGGTCCCGCAATATAAGCAGTCCGGCCTGCTGACGTCTTTGGCATTCTTTGGGAGATAACAGTCCACGGCCCAGCTGCATGGGTTCCTCAGTCGGTCCTTCCATGGAAGCCTGCGGATGAGAACCGGGCGAGGATGGGTGCAGTCGACTGGGCCCGTTGGAGCGTCGTCTGACACCGACTATTTCAAGGGACCTTTCCCGGAGGCAGCGGTCAATTCTGCCCGCTAAATAAATCAGTGCGTCCAGAGACGCAGGAAGATCACGGGCTGCTAGCTCATCTTTAATTTTGGGCGAGAAACCGTCCAAACAGATGGCGCGGAGGCAAGGCTCCTCCCAATGGAGCTTTGTGGATAATGTCCGAAACTCCAAGGTGTAGTCCATCAGAGAGCATCCGCCCTGCCGGATGTGTAAGAGCTCTGTACTGGCTTGATTCTGCCGACCAGGGCTTTCAAACACGGCCTGGAAACGTTCCAATAACCCTGGGAGGTTCAGTAGAAGTGGGTCTAAGCGTTCCCATAAGAGCAATGCCTAGGCCAGAGCGTTTCCTTCCAGCAACGACAGGATATAAGTCGTTTTGGTCAGGCCATCTGGGAAGAGAGCGGATTGCAGGCAGAAGTGCATATTACACTGGTTGAGAAACCCACGGCACTGCTGTGGGTCGCCCGCGTAGTGTGGTGGAGCCAGTAAAGGAATTACCAGGAGAGGAGCCGGGGCCACCACTGCGGAGCCAGGTGCGGTAGGAACTTGAGTGGAGGTGGAGGCCACTGAGTCCAAGCGGGCGTCGAGGCGCTTCACAGACACTGCCAAGGATTCCAGGACCTTTTGTTGCTCGAGGATTTTTTCTGCGAGTCCTGGAATCGCCTGTAGTGCGGAAGCCTCTGCCGGATCCATGGCCTTGGCTAGCTGTTAGGAGCATGAATCCTGAGCCGATGGGAGTTGGTACCACCAGTGGGGAGGAGACCCACGGGTGCCCGCCGTCGGCAGCGAGGCTGGAGAAGCCTGAGATCCCGCTGGGGCTTCACCAATACCAGCCCTCGTTCCCCTCAGGTTGACCCCTTGGGTACCGGGGCCGGCTGGACTTACGTGGAGGCTCAGGCGACGAGTCTGAGGGTCTGAATGGATGACGTCTCTTGAGATCAGGCAGGCGAGGATCTTGGCAGGCAGCGTATCTCGTGGTCAGGCAAGCAAGGTTCTTGGTCCGAAGCAGGCAGTAGATCAGGAACTCAGGAACAATGGAACAAAGCTTCCAAAGGCGAGCAGGAGCCAGGTGTAACCAAGGCAAGGCCTGAGGAGCAGGCCTTGCCTTAAATAGTCTGAGGCCTGGGAGGAGGAGTCCTGACCCTCCCGCAGTGGACCCTGAAAAGGGGTCACGTGGCGTGTGCATGCACTCGCGCCTGGGAACCCAAGGGACAGCTGGGAGGCCTGAGCAAAGCCTGGCTGTGGCCTGGTCGGCGTGCCATGAGGCTTCCGGATCTGGCAAGACAGAGGCAGCTGCGCTGGTGAGTGCACAGTCAGCCATTCCCAAGCACACTCAGCCATTCCCAAGCACAGTCACAGTACTATCACAGCACAGCCATTCCCAACCATAGTCAGTAATCACAGTCACAGTACTGTCACAGCACAGTCAGCCATTCCCAAGCATAGTCAGACATCACAGTCACAGTACAGTCAGCTATTCCCAAGCATAGCCAGAAATCACTGTCACAGTACTGTCACAGCACAGTCAGCCATTCACAAGGATAGTCAGAAATCACATCACGGTTCTGTTACAGCACCGTCAGCCATTCCCAAGCATAGTCAGTAATCACAGTCACAGTACTGTCAGCCATTTCCAAGCATAATCGGTATTCATAGTCACATTACTGTCACAGCAGTCAGCCATTCCCAAGAATAGTCAGTAAACATCACAATATTGTCACAGCACAGTCAACCATTCCCAAGCATAGTCAGTAATCTCAGTCATAGTACTGTCAGCCATTCCCAAGCATAGTCAGTAAACATCACAGTATTGTCACAGCACAGTCAACCATTCCCAAGCATAGTCAGTAATCTCAGTCATAGTACTGTCAGCCATTCCCAAGAATAGTCAGTAAACACCACAATATTGTCACAGCACAGTCAACCATTCCCAAGCATAGTCAGTAATCTCAGTCACAGTATTGTCAGCCACTCCCAAGCATAGTCAGTAATCACAGTCACAGCACAGTCAGCCTTTCCCAAGCATAGTCAGTAATCACAGTCACAGTACTGTCAGCCATTTCCAAGCATAATCGGTATTCATAGTTACATTACTGTCACAGCAGTCAGCCATTCCCAAGAATAGTCAGTAAACATCACAATATTGTCACAGCACAGTCAACCATTCCCAAGCATAGTCAGTAATCTCAGTCATAGTACTGTCAGCCATTCCCAAGCATAGTCAGTAAACATCACAGTATTGTCACAGCACAGTCAACCATTCCCAAGCATAGTCAGTAATCTCATTCATAGTACTGTCAGCCATTCCCAAGAATAGTCAGTAAACATCACAATATTGTCACAGCACAGTCAACCATTCCCAAGCATAGTCAGTAATCTCAGTCACAGTATTGTCAGCCACTCCCAAGCATAGTCAGTAATCACAGTCATAGTACTGTCAGCCATTCCCAAGCATAGTCAGTAAACATCACAATATTGTCACAGCACAGTCAACCATTCCCAAGCATAGTCAGTAATCTCAGTCATAGTACTGTCAGCCATTCCCAAGCATAGTCAGTAAACATCACAGTATTGTCACAGCACAGTCAACCATTCCCAAGCATAGTCAGTAATCTCAGTCACAGTATTGTCAGCCACTCCCAAGCATAGTCAGTAATCACAGTCACAGCATAGTCAGCCACTCCCAAGCATAGTCAGTAATCTCAGTCACAGTATTGTCAGCCACTCCCAAGCATAGTCAGTAATCACAGTCACAGCACAGTCAGTAATCACAGTCACAGCACAGTCAGCCATTCCCAAGCATAGTCAGTAATCTCAGTCACAGTATTGTCAGCCACTCCCAAGCATAGTCAGTAATCACAGTCACAGCACAGTCAGCCTTTCCCAAGCATAATCAGAAATCATAGGAGAAAAAAAGGAGTAACTGGAGTTTTTTTTGTTGGGAGCCATGGAAGTCAGCAAGGGTTTGTATCCTGTCCTGGGGTTCCAGTGTGACCCATGGAAGAGAGGGGGACAACTCAAGAAGATCTCACAGCCAGAGAGCAATGGGATGACTGGTCCTGGTTAGCCAGTAAAGTGTGAGTCACTGAGAGTGGAAAAAGGGGATTCTGAAGATTTCTTGTTTGGGCTGAAGGAACAAGAGCCTTGGTGGGATTTTCTGTGATCCTAATGTGAGGAACAGAACTTAAGCAACATAAGATCTATATTAGCAGACGTGATTGTGTAATGGAAATGGACCCTTGTACTGTGACATGGTTGATGTAGGCCTATGCCGACAGCTGGTGGGCACTCCCTAGGCTGGGAGACATAGAAACATAGAAATGACGGCAGAAGAAGACCAACCGGTCCATCCAGTCTGCCCAGCAAGCTTCACACATTTGTTCTCATACTTAACTGTTTCTCTTGGCTCTTAGTAACCTTATGTTCTAATTCCCTTTTCACCCCCACCATTAATGTAGAGAGCAGTGCTGGAGCTGCTTCCAAGTGAAATATTAAGTTTGATTAGTTGGGTAAGCGGCAGCATAGCTCTCTGCCATGAAGCAGAGGGCAATGCTGGAAATGTGTGAAGTATCAGTTTTTCTTTTCCCCTGTCATTGAAGCAAGGAGTCATGCCGGACATGCACCGAAAGTGAAGAATGCCTTGAAAGTCACATTAACTATCATCAAATATTGAAAAGCCTAATAATTGGTAATACCTATAAGCCCATGAACCCATCCCTGTTTTTTTTTCTTTTTTTTCTTTTCTTTTTTTAATTGGGAGATGGATGCCCTTCATCCTTCTACTCTGTGAAGGTGGACACCTACCACCGGCCACTGGCATCCCGCTCCGTTAATGCCTCTGTGGCTACTGCCGCTCCATGCAGTGTTTTACTACCTGCTCTTTATATGCGTCCTCTAGAACTGATGGATCCCATCCCTGGGTTT
The DNA here is from genome assembly GCF_901001135.1 of Rhinatrema bivittatum. Classification (NCBI taxonomy): domain Eukaryota; kingdom Metazoa; phylum Chordata; class Amphibia; order Gymnophiona; family Rhinatrematidae; genus Rhinatrema; species Rhinatrema bivittatum. The sequence continues at coordinate 72,030,709 of NC_042628.1, read as the reverse complement.
TTTTATTATTTATTTAATTGGGAGATGACAGCCCTCCATCCTTCCGCTCCGTGAAGGTGGACACCTACCACTGGCCACTGGCATCCCGCTCCGTGAATGCCTCTGTGGCTACTGCCGCTCTGTGCAGTATTTTACTACCTGCTCTTTATATGGACACCTACCACTGGCCACTGGCATCCCGCTCCGTGAATGCCTCTGTGGCTACTGCCGCTCCGTGCAGTATTTTACTACCTGCTCTTTATATGTGTCCTCTAGACCTGATGGATCCCATCCCTGTTTTGTTTTTTGTTTTTGTTTTTTATTTAATTGGGAGATGACAGCCCTACATCCTTCCGCTCCATGAAGGTGGACACCTACCACTGGCCACTGGCATCCCGCTCCGTGAATGCCTCTGTGGCTACTGCCGCTCCGTGCAGTATTTTACTACCTGCTCTTTATATGCGTCCTCTGGACCTGATGGATCCACAATATTTATCCCATGCCCCTTTGAAGTGCTTCACAGTTTTGGACTTCACCACTTCCTCCGGAAGGGCATTCCAGGCATCCACCACTCTCTCCGTGAAGAAATTCTTCCTGACATTGGTTCTTAGTCTTCCTCCTTGGAGCCTCAGCTCGTGACCTCTGGTTCTGCTGATTTTTTTCTGTTGGAAAAGGTTTGTCATTGTCTTTGGATCGTTAAAGTTTTTCAAGTATCTGAAAGTTTGAATCATATCACCCCTGCTCCTCCTTTCCTCCAGGGTGTACATATTTAGATTCTTCAATCTCTCCTCGTATGTCAACCGATGAAGACCCTCCACCTTCCTGGTCGCCCTTCTCTGTACCGCCTCCAACTTGTCCTTGTCTCTTTGTAGATACGGTCTCCAGAACTGAACACAGTACTCCAGGTGAGGCCTCACCAAGGACCTGTACAAGGGGATAATCACTTCCCTTTTCTTACTCGATATTCCTCTCTATGCATCCCAGCATTCTTCTGGCTTTTGCTATCGCCTTGTCGCATTGTTTCGCAGACTTCACATCATTAGACACTATCACCCCAAGGTCCCTCTCCTGCTCCGTGCACATCAGCCTTTCCCCCCCCATCGAATACAGTTCATTCGGATTTCCACTCCCCAAATGCATGACTTTGCACTTCTTGGCATTGAATTTCAGCTGCCATATCTTCGACCACTCTTCCAGCTTCCTTAAATCCCGTCTCATTCTCTCCACTCCTTCCGAAGTCCAGACAGCTGGACTTTCACCTATACCAGCCCAGTTCCCTGCAGGTTGGGCCTCTGACAGCAGGACTTAGGCGATAGTCCCACCGGGCAGTCAGAAAAAGAGAGTCCAGGACTAGGCGGAGGTCAGGGTAGGCAGCGATCAGTTAACACAGTCGGGTCAGGGCAGGCAATGAGCAAAGCATAGTCACGGTCTGTGGCAAAGGTCAGTGGCAGGCAGCAGGGAAGAAAGTAGTCTGGGTCCGAAGAAGAGGTCAATACCAGTCAGGCAAGCAAAAGCCTGGGATGGGCAAGGCTAGAAGTAAGGCAAGGCAGATTGGAAGAGACAGGGCAGGCTGGACAAAGCAGTGCAGGATCTGGAGCGCTTCAGGAGAGCAACATGCACTGCCAATGCAGGAGGCGCTAGCTGGAAGCGCGGCTGGGGTTTAAATCCCCAGCCAACGCTGACATCATCTCCGGCGCCCTGACTATTTTCCCACCGTGGAGCCTTTATCTGTGGGTGAGTGCCTATCGAACATGTGGGGCAGACAGGATGGTGGCCTCCAGCCATGGCAGAGGAGTGTGCAGCATCTGCAGCCATTTGTGGGCCCAAACTGTAGCTGGCCAAACGTTGATATTGAAAGAAATCTCTTCTGTTCTTGAATTGGATTTCTCTGCACTACGGTGTGATTCTATCTCTGCTGGTTTTTTTGGGTTTTTTTTTTAATTTTTTAGTAAACTCTAATTCTGTTTTGAACAAACCTTCTTGGTGTGGACTGTTTATTTTTGGATGGTGGATCTCTTAGTAGTCCTGCAGGTTGAATCCAGATCCTAAATCACAGAACCCGTGTCCTCATCCCTGCAACGAGAGCTCCAGTGCTCTGTAAGGCATGGACGTGTGATCTTCTTCCCTGGGGAGGGGTTGCAGGTTACAGGAGCCTAAATGTTCTGTCCTTATCATGTATTCCTAACCAGAGGATGATTTTTGTACTCCTAACATGTTTTGTGTGAACCTCCCTGTACTGAGGAGTAATACCTAATGTCTTGATCAATTTGAGATTAACGTGGAGGAGTTTTAATATGACTGCACAGTTTTACTTGTTGCAGGGCTGGATATAAGTTGGGTATGCCCCTAGGCAATGGGGATGTGTTAGTCGTTCACCGCCCCCTCATTGCACCTGCTCAAATCTTTCCATCTTAGGGTAGGCGTTACACCCCCCCCCCCCCCCCCCCCCCCCCACACACACACCTCTGTGCCAGCTGCGCAGCAACAGCTGGAGAAATTCATTGCAGGGCTTTGTGCTGCCATTGCATTCTGACAGGCCCTGCAGCGTCCTGCCCCCTGCTCCCCTATGTGCGTCCTGTTACCATGGAAACCCATGCAAGGGTTGGGGTCTGCTGCAAGGCCTATCAGCCCACAACAGCTGCAAGAAGCCATAGGCTGAATTTCTCTAATTCTGGGGCAGACCCAGATACTGGAAAGTAAATAAGATGGATGGGGAGATCTGCACCCATGTTTGCTTCATGATGATGATGATGATGATACCTCTGAAGTTCCTTTGTCTTGTTTAGTTTCTTTTCAGCGGCGTGTGTCTGTCAGTCACAGATGATGTTACCCATCAATCAAGGGTCATGTTGCTTGCACTCTGAACAGAGTTCCTGTGACTCTCCACCCAGAATTTGTTGTGGCTTTGAAAAGAGATGTATCTGCAATTCTTTTGGTAAAATGGGAATAGCAGGAGAGTGATCTTGCAATGCTGCATGTTCACAGTGCTTTATTTTATTTATTTATTTTATATATCGGCATTCTCCCAGGACAAGCAGGATGGTAGTCCTCACATATGGGTGACATCATCGGATGGAGCCCTGTCACGGAACACTTTTGTCAAAGTTTCTAGAACTTTGACTGGCACACTGAGCATGCCCAGCATGCCACTAACCCTTAGCCACAAGGGGTCCCCCTTCAGTCTCTTTTTTTCCGTGCAGCAGTTGCCTCATGGTTCTTAGGAGCTCTGTGAGAATTTCTCATAATTTTTCCTCACGGACCTTTTTTGAATATTTCTTTAAAATTTTTCCCTGTCCCAGGGTAAAATCGTGTATTGACCTCTGCTAATGTTCCGGTAAGTTTACCACGTTTGTTGTGGTCGGTTCCCGGCGGTGTTCTTATTGGTGCCCGACAACCACCGACCGTGCGCCGCCCACTTTTTCATTATGGCGACCGGGTTTCGGAAGTGCCCCAAGTGTCTGAGGACTATGTCCATAATGGACCCTCATGAGGTCTGCGTTTTATGCCTTGGGCCTTTCCATGACGTCTAACGTTGCACTCGTTGTGCTCATATGACCCCTAAAGGCCGCCGCGCCTGCCTGGAGAAGATGGAGCACTTGTTTGCCTCAAAGGGCTCGTCTCCATCGACTACAGTTAAAAGCGCACTGAATCGGAAGATTTCCTCGTCTTCGACCCCTTCTCCATCGATGTCTCAACAGCATCGAGAAAACGGTGGCTGTCCATCACTGGCATCATCCCATTTGAAGACTTCAGCATCCTCGTCCTTGGCACCAGAGAAGGACCGGGCTGAGCATCGCAAGAAGCATCGTCATCAGCACCGACGCGAATCTTCATTCGGTGCCAGCACCAACAAGGCAGCAGTATCGACCTCGACCGAGGCACCTTCTAAAAAGTCCCAGGAAGAGGAGCCCCCATTCTTCTCTGGACTTGGGACTCCGAGGCGTTTCCCACCTACAGCGGCGCTGATACTCCACAAATTTCTGTGGACCCTCTGGCAATGCCTAGCCAGCCTCCAATCCCGGGCGCCGTGTTACCTATGACAGCCTTCCGGGAGGAATTGGACCGGATGGTCCAAGAAGCAGTACTTCAGGCCCTTCGGGGCTTCCAGTCACCACTGGCGCCAGCCCCCATACTGACACTCAATCCGGTGCCTGTTATTTTTGCTCCGCTCCTCGAGCGTTTGGACTCCCTGATCGGTGCCTTTCCATTGGTGCCCATACCGTCAGGATCATCGGTGCCTTCCCAGCCATCGATTCCTCCTCCAGCATCGATCCCAATTCCTGTGTCTTCGAATGATGAAGATGCGGACCGTGACTCCTCTCCTCTCTGGGAACTACCAATGCCGGAGCTGATTCCTGGACCATTGGGCTTAGCTGTCCCTCGACGTCCATCGAAGACCCTGATGCCATCGGTGCCATCGCCACCGTCCTCGGTGCCACCACCATCAATCTTGATGCCTCATCATTTTCCATCTGTGCCACCCTCTCATCCAACAGGACTTGGACTTCTGCCTCCATCTGAAGGGCCGCGGGGTGAAGGAGACCCATCATATGACCCTTGGGGGACGATTCCTCTGACTCTCAAGCTTCTGAAAACCTTTTGTCAGAGCCTTCACCCCCGGAAGAAAGGCGCCACTCCCCTCCGGAGGACCTCTCCTTCGCTAGTTTTATCAAAGAGATGTCCAAAACCATTCCTTTTAAATTGCAAACAGAGGAAGATGCCAGACATAAAATGCTGGAGGTGCTTCAATTCGTGGATGCCCCTAAAGAGGTAATGGCAATTCCAGTCCACAAAGTTCTGCTTGACCTCTTACACCGTATCTGGAGCACCTTGGAACTGTTCCTCCAGTCAACAGGAAAACTAACGCCACATACCTGGTTCAGGAAACCCCAGGTTTTCAAAAGACCCAATTACCCCACCAATCAGTAGTGGTGGAATCCGCCCAAAAGAAGGCTAAGAGATCTCGACCCCACTCTTCTGCCCTGCCTGGCAAGGAACAGAAGTCATTGAATGCTTTAGGCTGCAGAGTTTTCCAGGGATCCATGCTGATGGCCCGTATAGCAGCCTACCAGCTTTACATGACACAATACACCAGAAATCTCTGGAAACAAGTCCAAGACTTCTCAGAAACCCTACCTGAAGAATTCCAGGAAGGATTGTCTTCCATCCTCCAAAAGGGATTTGAAGCTGGAAAACATGAAGTCAGGGCAGCATATGATGTCTTCAACACTGCTTCCAGAGTATCAGCAGCCGGAATTAGCGTCAGGCGCTGGGCTTGGCTAAAAGCTTCTGATTTATGCCAGGAAGGTCAGAATAGGTTAGCAGACCTTCCCTGCATAGGGGACAATTTGTTTGGTGACAAAATTCAAGAGGCAGTGTTGCAACTCAAAGACCACCATGAAACCTTGCGCCAATTGTCTACTGTTCCCTCAGATTTCTTGTCCACAGCCAAAAGAGGATTCAGATGAGACACCAGAAAACTGACCTATAGGCCACGTAGGTACTACCCTGTGCTAGACTGACCAGACCCTCTCACAGAGGCCAACCTCATCAGCAAAGACCCCCCCAAGGCTCAACCAGCCCCCCAGACTGGTCTTGCAGAGGGTTTTTGACTCCCACCTCGAAAGCAGCAGTCAACCCTCCTCCCCAATCACTTTTTCCATGGGAGGGTGCCTGTGCCACTTTGCCACCTTGCCACCAAATGGCCCACAATCACTACCGACCAATGGGTCCTTTCTATAGTAGCCCACAGTTATCATCTGAATTTCCTTACAATACCCTCAGACTCTCCACCACATCCGGCATGGAGTCTAACCGACCACACTCCATTCCTCGAGGCAGAGCTCTCTATCCTCCTACAGTGCAAAGCCATGGAACCGGTTCTTCGAATGCAGCGAGGAAGAGGGTTCTACTCCCTATATTTTCTGATTCCAAATAAATCCAGTGGCATACGCCCCATCTTGGACCTCCGTACCCTAAACAAACATCTTCGCAAGGAGAAATTCAGGATCGTTACCTTGGGTTCCATGCTCTCTCTCCTGCTAAAGGGAGATTGGTTCTGCTCTCTAGATCTTCAGGAGGCTTGTGCCCAATATAGCAATATCCCCTCCTCATTGAAAATATCTCAGATTCATAGTAGGTCATAGACATATCCAATACAGAGTGCTGCCATTCGGCCTGGCATCAGCATCCTGAGTATTCACGAAATGTCTGGCAGTCATGGCAGCGTACTTGAGACAGCACAGTATCCATGTCTACCCATATTTAGATGACTGGCTACTCAGGAGTCCATCCAGGGAAGGAGTGCTTCAATCCCTGCATCTTACCATACAACTGCTACAGTCGTTGGTATTTCTCATACCCCAAATCTCATCTGACTCCGTCACGCACCCTTTCATTCATCGGAGCAGATCTAAACATCATTCAAGCCAGAGCGTTCCTTCCAAGGGACCGAGCACGCACACTGTCAACCTTGGCCAAAGCAGTACAGACTCGTCAGACAACTTCAGCTCGTCAACTGCTAACCCTGCTGGGACACATGGTGTCTACAGTTCACGTTACCACAATGGCTCAATTAGCCATGAGAGTAACACAATGGAGTTTAAAGTCCCAGTGGTCCCAATCAAACCAAGATCTGTCACAGATTGTCCACGTAACCAGCCAGCTTCGCCACTCATTGGCTTGGTGGATACAGGAATCCAATCACCAGATTGGACTACCCTTCCAACCACCAAATCCTCAGATTACGTTGACTATGGATGCCTCCAACCTTGGTTGGGGAGCCCATGTCAACGAATTACAAACCCAGGGAACCTGGACCAGGGTGGAAGTGAAGCACCAGATAAACTTTCTGGAGCTCCGGGCGATACGATATGCCCTATTCGCTTTTCAGGATTGCCTATCCAACAAGGTAATCCTAATTCAAATAGACAACCAGATAGCAATGTGGCATCTCAACAAGCAAGGGGGCACAGGCTCTTACCTGCTATGCCAGGAGGTGGCGCAGATCTGGGCCTGGGATCTCTCACATTCCATGCTGCTGAAAGCAATCTACCTGGCAGGCATAAACAATATGATGGCAGACCGTCTCTGCCGGACCTTTCATCCTCATGAATGGGCCCTAGATCCCAATGTAGCAAACAGAATTTTCCACCAGTGGGGTCGCCCGCACATCGACCTCTTTGCATCATTTCACAACCACAAAGTAGACTACTTCTACTCTCTACCCCTCAGCCGCAAGACATCACCAATGGATGCCTTCGCCCACTCATGGAGCACAGGTCTTCTATATGCATACCCTCCTATTCCACTCATCAGCAAGACTCTCATGAAGTTACGACAAGACTGGGGCACAATGATCCTCATAGCCCCATACTGGCCACAACAAGTTTGGTTTCCCATTCTACGCGACCTCTCAGTCCAGCAACCAATTCGCCTGGACACAGCACCAAATCTAATAATGCAGAACGACAGACTGTTGCGTCATCCGAACCTCCAGTCTCTGTCTGACGGCATGGATGTTGAAAGGTTGATTCTGCAATCCCTTAACCTTTCTAGCGATGTGTCCCAGGTCCTCGTAGCTTCATAGAAGCCTTCTACTAGGAAATCTTCCCATTCAAAGTGGAACAGATTCTCCTTGTGGTGCACGACAAAGGGAATAGATCCTTTTTCCTGCTCCACAACAAGGTTCCTGGACTACCTCTGGCACCTCTCGGAGTCTGGCCTACAAATCTTCTCCATCCGAGTACATATAAGTGCCATAGCCGCTTACCATAAAGGTATAGGAGATACCCCAATTTCTGCGCAACCCCTTGTAGGGCACTTTATGAGAGGCTTGCTGCAACTGAAGCCTCCATTGCGTCCCCCATGTGCGGCCTGGGACCTCAATGTTGTGCTAGCACAGCTCATGTGACTCCGTTCGAGCCACTACACTCCTGCGAGCTCCAACATCTCACTTGGAAAATGATCTTTCTAGTGGCAATAACATCAGCTCGCAGAGTCAGTGAGCTCCAGGCACTGGTAACGTACCCACCTTATACAAGATTTCTCCACGACCGTGTGGTGATCCGCAGTCACCCTAAATTTTTGCCAAAGGTAGTGTCTGATTTCCACTTAAATCAATCCTACCCACCTTTTTTCCAAAACCTCACTTACACCCAGGTGAGCGGGCCCTGCATTCCTTGGACTGTAAGCGTGCGCTCGCCTTTTATTTGGACCACACTGCAGCCCATAGGAAGTCCACCCAACTTGTCGTCTCTTTTGATAAGACTAAATTGGGAGTTGCAGTGGGCAAGCAGACCCTGTCCACCTGGCTGGTGGATAGAGATGTGAATCGGAACCGGAATCGGTTCGGATTCCGGTTCCGATTCACATGTGGGTTTTTTTTCATCGGGCCTGATCGCGGTTTTGTTTATCGGCTGCGCCCGAGCCAATAAACAAAAAAGCCAGTAAGGCTAAATATCATTTCAGTTTTGGCGCTAATTACAAAAACATTCTCCGTGGTGCGCCGGATATGCCCCGTGAATGCATATTTAAAACTTGGTGTGCGACACATATTTAGCAGGGTGCTAGAGGGTAGCATGCAAGCCGGCAGACAGTGCTCAGAAGTAATTTGGATCACCTCTTGTCTCCGGTTTTGGCCAATAGAATTAGCGTGGTTCTCCTTTTTGTGATCAGGGTTAACCAAACAGATTCTGTTAAGGAACGACATGGGGTTATGCCAGCAACAAAATTAGCAAGTGATGATCCTCAGCCTAGACACTGCAAAGGCTTTTGATTCCTTAGTGTGGGATTATGTTTTGGGCACGGAAGAATTTTGTTTCTACTGGTCATGTCTTACATTGGTTAAAAGCGTTGTATAATAACCCAAACACAGGTATTCTAATCAATGCTATTATCTCATCCAGTTCCAGCTAAGATGTGGGGCTAGACAAGGCTACCCTCGCTCTCCTCTTCATATTGGCAATAGAGCAAGTTGCTATAAAACTGAGGGGGAGGGGGGGAGATTTCTAGGGTACCTCGATAGGCAGGCATTTCCTAAAAATAGCCATGTTTGCTGATGACTTTCTGCTTTTTGTGGATAGGCCAAAACAAAGTCTCCCCTTGATCGTCAGCCTTTTTGCTCAATTTGAGCAGGATGCGGGTTTAAAATGAATTTTATAAAAGCCGAAGCTTTGACATTCGACCCATATCTCATGAAACCTTGGGGGGGCACCATTACCGTTTGTGTGGGCATCAAATCAAATCAAATCTCTGGGGATTTGTGTTTCCGGGCCCTTAATACATCATACATATTGAAGATGGAGGAAGTCATATCATCGATAAGAACACAGCTGCAGCCCTGGCAGTGTCTTCCTCGTTCCCTTACGGGGAGATGCGCTCTCCTGCAGATGGGGATCATACCCAAACTCCTATAGAAGATGCAGATGCTTCCAAATTGGATTACTGCTGCTTAAATCCTATTTTCTCACTTTTATTTGGAATGGGGAAAATGCTAGGATTTGTTACGCCAAATAATGTGTAAGGAAGAAGTTGGGAGGCTGGACTTCCCAGATCTAAGATATTGCAATGTGGCATGTCTGATACATTTTATCGGGGAAGGGATCATAGACAAATACGCTTATTGTGAAAAAGGCATGCTTGCCAATATGACTTTGTCATGGTCACCAATGTACTTATTACATACTACAGATAAAGATTTTTTAAAAACTGGCCATGCAATTGCATGGCAATGACTTCAAAGACACTGGGGGTTTGACTGATCAGAAATCTGAACAGGACTTTCAAATGAAATATTCCTTTCTACAAGATATCCAGACCATTGCAATTAAAAGTAGCTCAAGCTGTGTGAACACCGCCTTCAATCTCACTTATTACATTCTCTGTGTAGTTAGTGGAGCAGGGCGTTGAAGACTGAATTCACCCCAGGACATTTCAGGAAGTACTTATACCTAACCATTAAAGAATCTAGTCTAACAGAAATGCAGTGTACGCTGCTTCTTCATGCTCATATTGACGATATTAAGCAGTACTGCTTGAATCTGTCAGCATCCCCTCTGTGTATAAAGTGTCAAACTGAAAATGGCATATTACTTCATCAATTGTTGTATTGCCCACAACTTGCCTCTGTCTGGGATGAAGTGCTGTCAGTAACTCGAAGTTGCACAAGTGTTCCCATTCCCCAAACAGGGGACGTTGTGATATTAGGAAAACATTTTGAAGGCTAAGAAAAATTCCTGCATTTGTCTCTATTCCTGGTGCATAAGTGCATTCTCTCTACTTGGATAGGAGATGCAGTGCCCAGCATAAACCAATGGTAAGCAGGTATGTCTGTGGTTATGCAGATGAACTGGTTGGACAGAAAGGTGACCAAGAGTAAAGTTAGGGTATGTCTGTGGTTATGCAGTTGGACTGGATGGACAGAAAGGTGACCAAGAGTAAAGTTAGGGTATGTCTGTGGTTATGCAGATGAACTGGTTGGACAGAAAGGTGACCAAGAGTAAAGTTAGGGTATATCTGTGGTTATGCAGATGAACTGGATGGACAGAAAGGTGAGTAAGAGTAAAGTTAGGGTATGTCTGTGATTATGCAGATGAACTGGTTGGACAGAAAGGTGACTAAGAGTAAAGTTAGGGTATATCTGTGGTTATGCAGATGAACTGGTTGGACAGAAAGGTGACTAAGAGTAAAGTTAGGGTATATCTGTGGTTATGCAGATGAACTGGATGGACAGAAAGGTGACCAAGAGTAAAGTTAGGGTATGTCTGTGGTTATGCAGATGAACTGGTTGGACAGAAAGGTGACTAAGAGTAAAGTTAGGGTATATCTGTGGTTATGCAGATGAACTGGATGGACAGAAAGGTGACCAAGAGTAAAGTTAGGGTATGTCTGTGGTTATGCAGATGAACTGGTTGGACAGAAAGGTGACTAAGAGTAAAGTTAGGGTATGTCTGTGGTTATGCAGATGGACTGGATGGACAGAAAGGTGACTAAGTGTAAAGTTAGGGTATGTCTGTGGTTATGCAGATGAACTGGTTGGACAGAAAGGTGACCAAGAGTAAAGTTAGGGTATATCTGTGGTTATGCAGATGGACTGGTTGGACAGAAAGGTGAGTAAGAGTAAAGTTAGGCTGTGTCTGTGGTTATGCAGATGGACTGGATGGACAGAAAGGTGACTAAGTGTAAAGTTAGGGTATGTCTGTGGTTATGCAGATGGACTGGTTGGACAGAAAGGTGACTAAGTGTAAAGTTAGGGTATATCTGTGGTTATGCAGATGAACTGGTTGGACAGAAAGGTGACCAAGAGTAAAGTTAGGGTATGTCTGTGGTTATGCAGATGAACTGGTTGGACAGAAAGGTGACTAAGAGTAAAGTTAGGGTATGTCTGTGGTTATGCAGATGGACTGGTTGGATAGAAAGGTGAGTAAGAGTAAAGTTAGGGTATATCTGTGGTTATGCAGATGAACTGGTTGGACAGAAAGGTGACCAAGAGTAAAGTTAGGGTATGTCTGTGGTTATGCAGATGGACTGGTTGGACAGAAAGGTGACTAAGTGTAAAGTTAGGGTATATCTGTGGTTATGCAGATGAACTGGTTGGACAGAAAGGTGACCAAGAGTAAAGTTAGGGTATGTCTGTGGTTATGCAGATGAACTGGTTGGACAGAAAGGTGACTAAGAGTAAAGTTAGGGTATGTCTGTGGTTATGCAGATGGACTGGTTGGATAGAAAGGTGAGTAAGAGTAAAGTTAGGGTATATCTGTGGTTATGCAGATGAACTGGTTGGACAGAAAGGTGACTAAGTGTAAAGTTAGGGTATGTCTGTGGTTATGCAGATGGACTGGTTGGATAGAAAGGTGAGTAAGAGTAAAGTTAGGGTATATCTGTGGTTATGCAGATGAACTGGTTGGACAGAAAGGTGACCAAGAGTAAAGTTAGGGTATGTCTGTGGTTATGCAGATGAACTGGTTGGACAGAAAGGTGACCAAGAGTAAAGTTAGGGTACGTCTGTGGTTATGCAGATGAACTGGTTGGACAGAAAGGTGACCAAGAGTAAAGTTAGGGTATGTCTGTGGTTATGCAGATGAACTGGTTGGACAGAAAGGTGACTAAGAGTAAAGTTAGGGTATATCTGTGGTTATGCAGATGAACTGGTTGGACAGAAAGGTGACTAAGAGTAAAGTTAGGCTGTGTCTGTGGTTATGCAGATGAACTGGTTGGACAGAAAGGTGACCAAGAGTAAAGTTAGGGTATGTCTGTGGTTATGCAGATGGACTGGTTGGACAGAAAGGTGAGTAAGAGTAAAGTTAGGCTGTGTCTGTGGTTATGCAGATGGACTGGATGGACAGAAAGGTGACTAAGTGTAAAGTTAGGGTATGTCTGTGGTTATGCAGATGGACTGGTTGGACAGAAAGGTGACTAAGTGTAAAGTTAGGGTATGTCTGTGGTTCTGTTGATGGACTGGATGGACAGAAGGGCTAAGTGTAAAGTTAGGGTATGTCTGTGGTTATGCAGATGGACTGGCTGGACAGAAAGGTGACTAAGTGTAAAATTGCAAAACCATATGTGAAAGTGTGGAAATCCTTTTTTGAACAGTTACAGATGGACGCATGGAACCATATTTTTACCCTAGGGTACTCTATCAAGTGGGGAGGGGCTCTAGATACAGAAGATTAGATTAAGCCTGGTGAAAGAAAGAAATTGTTATATTTAATTGACAGGGTGATCCTGTCCACACTGCTCCTTTTGTTTGCTTTTTTATGATCTGATTGGCTCTTCAGAAGTTTCTGATATAGAGTTTTTGATAGAATGGTGTGCTTGGAGTATGAATGGGGAATGGGGAACCGGGGTGTAGACCACCAGGTGTGGATAATAGGAATGTTATCAGTGGTATGAATGGCGATGGTGTATGAAAGTTGTGAATGAGGTGGGTATGAATGGGAGTGGGGGGATTTTATTACACGCAGATAATAATTTTAAAAATGGTGGCCTGCTATCTCCCTAAGGGTTGGAACACGGTCTCTTATGATGCTGACCCCATCATGCTATTCTTGTTGAATTGTCATTAATATGTTCCTATGTTGGTTTAACAGAGTTTTACGATGATCTTTGCTGCTTTAATAAAACATATTTTCCAAACAAACAAACAAAAAAAAAAACAACCCAGAAAGTTTGGGGGTAGCCTGCAAGGAGCAGCAGTTGCTAGTACCCTTGAGAAATGCTGGGCAGACTGGATGGGCTTTCTCCATGTTACTATTTTATTATGCTACAAATGCATGCAGAACTGAGACCTATTGTGTGCACACAGCCCCGCGCACCTTGTTACATCAGGGTCTGTGCTAGCAACCACAGTCACAGAGTTGTCCCAACTTGGTCAGTCATTTCCTATTATGGCTGAGAAGTGTTAGTGCCATGAACAAATGTTCTCCATTCAAGAAAAAAAGCCATTAAACTCTTATGATCCATAAATAAAGCTTATGCACTTGCAAATTTCTGGGCATCATTTCAACTGTATTTTTCTGAGAAGGTTTATGAGCTGTACAGGAAGTGGACATCGGTAGAGTAACCACACACTACACAAGAAAGATCAGTTCCCCAAACCTTGAATCCAATCGAGCTGCTCCAGAATTGGTTTCTGACACCAGCCAGGTACAGCAGGCATGAAGGGAAAGCTATGCTTTGAATGCACATCTCCCAGACCTTACGCTGCTTGCCACTATTAGAGACAAGGTGCGGGGCTGGACACGTCTTAGTCTGACCACATTTGGCAGTTTGTACGAGTGAGGAGGATCTTGTCATCTAGCCTGGTGCTTTATCTGTGAGACTTTAAAGGTAGGTGGCTATAAAATCATATCTTAAAATCATATCGTTGTGTGTGTGTGTGTGCAAGGGCTGCATTTGTATATCAAGAGCTCTATTTTCCTAGCAGTTTAGACAAGTAAAAAGAACAGCTTCCTGATTACAGCAGTGGGGGAAAGCCAGGGTTCAGATTCCCACTTCTCCCACGTTTCCTGCTCGTGACCTTGAGCGAGTCACTTAACCCTCCATTGTCTCAGGTGCACAGTTAGGGGGGGTCATTTATTGATCTGTGGTATCTGCTCCTATCATGTGACGGGTCAAACGTCTATCTGAAGCCAGCTGATCTCGGTTTGAACTTGGTGTAGCCGTATGGGCACCCCTGGACCAGCAGGGTCTTAAAGTAAGTGCTGGTGGGTTCACTTTTGTGGCCCAAGGAGGGCGGGGTTTGACATTGGGGTCAGGGGTCGGCCCCTTAGAGAATTTGTTTCCCTTTCTCACATTTTGTGCCTCACATTTCTCACATTTTGTGCCTCTCCTCTCTCCCCTCTCCACTGCACATTGGGTGCAGTGGGGAGGGGAGGGAGGAGAGAGAGGGATTTTTATTACAATGGACTGAAGAGGAGGGGCTGTGACTGCTTCGGTCCTTTAATACAACAGCCCGAGAGCAGTGGGACATGTGGGTAAGTTCAGCCGGCTGTAAGGAGACAGGCGGGGGCATGGTTAAAGTTTATCTGCCTGGCACTGATCTTCAGCACTGGCACTGATGAAGTTAGCTGAGTGACTCCGCCAGGGGAAAACGCTGCTCTAAAGCGATCTGGGCACCTGCTGGAGCTGGGCATGTTCAGCGGTAAAGTCAGAAAAGGCTGGAGAGACCATCAGGAAAGATGCATTTAGCTTAAACTTCGGGAAGAAGCATTTCACATTGTAAAGTGCTCAGGTGCATGTGTTGGAAGGAAAGCCGAATAATTTCCTGAGCACAGTCTGCTGCCTGAGGTGAGGGGTGAGATGGAGCGCCCCCCCCCCCCCGGCAGGGCACAGCTCAAGTCATCAAGAGAGCCAGGGGTGAGGTCCCCTTGCAGTCTGGCCTGTTCAGTGATTGCCGCGGAAGGCAGGGGTTGTAGAGGAGATCCCGGAGGAGCGGCAGAAAGAGTGGCAGTGAAGGAAGCCGGCAACCCTGCCACGCTGCCAGGAGCCCTAAGACCCCCCCCCCCCCCCTTTCCCCTGGAGAACTGGGAGATGGGTCGATGGTGGAAGGGTCTGCGTGGGACTCATTCTCCTCGGGCCGGTGCGAGGGCGTTAGGCACCCGAGGCGAGCTTTGCAGTCTTGTGCGCGTGGCCCCCCTGCGCTCACTACACACATTCCTCATTCATAAAGGACGCCGAAAGTAAACTCATCTATCACAACCCCACAAAAAAAGCAAAACACACACTTGGAGTGCATATGGTATTAGTGTAATGCATGTTGGGTACGGGCATTGCCCTCAGAAATCCCAAAATAAACGGAATTACAATGTTAATGTAGTAAACCTCCCACAATAAAAAAAAAGAACTCAAACAGTAAAAACTTTAACTATGAAAAGGCAATGCTGCAAATACTACCCTAGGCCTAAAAAGCAGCACACCTTCTATTAGGGAAAAAAAGAGCAAGTCAGGGGTCTGTACATCACCGTACAGAAACTACACCCCCTAGCAGAATAGCTCAGCTCAGTCACACATGCACAGCACAGACAGACCCAGAATAAGGTTACCCGGGCTCAGCAACGAGACCCGCTGTCGGGCCAGGTCCTGGTACTGGAGCCTCAGCCAGGATCCCAGCGTTGGGCTTCGGCCTAGGCTTGGTGATGAAACCCAGCCTCAAGGCATCAGGCATAGGCCCAGGCCTCTGTGACAGGACCCAGCATCGGGACACCTTTTCTTTCATATTGAAGTCAATGGGGCCTATGCCTAATTGGTTCCCCTATTGACTTCAATGTAAAACAAAAAAACCAAATGAAACAAACATTTTTGTTTTTGATGAACCTGACAAATGACTTTAACCTATGAAAACAAATGAACGAACTGAAACAAATTCTTTGACTCTGCTCAGACGGATCTCCAGTGCCGCAGTCCTCCGCTCATATCCATAGAGTGTCTCTAGCTCCTGTTCACTGACCTGTGACCTTCCCCTAACCACACGTGGCACATGACGGTCCGTATCAATGTAATGTGGCTGCCCTTTGGCACATGACTGCTCCCGTCCACATTAATGTAATGCAGCTTGTAGGGCGACTGCTTAAGTTGGAAATGCACTAGGAATTTTGCTGGCCCTGTGGCTCAAAAACATATTAAGCACATGCTAATTATTTATCTGAGGGAGATGATGATTGGATATCATATCCAATATACAAAAGTGGATTAACATTTTCATGGCCACATATTTGAGAGAAAACCAAGAATATGGGAGGGAAATAGGAAGGGGCAGTAAAAAAAAAGGCTGGTGTGTGAGCCTTGTGTCTCAGCCTCAGTGTGTTATCCTCCTTACAACTCCCATCCCACTACTGCCCATTACAGTAAAGCTTCCCAGATGTTGATCTCCCATCATAATGACAGGACAAGCCTGTGTGGACGCCAAAACATTAAGAAGGCTGCCGAAAACTCGAATCCCTCAGACCTCCGCAGGCAGAAGGAGAAGTGTTTACTTCCTGCTGTCTTGCCCAACAGTCTCAAAATCATTCCAGCTCAGCCCCATCTCACACTTTGGTTATATGTGGATTAAAGTGTGACGTGCTGAGCCAGCAATGTTTCGACAACAACAGCACCTCCCATTCTGCCAGCTGGAAAGAGCAGGGGGAAGCAGGGGAAGCCCTGGAGAGGTTGCCAGAGTCCAGGTGGCCCCTTTGCAGGCAGCCCAAGGATGGATTATGAACTTCAGGATGGTGGATGGCTGAGGTGGAATGGAGCAGACTTGGTTTTGGATTTAATTATTCGTCTTGGCAAATCTGAGCTCAAGGTGAGTTACATGCAGTTTCAGTAGGTAGAGGACTACCCAGAGAGTTTACAAAGGGCCGGATTCCCTATCTCCCATTCTGTGTCTATGTGACAAAAAAAAGGGTTAGTAAATCAGGCCCTAAGTTTGTATTTGAGCCATTGGAAGGTGAAATGGCTTAGACAAGGTCACAAGAAGCAGCAGTGAGAGAAGAAGGATTTGAACCTTGATTCTCAGTCTGCTTCTGTAAGCACGAGGCTCGTCCAAACGCTACCGTGCACACAACACCTACCTTAAGGCCAAAAATCATTTTAAAAAGTCATATACTAAATACTACAGAGCATTATGCAAACATGAGTAAAGCACTGTGATACATCTAGTGACAGTTAATGCATAAAAAACATTTAAAAAAATTTAAAAAATGCAAATAACATAGCCTAAAATTTCCAGACAAAAAAGTTGGCAGTGGCGTGCAGTGATATTTATAGTAGGGGATTCAGTTTCGCTCCCTCAGCCCCCTTTCCACTTCCAACTCCCCCCCCCCCCCCCCCCCCCCCCAACTCCCAAGCCACCAACAATCTTGATCTCTCCATTCCCTCTATTCTCCTACACCTCACCCAACCCTTCAGCAATCTCGCTCCCTTTGCCACCTTTCCCCAACATACAAAAGGCAGTTGGAACCCATATGGCATTAGGATTTTTGTTATATGCACTGGGTATGGACTTGGCCCTCAGAAAGCCATGAATAAACAATTACAATACAGTAAACCTCCCATGCCAAAACAGCACTAACTACCAGCACTCACACAGTAAAAACCTTACATATAAAAAGGCAACAATGCAAATATTACATTGGGCCCTAAAACACCAATACACCGCCTATTAAGTAAAAAAACCAAGCTAGGCTTCCTAAAAATACCTGCAAAATAAATACCTTTACCTAAAAATATTGTACAAGAGCTTTTAAAACTACATAGGCCCCTTCAGATGTCAGATCAGAGATATTCACTGAAGCAAAAGGGTGCTGCACAAGAAGACTTAGTGGTCCGGGAGTTCATATGAAGACATGAAGATTTAACCGGTACGATGTGTAAACGGCTATCGGTATATAAAAATGTTAAATAAATAAATAAATGCATAAATATGGAAGCAAATATAATCACTTACTGGTTACAGCAACAATCCAAGCAGGTTAATAGCTGTCAGATGATGATAACAAACAAATTCCAGAGTGAACAGAGAAATAATTTTTACAACAGGTAGTATGGCATTCCTCTGTCCCCCGACCCAGAACATGTTTCGCATAAAGCTGCATCAGGAGGAGGAACAAATCTACAATATGAAACAAGTAAAAAATGTTTTTAAAGGTATTACAATTTCAAAAAACAAACTAATATAATAGCTCCCAGCAGGGGGAATACATACCAAGAGATGGCTGAGGGGGGATATGATAGAGGTGTTTAAAATCATGAGAGGTCTAGAACGGGTAGGTGTGAATCGGTTATTTACTCTTTCATATAAATAGAAAGACTAGGGGGCACTCCATGAAGTTAGCATGGGGCACATTTAAAACTAATTGGAGAAAATTCTTTTTCACTCAACGCACAATTAAACTCTGGAATTTGTTGCCAGAGGATGTGGTTAGTGCAGTTAGTGTAGCTGGGTTTAAAAAAGGATTGGATAAGTTTTTGGAGGAGAAGTCCATTACCTGCTATTAATTAAGTTCACTTAGAGAATAGCCACTGCCATTAGCAATGGTTACATGGAATAGACTTAGTTTTTGGGTACTTGCCAGGTTCTTATGGCCTGGATTGGCCTCTGTTGGAAACAGGATGCTGGGCATGATGGACCCTTGGTCTGACCCAGCATGGCCTGTTCTTATGTTCTTATGAATAAGTCTGAAATAAAACGACACAAATTAAAGAACAGTATTCAGGCAACGGTCCATATTTCAGAAAGACAGGCTAAAGAAACCAGCAATACAGACCTTGTTGAAAGTTCATAGAGACAAAGTGTCAACAGCTTCGCGTTTTCCTATTTTCTTCAGATGGAACCTTCTTCCAATTTTTGAAAGAAGTTCTTTCACCTCATCTTTTAAACATGCCTTCCTTCCACCTTTTTGAATGTGTGGAACACATCTGATCTGGACTTACAAGATGGTATTTTTAAACAATGTTCATGCTTGAAGTCAGCTCTTAATCTTTGTAGCTCTACCTTTTGGGGGTTTTTTTTTTCTATTTTTCTTATTTTATCAAAGTCTCCCCTTTAAAAGTTAAATGTTATAGCAGTAGATTTACTTAATGTCCTCTACTCAGTTAAGGCAAATTTGACTGCATTATAATCAGCCCTCTCCTGTTATCTGTTGCACAAATCATGTGTTCCACTAAGAATTAGGTCTAAAATGGTTTCCCCTCTCATCAGTTCCCAGACCAGCTGCTCCATGAAGGAGTCATTTATTTCATCTAGAAACTTTACCTCCCTAGCTTGTCTGGATGTGACATTTACCTAGTTAATATTGGAGTAATTGAAATCTTGAATTATACTGTACTGCTAAATTTGTTAGCTTCCCTAGTTTCTGTTAGCATTTCATTTTCTATCTATTCCTTTTGTCCAGGTGGACGGTAGTATACCCCCATCGTCATACTTTTCCCTATCACACATGGAATTTCCACCCATAAAGATTCTACTGTGAATTTAATCTCCTGCAGGATCTTGATCCTTTTGGTCTCAATGCTATGCCTAACATAAATTGCTACCCTCTCTCCAAGTTGATCTATCCTATCATTTTGATATAATTTGTACCCTTATATAGAATTGTCCCATTGGTTATCCTCCTTCTACCAGGGATCTGAGATGCCAATTATGTCTACTTCTTCATTCAATGCAATTTCTCACATCTTACTTTTTAGTCTTCTGGTAATACCATATAGACATTTTAAGGTACATTTTTTATTTGTACATACAACTTTCCAAGCAGTTAACAGGGATAATGGGGAATGTTTTAACTCAATATTCTTTACTTATAGGCACATGGGCTTCTTTTGCTTTTATTGGAACCTTTCTATCCAGATGCTCTAAATACCCTGTTCAAAGAGACCTCTCTCCAAATCATGCACTGCTGAGCGACTGTCGGCTTTCCCCTTTGTTCTAGTTTAAAAGCTGCTCTATCTCCTTTTTAAAGGTTAGCGCCAGCAGCCTGGTTCCATCCTGGTTAAAGTGGAGCCCATCCCTTCGGAAGAGACTCCCCCTTCCCCAAAAGGTTCCCCAGTTTCTAACAAAACTGAATCCCTCTTCCTTGCACCATCGTCTCATCCACGCATTGAGACTCCGGAGCTCTGCCTGCCTCTGGTGACCTGCGCGTGGAACAGGGAACATTTCAGAGAATGCTACCCTGGAGGTTCTGGATTTAAGCTTTCTACCTAAGAGCCTAAATTTGGCTTCCAGAACCTCCCTCCCACATCTTCCTATGTCGTTGGTGCCCACATGTACCACGACAGCCGGCTCCTCCCCAGCACTGTCTAAAATCCTATCTAGGTGACGCGTGAGGTCTTCCACCTTTGCGCCAGGCAGGCAAGTTACAAGCAATCCCCACATCCACCAGCCACCTGCATTCCTAATAATAGAATCACCAGCTATGATGGCCTTCCCTCCTAGCCCTTGCAGACCCATCCTCAGTGCAAGAGGAGAAAGCACCTGGAGAAGTGTGGAGAAGTATCACTGGAAAGCAGGTCCTAGCTATAGGATCACATCCTGTTATACCAAGGTGATACTTTCCATCCAGGTGATCCTGCTTCTCCAAGGCAGTACAGAGGCTGCCAGAAAGGAGTTGTGACTTGGCTACTATGTCCCAGAAGGTCTCCTCTGTTTACCTCTCCCTCTGCCTCAGCTCCTCTAGGTCTGCCACTCTAGCCTGCAGAGACTGGACTTGTTTTCTGAGAGCCAGGAGCTCTTTGCCCTGGGTGCATGCATACAACTTCTCACCATATGGTAGATAATAATATATGTGGCACTCGGTGCAAAAGATTAGAAGGCTCCCATCTCACTGCTGGACTGCTGTCTGCATATTAATATTATTGAAATCTTAATTACTTTAGGCTGCTAAGGGAGAAAGGATGCCGAAATTAAAGTCCTTTAAAGTTATGTGGTGTATTTAATGATAATTTGGCAATGGCCTGCAAGGAGACAATAATTAATCTATTGATAAGGGATGGTTATTCCCTTGTTTTACATAAATCCCTGATTGATTTTTGGTGTGAAAATATATTTTTTCCTCTTAAATGGGCTATAAATCAAAGAATGTGCTTAGGGGTGGGTGGGAGGGACAGAAAGACACCAGCTTTCCTTTCTTTTAGTCAGGCACATACATTAAAAATAATGTACCTTTTGTGAGGATGCCTGTTCAGTACTCACCTTCCATCAGCAGGAACACTCAGTGGGCCAGGTTACTAGCTACTCAGTCATCCATGCCCTATGTCGTGGAGGTCGTGCCGGTGTCCATGTTCTTAGCACTGCCTCTGCATATAAGCCTGCTTCACCCTGAGCTCCGTGCCTCAGCTTGGAGTCATCTGTGCTTTACATTGTGGCTCTCCATGCCTTACTCCTTGGCTTTCAAGTTCCAGTTCTCATTCTGATTGGCAATTGTCCTTCTGTTTGTTGCTGGGCCCCAGTTTAATGGCCTTCTTGTCTGTGTTTGTCCTGTTTGCCTATCTTTCTTGTTTGGCCCCAGTTTGTGTGGCCTTCTGCTTCTGTTTGTTCCTGCCTCATCCTTGTCTTATTTTATGGTGCAGTCCTTGTCTTGTGTTTCTTTGTGGGCATTTTTCTGTTACCTGCCTGTTTTTCCGCTGCCTAGCTGTCCTAGTGGGTGTCCCTTACTTCTGTTCCCTGTGCACTTCCTGCCAAGTCCTGCCGGTCACCAGAACCTGAGAGCTTACCTTGAGGAGGAGATATCTGGTCAGGTAGAAGATCCTGACATCCATCCAGTCCTGTCCTGCATAGCCTGCTCCATTCTGGGTTCAGCTTTGCTCCTGCTATGGGGTTACCCAATCCAGCACCTTGTTCCCTGACACCTTTCCTTCCTTTTTAATCAGGTACACACACTAAAAATTACCAAGCTTTCCTTCATTTTTAATCAGGTACACACACTAAAAATTACCTAGCTTTCCTTCATTTTTAATCAGGTACACACACTAAAAATTACCTAGCTTTCCTTACTTTTAATCAGGTACACACACTAAAAATTATCTAGCTTTCCTTACTTTTAATCAGGTACACACACTAAAAATTATCTAGCTTTCCTTACTTTTAATCAGGTGCACACATTAAAAATTACCTAGCTTTCCTTACTTTTAATCAGGTACACACACTAAAAATTACCTAGCTTTCCTTACTTTTAATCAGGTGCACACACTAAAAATTACCTAGCTGTCCTTACTTTTAATCAGGTACACACACTAAAAATTACCTAGCTGTCCTTACTTTCAATCAAGTGCACACACTAAAAATTATCTAGCTTTCCTTACTTTTAATCAGGTACACACACTAAAAATTTCCTAGCTGTCCTTACTTTTAATCAGGTTCACACACTAAAAATGACCTAGCTTTCCTTCATTTTTAATCAGGCACACACACTAAAACTTACCTAGCTTTCCTTACTTTTAATCAGGTACACACACTAAAAATTACCTAGCTGTCCTCTCCTTACTTTTAATCAGGTTCACACACTAAAAATTACCAAGCTTTCCTTACTTTTAATCAGGTACACACACTAAAAATTACCTAGCTGTCCTTACTTTTAATCAGGGACACACACTAAAAATTACCAAGCTTTCCTTACTTTTAATCAGGTGCACAAACTAAAAATTACCTAGCTGTCTTTAATTTTAATCAGGTACACACACTAAAAATTACCAAGCTTTCCTTACTTTTAATCAGGTACACACACTAAAAATTACCAAGCTTTCCTTCATTTTTAATCAGGCACACACACTAAAAATTACCAAGCTTTCCTTCATTTTTAATCAGGTACACACACTAAAAATTACCTAGCTTTCCTTTTGTTTTTTGTAAATCTCTTTATTCAGGGTTACAGTACTCAACAAGTGAATACCAATATCAACAATCTTCTTTCATTTTCTATATTATCATGCAAAACAGTGTGTGGGAAAAACTACAAATTCAACACTGAACTGAATCATCCCCCACCCTTCCCATTCAGCAAAAGTTTTGGCCAAGAATTTTAATAGTGACCAGTGCACAAATGCGTAGAGGCGAGTCTCCTGAATGGCTGAAAACCTAATTTATCCTTCCTGCAGTCTTCCAAGTTAGCATAGTCAAAGTTTACCTTGTTCGGCAGGAGGCAAGTTGTGAATTTTAAAAAACCCCATACTTCCTGAAATAGCATCCTCTACTTCATAACAGTAAGAATAGCATTACAGTATTCCATACATAACATGTCTAATATAGACTCGCTTTCCTTTTAAATGAAGGACACAAACTAAAGATTAATTTACCCCACAAGTTCACCTATCCCCCAAACTTTAAGTCCCATAATTACTCAGCAAAGCGACATTCACCAGCAAAATCTTCAGCTCTGAATTCTCCCTCCGGAGGTTCTTTTGAGTTTGAGCTGCTGTCAGGATGATGTGACTCGTTCAGTTTGGTAGTACATGGCACACGTACCCCATCCACATGAGTGGAGAGTGACTGTCTCCATGGAGGCCAGTGTTATTTATTTATTTAATGTATTTGTTTGGCACACTTATGATCAGTAACATCCAAACTTGGTGATCTGTGTGGCATACAATGGAACAAACATGGTTTAAAGACATACAATTAAAACATATAAACATAATTAAAATGATATACAATAGGTCTGTTTAAAAAGGGTGGTTTTTAAATGTTTTCTAACAAAAATGTCAACTCTTCTTCCTTCCTTAATTCCTTACTAATAATACTCCACATCTTTGGTCCCTATTATTGAGAAGGCCCTCTTTTGAGTTTCTTCATAAACATAATCTTTAAAACTAGGTTCTCTCAAATCATTTTGTCCTACTGGACATAAGGGTCGCACATTAACATAGGACTGCAATAAATTTGTTAATGCAAAATCTTCTACATGCATTGCTTTAAAGAATAAAACCAAAATTTTAAATGTTATCCTGTCAACTACTGGCAACCAATGTAGATGTTTTTAACACGGGCATTGTATGTTCATAGCAAGAAACTCCAGTAATCATCTGTGCCTCTCCGTTCAAAACCAGTTGTAATGCTTGATGTTTCTGGGACAAACCTATATAAAGAGCATTACAAGAATCAATTTGTATTTACTGATTACCAGCGATTGAACAACAGTCCGAAAATCAGTTACAAAGGTTTCAACTGATGAAATATTAACCATGAAAAGCAGCTCTTGCCACCATCTGAATTTGTGGTTTCAATCTTAACCTTGAATCTAAAACCACTCCTAAATTCCGAGCCTCTTGAACAACTGGAATAATCTCTCCCTCAAATCTGATTTCCTATCTCTCCTCTAATCTATCATGACGACTCATGACGACACCTAGTTGACTCCATTAGGTAAACTAGGCGGTTGCCTAGAGTACCAAAGGCGGTTGCCTAGAGCACCAAAGCTTTGGGGGGAGCAAAATCCCCTAATATCACAAAAAAGGGAGAACTGTTCTGGAGCCACTGCCATCGGTAGGACGGAGTGCTGTGCTAGAGGTAAATTAAGGGCGGGGTTGCATGACGGAAGATTCACCTAGGGCATCAAATATTCTTGCACCGGTCCCCAGCCACATCTGTAGATGTGCCTGCCTTTATTCCAGATGACCATCCCCTATCCACATCAATGAGACTTGAACAAATTCCTGCATGAAATGAGACTGATTCAGCCTCTCCCTCTTGACATAAAGCTATCTGGTAATCCTTGGCTTCAGCACGTATGTCCATGCATGGACCAGCCTTGCATCTTTAACAAGGGAAAAGATTTTCATGACATTTTTCACACTGCAGTAATTTTCTTCTCTGATACTAGATGTTGGGTCTCCTTTTGTTTACAGATGTATGTTACCTGTTTTTTTTAGTTATATGTAGCATTCTCATACTTATTTTTATGAATGTGTATGTAATATTATGCTATGAACTTCTAAATGAAAGATATGGGTTAAAAGAATTTTTTAACTAAAAATAAATAAATGTTGTTTCCTAACAGGAATTCAGAAAATGAATCTGACTGGTCAGACTCTTCTGGTCCTGTCAGTGTACATAATAACTTTCCTAACTGGGCTGCCCTCCAACTTGTTGGCATTGTACACCTTCTCGGTCAAGGTCCACCAGAAGCCTACCCCAGTCGATATCTTGCTGCTCAACCTCTCAATTTCGGATCTACTGCTCCTGATTTTCCTTCCTTTCAAGATGGTGGAAGCTGCAGCTGACATGAAATGGCCGCTGCCTTTCTTCCTCTGCCCCCTGGTGGTCTATGTGTATTTCAACAGTATTTACAGCAGCACTCTGTTCCTGACTGCCATAAGCGTAGAGAGATATTTGGGGGTGGCATACCCCATCCGGTACAAGACCAATCGAAAGTGTAAGCATGCTGTAATGGCCTGCATATTTATCTGGTTTTTCTGCGGCCTACAGTGTAGCTTCACATATATTATCCTGTATCATGTCCCGGGCAACAAGTCAGATGACACTGGATGTTATACCAGCTTCACAAAAAACCAACTAAAGTTCTTAATGCCATACCGGCTGGAAGTGTGTGTGGTACTCTTCTGCATCCCATTTGTAATTACCATCTTCTGCTACGTCAACTTCATTCGGATTTTGCTAACCATGCCCAAAGTCAGTGGGAAGAGGAAGCAGAGAGCTGTTGGGCTGGTGGCAGTCACGCTGTCCAACTTCATTCTCTGCTTTGCACCTTACAACATCTCTCACATCGTGGGCTTTGTAAAGAATTACAGCCCCAGCTGGAGAACCTATGCCTTGCTCCTCAGCACGCTGAACGCCAGCCTGGATCCGCTCCTCTTCTACTTTTCTTCCACAGCCATCCAAGCAGCTTTGAAGGACTGCATCAGCAGGTTACGACGGAGGCTGAGCTTAACAGGACGTTCTGTTTTCTGTGGGCAGGCGAGGCAGAGCTCAACTAATGCAACTGATACCTCAACTGAATAGGTGATCATCCAAAGGAGGCCACGAGCAGAGCACTTTTGATTGTTCCATATGTAATGTAAACATACTTACACCTTACTGATTTAAAAAATGCCGTCATCATCACCATCATCTGTCATGGGTTCGGCAACAGTACCTATTCTAAAAAAGAATTATTACCATTATTATTGTTTTATTTTTAAATGCTCTAAAGGGGACAATTAACCTATATTGTTTTTAGTTTTCTGTGTCCTGTGGCTTGCTGTGAAGTCATCTCTCGGATATAATTGTTTAGGTACATTCTTTGAAATGTATGCTTTGTAGCTGCTGCATGTGAGCTCTTTATTAGAAGGGAACCTTTTTAGGATAGCAGCAGAGCATTCTCTGCACTCATTAAAGCAGCTTTTGTTAAGGAGCTGGCAAACTCGGCATTTTGGAGCAGAAACCTCATCGTCAACAACTATTGAGTTACTATCCCCAGAGGATGGGGCCTTAGTTGTCCCCGAAAATTTTCATCTTTAAACAGTGACTAGATAGCCTAATAAACTATTGAATCATTTTTATTTCTGTGTCACTGTGTCATACAGAGTTCTAGTCTGGTCTCCTGGCAGATTGTGATGTCTTTTATTGAGCCAGAACATAATGTATAACCTATAAATCACCCACAAGCGGCAAAAGGGATATTACACAGACAGACTCTCAACCAGAGGCCATATGTTTTGATTTAACCGCAAAATGTTTATTATTAAAATGACAAAACTTTACTAAATCCTTATTAAAAATGCAAGATCACAGAAATCCTTAAAACTTTGTCAAAAAAAATCAAAGCATTCTTTCACATAAACATTTAATTGGACTCCCCCAAAATTGAAAAAAAGTAATAATATGTATGTCTCTTATGTTGAAAAGGTGCGTCAGATGCTATAAAGGCCTTCTTCCCCTTCCAATCACTGTACCCATTCTGCCCGTGGTGGGGAATGGGCTATACATATATTCTGGCCTTTTTTGTGACGATGGTCTCACTGTGGTGCGTTTGTCTTTTAAAAAAGTTTTTGATTCATGCCTTTTATTAGACAACATAAGAATTATCCAGACCTGATGATGATGATGAGCAGGAGGTTTTGAGATCTCACGGGCTCACACGTGAAGACAGGATCGGTGTGGTCCCGAAAGCTCGTGCAGAACATCATCCTTGGAAAATTCTTGTCTTGGGCCAAGAAAAGGTCTCATGGCCAGGGCTGGATTTAAAATGTCGGTGCCCATAGGCAGAGAACCTAGGGCAAGTGATTTCCTCTTTCATTCCCTCTGGAAATCAGAGAACAGCAGGGGGAGTCCCAGTTTTTGGGCATCTTCTGAATTTGGCACCCAAGGCGCATGCCTATGTTACCTGTGCTTAAATCCGGCCCTGGTCATGACCTGCGAGGAACCCAGTTGTGTTGCTTTTTGTGTGGGTTACAGGCACAGGCGCGTTTTGACAGGTTTCCAACAAGGGAACTGGCCTTACAAAGTCATCATATCTGTGTGTCTGTCCCCCTGGACGTGTGCCCCATTCCCCTCATAAGAACTTTGGATCCATTCCTCCAGTTGGATCCAAATTTGTGCCACAGCAAGTATTGCGCCAGTGACATCACCCTACCACCTTGTTTGCACTCTTCATGGGCCCTTGACACCCCCGACATTTAGAAGAATCCCTTTTTTTATTTACTTCCTACAGGGAAACGGGCTGGTTCAGTGAAATTTTGGGAAGAACAGGCCACACTGTGATGTCATCAAGCACTTTGAAAGCTGCCCTGCCATTGGTTAGTGCCTATGGTCAAAGAAAGATACTAAGCAACCTGAAACTGTTTCCCCCATCGCTTTGCTTTCAATTCCCATCTCATTTCGCTGACCTCCTGCTCCCTTGCTGTTATAAAAGGCAGCCTACCCCACTTTCCCACCTCATTCTTCCCCCATGGGCAACAGAGGCAGTATCCATCTTAGAATCCCATCCAAGAGCTGCAGAAATGTGAGTTTCCTATTATTTTATTGTGCGTCGCACTGATTTATTGATTAATCAAGTACCTAATAAACATGAACACATGCATCTCTCTCTACTGGAAAGATCCCAAGAACCTCCCTCGCTTATGAGAAGCCAGCAGACTCCTCTCTGGCAGACACAAATCATGCTTCCTCCTTCTTCCTCCTCCGGTATGCAGAAAACGAGAACTTGAGCATTAAGAAAGCGCCATTTCACAGCCCGAGTCACAAGAAGTGACTGTGTTTATATTTGTGGTTTCTTAGCGCTTAGGAAATACACTGTAAAAAAACCCCAAAAAACCCACCCAAATACTAACAAAACTAGAAGTAGACAGAAGCCTTTGATGTCTACAGAATGTTATTGTTCAAGTTCTTTGGGACTGGGCTGCAAAAGGAGATCCGGATCTGAGGCCTGCTGGGGATAAGAGGAGGGAATGTTCACATTATAAAGACATTGAGAGGATGGAAGCAGCTCAGAGAAGGACCTATAACATAAACCCTATACAGCGAGAGACTTAAGGAACTCAAAGAGTGCTCACCAGGAAACAGAAAGAAAAGGGGGGGCTGTTAGGGTTATTGTATGCTGGACCACCAAATGGTAAAACTCTGTTTTCAAACAGTTCTCAGGAATAGCTATAGCTTCACTGGTGGCTCATCAGCTCAAACTCCACAGCACTAGAGGGCATTCCAGCTTGGCTGGGTTTATTGAACAATAAGAACAACTTCAGATTTCTTAAAGTTTAGAAAATCCATTAAGTCATGGCTATTTAATCAAGCTTTTAGCTGTATAAGTTAGCAGTTTTTACTTCTATGAGTCAGTACCACTGAATAGTCAAGAGAATTAACTTATCATTTGTCTTTTTAGTACTCTTTTATGTTTATTTTTTGATAGAGATGACTATGGGTGTGTTTATGGTTTCTTTAATTGATGTATTTTAATGTTTTATCTTTTACTTGTAAATTGCTTTGATATATTGTAATGAAAGGCAATATCATCAAATGTATTAAACGAAACTAAATAGGATCAGCATGCAAAGCTTCTTTAAATTTGTTTTACTTCCCTGCATTATTCCAGATTCAACCAATGTCATTAATGGTTTCAGAAGCCTTCACTTCTCATCACCATGAGTATTATCTACCCAGCAATGACCTTCCAATTTAGGCAGTGCTGAGGCTGTCCATACTGACATCATCAGCAAAGGCCTAATGTCAAGCAGACCACGTTGATTGCATTTTGAGAGCCAGAAAGAGCCTGGAAGCCAAAGCTTTGTTCCTGCCTCCCCCTTCCCTGTCCAATTCCCTCCCTCCAACAGTGATTAGCAGCAACAGTCAACCTGTGGCAGTGCAGGAGAGACTGCAGCAATGGTGGCAGCCCCATCCTACCAGCATGAGAGAGAGAGAGAGACTGCATGAGAGCATCGGAGGGATGGGCCCAGAAAACAACACCAAAGACGGTCTAGCAAAGTCAGTGAGCAGACAAAACGAAGAATAGACCGATCTCCTTAGATGTAGGGATACTTTTATTCGCTGTGCAACTTTACAGGCTAAAATAACATACGCCTGACTCAGGCCGAGTTTCGCCCAAAAAACTAGGCTGCACCAGGGGCTAAAAGACATTGAAATAAAAGCATATCAAATTAAACATAAAAAGTAACAATAACAACATTTTAAAATACTTTAAAATAGCTATGAAAAGGCAAAGAAAAGTAAAAAAAAACATTATGACATATCAGCAAATAATCAGATGAGCCACAAAACATGCAAATAAAAAGTGAAAAATAAATGGTATAAAATAAAGGTAATAACGCAGATACAGTCATAATCACAATAAAAAACAGAAATGTCTATTATTCACCAAAAACACCACTGATTGAATATTGCTAAAAATATAATACGTGTACTGCTTTTTAATGTAACACATGCATGTACATGTATAATGAGAAATCAAATGCACGTCCTGGCCATTCTAGTGCTCACCTCGGACTCCCCTCCGCGGGTCCCGGGCCGTCCTCCCTCGCAGCGGCTGCCAGTCACCGGCATCCCCAGTGCCTACCCTGGGCGTCTCCAGCTTCCTCCGCTATGCAGGCCTTTCAGCGGAGCTCCCGCAGGGGCACCGTGTCCTCGGCATCCTCAGCCACGCCCCTAGGCGTGTGCGTGGCCAACACTTCCCTATCCTTATCCTAGCTAACCCCCAATTTTTTATTTTACCTTTTGCTCCCTTCAGGAGCAGTAGTAACTTGTGCAGTCAAACAGTTTAACCTGGGACAAACTGGGTAAAGCAGGGCACTTCCTGGAACTTTAATAGTCGTTTATCTATTAAATGATCCCTCAGCACTTATGTGCCAATATTAAACAGATTATTAAGGATAGCTCTACAATAAGAGAAATGCAGGGATACTGAATCTTAAAGCAAACAAATTAGCAAAGAACCAGACCAATAATATACTCCAGCCTATGCACTGGCCACAATGGCTCTCCTGCTTCTCTAAGTTTACCTCCCCTAAGGTCTGAGACACACCCAATCCAAGTGACCTGATCCAGTTGGATCAGGTCACTTCTAGAAATTTGTCTGACCTTTTCTGTCAATTTTTTTTTAAAACAGTCTTTATGCCCCAATATTAAGATTTAAACAGATTATTTGTGCCAGCTAACTCCAAATGAGAAATAGATTTTATCAGATTAAAAGCTGGAGTGTTTTTTTGGGTTTTTTTAAATCTTAACTCTATAGCAGAGCAACCAAACAGCAAATTAATTTACTAGAATAATATCTTACTATAAAGAAATGAAAACACAGACAGGAATTATTCACAGAAGCCTTCTACAAAACTTGTAAGTAATAAGCAAGAATACTTAGCCACAATGCAAATTCAGTTCCACAAAGAGAAATCAGCTCCAGCCTCTGTACTGGCCACAATGGCTCTCCTGCTTCTCTAAGTTTACCTCCCCCCAAGGTCTGAGACACACCCAATCCAGTTGGATCAGGTCACTTCTAGAAGTTTGTCTGTCCTTTTTTGTCAATTTTTTTTAAAACAGTCTTTACGCCCCAATATTAAGATTTAAACAGATTATTTGTGCCAGCTAACTCCAAATGAGAAATAGATTTTATCAGATTAAAAGCTGGAGTGTTTTTTTTTTTAATCTTAACTCTATAGCAGAGCAACCAAACAGCAAATTAATTTACTAGAATAATATCTTACTATAAAGAAATGAAAACACAGACAGGAATTATTCACAGAAGCCTTCAAAACTTGTAAGTAATAAGCAAGAATACTTAGCCACGACGCAAATTCAGTTCCACAAAGAGAAATCAGCTCCAGCCTGTGCACTGGCCACAATGGCTCTCACACATATGGGGACAAACTTAAAGATCCAAACATCTCTACCCTACAGGAAAAGTGGGATATGATAGGTTTCCATGCATAGGAGGCGGGCTCTGTACAGAAGTGTATGTTAAGACTCCTGTAGAAGCAGGCATTTAGCCTGGTCCGCCTTAAGCCAGCCCACAAATGACATCCTGGTTGCAGGGCATTTCTGCTGAAGAGAGGGATAAGAAGCTGAGGGCTAGAGGACACCGGAGGCTCCAGAATAAAGTATGGGGTTTGTTAAAACTGTTTATCTGTGAACTACTGCATTTTCCTTTCCAGCACCACTAAAGGTAAGCTGGCTCTCGTTTGTTTGATTTATTGCAAATAATAAAAGTTTGTAGAAGAACAGCCAGAGTCCAATTTGCTCTGCCTTCTATTATAGCCTCTTTCAAAGGAAAGGAGGCTCTAGAACAGGCGTTGGATGAAGGTAAAACTGGGTAGACTCAGGAGTAATCTAAGGAAATATGTCTTTACAGAGAAGGAAGTGGATGCATGGAACAGCCTCCTCCTGGAGGTGACGGAGACCAGGACAGTATCTGAATTCAAGAAAGCACGGGAGAAACACAGGGGATCTCGAGGGAGTGGTACAGGTTGTAAAGTTATATAGGTGGTGTGGATGAGCAGACTGGATTGGACCATGTTGTCTTTTTCTGCTATTGCATTTCTATATTTGGTGAAAAATATTCCTTGCTCAAAGAAGGAATGGATGTGAAGAATAACCCCACGTTCCACGACATGCAAAGTACCAGTCGTGCGCATAAAAAGCTAGAAGTCAAAAACTCATAAGGGTTCTATGGTCCCAACAAATCCATGTATTTCTTCATCAGTCAGTATCAGCTTCAATCATGAGGAAAAAACAAGGGGGATTGAATTTTGTCTCTCGTGATTGATGCTGATACTAGACTGATGAAGAAATGTATTTATGTCTATACTTTTCTATACCGTCATATAGCACAGGCCATCACAACGGTTCACGAACATAAAAAAACAATATAAAAAACAGTAATCACAATAATAATTTAATTAAGAAACAAAATAGTAAAGAATGAAAAAGATAAAAAATTCATTATCACTCAGCCTTCATGAGCTTAAGATATGATAAAGAAAAAATGACAACATTTAAAACTATCTTAAAACTATAATACTATTTTAAAAGTATAAATAAAAGTTGAATTGTAAATGACATAAAAAGAGCTTCCACTGCTAGCCTTTACATTCTGATCAAAGAGGCAGGTTTTTAACTGTTTTCTGAACAGCTTCAAGTCACTGAAATAGTTTTGTTGGGCCTATAGAACTAGTTTTTCACCACACAACTTTTGCTCTACAAAAAATACTTCCTGATATTGATCCTGAGTCTTCCCCCTTGGATCTTCACATCGTGACCCCTAATTCTACAACTTCCCTTCCATTAAAAAAGGTTTGCCTCTTGTGCATCAGTCAGGTATTTAAATGTCCATCATTTCCCCCATCTCTCCTCTCCTCTAAGGTCAACGTATTTAGTTCCTTTGGTCTCATCTCATATGGCTTATGATGCTGCATTAACACCATTGTGCCTTTCTCTGAACTGCCTCTAGCCTCTCTCTGGCCCTTCTGAGATGAGGCCTCCAGCACTGAACATGGTAATCTAGGTGAGGCCTCATCAATGACCTGTACATTACTTTATCACCTCATTTATTCTGATTATACCTAGAGCTTCTGATATTTGGTTCAAACTGAAAAATCCCGATAAAACAACCCCGATGCAGAAATTGGGTTTTTCGGTTTGAACCAAAGATAAACAGAAAATCGGCCTATCTTTGAGGTGTTTCGATGATGTCATCTTGCTGTTGCGAGCAGTGGTTGGATGACATCATTGGAGTGGGCCGGCAGAGAGTCCAAGCCCCACCTGGACAAAACATAAAACAACAGAGACACTGTGAGAAAGCAGTGGGCCAGCCTGGAGCCTAAGTCCTGCTGGGCAAAGAAGCACCAAAGGTACGAACAGGAAAGGTGATGGGGACAGGGAGGAGAGGGGAGAGTGAAATGGGGTGATATAATGGGATGGGGAGGGGGACTGCAGTGGGGGATGGGAAGTGAAAAGCAGGGGAAGTGCAATAGATAGGGAGCTACTCAGACACAAATGCACCCCCGTCCTCTAATGACACACATGCACACACCCTCCCATCCACACCCACACACCTTGTAACACAGCATGTAAAATTTATGATAAAGTGATTTATGCCTTATTAAATTGAATCCACCCAAAAATGTGACCATGCACACATGCAAACACAGGAGAGCTTCTCCAGACCATGCTTCCCAAATAGAGCCTAGTGCATGCAAGAGCCACTAATTTGGCCCACTGTAAAATGTTTGCCCACCGCTGACATATTGACCCAATAAAAACCATCATAGCATACAGAGAATCCAATTTACACCAGAAGTCATACATATTAGTCACTGTGTTACATGTTCCAATCACTGAACTGAAAATGGTTTTTTCTACCTTTGTTATGTGTTTGGGGTTTCTTTTGCACTGATCTCAGGCTCTTTTTACTGATTTCCTCTTGTCAGCCTTCTAACTCATTTTCCAGGCTCTCCTTTCCATTTCACTTTGCTTCTCTACCCTATTTTCATCAAGGGTGATGAGTTAGACGACCTGAACCAAATCACTGTGAACCTGGAAGATGTAGTAGGCCAAATTGACAAACTAAAGAGTAACAAATCACGTGGACCGGATGGTATGCATCCTAGGGTACTGAAGGAACTAAAAAATGAAATTTCTGATCTATTAGTTAAAATTTGTAACCTATCATTAAAATCATCCATTGTACCTGAAGACTGGATGGTGGCCAATGTAACTCCAATATTTAAAAAGGGCTCCAGGGGCGATCCGGGTAACTATAGACCAGTGAGCCTGACTTCAGGGCCGGGAAAAATAGTGGAAACTATTCTAAAGATCAAAATTGTAGAGCATATAGAAAGACATGATTTAATGGAACACAGTCAACATAGATTTACCCAAGGGAAGTCTTGCCTAACAAATCTGCTTCATTTCTTTGAAGGGGTTAATAAACATGTGGATAAAGGTGAACTGGTAGATGTAGTGTATTTGGATTTTCAGAAAGCGTTCAACAAAGTTCCTCATGAGAGGTTTCTAAGAAAACTAAAAAGTCATGGGATAGGAGGCGGGTAGGATTAAATGGGCAATTTTCTCAGTGGAAAAGGGTAAACAGTGGAGTGCCTCAGGGATCTGTACTTGAACCGGTGCTTTTCAATATATTTATAAATGATCTGGAAAGGAATACGATGAGTGAGGTTATCAAATTTGCAGATGATACAAAATTATTCAGAGTAGTTAAATCACAAGCAGATTGTGATACATTACAGGAGGACCTTGCAAGACTTGAAGATTGGGCATCCAAATGGCAGATGAAATTTAATGTGGATATTTATTTATTTAAAGTTTTTCTATACCGGCATTCGCGATGGGAATCGCATCATGCCGGTTTACAATTAACAAGGGGTGAAAAGGAAGATATAATAAGAACATTAACAGGTGCTGAAAGAAAGGTTGCAGTTACAATAAAAGAGGGAATTACACAACTTGGAGCAGTGAAAAGGCGATAGGAATTTAACAGAGAGAACAAATTTGCCAATTAATGGTGTTTACAAAGTTATGGAATTTGCAAAGTTATTGATTACCATGTTAAGGTAAAGTCTGAGCGTAATTTAATGGTGAAATAAGGTTCAGTTGGGGTCTGGAAAGGCTTTCATAAATAACCACGTTTTGAGTCTTTTCCTGAATGTTGGAAGGCAGGGTTCCTGTCGCAGATCAGGTGGAATGGAGTTCCATAGTGGAGGTCCTGCAGTGGAGAATGCCCTGTCTCTGGAGGATATGTGCTGAGAGGTTTTGGAGGGTGGTACCTGTAGGGATTCTCTGTAGGACTCTCTGATGGGTCTGGAGGAGGTATATTTTCTGAATGGGGTTTGTAGGTTAAGCGGAGAATATTGATGGATGGCTTTGTAGATAGTGGTAATGGACTTATATATGATTCTATAGTGAATTGGCAACCAGTGTAGGTCTTTGAGGATAGGAGATATGTGGTCTCTTCTTCTTGTGTTTGTCAATATTCTGGCTGCCGTGTTTTGAACCATCTGAAGGGGTTTAGTGTGAGATGAGGGGAGACCTAATAATATAGAGTTGCAATAATCTAATTTAGAGAAGATTATTGATTGCAGGACTGTTCTGTAGTCGTGAGAGTGGAAAAGTGGTTTTATTCTTTTTAGGACGTGAAGTTTGTGAAAGCAGTCCTTGGTAGTTTGACTAATAAATGATTTTAGGTTTAGCCGGTTATCGATGATAGCTCCTAGGTCTCTTACTTGTGATGTTTGAAAGCTGGCTGGTGGATTAGTGGAGATGTTACTGTTTTCAGGGGAAATTAGAAGGAGTTCGCTTTTTGAAGAATTTAGGATTAGGTTTAGACTGGAGAGGAGGCCGTCGATTTCTAGAAGCAATTTTCCCAGAATTCTAGAGTTATTGTGATGGATACTTTAAGGGGAATGACGATCTGGACATCATCCGTGTATAAGTGTTTAAGGTTCAGTTTGGTTAACAGTAGGCAGAGGGGGAGAAGGTAAATGTTAAAGAGCGTGGGTGAGAGGGAGGAGCCCTGCAGAACTCCTAGAGAGGAAGGATATTTTGACCTTGTAGCCTCTGTTCCCAAGGAATGATTTGAACTAGGACAGTGCCGTGGATAAGTGCAAGGTGTTGCATGTAGGGAAAAATAACCCTTGCTGTAGTTATGTGATGTTAGGTTCCATATTAGGAGCTACCACCCAGGAAAAAGATCTAGGCATCATAGTGGATAACACATTGAAATCGTCGGTTCAGTGTGCTGCGGCAGTCAAAAAAGCAAACAGAATGTTAGGCATTATTAGGAAGGGAATGGTGAATAAAACGGAAAATGTCATAATGCCTCTGTATCGCTCCATGGTGAGACCCCCCACCTTGAATACTGTGTACAATTCTGGTCGCCGCATCTCAAAAAAGATATAGTTGTGATGGAGAAGGTACAGAGAAGGGCTACCAAAATGATAAGGGGAATGGAACAGCTCCTCTATGAGGAAAGACTAAAGAGGTTAGGACTTTTCAGCTTGGAGAAGAGACGACTGAGGGGGGATATGATAGAGGTGTTTAAAATCATGAGAGGTCTTGAACGAGTAGAATCGGTTATTTACCCTTTCGGATAATAGAAGGACATGGGGGCACTCCATGAAGTTAGCATAGGGCACATTTAAGACTAATTGGAGAAAATTCTTTTTCACTCAACGCACAATAAAGCTCTGGAATTTGTTGCCAGAGGATGTGGTTAGTGCAGTTAGTGTAGCTGGGTTCAAAAAAGGTTTGGATAAGTTCTTGGAGGAGAAGTCCATTAACTGCTATTAATCAAGTTTACTTAGGGAATAGCCACTGCTATTAATTGCATCAGTAGCATGGGATCTTCTTAGTGTTTGGGTACTTGCCAGGTTCTTATGGCCTGGATTGGCCTCTGTTGGAAACAGGATGCTGGGCTTGATGGACCCTTGGTCTGAACCCAGCATGGCAATTTCTTATGTTCTTATGTCCTCCCCTCCCTTGACATCCATCTTTCCTTTTCATCTAATTTTCCTTCATTTCTCTTTTCTCTGCCTCTAAATATCTCCCTTACATCACATGCCTTGTCTCTCTCCTCTCACACCTAGATCTCATTCTTCCTCCTTCCTCACTCCTCTTCTATTCTTTATCTCTCACCCTCTATCTTTCCCTGTCTAATACTTCACTTTCCCAACTCTCCCCTCCATTTCTCCTTTCCCCCCTCACTGGATCATTCCCCTGATCAATATTCTGCTATCTGACTCTGTTCTCCTCTGCCTCACACCACCACCACCACTCCCCATCACCCCCACACTGATTTTCTCACTCCCTCTCCATTTCATATACAGTGGTGGTCAAGAAAGCAAACTGAATGCTGGGAATAATTGAGAACGGAATAGAGAAGAAAACAAAAAATATCGACCCGTGGTCTGAATGCACCTTGAGTATCTTGTGCAGTTTTGCTTGCTGCATCTCAAAGAGCAATACAGCAGAACTGGGAAAGATGCAATCAGAATCGGTAAGGGGGTGCACTGTCCACAACAGGTTAGGACTCTTTAGCTTAGTGAAGAAATGATTGTGAAAAGATACGATAGAAGTTTATAAACTTGTGAACAGGGCAGGACATGTAAAGAAGAAAGGGTTATTCACCCTTTTTACATCAGTGTAGGAAGCGCTAGTGCAGCTGACAGCTGGGAGATACCTGAATCAGAATAGCAGAAGCAGGGGCAGCTGGGAGACTGGGTGGGCCTTATCTACTATGGGTCGGATGTACTAAGATTTTTATTTTTCCTGTAACCCCCTGTAACCCCCCTGTCCCAACTCTTCTGGTCTGCAGGGGCTCATTATGGAGGTCAAGGGCCAGAGGCTGAATCCATGCTCCTGGGTTCCTCCTGCACAGGGGGAAAAGAGTCAGTTTTTTCAGGGCTCTTAGGGATCTTCTTCCTGGGGCTCCTCTGCATACACTCGAGTACAAACTCACCCCACACTAGTGCTTGTTCAAAAAATATAATCTTTTACTGATAGCTTGCAGAAAGACAGAAATCAAAATAAAACTAATCAGAGAAAGTTTTTTTTCACTCAACATGCAATAAAACTCTGGAATTTGTTGCCAGAGGATGTGGTTAGTGCAGTTAGTATAGCTGTGTTTAAAAAAGGATTGGATAAGTTCTTGGAGGAGAAGTCCATTACCTGCTATTAAGTTCACTTAGAGAATAGCCACTGCCATTAGCAATGGTAACATGGAATAGACTTAGTTTTTGGGTACTTGCCAGGTTCTTATGGCCTGGATTGGCCTCTGTTGGAAACAGGATACTGGGCTTGATGGACCCTTGGTCTGACCCAGTATGGCCTGTTCTTATGTTAATCACAATCAGTACAGAAAAGTACAATGCGTTGAACATGACAGTGTTAGTCAGTAGCAGGGCTGCAGACCTTTGCAGGTAGGTTCTCCAGGTCAGGCACACCCTCCCCTGGTGCATGCTCCTCTGGACGCAGATCTCTTTCTCTCTCTGCTCATGGTTATCATTCATCACGCCATTTCCACGCTGCTGGGGTGTGTAATACTCATTCCCAGCTATAGCAGGGAGCCCTTTGGATAAGATTTCCAAGGAACAACCATAAAAAGCTGTTTTAACAATTTTTGAATTGTTAACTGCTTAGGACTGGCTTGGATTAATTAAGTATATCAAAGGGATAAGAATAATAATTGAATCTCATGATTGAGATTCAGTTCTTGAGTTGCCAGTTGTTTGGATGAAGAGAGGTGAAAATAGTCAGGCTGAATCCCCCACAAAGATACTTTACATTAGACCAACTGCTTTGAGGGAGGGGACAAAAAGATAACCAGATGTTTTGTTAAAATGAAAGATAAGCTACATAAAAACACTCATCCCTTCTACGCAATCCCTGCTGATCTGTGGCAGGATGTGTTACAAGAATAGTCAGCCCTGCTTCACAGTCACTGCGGCTTTGTGGAGGATGTGGTTCAGCCCTTCTACTCAGTCCTTCTACTCAGTCCCCGCTGCCTCATGGCAGGATGTGTTACAGGCACACTCAGCCCTTCTACTCAGTCCTCCTACTCAGTCCCCGCTGCCTCACAGCAGGATATGTTACAGGCACACTCAGCCCTTCTACTCAGTCCCCACTGCCTCATGGCAGGATGTGTTACAGAGACACTCAGTCCTTCTACACAGTCCCCACTGCCTCATGGCAGGATGTGTTACAGGCACACTCAGCCCTTCTACTCAGTCCCCGCTATCTCATGGCAGGATGTGTTACAGAGACACTCAGCCCTTCTACTCAGTCCCCCCTGTCTCACGGCAGGATGTGTTACAGAGACACTCAGCCCTTCTACTCAGTCCCCCCTGTCTCACGGCAGGATGTGTTACAGAGACACTCAGCCCTTCTACACAGGCCCTGCCGTCTCATGGCAGGATGTGTTACAAGCACACTCAGCCCTTCTACACAGTCCCCGCCGTCTCACGGCAGGATGTGTTACAGGCACACTCAGCCCTTCTACTCAGTCCCCCCTGTCTCACGGCAGGATGTGTTACAGAGACACTCAGCCCTTCTACTCAGTCCCCGCTGTCTCACGGCAGGATGTGTTACAGGCACACTCAGCCCTTCTACTCAGTCCCCGCTGTCCCACGGCAGGATGTGTTACAGGAACACTCAGCCCTTCTACTCAGTCCCCGCTGTCCCATGGCAGGATGTGTTACAGGAACACTCAGCCCTTCTACACAGTCCCCGCTGCCTCATGGCAGGATGTGTTACAGGAACACTCAGCCCTTCTACACAGTCCCCGCTGCCTCATGGCAGGATGTGTTACAGGCACACTCAGCCCTTCTACTCAGTCCCCGCTGTCCCATGGCAGGATGTGTTACAGAGACACTCAGCCCTTCTACTCAGTCCTCGCTGTCCCATGGCAGGATGTGTTATAGGAACACTCAGCCCTTCTACTCAGTCCCCGCTGCCTCATGGCAGGATGTGTTACAGGCACACTCAGCCCTTCTACTCAGTCCCCAATGCCTCATGGCAGGATATTTTACAGGAACACTCAGCCCTTCTACTCAGTCCCCGCTGTCTCATGGCAGGATGTGTTACAGAGACACTCAGCCCTTCTACTCAGTCCCTGCTGTCTCATGGCAGGATATGTTACAGGCACACTCAGCCCTTCTACTCAGTCCCCACTGCCTCACGGCAGGATGTGTTACAGAGACACTCAGCCCTTCTACTCAGTCCCCACTGTCTCATTGCAGGATGTGTTACAGGCACACTCAGCCCTTCTACTCAGTCCCCACTGTCTCATTGCAGGATATGTTACAGGGACACTCAGTCCTTCTACTCAGTCCCCTCTGTCTCATGGCAGGAACAATATCTGAACTGGAGCTGCACTTTATGGGGCGGATTTTAAAAGGAACGCGAATAGCCTACTTTTGTTTGCGTTCCAGGCGCAAACAAAAGTACGCTGGATTTTAGCAGATACGCGCGGAGCCGCGCGTATCTGCTAAAAACCTGGATCGGTGCGCGCAAGGCTATGGATTTTGTATAGCCGGCGCGTGCCGAGCCGCGCAGCCTACCCCCGTTCCCTCCAAGGCCGCTCCGAAATCGGAGCGGCCTCGGAGGGAACTTTCCTTTGCCCTCCCCTCACCTTCCCCTCCCTTCCCCTACCTAACCCACCCGCCCGGCCCTGTCTAAACCCCCCCCTTACCTTTGTCGAGGGATTTACGCCTCCCAGAGGGAGGCGTAAATCCCCGCGCGTCAGCGAGCCTCCAGCGCACCGGGACGCGACCTGGGGGCGGGTCCGGAGGGCGCGGCCACGCCCCCGGGCCGCCCCGGGCCTAGCCACGCCCCCGGGCCCGCAGCCACGCCCCCGGGCCCGCTCCCGGAACGCTCCCAACACGCCCCGAAAACGCCGCGCGGTTCGGGCCCGCCCCCGACATGCCCCCCGACACGCCCCCTCCGAAAACCCCGGGAGTTACGCGAGTCCCGGGGCTCTGCGCGCGCCGGGAGGCCTATGTAAAATAGGCTTACCGGCGAGCAGGGCTCTGAAAATCCGCCCCTATGTCTGGATTAGATTCTCTCAGTCCCACTCTCACCAAGTCTGGAAACTGAATATACCGTTAATTGTTAGGGTCTCAACCAATTTATTATTAGCATTAATAATACACCTATTTCCTGAAGTAATTGCAGCTGTCGCAAAATGAATTTCCTGGAAATGACCCTCTTTTAGCATCTGGAATACTTTTCTCAGACCCCCCATTTCTCTCATCTCAGGGAACAGATTGGGCTGTTCCTGGAGGTTTCATCGCATGATGACATTAAGGCCCGGACTCCTTGTTATGGAAGGGCAGCTTATTCATAACTTGCCCAGAAGAAAATAAACATCTGGGGCGTGGGATAAACACTGTGGATCCATCAAGTCTTGTGGGCGTAAATAGAGAGGAGGCGGTAAAACACTGCACGGAGCGGCAGAAGCCACAGAGGCATTCACGGAGCGGGATGCCAGTGGCCAGAACTTGGTGTTCCACCTTCACAGAGCGGAAGGATGGAGGGCTGCTATCTCCAAAAAAAAACCAAAAAACAAAAAAAATAAAACAACAAAAAAAAAACAAAACACAAACAAACAGAGGTGGGTAAGAGTATGGGGCAGGGGTGCGGCCTGCTTGTTGCAGCGGTTGCTACCCCTGATTGAGCTGGATGTTCACTGGGATGCGGATACGGCGCTGCTCTCTGCATTGGTGGAGGGGTGGAAGGGAATTGGGGCCGGAGGGTGCTGGAAGCCAATAGTGACGGGTGGGAGGGAGAAAAAAGGGGGGGGGGGGGAAGAAAAAAAACAAAAAACGGCCCATCCAGTCTTGCTGGGCAGACTGGATGGGCCGTTTGGTCTTCTTCTGCCGTCATTTCTATGTTTCTATGTATCTCTGTATCTGTCAGAAATTTCATTCACATGCAAAGCTGAAGCAAGGGCTTCTTGCGATGAATCTCGTTTTTCAAAGACTGATGTGGTTTACCTTACCTTTTCACACAAGGCTGAATGGTGGGGTAGTGTTAATGAATTCCATACATTTCTTTAAAGAAAATAGTATACTATACACCCAAAATACATTACATAGACTAAAAATGTAAATGTTACTGCATTTACTTCACAAAAGTTGGATGTAATTGAGGGCCTTTGCTCATGTTTATTACTATTATTATTGCTACTCACCTACTTATAGAGTACTCTAGGTGAGGTACAGTAATGTGCAAAATCTAGTTCATATATCAATAAAACCAGTAACATAAAACTTCTAAACCAACAACTAAACTATAAAATGACATAAAAACAAACATAAAATGCCATAAAACAATAAAATACATAAAAACAAGGAAATAAAACACACCATTTATTATAACAATAAGCATTGCCAGTCCATGAAACCTGATAGGACATCCATAAGAAACAAGTCTGCCAAGATAAAATCCTAACCATCTCAAACAACCCGCTTCCTGAATGTGAAATACTCCATTTCAGTCTGTGATTCTTTGGAAGTTGATTCCATTAAATTGGATGCAATGCATCTGAAAGCAAGTTCGTTAATACTTACAAGTGTGCCTCTTTTACCGAAGGCAGTAGTAATGGCAGACCTGGAATGATCTTAAGGCCCCAGGGTATTCAACATTAGTTGATCCTTTAGATTGCTCGTTCCATACTCTCGCAAAGCTTCGAAGGCCAAACATAGGGAGGACAATATTCGAAATGGTTTACCTGTGTAAATAGCCCTGTTGAAAATTGTCCCATCTTTCCCCTCACTATGGGAACAACCTGAGTACTTTTACCTGCGGTGAGCCTAGTTGGTCGCGTTTGCTAGAGCTCCAGGTGCCACCCCTCTAAATTTGGAATTTAACCATGATTGCACTGCTTGAACAGATCCGGAAGAAAAGCGTACAACTCATTACCATCATTCGCCGGAGTAAAAACATGGTAATTTACTGGGCAACATGCTATGACCGCAAGACTAGAGCGCAAAGAAAGAGTATGAGAAAACCTGCAGATCTCAAGATGGCTGACAAGCCGAAGTCAATCGAGCCAGATGAGAACACAATCAGATGAATGACCATGGCCATGGTAGCTGCACTAGAACATAAATTCAATGGCATCTCGAATCATTTCATAGAGCTCAAGGAAACAATTCAGGACATCAGCCGTCACGTAGAGGTGGCTGAGGGCCGCATATCTGTTGTGCAGGACGACACCATCATGCTGACATCATGTGTGGCCCAGCTAGAGAACAAACTCAAGGCCACAGAGGAGAAAGCTGAGGATCTGGAAAACAGATCTTGGCGCAACAATCTCAGATTTCTGGGTCTCCCGGAAGACATACTAGATGGAAATTTAATCTCTGTACTGGAGCAGTGGCTCCCAAAAGAATTGGAACTACCGATGCTGGAGGGCAAGCTAATTGTCAAGTGGGCTCACAGGATTGGGCCCAAACGGAAAACAGAAGATAGACCCCGTCCACTTTCATGGAGTTAGAAAAGAAAATTACCACATGGGATCGAGATCATCTAAAGTCCAGAATAACCTTACCACAGATGAATTACAGGCCCTCCACCAATTGAGATCTAATGCCTTGTGCATCATAAAGCCAGCGGACAAAGGTGGCTCTATTATTATACAGAGTATAGAAAGTTATATATTAGAGGCAGAGAAACAATTAAAGGACAACACTTTTTATCTAAAACTATCCGAAGATCCTACGGTTAAAATCAACGGCCAGATTGATTCTTTGCTAGATGGAGCCCTACAAGCAGGGAGGCTGACAGTTAAGGAAAAACTTTTTCTAGAAGTCCCCTATCCAACCTGCCCAGTGCTGTATTTAGTTCCGAAAGTGCATAAATCTCTTGAAGCCCCCCAGGAAGACCAGTAGTTTCATGAAAAGGTTCCTTATTAGAACTGTTGTCTCAATTTGTAGATGTTTTCTTAAGAGAACACATCCCACAAATTCCTTCCTACCTACGGGATTCCACACATCTGATGACCATTCTACAAGAGTACGAACAACCAGCAACAGCAGTCTGGCTGGTCACTATAGACATAGTGGCGTTATACACAAATATCCCACAGGAGGAAGTGCTTTACATTGTTCAGCAAGTGTTAGAAAATACACAAGATTCATACAGGACACCTACAGCTTTCATCGTACAATTAGCCACTATAGCCCTACAACAAAATTATTTCATGTTCCAGAGAGAATACTATCAACAGATAAAAGGGACCGCTATGGGGGCTACTATGGCTCCAGATCTAACTTATATGTAGCTGAATTCGAGTCACAGTGGCTTGACCAACAATCCATTCAAAAAATGTATCCATCTGTGGAAACGAGATATAGATGACATTTTGTCATCTGGCACGGTACAGAAAAAGAGCTGCAACTATTTATGAAGTGGCTTAATACATGCAATAGACACTTACAGTTCACTTTTCAACGTAGCTGTGAACAGATATCGCATTTAGATATACAGATTACTTTTAATGAAGGCAAATGTCAATTCTCAATTTAAGCCGACAGACAGTAATATGCTCTTACATTACTCTTCTTTTCATCCTTGGCACTTGCGAGATAACCT
Organism: Rhinatrema bivittatum; assembly: GCF_901001135.1. Classification (NCBI taxonomy): domain Eukaryota; kingdom Metazoa; phylum Chordata; class Amphibia; order Gymnophiona; family Rhinatrematidae; genus Rhinatrema; species Rhinatrema bivittatum. The sequence continues at coordinate 71,986,212 of NC_042628.1, read as the reverse complement.
CCCTGCAGGGCAATTTCTACGATTAAGACGCCTCTGCTCCACAAGTGAGGAGTTTCAAATGCAAGCTAAACAGATGACAACAAGGCTTTTACAGCGAGGATACCCTGCAAAGACAGTTAAAAGAGCATATAAGCGAGTTCGGTGGGCCCACAGAGAATGGTTGTTACTGCCACAGAGGCCACAGGAGAACAAGAAAATGATCTGTATATTGCCATTCCAACCACAAACACAGAACTTGAAACGCAGCATTATAAAACATTGGCCCCTGTTGCAGATACATCCAGTATTTCGAGAACTCCCAATATTTGCGTTCAAAAGAGCAAGAAACTTGAGAGACATGGTAGTCCAGTCAAATATTCACATACAACCATTGAATATACAGGAGAACCTGGACACTTCTGATGTGGACATTGTAATGTGTGTCAATTAGTAGTGCAGGGACCAGCCCTGGATATTACAAGCAGATGTAAGTTCATCTTTCGTCAACATCTATCTTGCATAACTGAGAGCGTTACATACGCCTTATCGTGCCCATGTAATTTAGTTTATATTGGGAAGATTATAAGAAAATTCAAAGACATAAGGAAGGAGCACTGTTAGTAGAACATTGGGATGCAGCTGCTCATCAGTGGGATGATCTGACAGCAGCAGTTCTATGTCATGTACCTCGTTCACAACCTTAAATTAATTCAGTTTGAACAGTGATATATTTATTCATGGAACACAGTAGCCCCAAATGGTCTCAATAAAGAAATAGAATGGGTGGCATTCTATTAGGTTGAAATAATCAGTAGCCTAGGGTAAACATCGGAGTGGTTATCAACAGCCTCTTCCATAGAGATATATAATACCGAGCCACCTCATTTCGCTAAAACATACATAGAGACATATGGTAAGGAGAAACACACTGGTCATTTTGTAGTGCTCCACAGAATACGGACGGAAAACAAAATACGAGTGAAACAATCATTCTCTTGCCATATGAAGGTAGATTTAGGTTATACATACAACTGGGCTAACAGTTACCAAAAAATCACTTGCGTGGTACCCCGAGCAACACACACAGAAAAGGATGGAACATGCCATGGGCCAAGAGTAGTTGTCACTTGCCTAGCAGGTATTGGTGGACTTGAAAGAGAACTTTATTGGTTACTAAGGTTCAGTTCCCTATGCGAAATATAGGCAGCTGAGGACCAAATGGAGAATCACAAACAAGGTTAGACAGAAGTGGAAGTTACAGAAAATTGACCAACAGCCCTCACTGCAGAATGGAGATATACGGACTTGAAAGAGAACCTTACTGGTTATTAGGGTTCAGTTTCCTATGAGGGCATAGGGAGTTGAGGATCAAATGGAGAATCATAGACAATGTTAAATAGAAGCGGATGTCATACAAAACAGATCAAAAGCAGCCTTTATTGTAGAACGGAGACAGGCAGACATGAAAGAGAACTGCACCAGTTATTATAGTTTTGGTCTCCCTAAGAGGAGAGGACTAGATAGAGAACTATACAGAAGAGCATTCTAGTGCATGGGAAACACAGAGATAGCCTCGTTCTGAAACGGACATAGGTCATTGGTCCCTTTAACATTTAAATAGCTCACAGCATTACACACCAGCTGTTCGACAGCTCCATGGCATTTAAGAAGGATACAAGGACAGCAAAAGTTTTTATACATTCATGTGTTCCGGGTTTAATAAATAACTAAAGGTTTTGATTTTGTGTAGCTCTCTTAGTCCCTGAGGAAGACGGGATGGTCGAAACACTGCCAGTGTCAGGCTGACAGCTCCATTCTTGCTACAATATATGGTCTTCATAAGAGAGAAGATAATCTCCTCTTAAATACAAGTTAAGTAAATAATAACTTTAAGGAAGGCAATAGATGGAGACCACGTAAGAGAGAGCTAATTATATCTGCATCAGCATTACCCAAAAAAATGCTTTGGCTAAGAGAACTCACTAATGGATAATAAGAAGAAATGTATTGCATCATAAAATAACCAAAAATTATAAAAATGTTAAATATTAAAAATGGTATTAATATGCATAAGGCTATCACCAACATATGGGATAGCATAATCAGTTATACCGGACAACAGTGTACATAATGTACATGTTTAGAATCCATTGGATTCTAGAATCCATTGGACTAGCTGGCAAGACTCTTAGTTGGTTTACATCCTTCCTCAATAATAGACACTTCAAAGTTTCTCACAACAATTGCTCATCAAACCCCATCCCCCTCGAAACAGGTGTGCCACAAGGTTCAGCACTTTCACCCACCTTATTCAACATTTACCTTACCCCTCTTTGCCATCTCCTATCTAGACTCGACATAACGTATTACATGTATGCCGATGATATACAATTCCTCATTCCAATTTCCTCCTCAATAGAAGATGCTATGTCTAAAGCAGCTTCACACCTAGACACAATCAGAAACATGCTAATTCATCTCAAAATATGTCTAAATACCAGCAAAACTGAATGTATCCTAATTGCCAAAAAAAATCCTGATCATAAAACAATTCCTCCCTTCCACTTTGATAAGACCCTCGTCCATCTTAAAGAGAGCGTTAAAGACCTGGGATTTTGGTTAGACATTGACCTAAACTACAAAAAACACATTGCTACAAAAATAAAAGAAGGCTTCTACAAACTTCAAATATTAAAACATCTAAAAACTCTGCTTCACCCCCACAATTTCAAAACCGTCCTACAAGCCCTCTTATTTTCCAATCTGGATTACTGCAACTCCCTTTTGATTGGCCTTCCTAAATCTTCTTTGAGACCCCTACAGCTCCTTCAGAACACTGCAGCCAGAGTACTAACAGGTAAAAGAAAAGCCGATCACATTACACCTGTTCTCAATCAATTACAGTGGCTCCCTATTGAAAAAAGAGTAGAATTCAAAGTTCTCTCTATTCTTCACAATGCAATATACAAAGACGATTACTCCACCTTTGATGACATCATTCACTTACATTGCTCTCAACGAACAACAAGAACGACTAGTAAAATCCAACTAGTGATTCCCTCACTCCCACAGGCCAAATTATCCTCCACCAGAAACAGAGCCCTTTCCATTATTGGCCCAAAACTTTGGAATTCATTACCTCATTTCCTCACCAATCAAGAAAACTTAAAATCCTTCAAAAAAGACCTAAAATCCTGGCTACTCAGCCAATCTTTTAAAGACTGCACTCAATGAACTCAATGAACTTATAGTATATTAACATAGCCTGCTATCTTTCAATATCTCCTTCAATCAATCTCCCTGTTTCATGATGCAGGTGTCCTCTGTTTTTCAATGTTCCCAGATATCTCTGTTCACCTTCTCAGGGTTTCCACCCTGTGTTATCCTGTTATACTCATTCTCCTTTGTTATGATTCATCATTACAATTCATCATTGTTAATTTTTGATATTTTTAAATTTCAAACATCGTTCAATGTAACACGTTGTTCTGTATGTAAACCGGAGTGAAGGCAACTCTGCTATACCTCGGTATATAAAAAAAAAATGCTAAATAAATAAATAAGGAAATTCAGTGTCCTCTGATTGTTGATATTTTTGAGACTACAACTTAGCCTGTTTATTACGTCACATTAAAGACTGGTTAATGGGCTCTAGTTTCTTTTCGCCTTTTTTATACAAGAATGGCTAAAATCCTATTTCCCGGTAAACTTGGTTCAAATTAAAGGAAGGGAGATGCCCATGCAGTTTAAGCATACTTTTTTAAAGGTAGCAGGCTGGAGAGCTTGGGCTTTCCTTTGTCGAACAAAACGACAGTTAAAAACAACTGAGACTTCCTACTTGACGCTCCAAGGTAATCTTCAATCCACTCCAGGGATAGATAACCCAATATTCTATAAGTGGACTCAGCTGGGGCTAGGTTGCTTGCAACAGTTTTACGAACCTAATTCCAACATAATAAGGAGCTTTCAGGGTTTGCAGAAACAGTTTGGCCTCTCACATAAAGACTTTTACGCATACTTACAAGCCCACCATTACTTACAACAGTTAAGTAAGAATGGAGCAAATGTTTAAACTCTACAAGCATACACAAATTTTTCAAAAGTTCGGGATGGGGTGAGACCAAATTCCTGCTCGGCCCTGAATAAGTCCACCCGGGAAATACACAATGAGGAGGGTCATTCTCAGTATTGTAGCTAAGTGGGAGAAACAGGCTGGGTTCACTTTGCAGAAATCGGAAACGATATTAATTCTACGAAATTGTTTTTCTAGTGTGGAAAATGTAATCTTTCAAGAAGTGGGATATAAGGTTCTCCAAGGTATGTATATCTCCCGGGCACAATCTTTCTTAGCTAAAATGTGTGAGGCAGATAAATGTCTAAAATGTGGGGTGGAAGTAGGTACTTATTTTCACAGTTTGTGGGACTGCAAATTGATCTCAGGTTTTTGGGATGTGGTACTCCTGGATTTGGCATCCATGCTAAGCATATCTTTTACTAAAACTCCGCAATTATGCCTTTCAGGACTCTTTGAGGGCTACTTAAATAAATACCATACCGGACCCGACTAAATTATTGCTTCGGAAAGCATTGTTGATTGCCATTCAGGTGATTTTGACCCAATGGAAGGCTAACCTTTATAAGCTCTTTCACTTTGAACCCATGACAGCAAAACACAAATCCACAGCTTGGATGGCAGACCGTATGGAAATCTGGAAAAGCTTCTGGGACAGCCTTACGATGGACATGCGAGACTATGTAACTCGATTCTGAGTAAACTGGTCATTTTCTGCTTTAGCTATCTCCTTATTCGGCAAGACAACCTTAGTAGTGAAGAGGGGGTGACTCGGGGAGGGGGTGACTCGGGGGGTGGGGTGACTCGGGAGTGGGCATCATGATGTTTCTAATTTGTTGTATTTCTGTTCTGCCAAAGTTGTATCACATTTAAAACAATAAAGACATGAGTGAAAAAAAGGGGATGGGAAAGGGAAGGAGAGAGTTTGGGGAGGGAAATGACATTACGGTTTGTATTTTCAAATCCCCCCCATGTACTTTCTGTGGGGGCATTTGAACCTGCTTCAAGGCAGATGCAAATCTTTGTGGGCACATTGTAACCACTCATCATAACCGGCCACTCTGTTTCACTCTGACAGTGATGAGCTTGCAGTCCCACAGTCACAAAGAGGGGAGTAGCTGGCTTGTTACGGCGGTTACTACCCCAAATCAAATAAGCCTGATACTTCACTTTCAATGCATATCCAGCATAGCTCTCTGCTTCAACGGCAGGGGAGAAGAAAAACTGATACTTCACACATCCAGCAGAGCTCTCTGCTTCAACGGCAGGGGAGAAGAAAAGAGGGTTCGCACTCACAAAGCGGGGAGTAGCTGGCTTGTTACGGCGGTTACTACCCCAAACCAAATGTGCCTGATACTTCACTTTCGATGCATATCCAGCATGGCTCTCTGCTTCAACAGCATGGGAGAAGAAAAACAACCAATAAGGGCTCTATAACATAGTCTGGGTTAAAACAAATAAGCATGGGTGTAGCTTGCTTATTGCGGTGGCTACTACCTCTAACTAATCAAGCTAGATATTTCACTTGGATGCAGCTCCATCACTGCTCTCTACATTAAAGGTGGGGGTGGAAGGGAAAAAGAACCAAGAGCTAAGAGAAACAGATAAGTATGAGAGAAAAAAATGTGTGAAGCTTGCTGGGCAGACTGGATGGGCCATTTGGTCTTCTTCTGCCGTCATTTCTATGTTTCTATGTTTCTATAATATAACCCTTTACTGGTTTCTTGTAAATGGACAGTAAATCCAACTGGAACAGTGAAAAGGTAAAAAACAAACAAACCAGTAAACATAGGATATCAAATAAGCAGCTGAAATATTTCAAAGGATAATAAATGTTCAGCAAGAATAATGAGGATAACGGGTCTTTGGCAGTGCAGCCAGCAAACCTGCAGGGGGTACTTGGAAAATGAAACTCAAAGAGAGAGAGGGAAAGGAAAAACAAACTGACAAACTTTCAATTATATTTTTACCCCTGAATACTCAAAAAAAAAATAAATCTGATCCACCCCAATGTCAGGGATGCACCCTGACCCAAAAACACACAAATTGCATCCTCCTGCTTTGAGAACGATCTTCAGCAGAAAGCCAAGAAGGGACTGTTCTCAGCTCAAAGCCAAGACACTACAACTGGATCATAGCAAAAAGAGAAAAAGAGATTCACCAATCACTAATCTTCTATTAGTGTTAGTATTATTATTACATAACCCCCTCTTGTTTACAGGTCCCTAATCCAAGAGTCACAGCAGAAAGCCCTGGGGCCACTGTCTCCCATATTACTCCTTTCTCTCGCTTGCACCATCTACAACACCGCAGTAAGCCACAAGGGGGCCAGGGTGCAACCAGTGCCCTCAGCTCCTGGAGGTAAGTCTCTCGTACAGTCTCTCACAGCCAAACACTCTCTCTCCCACGTGTGCTCATGCAGGCAGATCTCGTCAGCTCCGCAGGCTGGATCTGAGGGTGGAAAAGTCAGGCAGAGGCTTAGGGTGGTGTTCAACAAAAAAATACTTTACTGCAACTTATAAAAATGGAATCCAGGTAAAATGTTAAAAAAAATCATCAAAAGGAGAACCAGAAAGGTAGCTCCAAGCACCAACGTCTCTCCTCCAGGCTCAGCCTCTGAAGCAGTGCCCAAGCCTCCACGCTCTTTCCCAGTGATAGGAGAGAAGAAAAAAAAAAATCTCCTCTCCTCTCCAAAAGAAAGCAGAGAGATGGTGATGGAAGAGCAAACGTCCTCCTTCAAACGTATAAAAATCCAGTTCTTCTTCTCTTTCTACATCACTACAGTCCCCATTTTTACTGGATGCAGGGAACTGCAGACTCCACCCGGACTGGCAGCAGGGCAAACAGCACCCGATCCTGTCCCCTCAGGCAAAGGGTTCCCTCCTGACCCTGGAGCAGGTATGGCAAGGCAATAGCTAAAGCCAGTAGAATGCTGGCTGCATAGAGAGATGAATTAACCAGCATGAATAAGGAGATGATAATGCCCTTGTACAGGTCCTTGGTGAGGCCTCACCTGGAGAGCGTATCTCAAAAAGGATAGAGACAGGATGGAAGCAGTGCAGAAAAGGGCGACCAGAATGGTGTGGGGTCTGTACTGGAAGAGATAAGAGGAGGGACTGAAGGATCTAAATGTGCATACCCTGGAAGAAAGGAGGTACAGAGGAGATAGGAGACAGACCTTCAGATACCTGAAAGGTTTTAATGATGCACAAACTTCAAACCTTTTCCATCAGAAAGGAAACAGTAGAACTAAGGATCACTGTTGGAGGAAAGACTGAGAACCAACGTCAGGAAATATTTCTTCATGGAGGGGGTGGTTCCTCCTCTGGAAGGCCCTTCCAGAGGAGGTGGTGAAGAAGAAAACAGTGAAAGAATCCAAAGGGGCATGGGATAAACACTGTGGATACCTAAAGGCTAGATTACGGAAATGAAGAGGGTGCATGGGGGTAACCTGCATGAAGCAGCAGTTACTTCTCTTAACAGAAGGCATGGGGGTTACTACCCTCAATCAGTAGCCTTTATGCTTGTGATGCAACTGCAACATCGCTCTCCACTTTGACCGCAGAGGGCGAGAAGGGGAACTGGATGCAGTCAATAGAGATGTGGACCCTGATTTTTACGGTCTGAGGTACTGACGTGCAGACATACAGGAAAAAGCTCAGGACGGCTTCTACAGCCAAGTTCCAAAGCAAAGGACATCAAGCAGCATTGTCTGACTTATGAAGAAGGCTCCTCACCCAGTAAAAATGTTGCCAGCAGTAATTTATGGGTTTGACAGTGGATTCGTTTTGATTGATTGTAAATATTACTCCCTTCTCATGAGGCTTGAGGGTAACTGCACAGAGCAGCAGTCACTACCCCTGACAGAAACATGAGGGTATCCTGCACAGAGCGGCAGATACTACCAGAAGAAGCTTGCTGGGCAGATGGGATGGGCCAGCTGGTCCTTTTCTGCCGTCATTACTATGTTACTATGTTAATTTTCAAAAAGGTTTACATTCTTAAAATTGAAGCTTACACCCTTTTTCCATGGAGTGTGGGGGTCTCCTTAGATTTATTTATTTTAAACATTTTTATATACCGACGGTCTTTGGGAACATCCCATCGGTTTACATGAAAACATACATTGGCAACAGGCTTTACAATAAACAATAATTTGAGGAATGGAACTTAAAGCAATCGAGGAATGAAAGAGAGGAATTGGGTGCAGAAAGTTCAACCAACAACAAGATAGCCTGCAACATTATTTACAAGCAATTGAAATTGAGGTCAAAATGACCTGAAAAAGAAACTTATATTCAGAGAATAGAACTGGCTGCATTGACAACAAGTTATATACAAATCTGGAGCAAAGAAGAGTGTGCTTTATGGGGAAGGGGGGCGTTTAGAAACTATATACTAAGTAGCGGGCACGTTGGCTGCCCTGGGGGGCGGGAGAAATAGCAATCAGCAGGAGTAGGCCTGTTTAAATAGCCAGGTCTTGAGATTCTGCTTAAATTTCTTTGGGCATTTTTCTTGGCGAAGACTGGCGGGCATGGAATTCCAAAGGAGAGGACCCGCAAAGGAGAGGGCGCGGTTTTCGGTGGTCGTAAGCTTTGTTTCTTTGGGTGAGGGTTGTATGTAGAGTTGCCAGGTACTGTGTTCTGGTGGGTCTGGACGAGGTGCGAAGAAGGAGGTGCTCCTTGAACCAGAACATAATTTCGTTGTGCAGGGATTTGTGAATGATAGAGAGGGCTTTGTATGTTATCTGGTAGGTGACAGGTAGCCAACACCGATCTTTGAGGACGGGGGTGATATGATCATTTCTGTGGGCATTGGTGAGGATATGGGCTGCCGCATTTTGGAGCATCTGCAGAGGTTGTATTGGGTTTTTGGGAAGGCCAATAAGGAACACACAGACACAGAAAAGTCCTACCTGGGTCTCGTGTCTATCTTTGGAAGCCAGCCTTAGGATGGAGATCCCTCTACAAGTGTCCTGTGTCTTTCTCTTTCTTCCTGATGTTTGTGACCTCTCAGAGGGAAAGGTCTGATGTTGAGAAATTTAGGACTGCGCTACTACAGCCCCATCCCCAACTGAGGAAGGGTGGCAAAAACCTGCTCACCAAAACAAAAGGTGAAACTCTCTGATAGACAAAAATCCTCTGGAGGGAAATCACTGTCTCTTCAGTATCCCGGCCTCTGGATCCGGGGAGTTGCCATCACCCAAAGGGCCCAGGCATCCACTCCAGTGTCACTCCTCAGAATTAGCAAAACACGTAAGAAAGGCAGGATCCAGAGTGGCAGGCAGTGCTGGGAAAGGAATAGATTGTACAAATAAAGCCAGTGAGAGGGATGGGCCTCACACTGAACCAAAAATATACCAAGAGCTCCTCGCTCCTCAAAAGCTCTTCCTCCTCTCACGGGGATCTAGGGCCATCTAGTGGATGACCAGGGGTCCCCTCACATGTCTGTAGCATGTACACACACAAGCCTGAAGTATTCAGTATCATGCAGAAAAGTTGAGGGGAAAAAAAGGGGCAGTTTAGGAGCATTTTGGGTGGGGTTCAGAAGTTACTATTTTGTACATAGTACATGTGCATACTGCTTACAGTGGAGGAGCAGCAAGCTAAGAACCAGGGACGCAAGGGATTAAATCCTGCTGATGGTTCTTCAAAGCAGTGGGAGAACAAAATGGCATCTTTTTGAGGGTCACGCACAGCAAGCGACCTAGATGCCTCCCTAATTATAGTCGTTAGAGCAGCAGGCTGTCAGCCAGGGTTCAAATCCCGCTGCTGTCCTTAAGACTTTGCACAAGTCACTTCATTTTCCATTGCCTCTGGTACAAACCTAGGGCCTGAATGATCCCTCTGGGGACAGGGAAATACCTGCAGTACCTGAATGGAATCTGCTTTGAAAAAACGGAATATAAAATAAATAAATACAAAGTTACCTTGATTACAATGATCAAGAGGAAAGGGAGACCTCGGCCCTTCCTTGCGGTACCTGTGTCTTCATTCTTGGGTGCGATGGACTCTTTTGTGCTCCATTTGCCGGTGGATGGTCAGGTTTCTTGGTCTTTGGAGGATACAGGGGAAGAGCTGTGCCCTAATCCATCCCAGACAGTGGTGCATCGCTCAGTCCTGACGAGTGGCAGCCCCCCAGCAAGCCCATGGTCGGTAGAGAAATCAGCTCTCTGTTGCTTCGAAGGGGCAGCATTGATCCTGACCTATTTAAACCAATGCTTCATGCTAGAATGCAACACTCCCAACCAGATGATATTGAGACAGCTACTAAAATCTGGACCGAGACCATAAATGCAGCTATTGAGGAAGCCGTCCTGTAAAAAACCAATACATAGGAAAAGAAATCACTTGTGCCTCTTGATACACTTCAGAATAAAAGTCTATGAAACAGAAACTTAGGCATCTTGAACTATTCAGTCCCTAGTCTCATGACGCAGCCTCCCCTCCACCAGAGGACCTCGAAGAGCATACTCTCCAGGCTGGCCAAGCTCCTCCTCCTGCCTGCACCTCACTCATACTCCAGCCCTACACAACCCTGCCTTGTCAGTCCTAAGATGCTTCTGCATCGAATCACCCTTGGTTCCTTGCCCTAACCACTCTTGTCTTGTGGCCTTCCCAGGCCTATCCTTGTGGCATCCAGTCCTTCTCAACCTTGCCTTCTGGCCTATATAGGCCTAGCCTTGCTCTGTGGCCTATCTAGGCTTCACTTTGACCTGCCCCTCAGGCCTTCCTGTATTGCTGCTTTCAAGCCTATATGTTCTTGTCTCAACCTGTCATGTCCTGCCTTAGACTGTTCCTTCCAAGCCTCAGTCCAGTCTTACCTGCACGTGTTCCTGTCCAAGCGTCAGTCCCAGCCTTACCTGCACGCTGTTCCTGCCCAAGCCTCAGTCCCAGCCTTACCTGCACGTGTTCCTGTCAAAGCCTCGGTTCCAGCCTTACCTGAACACTGTTCCTGTCCAAGTTTCAATTCCAGCCTCATCTGCACGTTGTTCCTGTCTAAACCTCAGTTTCAGTCTTGCCTGCACACTGTTGTAATCCCAGCTTTGGTTTCAGCCTTACCTGCTCGCTGTTCCAGTCCCAGCCTTGGTTTCAGCCTTACCTGCTCGCTGTTCCAGTCCCAGCCTTGGTTTCAGCCTTACCTGCACGCTGTTCCAGTCCCAGCCTTGGTTTCAGCCTTACCTGCATTCTGTTCCAGTCCCAGCCTTGGTTTCAGCCTTACCTGCACGCTGTTCCAGTCCCAGCCTTGGTTTCAGCCTTACCTGCATTCTGTTCCAGTCCCAGCCTTGGTTTCAGCCTTACCTGCATTCTGTTCCAGTCCCAGCCTTGGTTTCAGCCTTACCTGCACGCTGTTCCAGTCCCAGCCTTGGTTTCAGCCTTACCTGCATTCTGTTCCAGTCCCAGCCTTGGTTTCAGCCTTACCTGCATTCTGTTCCAGTCCCAGCCTTGGTTTCAGACTTACCTGCATTCTGTTCCAGTCCCAGCCTTGGTTTCAGCCTTACCTGCACGCTGATCCAGTCCCAGCCTTCGTTTCAGCCTTACCTGCATTCGGTTCCAGTCCCAGCCTTGGTTTCAGCCTTACCTGCACGCTGTTCCTGTCCTAGCCTTGGTTTCAGACGCCTGCATTCTGTTCCAGTCCCAGCCTTGGTTTCAGCCTTACCTGCACGCTGTTCCCGTCCCAGCCTTGGTTTCAGCCTTACCTGCACGCTGTTCCAGTCCCAGCCTTGTTTTCAGCCTTACCTGCACGCTGTTCCAGTCCCAGCCTTGGTTTCAGCCTTACCTGCACGATGTTCCAGTCCCATCCTTGGTTTCAGACACCTGCATTCTGTTCCAGTCCCAGCCTTGGTTTCAGCCTTACCTGCACGCTGTTCCAGTCCCAGCCTTGGTTTCAGCCTTACCTGCATTCTGTTCCAGTCCCAGCCTTGGTTTTAGCCTTACCTGCACGCTGTTCCAGTCCCAGCCTTGGTTTCAGCCTTACCTGCACGCTGTTCCAGTCCCAGCCTTGGTTTCAGACTTACCTGCACGCTGTTCCAGTCCCAGCCTTGGTTTCAGCCTTACCTGCACGCTGTTCCAGTCCCAGCCTTAGTTTCAGCCTTACCTGCATTCTGTTCCAGTCCCAGCCTTGGTTTTAGCCTTACCTGCATTCTGTTCCAGTCCCAGCCTTGGTTTCAGCCTTACCTGCACGCTGATCCAGTCCCAGCCTTCGTTTCAGCCTTACCTGCACGCTGTTCCAGTCCCAGCCTTGGTTTCAGACTTACCTGCATTCTGTTCCAGTCCCAGCCTTGGTTTCAGCCTTACCTGCACGCTGTTCCAGTCCCAGCCTTGGTTTCAGACACCTGCACGCTGTTCCAGTCCCAGCCTTGGTTTCAGACACCTGCACGCTGTTCCAGTCCCAGCCTTGGTTTCAGACACCTGCACGCTGTTCCAGTCCCAGCCTTGGTTTCAGCCTTACCTGCACGCTGTTCCAGTCCCAGCCTTGGTTTCAGCCTTACCTGCACGCTGTTCCAGTCCCAGCCTTGGTTTCAGACACCTGCACGCTGTTCCAGTCCCAGCCTTGGTTTCAGACACCTGCACGCTGTTCCAGTCCCAGCCTTGGTTTCAGACACCTGCACGCTGTTCCAGTCCCAGCCTTGGTTTCAGCCTTACCTGCACGCTGATCCAGTCCCAGCCTTCGTTTCAGCCTTACCTGCACGCTGTTCCAGTCCCAGCCTTGGTTTCAGACTTACCTGCATTCTGTTCCAGTCCCAGCCTTGGTTTCAGCCTTACCTGCACGCTGTTCCAGTCCCAGCCTTGGTTTCAGACACCTGCACGCTGTTCCAGTCCCAGCCTTGGTTTCAGACACCTGCACGCTGTTCCAGTCCCAGCCTTGGTTTCAGACACCTGCACACTGTTCCAGTCCCAGCCTTGGTTTCAGCCTTACCTGCACGCTGATCCAGTCCCAGCCTTCGTTTCAGCCTTACCTGCACGCTGTTCCAGTCCCAGCCTTGGTTTCAGACTTACCTGCATTCTGTTCCAGTCCCAGCCTTGGTTTCAGCCTTACCTGCACGCTGTTCCAGTCCCAGCCTTGGTTTCAGACACCTGCACGCTGTTCCAGTCCCAGCCTTGGTTTCAGACACCTGCATGCTGTTCCAGTCCCAGCCTTGGTTTCAGACACCTGCACGCTGTTCCAGTCCCAGCCTTATGGTTTAAATCCTATTTGACAGATTGCACACAGAGAATAAGGATAGGATCTTCCTACTACAATAGGTTCAATATCTCATCTGGATTTCCTCAGGGCTCGGCACTCTCTTCTATCTTATTTAATGTATATCTAGAACTGCTTTGTAAAGTTCTTGCATGCCTGGGTGTTAATTATAATGTATATGCAGACAATTCACAATTCTTTGTTCATATTTCACATTCTGGTCAAATATTCTTAATTTGGTCTTATTATATATAATTTGTGTCCCCGACACAGCAGGCCCGCGACCAGGCCTACTCACCTCCGGCGCCCGGCTCCTGGACCCGGCCGTCCTCCCTGGTGGCAGTGGCTAGCCGCTTCCGCTCCCGCACCCCCGCTGCCTCTTCGGTCTCTCTCTGTCCCTCAGCGGGCTCCTCTGGCTCTCCCTCTTCTTCCACAGACTCCTCCAGTTCCCGGGGGGTCTCCCCACATGTGCCGTCGGGAGACGCCAGCGGCCTGCTTCCTCCTAGGTGTGAGCGCGCACTTCTTCCACTTTTAAAGGAGCCACGGCAGGAATCCTACCTGAGGCCCCAGATGATGACATCATCGGGCCCTGCTAATTAAGGTAGGGCCCGTCACTCATTCCTTGCCTTGGCAACAGGTCTCCACGCTTGTCGTGTGCTCGATGCTCATCCTAGTTCCTGACTTCGTTCCTGGTTCCTGTTCCTGACTTCGTTCCTGGTCCCAGTTCCTGACTCCATTCCTGGTTCCTCCCTAGCCTTGCTTGGACTAATTATTGGCTTTGACCTTTGCTGCGATTGGACCATACTCAGGATTGACTATTAGCTTTGACCCTCGCTTCGTTGGAACTACGCTCAGGACTGATCACTAGCTTTGACCCTTGCTTCGTTGGAACTACGTTCAGGACTGATCATTGGCTTTGACCCTTGCTTCGTTGGAACTACGCTCATGACTGATCACTGGCTTTGACCCTTGCTTTGTTGGACTACGCTCAGGACTGATTCCTGTCCTTGGCTCTCGCTCCACTGTACCTCGACTAACTCTGCCGCCTGCCCCGACTCCAGCCTGTTCCCGATCACACCTTGATATCTCCTTGGACTTGGCCTTGTCAGGCTCTGGCCTTCTGCTGCCTGGGCGTCACCTGCTCTTGTTGCTGGCCCGTCCTTGGCGCCCGGGCCTCTGGATCCCTGCCTTGTCCAGACCTGCTTCGGTCCCTCCGATACCTCTTCTGGTCCCTGGCTACCTGCTACAACATCCACTGGGAGTCGTCTGTCACAGGCCCACCTAAGACCAGCCGGCCCTGGCACCCAAGGGCTCAACCTGTGGGGAACGTAGGCTGGTATTGGCGAAGCTCCAGTCGGCCTCCGTCTCCTAGTCTGCTCCGCCTCCCGACAGTGGGGACCCGTGGGGCTTGCCCTACAGGTAGCGTCAACCCCACCTCGGACCAAGGGTCCACCATCAGCGCAACAATTTGGTTAAACATTGGTTGATGCATTACAGAGCACAACTCAAGTGGAGTAGTAGCCTGGTAGCTAGAGCAATAGGCTCTAAACCAGAGAAGCCATGGTTCAGTTCCTCCTCAAGGATTGATCAAGACAAATTTCCTCTCCTCTGGAACAAATAAATACAATGAATAACCTTTTGTACACCCCCAATGGCTCTGCACCAATGGGGCTGTGTTTCAAGTTCCATAGCTGCCACGGGTTCTATTCCTGCTTCAGAGAAATTGGAAATAAAACAAAAAGTAGTTACTAGTCAAGCTTTTGCCAGAGGATGTGGTTAAGGCAGCTAGTGTAGCTGAGTTTAAAAAAGGTTTGGATAAGTTCTGGAGGAGGAGTCCATAAACTGCTATTAATCAATAGGGAATAGCCACTGCTGTTTCCAGCATTAGTAGCATGGCATTTAATGTTTGGGTATTTGCTAGGTACTTGGACTTGGATTGGCTGCTATTGGAGAGAGATATGCTCTTATGTTCTTAATATCTCAGAAACTGAAATTATTTTGCTTTCATCAGTCAAAATGCCAACATATCCAATTCCTAACTCAATTTAATATCAAGGGCATCAATTGCCTCTTGGGCAAGTACAGTTACGCGCCCGCCCGCAGCCGTCCCGCACACAGGCCTGCTCACCTCCATGGTTCCACAGCGGGTCCCGGGACAACCTCCTTCGCGGTAGTTGCCAATCCTGCCAGGCCCTGGCGTCCCGCAGCGGCGGTCGCCGAGCCTTCCACTGTGCGCCAGGCCTCACGCCAAGGCTCGGCGTCCGCGGCCATGTTAGCTACACCCCTATGCGCGCGCACCACCCGGACTCTTGTAGGGCCAAGGGCAGGTCCTAGTTCCACGGCGCGCCCTGATTGATTCCTCAATATAAGGAAGTTCCTGTCTTTGCTTCCTTGCCTTGGCAATCGGGTTGGTTTGCTCTAAGATTGCCTCTGCGTTTGTTCTTGTTCCTGCCTGTTCCTAGTCTCGTTCCAGGATCCAGTTCTGTTCCTGTCCTGTTCCTGCATCCTAGGTCCTGTGTCCTGCTTGTTCCTGTGTTCGTCTGTCTGTCTACCCATGTAGTACCCTCGGACTGTCTTACTGGTACTGACCTCAGCTTTCTCCTGATCTGCCTGCCTGCCTGCTGCCTGCCTCAAAGACCTCAGCTTGCTCCTGACCTGCCTACCTGCCTGCCGCCTGCCTCAAAGATCTCAGCTTGCTCCTGACCTGCCTACCTGCCTGCCACAAGACCTCTGCCTGCCTCCGACCTCGTCTGACCTCCGGTACCTGACCCCTGCTTTGCTGACCACTCCTCGGACTGACCTCTGGATCTTGACCTTTGCCTGCCTGACCTCATCTCCAGATTCAGGCTCTGTTCCTCACTTTGTCATCACCATCTCTACTCTGGTTCTCCTTGTTCCAACTAGCCTCCTCCTTTGAACCCGATCACGCTCCCCTTGTGTCCGTGGGCACGCTGGACTGTGACTCTCTCGGGAGACCCTGCGAAGCCCACCTAAGTCCAAGCGGCCCGGGTCCCTACGGGCTCCTCCCAGGGGGACCTCGGGCTTCCAGTGGTGAAGCTCTTCACTGCCTCTGTCTCCTCCAGTGCTCCGCCTCCTGGGGGCAGTTACCTCCTGTTCCCTTTCAGGAGACCTTCCATCACTGTCCCAGGACAAGGGTCCACCCCCGAGCGCAACAAGTACCAAGAACATGAGTGTGATCCTTGATCATAATCTTTCTAGCAACATCATATTTCTTCAGTCATAAAATCTTCCTTTACAAATTTTATCTGTTAAAAATTCTCTAACCTTTTCTGGAACCTTAAGACTTCAGTCTTGCAGTCTCTAATTCTAAATTATTTGGACTATTGTAACTTGGCTTTCCCATAAATACTACTCATCCACTTCAAAATGCTACAACTAGAATTTTGACTGGAACCAAACTCAGACACCACATCACACCAGTACTCATGAGACTACATTGGCTATCAATTGCATGGAGAACACAGTATAAAGTGTGAACCTTCATTTACAACCTCTTGCACAATGACTCAGTCATGTGGCTGGCTTTGACTCTCTGCCTCTACAAACCATCCAGACACCTGTGTTCAGCAAACAAGAATTTATTAGAAATTCCAACTCCTAAACTGACAAGACTTGAAATCATGAAAAACAGAGCAATATCAATCACCAGCCCACGCCTATGGAACATCTTGCCAGAGTTGTTACGAACTGCATCAACTCAAAAAACCTTTAAAAGGGCATGAAAGACTCATCTTTTCTCTCTGGCTTTCAAAGATTTCAAGGGAACTCCAGTATTATTAACCTTCTCTGACTTCCCTGAACCTCTTTTCCGATACACATAACCTCATGTTTTCTTAATCTTTTATTATTTAATTGCTGTATTATGCTGTTTTATGATTTATGTACATAACCTGTGTAAGCTGTCATGAACTGTACTGTAATGTGCGGGCTATAAATTTTTTTAATATAAATAAATTGCTTTCAGCACCGGCTGATGATCTCATCGGAGCAGTGATGGTAGGGAGTGAGCAGAGAGGAAGCCCCATGGCTTGTGTGTTTGCAACTGGGGGAAAAGACCAGATATCTCGGGAGGAGACTGTAGCTGCACCTGGTACGGACACCATTAACCAACAGGTATTGGGGAGCCTAGTCTCACAGGGTAATATTGAGTTTGTCTTCCATTTGGAGAGACACTCGGCGTTGACATTAGAGTAGATTTGAAGGCTAGCTAGAGTCTGGGCAAGATCTTGCACAAATGGCTACAATAGTAGACAAGTCTAAGGGGCAGATTTTAAAACCTGCGCGTGGGCGCAGATTTGTTCGCGCAACCTGGCGCGAACAAATCTACGCCTGATTTTATAACATGCGCTCGCAACCGCACGCATGTTATAAAATCCAGGGTCGGCGCGCACAAGGGGGTGCACAATTGTGCAACTTGCGCGCAAGCTGCGTAGCCTGCCTCCATTCCCTCCGCCCCCTGCACCTTCCCCTCCCTTCCCCTACCTAACCCGCCCCCCAGCCCTACCTTGAACCCCCCTTACCTTTGTTGAAGAAGTTACGCCTGCCTCCCGGCAGGTGTAAATTAGGAGCGCCGGCCAACGGCCGGCCTGCGATCCCAGGCACAGCGCAAATGGCCGCTGTGCCTAGGGGCTCAGGCCCCGCCCCTTTTTGCAAGCCCCGGGACATACGCGTGTCCCGGGGCTTAGGCTCGGCGCGTGAGGGGCAGGCAGGGGCAGCTTTTCGGGGGGTACGCGCGTAACCCTTTGAAAATCTACCCCTAAGTTGCCTTCATGCCAAAGCTACTAGGGTTGATGATTTAGGAAGAGGTTAGAGATGACTAACAACAAGATAAAACAGGGACTCAAGGCCATAATTCATGACAATTCATGATAATTCATGACAATTCATGATAATTCATGACAATTCGGTCTGAATTAGAAAGCGCGGAAAATGCTTTAAGATGTCGTAATCTGCATATGATAAACTTTCTTAAGCTTCAGTCTATTTCGGCATCGGTGACATTTCAGAGATATTTGATTGAGGTTCTAAACTCCCTGCTCAAGTAACACCAACACTTTTTTGGGCTTATTCTGGCCCCTCTTTGGTCTAGACTATAAATTACCCCTATGCTTGGGGTGGGGAGCACCACATGAGAAATGATATTTACTAATATGATTTATCTTTGGGTTCATAGCCTGAGTGATGGGTGAGACAGAGTCCTGGACACCGTGGTATCACAATTCTGTGCCCTTCCCACGCAGCCTCTCACTTGTGGCACCACAGGCCAGATAAAATCATCACGCCAGAATAAAACAGTAGTTAACCCTTTCACTAGTATTGTGTAAGTAGACAGTGAATCCAAGCAGAACATTAAATGGGAAAAGTACAGCAGTGAAGTAAAATATAAACTTGCAGTGTTCTTATTTTAAATCAAGCAATGCAAAAATAACACTGGGTGTGGCCTGTTAGCCAGGTAACCAACATCCTCATATAGATAGTAAAAAAAATAGGGAACCCTAATAGAGAAATGTTGGGGGAAAAGCAACAAAGAAAACAACTTTCAAAAATTGTCTTTACTCCTGAGTACTCAAAAAAAGAGGTGGGGGAACAGATCCACCCCAATGTCACAAATTTGTAAAGAGAGCACACTGTCCCAAACACAAAATTGTGTGGAATAAAAAAAAAAAATCAAGAAAATGAGGAAGTCCCTTTTGATGGTGGAGCTGGTTACATGAGAAACCAAATAGCTTAGCACCGCAGTGTGTGGAAGGTCTCTCTCTCCTGGGGAGTCTTCCCAAATAATTTACTTGGTACTAAACACAAAGCAGGCCTGGTTTCAGTCTCTTACAGAAAGATCATGGTTCATCAGCTTTTCTTTCTCTGCCCTATCTCGTGTGGCAGTGGCAAGGGTTTATGCTTTTCTATAATCTCTTACAAGTTAGCCCTGTTATTTGCCCTGTTATTTGTAACCTCTTGTTCGATGTAATTTCCAACTTTGGTTCTATGTAAACCGACGTGATATGTACCAGTACATGAACATCGGTATATAAAAGCCTTTAAATAAATAAATAAATAAATAAATAAATAAATAAATGCTTGATTTTGGGTGAAAGGCTGAAACAGTTAAGATGAGATACTGAATTTGTGGCAAAGGCAAGGAAATAAACCTTCTACTTCCTCTGCTGCAAAGTTTAGATTACTTAACTCAGTTTTTTAGGATGGTGATCCAGCTCCTTGGCCTGGATATCTCTGGAAAGGAAGTCTCTCAGTCTCTCAGCTTCTAGCTCCTCATTCCCTTATTGGGATTTTACATGTAGCTCTGCTATAAAGCAAGTACAGCTGTCTGTCTCACTATTTCTTCAGAGTGCAGACGTCTGTCTCTCCCTCTTGATAATTAGTTCTTCAGGAGAAGAACTGATTGCATAGCTGCCAGATACACTCTTCTCTTCCTGGCTCTTGGCTCTAAATCCTGGCCATTCCTGCCCCTCACACACAGTGCCAGCCAAATTGTGCCTTTTTTTTTTTTAATGGTCTGCCAGCATTCCTTTGGCTTCCTCCTCTGCTGGCTATGTAGTGCTGTTCTCTGGGCAGGCTAATAAATATAGCCCTTTTCCCAACTTGTTAACACTTGAGTGTTGGATGCTGGTTCTTGCAGAACATTTGTCATTCACAGGAGAGCACACAGGGCTTTTGATATATTTTTATATTACTTTACCTTGGCTGAGGCAGCTTTCGGTCTGTGCAGGGTTGAAAAATCCTTTTTGGCAGGTCCAAAACACATCACTCAGATCCATTATTAGTCAGGTGGATATGAGAAACCCAGGGCTTGTCCCTGGGAGTGAGCAGCAAGGAATGGATCTACTCTTTGGAATCTGTTGGGAACTTCCTAGTAACCCGGATTGACCACTGTCAGGGAAATGATGCTGGACACAAGGGATTTTTGGTCTGACCCAACATGGCACATCCTATGTTCTTGTATTGGTGGAGTCATATTTATGGGATAATTGGGAATCCCCTCTGTACTGTATTATGACGTCGGGTTTAGATTGGTTTGTATCATCTTACTAGCGGAAGAGCCAATCACAAATGATGAGGGCAAAAAGGCATGAGAGTGTAGAGTCGCTCCCCTGACCTCTTTCTGCTCCTGGGGACACCCTTTTTGTCCCTCACGGATTCTCCCTCTTCTTCCTGCCACTCCTTTGCTCATTCCCTTTTCCTTTTTCCCCCTCCCTCCTCCTCTTCTGCCAAGCTTCCCCAAGCTCCTTCCCCTCCGCTTCTCCCTTTCTTCTTCCTCTTCCCCTCCCACCAGTTTCAATTACCTTTCCAATTCTTGCCCTGACTGGTTAGAAACTGGCTGAGTGGAAGGTGACAAAGGGTAGTGATAAATGGATAGGGTGTTACTAGCGGTGTGTGCCTAAGTGACATTGCAGAAAGATTGTTGGGAAAGGTTTGTCTTTTTGCTGAAGATACCAAAACCTGCAACAGGGTAGAGAGCCAGGTGTGGAAAATATGAGGTGAGATCTAGCAAAGCTTGAGAAATGGTCTAAGGTCTGGCAGCTAAGATTTAATGCAAAATAATGCAGCGTAATGCATTTAGGCTGTAAAAACCCAAGGGAGAGGTGCAGCACAGAAGGCGAAATTCTTCTAATAATAAAAGAAGAGTGGGATCTGGGGGTGATTGTATCCGATGATCTAAAGGTGGCCAAACAGCGATGGCAAAATCCAGAAAGCTGCTTGGCTGCATAGGGAGAGGAATGGTCAGCAGGTGATCTTGCCCCTGTATAGGTCCCTGGTGAGACCTCACTTGGAATACCGAATACAATCCAAAATAATTACAGTTATTAGCCATGGATATAAACTGGTTGGAGTCGGTCCAGAGGGTGGCTACTAAAGTGATCAGTGGTCTTCACCAATATAGAATAACCACCCTCAAAACAAAAAGAGACTACTTTTCAGCTAAGATCCACCAATACATGTACAACCCGAAAGCCCTTTTCAATTATGTTGCCAACCTCACCAAATCCTCTCAGCCCACTATCCCTGAGAATGATGCCTCCACTAAGAGCGAAGAAATCGCCCAGTATTTCCTCACAAAAATCACCAACATCCTCCGCAGATTTCAACACCCTTCTCCATCCACCTCCCCTTCCCCCTCCCTCCAACCTTCCCCCACTTCACCCACCCTCCAAACCCTTGACCTGACTTCCGCTAAAGAAGTGGAATCTATTCTCAGAAAACTTAAACCAGCTTCCCACCCTTCAGACACCATTCCCACAAAATCCCTCCTCTCCATCCCGAACACTATATCCAAACCCATCGCAGACATCATAAACTCCTCCCTCTCTTCAGGCTCTGTCCCAGATGCTCTTAAACAAGCTATTGTCAAGCCCCTCCTAAAAAAACCAACACTAGACCCTAAAGACCCCGCTAACTTCCGCCCTATCTCTAACCTGCCCTTCCTATCCAAAATTATGGAAAAGATTGTAAACATCCAACTTACAGAATATCTAGAAAGCAACAACATTCTGCATCCAGCCCAATACGGCTTCCGTAAATACCTCAATACAGAAACCCTCCTGCTCTCCCTCACGGACCACTTACTCATAGGCATGGACCGAGGCAACTGTTACCTCCTCGCCCTACTCGACATCTCAGCTGCCTTTGATACCATCAACCATAACCTCCTCATCAACCGGCTATCCGAAATAGGCATCTCAGGCCTAGCCCTACTATGGTTTAAATCCTACTTATCTAACAGAAAGTTCTCCGTCAAGATAGGAAATGCCAACTCCACACTCTATCCCTTGTCTCAAGGTGTCCCACAAGGCTCCTCCCTCTCCTCCACCCTTTTCAACATTTATCTCACACCTCTATGTCAGCTCCTCACAGACCTCGGCCTCAAATTCTACCTCTATGCAGATGACGTTCAAATCGTCATTCCCATTCACAACTCTCTCTCAGATGCCCTTGCCTTCTGGAACACATGTCTTGCCAACATCAATGACTTCCTCACCAACATCCACCTCGCTCTAAACTCCTCCAAAACAGAGCTGCTCCTTATCTCTCCTCACCTCCCTCCCAAACCACCGATCTCCAACGATCCAGCTTTCAACGTCATAACACCCCAACCCACAGTAAGAGACCTTGGGGTTATCATAGATCAACAACTCAATCTCAAAAAACAGATCAACTCCATCCTCAAAGAAGGTTTCTTCAAGCTTCACATCCTGAAGAAACTCAGACCCCTCCTCCACTATCATGACTTCCGCACCGTCGTCCAAGCCACCCTTTCCTCAAAGCTGGACTACTGTAATGCCCTCTTCCTTGGCCTACCCTCCTCCACCACCAAGCCCTTACAAATGCTCCAGAATGCCATCGCCAGGGTCATCACCAACTCAAGGAAAGCTGATCACATTACCCCAATACTCAAAGAACTCCACTGGCTCCCCATCGCATCCCGAATTCTCTTCAAAATTCTAACCATAGTGCACAAGTCCATCCACTCGCACAATTCCAATTGGTTGGATGAACCCTTTCGTCCTATACGCACTGAACGACCCACTCGCACTGTCAACAAAGGCACCCTCTCCATTCCCCCTTTGAAAAAAGCCCACCTCTCCTCTACTAGGGACCGTGCACTATCCATTGCAGGCCCTAAACAATGGAACACCCTCCCTACCACTCTCAGGCTAGAGCCATGTTACGCCAAGTTCAGAAAAAAACTTAAAACATGGCTCTTCCGACAAGCCTACCCCGATTAAGTACACCGACTTCTGCAAGTATCTTGCCTACGCCTTGTATATTCCTGTAAATAGTCCGTTGCAGTTTTTATTTATTGCTTTAATTCCTCCACCTCCTGCTCTTTGTATACTCCTCCTTGTTCGCCCTCCCTGTTCATTGTAATTTCTACCTTTAAAGTTACATTGTAAACCGGTATGATGTATGCATACTAATACCGGTATATAAAAGTTTTTAAATAAATAAATAAAATAAATAAAGCATATGGGGATACCTAGAGGAAAGGCAAGATAGGGGAGATATGACAAAGACATTAAATACCTTTAAGGTTCCCATGCACAGGAGGCGAGCCTCTTTAAAATGAAAGGAAGCCCTAGGGATGGGATAAGGATGAAATCTAAGGAAATATTTCTTTAGAGAGAGGGCAGAGGATACATGGAGCAGCCTCCCCATGGAGGTAATGAAGACATTAAAGAACAGCATCTGAATTCAAGAAAGCATGAGATAGACCTAGGAGATCTGAGGCAGTGGTAGCTTTGTAAAGTTGAATTAGTGGTGTGGGATGGGCAGACACAGGCTGTCTGCTGTTAGTGCATGCTACTTTCTTTGAGCATATGCTATGTGTGTCTTTTACCATGCATTATTTGCACTTACTACTTGCTAATTCTAGAAAATGTGAGAACCTGCATTACCGGCAATAGCCACAATGTGACAGCATTGTCTATTAGGAAAAAAGAAAGGAGAAATGTTTATTTTGTCCAGCAAAAATGTTATACACATCTACCCAAAGTAGATCAAATTCCCATATGGAACCCAATCCTCAATCCCTCTGTGTCCTGTTTAGGGTGCTTGCAGCTCTGTGCAGGTTACCCCATGCCTTCTAGAAAGCACAATGCAGCTCTATCCCTGCTGCCTAGCGAAGGTTCTGCAGGGCCTTCATTACCATTCTCTTGCCGCTAGGAGTCTTCGGTGTTTATCCCATGCTTTTTCAAGTCCGTCACTGTTCTTAGCATTACCCCCTCCTCTGGGAGGGCACAGCAGGCATCCGCGAAAAATACCTCCTGACACTGCTCCAGCATCTACCCCCTCGGAACCCTATTCTGTGGCCCCGGTCCATTGAAAAAACTTGGCTTCCTGTGCTTTAATACCTTTCAGGTATTGAAATGTCTGTATCTTATCCCTCTTGTCTCGCCTCTCTTCTAGGGCTATGCATATTAAACTCCTTCAGTCTCATCACACAGGCCTTCCCATGCAAAACATTTGCCCTTCTCTGGGCCCTCTCTAGCCTCTCTATATTCTGCATGGAGTTGTATGTGCTGGTGGGAGTATGCAATTCCCCCAGCATTCTCCACTTCTTCCCCTTTCTCCCCCCTTCTTTGTGTTTCTCCCCGTTGTCTTATCCTCTCTTCTCTCCTCCCCTCCTTTTCCATCTCACTCCTCTAACTCAACCCTTCCCTTCCTTCACCCCCCTACTCATTCCTCCCCTCCCCTTCCACCTTGTCTGCTGGGACCTGGGAAGCCTCATCAGCCTTTCCACTGTGGGTCCCACCGCCCCCAACACGCCGGCCCTGGCCCGACATGGTCTCAGGTCTCCCGCATCTTCAGCGGCCTGCTGGCCTTCTCTGGGCTCCCGCGAGCATCGCTGTGCACTGCGCACATGCTGTGATGCTCACCTGCTATTCTTATAGATCCCAACTTTCAAGACTGTGCACGGTACACCATTTGCAAGTGTAAGAGGGCCCACGGAGAGATGGTATAAGATAGTATTTTATGAATTGTGTGTCAGGAGCGGCACAGTTTATAAAATACCACGTATTTCTGTCTGGAAAGTATGTATGCATGTTTCAGTATATGCATATATTTGTAATGCAAGAACACATTTACTCCTTTTTCTATGCATTTTATAAAATTGCATGCATACACTTTACACCTGTAATAATTGTAAAAAATGCACTTAATAACCCAGCATTAAACTTGGATGTAGGTATTTTATAAAGCATGTGCATATTCCACTTCTGAATATACTTACTTGTGCCTGTACTTGGAATCACCAGTCCGCCCATACCTCCACCAGTTCACCCAGTCTAGAGGATGTGAATGAAATGAAGAGAAGAGGCATGGGGATGGCTTACGGGATTGACAGCTACTACCCTTATTCAATAAACATACACACGGTTAATGCGACTCCAACATTGCTCTATGCTTCAATGGCAAGAGGAAATGTGGGAAAAAGGATCTACATTCACAAATAAGCGTGGGAGTAGCTGGCTTGTTATGGCGGTTACTACCCCAAACCAAATTAGCCTGATTCTTCACTTTCTATGCATATCCAAGCAGCTCTCTGCTTCAATGGCAGGGGGGAATGAAGAAAAGAGGATTCATATTCAATCAACCAACAAGGACTAAATTGCACAGGCTGGGAAAACAAATAAGCGTGGGAGTAGCTTGCTTGTTACGGCGGTTACTACCCTGAACCAATCAAGCCTGTTACTTCACTTTGAATACATATACAGCACAGCTCACTGCTTCAATGGCAGAGGGAAATGAAGAAAAGAGGATTCATATTCAATCAACCAACAAGGACTAAATTGCACAGGCTGGGAAAACAAATAAGCGTGGGAGTAGCTTGCTTGTTACGGCGGTTACTACCCTGAACCAATCAAGCCTGTTACTTCACTTTGAATACATATACAGTGCAGCTCACTGCTTCAACGGCAGGGGGGAATGAAGAAAAAAGGAATTATATTCAGACAACAACCAACAAGGACTAAATTGCACAGGCTGGACAAACAAATAAGCGTGGGAGTAGCTTGCTTATTGCGGTGGTTACTACCCCTAAAACAATTAGGCTTGATACTTCACACCAGTGGCGTAGCCACGGGTGGTCCTGGGTGGGCAGCTGCCCACCCAATTTAGACCCAGGCCCACCCAACTGACACCAGAACTGCAAGGCTGTCGCGGGATCCCATCCCCGCGACAGCGAAGAGGAGAACCCATGCTTGGCACGCCATCACGGCACACGTGGGGAAGCGTCCTACAACCATATGGCCGACCGATCTTCCTGTTTGCGGGGGGAGGGGGGGAGCAGAAGCGCCGTGCACAGCTTCCACTTCCTCCCCCCAAAGCAGGAAGATCAGCTGGCCTCTCCTGCTATCTTCGGGCCGTATGGCCGACCGATCTTCCTGTTTGGGGGGGGGGAGGAGAGCGGAAGCGCCGCGCAGTTTCCGCTTCCTCCCCCCAGAGCAGGAAGATCAGCTGCCTCTCCTGCTGCCACTGGCCTCCTGCGTACAGCCGACCAATCTTCCTGTTGGGGGGGGGGAGCGGAAGCTGTGCGCAGTGCTTCCGCTCTTCTTCCCCCCCCCCCAACAGGAAGATCGGTCGGCCATACGGCTCGAAGATAGCAGGAGGCCAGTGGCAGCAGGAGAGGCAGATGATCTTCCTGCTCTGGGGGGAGGAAGCGGAAACTGTGCGCGGCGCTTCCGCTCTCCTCCCCCCCCCCCCCCAACAGGAAGATCGGTCGGCCATACTGGCCCGAAGATAGCAGGAGGCCGGTGGCAGCAGGAGAGGCAGCTGATCTTCCTGCTCTGGGGGAAGGAAGCGGAAACTGTGCACAGGCTTGAATGTGTATGTGAGGATGAGAATGGGAGCCTTGTGTGTGTGTGGGTGAAAATCGGACCCTGGGTGCGTATGGGAGTGAGAATGGAGTCTTGAATGTGTGTGGGTGATAATGGAAGCTTGAATATGTGGGTGAGGTTGGAAGCTTGAATGTGTGTATATATGGGTGAGAATGGGAGCCTGGGTTTGTGTGTGTGGGTGAGAATGGAAGCTTGAATATGTGGGTGAGAATGGAAGCTTGAATATGTGGGTGAGGATGGAAGCTTGAATGTGTATATATATGGGTGAGAATGGGAGCCTGGGTTTGTGTGTGTGGGTGAGAATGGAAGCTTGAATATGTGGGTAAGAATGGGTGCTTGAAAGTGTGTATGTGTGGGTGAGAATGGGACCTTAAATGTGTGTATGTGTGAGTGAGAATGGGAGAATGGGTTTGTGTGTGTGGATGAGAATGGGTGCCTGGATGTGCGTCTGTGTGTGCATAAGAAGGATTCGTTTTGGGCTATTTCATGATTATTGTAATAATCCTTCTTAAATTGATTTGGTGCTCATCGATTGATATTTTAGCAATTTAAATATGTCATCTTTGGGAATGTGCATTCTTATATTTTTGTATTTTGCTCTTTCTTAAGTATTCCACTGTTCAGACATTTTAGTTTCTCAGGCTTTCTATTTTGGCTTTATCTACATGTTTCTGTTTCTAATTTATAGTCTCTTATTTCTATATTAGGTACGGGTCGGTCTCAGTTTTGCCTGTTTGTGACAGAAATGAGTATTTCTAGCATATAGTTTCTCTGTAGTAGTAGTCCAGCCTGTTCTGTTATTCCCGTAGGTGATGTATTAATGTTCTAGGGCCTGGTGTAGTATTTGCATTGCTGCTTTTTCATAAGGTTGCTGTTTGAATCCTGAGAGTCAGTGCTGTGATTGTTTGGCAAGGTTCCAGATGCCTCTTTCTTTGCAAGAGTTTGTTACTTCACAAAATAGCAGTGGAGGGTTATTTTTTGCTGAGATTACACCAGAATTTGAATTTTTTTTTTCATGTTACTTGTAATGTGAATTGCCGCAGCTTTGCGCTGCACCTGTTCTGATGATTAATTATATTTTATTGTATTTATGAAGATTTCTGGGTTTCTGCAAAGATGGTTCATGAAAGAATACATTAATTTTTGTTTTATTATATGATTGGATTTGATTGTTTTCTATACTTGAAATAATTGAAGTAAATTATTTTAAAGTTTCATACATGACACATAATGGCTGTTGCAAACTACTTAGAAAGCCATTCTAGGGTGCAGTATATGGCATTATTTATCAGTAAGAAAACAACTAGTAGACCTGCATGCCTTGTGCCCACCTATGTTAACCTTGTGCCCACCCAAAAAATCAATTCTGGCTACGCCACTGCTTCACACTGATGCAGCTCCAGCACTGCTCTCTACATCAATGTCAGGGGTGGAAGAAAATTAGAACCAAAAAGTTACCAATAAGGGCCCTGACCTCAGCGGTAAGAGTAACAGATAAGTATGAGAAAAAAAAGTATGAAAGCTTGTTGGGCAGACTGGATGGGCCATTTGGTCTTCTTCTGCCATCATTTCTATGTTTCTATATGTTTCAGACCCTTCAGCACTTCTCTCTCCTCTTTTGGGCGTATCTGCTGGACATACCTGAAAGAGCAGAGAGAATGAGAAGTTGTCTAGGAAAACTCGAGTAGGTTTGGCAATGTGAAGAAGCTCAGAGTGAGGGTGCAGAAATCCTGATGTGTGTGTGGAGGGGAGTGAGATAATGAGAGAGACCTCGGGGTGACCGTGTCTGAAGAGCTGAAGGCAGCATAGCAATGTGACGAGGCGGTGGCGAAGGCCAGAGGGCTGCTGGGCTGCATAGAGAGAGGCAGAACCAGCAGAAAAAAAGGAGGTGATAATGTCCCTAAACAGGTCGTTGGTGAGGCCTCACCTGGAGTACTGCGTTTAGGTCTAGAGATCACACCTCAAAAGAGATGGAGACTAAATGGAAATGGACCAGAGAAAGGCGACCAAAATGATGCGGGGTCAGCTCTGAAAGATATATGAGATGAGATTGAAGGACCTCAATATTTATACTGTGGAGGAGAAGAGGTGCAGGAGAGATACAACTTTTAAATACCAGAAAGGTATTAATGATGCACAGGAATCCAACCTTTTCCAATGGAAAAGAAGCTGTTGATTTATTTACAGTGACGTATAGCCCGCCATATTCCCAAGTCTTATTCATGGCTGTAGACCTAGAGGTCACGATATGAAACTCCAACAGGGTAGATTCAGAAGCAGGTGAGAAAAGGTGGTGGATTCATGGAATGCTATCCTGGACAAAATGATGAAGACAAAATGGTAATGGAGTTCAATAGGGCATGGGATGAACAAAGATGATCCCTAGTGGCTAGAGGACTGACATGAAGAAATTAATCTGTGTTACCTGTAGAAAACGTTTTTGGAGAAGTGCGGTTCCGTCAGTCTATCCGCCGGATATGGAAGCCCCAAAGTATCGCAGTTGGGATGATTGTTACGGATCGTGTAACAGTAGTCCCTGAGATGTGCCATGTGAAAATAGTTGAGAGGAGGCTAGTAATCCATTGAGATTTTGCTTGTGTCATTTTGAAGCATATGGATATTATTGGAAAAGAAGATTATAGCCTCATTTGCCTTTGGGAAAAAACATTTGATGGTGAAATATCCCCTTCATGAAGCTGGAAACAGAGAAACAAGGGCCTCTTTTAGGGGTTATGTTGTGATCAAAGGCGAGCTACGTACCTAGCTTCTGTGAAGGACGAGACACACAGTGGAGTACTAGAAGAGGAAATGAAGGGGAATAAAAGTGTTTAGAGTGCATTAACCTGAGTGGGTCTGAACAGCAGAAGCACATGCGCAATGTTGATTCAAGATCGATATAACAGTGTGGCAGTCACAGTTAAATGGTGAAATGAAGGAATTGCAATATTATCTTGATAGATCGTTATACGTAACCTTTATAGGGTTGTAAGTGGTGTAAAAAGCCACAGGGAGTATATACACATGCGCTCTGTTGTGTATTGAAAAATCATTTTGAACCTGTACCACCACTGTTGTGTTTAATTGTAACGGTGTGAATGTGTGACTGAGTGAGTGTTTTAAGACACACTTTTAATGTGATTTGGTAAAAAAAGAAAAAATGTTTGTCAATAAAGATTTGTGACCTCTCTTACAGTGCATGTGTAGTTTACCTTTAGGTGTAACATTTCTGTATGGGAGCAACTCGTACAGAAGGGCAGTTAAATACTGGATTATTTACTTAATTAAAAATCTTCTCGTGATTCAGATTCAGTTTGGTTTACAATGAATGCATTCACAAAATACATAAAAACTTCAACTATTTGAGTCTTCATCTGCTTTCATTTACTACGCCATTACGCCCCCTAATGCCACCCAAAAACCTGCAAACAGAATACAAGAGGAATTTAACTTGCACGGGTCAGTTATTTTATTTGTTTGGATTGAGCTCAGGCCTTTTCATGGGCAGTTCAGGTTCTGTACATAATATTTCCTTGTCCCCCAGAGAGAGGGCTCACAATCCAAGGGAGTCATTTATTAAGCTGTATTAGACGTTTACCATACAGCGATAATGCATGGCGAATAACTGTAATGAAGGATGCTCCATGTTTATCCCATGTTTTAGAGACTACCATTCACCCCAGGAGGGGGGTTGCTACCATTTCTGTACAAACTGAGCACCAAGAGCAATTGCCTATTCACAAAGGAAACTGCATCTTTCCTGGACCGCCTGACCTACATATCGGAAGAGCCAGACTCTGATCCCATGAAAACTTCCTCTGCATGATAGTAATAAAGCATTCTTCTTTATCCCAGGGGGGAGAGGTGCCTTCGGGGATGCCTGCAACAGTGTCCTGGAGACAATCTTTGAAGTCCCAGAGACTCCAGGGCAATCCTGGAGGGTTGGCCACCTTTCTCAATATGAAAGAGCCTGCTCCAGCCCGCCACGGCTCTGTTGCGCTTGTGTAAATATGAATTGCTTCCTCATTGCCAAGAACATTTGTTTAGCATTAATTACAGCATGTACAAATAAGGCAACAGCACACTCTACCACTGTTTAACTTCCCTCTTTCTGTGCAGAAAACAGGTACAAGGAATCATTATTCACGTGCATTTATGGAGCACCCTTTGTTCAAACATAGGGTGACCAGATAGCTCGATGTCAAGGGAGACAGTCAGAGCCAGCCCTGGTTTTATCCCAGATGTAGTTCTGCTATTCTTAGAGAAATCAATCAGGAAATCATAACCACATCTCTCTGCATGAAATGGGGTAAAATCAGACCTTATTTTGGATCAGCCACAGTCTGATGCTATCTGGTGGTGGCACCAGAGCAGTACATATTAAACTTGGATCCCCCTAAGGAGAACCAAGAAAAAAGACCAATCTAAATTAAAATTCAATATTTATTTATTTATTTATTTTTCATTTTTAATACCGACATTCTTGTATAATATACAAATCATACCGGTTTACATTAAAACAGGAGATGCAGGAAAAAAGTTACCTTTGTCAAATACATTTAACATTAATAACAATGAAAATTGTTAACAAGGGATAACAACTATGAAAAAAGAGAAAGGTAAACAAAAGTGGAAGAAACATAGAAGTTAAAAAGATAAAAAATGAAAAAAGGTAGCACCAAGGGTTGCACGAAGGGGTGCACAAAGGGGAGTGCCCCTTTGTCATGCCCCTTCAGCGCGCGATGCCCGGCGCGTGACGCCAGGTGGAATGGCACCGTTTACCGGCTCGACGCTGGGCTGGATGACATCACAAGGGGGGCGGGTCTCATGCTCACTGTTTTTCTTCATAGCGATCTCCATTCACATTTTAAAGCTGATTTTTTTCATTTTTTTTTTAGCTTTTCTCTTCAGTGAAGCATCTCAAAAGTGCCCGGTGCTGGTGGGCAGCCCCCTCCGCCTCGGTGCCAGGTGGAGTATAAACTGGTTACAGTGCACAGGGAAAGATCAAATGTGCTCAAGTGTAAAACACTTAAAATATTATTTTAAAAATTATTTTAAAAAGGGCTGAAAACCAGGTTATTTCAGCAGGCTTTTAGTGAATTAATTTCGGGGCCTGATGTCAGATATTTCACTGATGTTTTTTCATTTTATTTTAATTAGACTAGTGCATTTTATGATTGTTTTATGTTTATAGTTTTTAGATTTTATGGTATATGTTTTTATTGTTATTGATTTACTGTCATTTTATGAATGTTTTATTGTAAAACACCTTGTATCTTTATAGGCAGTATATAAGCAATCGTAAATAAAAAAAATTAATAATATAATTCGGGAGACAGAGGATGAGCAAAGCACACTATTCAGTGCCCACTGGCTAGCGAAGGCATCCACCAAGCCAGCAGACACCGCTGAGTTGTGCTTTGCTCGGAGGCAGGAGTACACCAGTGTCCAGAAAAATCCCTCGCGGTACATGGGTGCCTCCCCATCCAGTTGCTGCCTCCTGGTCTTGTTGATGGACATTTTTGTAAGATCTAGGAGGAGGTTGATGAGGAGATCTCTTGCTCTGGGTCATGGTGCACCCAAAAATAAACAAGTAGGGGGGGGAATGGAGCCAGAACTGCAGGAGCAGGTTTTTAAGTAAAATAAAAAGGGGCATCAGTCTGGCACAGAAGAAAAATATATGAAAAACAGACTCCATCTCACTGCAGAAGGGACAAGAGAGTGAGGAATCCGTGAACCGGGCTAAAAACTCGCCCATGCTGACAGCATCATGTCAAATTCTACATCTCAGGTCCTCAGTGGGCCCTGGAATATGCTGGGAATAGAAGGATGCCTACCAGGGCTTCTCGCTTTCCGATGGCAGCAGAGCTTCCTGCCAGGTGGTATCTGGGTGGGAGATGAGAGCGAGGAAGTGCATAGTGTGCAGCACAAGCGAGACACAAGTCATTTTCCATAAACAAATAAATAAATAACTATTGCATCTTGGCATGGTGCAGAAATGTCCGGGATGAAATCAGACAATCTGGATGCGTTGTCTGAGTGGAGAGGCTGAGGGGGTTCACGGAACTGAACATGGAACTGAAATGCAGATCCGGATGCAAGGGGCTCTGAGTTGGGTGGGAATGTCCAGACTGCAGAACCCCCTCAAAGAAGGAACACTGGTTGGGTGTCATGGTGATTCTGATCTTCTGGAGCAGATGATGGGTGACACGGGGAATTGCAAGACCCAATGATATGGGCTAGGGTCTCTGAGGTCACCCACTCATATCTGTTGTAGTCTAGGAGATCCCTAAGCTATGTGATCTTGGCCAAGATTAGCCGATGGTGAACCATGGGGGACTCGAGCATACCCGCACCCAGACAAGGATTGGAGAGCAAAGGCTTATTTAGAAATTCCATAATCACGGTTGCCAGGGCTTCTCTGGTTACAGAGATCATGCTCCAGGCTTTGATAAAAGACTGGCAGCCTCAAAAGTTTCTTGCCATAACCTTTCGAAAGAATACAAAAAAACTGCCAGTTATACTGTAGGCTGCACAACTGGCGAAGATGGTAACAGGTCTCTGGCCATGAGGAGTATGTCATCAGCATATGCCAAAAGAAACACCCTAATCATGGGTTCCTGCGGCACCAGCCCAGTGAGCTTCCTGCATAGGAGGTGAAGGAAAGGCTCGGGGGCCAGTATAAAGGGCACCCTTGACGTACTCCTCAACTGAATGCCAGAAGTGCCGTCAGGGACCAATTGACCTTCATGAGGCACTGCAGAGCTATACACAAATTGGAGAAGACCCACATCTGCAGGGTTTCCATGAGGCATCCATGATCAACCCTGGACTAGAGCAAGAAATGCAATTGTCAGACCATTCCTGTGAGTGAGATGGATCAAATCTTGGAACAAAAACATGTTATTGAATATGGTCCAGCCCAGGATCATGTAGGACTAGTCAGGATGAATCATGTCGGCTAGCACAAACTTAAGCTGCAGCGAAATGGCTTTGGCTGTAATCTTAAAATCTGTGCTGAGCAGAAAAACCAGGCGCCAGTTCTTCATGTTGAGCAGGTCCCCCTTCTTAGGTATTAGAGAAAGCAATGAGCAATGGTACGACAGCGATAACTGCCTGGTCTCAAGGGCCTTGTAGCAATGCCAGTCATCCCAAAATTCTCGAACCAACGTCACGAAGCTCAGGTCCTCCAGTAATTAAAGTGCTAATAAGCTGCTTGAGGCTCCACTGACTCTAGCCCTACCGTCACGGTCACAACGTTGTGATCCGTGAATGGCGCCAGTCTAATGGCACTGGAATGGGCTTGTGACATTAGGTGGCTACATATATAGAGTTGATCGATTCGAGATTGGGACACTATACCCTCTCTCACCCTGTCAAAGTTAAAGGTGTCAGATGTCAACCAGGGAGAAGCAGCAGACCAATTCCCTCGGGGCAGCCAACAAGCCCTGCAGTTCTTAGTTGTTTTTGTGCAGGGTCCCAAGGATGCAGTTAAAATCACCCCTAAACACCATGGTCTCATCGACCTCCAAGCTGACTAGATAATCTGACATCCGGCTGAATAACTGCTACCTGCTGGGCTCTGCACTCAGAGTATACCCTTAAGGAAATTAACAATTCCACACTCGAGCCGGTTCTTGATGTGTAGCAGTCTTCCTGGCATGGTGGCCTTCACATAGAGCACCTCAGGCTGAAATGTCTCCACAAACAGTTTCATCACCTCACATGATGAGCAGTGAGGTGATTGAAGAAGACATTCCCGCACCTCTCCATCAACCAGTTGGCCTCATCTGCCAGAGTTGTGTGGGCCTCTTGGAGAAAGCTCACAATGTACTTCTCCCCTCACAAGAAGCTGAGTACCTGGAGCCTCCGGAGCCCCATCTTACAGCTGTTGATATTGTGTGCCTATGCTAAAAGCCATCCTCTGTCAATATTATTCTCAAGTCCTTACTGGAGGAGCTTGAGGCTGTTATAGAACTTATGGAGACAGACAAGTTCGGCCGTTCTGTACAGTTTACTCCAATAGTTGGCTAAGAGAATGTACAAGACCAATCACTGCAGCAACTGTGCATCTGGCCATTTATCCAGTGCCAATCGCTCCTTACTTCTATGAAGCAGGGTCTCTTCCAGGAACTGAAGGATCTCCTGCTTCGGGATGATGGGAGGCTCAAAGTCTGCAGGCCCTGCACTACCTACAGATTTGTCATCTGACTGCTCACCATACCTTGATGCCCCATTGCTGAGGATTTCCAAGTTGATTGGAGAGAGACTTCCTCCTCAGGTTGATCTTAATTGGTTCCTCACTGCCCCAAGATGGTGTTTCAAATTGTGATGGACCCACAGTCTCCATAGTTGTGGAAACTGGAGGCGCTTGGCATGGCACCTCCAGAGCTGAGGAGAAGGCTTCCATCAATGTGACAGGAACCCTCTCCAGAAGTTCCTCCAGAGGGGTTATGGTCACCATTGCTGGGACCTCAGTGAGGTGGGGTGAGATGAGGTGATGAGCAACCTCCAAAGAGGCTGCTGATGTTACTTCCTTTCCTACCAGCATTTCAGATGTTTCTGTGGAGCCAGTCTCCATGACCAGGTGAAGTCCATTCTGGTAATTGGTATCTGAGTCTGATCCTGAGTCCCCTATCCTATAGGGGACCAGCATTCTCCCCCTGACCCTTTTTTTTTTGGCAGCAGGTTTCTCAACCACTGTTCATTCCTCCCATACCCAGTATACTCCTGTCTCCTACCTCTCCCTCTTCCCATGTGTTATTTCATTCTCTCCCTCATCATAGGTGCTATCAGGGGAGAGAGGAGTAGGGAGGGCTCAGGAGGATTTGATGTTTCCTCCAGGGTGATTGGCTGGGCAGTGGGAGGGAGGGCAGTAATTCAGCCTCTCTAACCTGCTCACTTTTCCCCTCGACAACAACTGAGTTTCCAGAGGCTCTTTCTGTCCCCTCTGCTGGAACTGGAGGGGCAGTGGATGCCTCTGCTGATGGTAGCAGTGCTGGGGTGGCTGCCACATTCTCATCAGCCCCCTGCAAGATGGGATTCACAGGGGTGGCTGCCTCAGCGGTGCTGGGAAGAGGGCAGTTCTCTTTGGGGTGGTAACTTGAGAAATGGCATCCTCGCCATCACTCTGGCATGCCCTATTGGTTTTCTTCATGGCTTTCTTTGGCAGACCAGAGAAAGTTGCCACTTTATTGCCAGGATTGGCACAGGTTTGGGTTGGTTTTTTTTTTTGCATTGGGGGTCTTTTGGACTCTGAGATGGTATTGGAGGTCCACCTAATGAGGCCTGCTGTTCCGTGGCACTGGCATTTATAATAGAGTGGAGGGTATCTGCAATTGTGGTGGTAGAGAGGGGTGCCCGAGTGATGCCAGCTGGGCAGGACCTAGCAGCTGTTGTAGGAACGCTAAGTCCGTGGTCCCCAGAGGTACAGACGGATTTTGAGGTGGAGGACTTTTTCAGCTGCTGTGGTAGCAGCTGCAGATGAGAGGGGCCACAGAGGAGGAAGGCTTGGGGGGTGGCAGATTTATTGCCTTCCTTTGCCTTGTGGCACACTTTGCAGGTACGCCTCACCTCCTCTGTGTTATAATACAGTATATAGTTTGCTGGACCCCACCTCATGTGGGATGATAAAAGAGAGCCCTCCAGCTCCTCCCGTCCCTGAGGCAGCTTCATGACTACCTGCAGTCTGTAGGACAGGACGTGGTGTATCGTCCTGCTCCTGTATACCAGGGTATCACAGTGATGGGAGAGCGAACCTCCCCCAGGGTGCGCAGGTTCTCTAGTAATACTGCCTCAGGTACATAGGGTGGTATATTTGATAGCACTAACCTGGTTTCAGGGACCTCCAGAGGTTCAGCTGGTATGAGGAGCCCCCCCACCGCTATGCCATTCACAATTGCACATGCATGGCAGCCAGCGTATGGAGAAAAAAATACTATTTTCACAGCTATCCTGCCAGCTGCCACCCTGGCTGTGGGATCCATTACTTCAGCCAGTGCCATTAGGTGGTCCTTGATAGTTGCCCCTCTCATCATTGGACACCTGATCCCATGCCTCTGGAAAGGGTAGCTGACATATCTTACAGGGGGAGGGACCCTCCTGCCTGAACCCGGCTCCTGTTCTCTTCCTCCGTTCCCCCCCAGCAAGGCCACCAACTGCGTAAGATCTCGTTTGCAATGGCTTGACTGCAGCAGAAGTGGATGTGGTGACAGGGGGAGAAACTGGGGCTCTGGACATTCATTTCCCTGCGTCCTGAGGTGTTTTAGTATTTTCCCGCTCATCTCTCTGGCTGGCGATGCAGCCACCTCCGGGGTAGAATAATGGGTCCTGCTGGCCGGAGTGGCCGCCCCAGCAGCGGATGGAGCTGAGGCGGAAGGAGGAGCCTCTGCGCCAGTGATGACAGTGCTGGGGCAGGCGTTACAGTGTGTCCAGCAGCAGCGGCAGCAGCGGCCTTGGCGTTATTATGCACCGCTGCTCTTGTGGGGTCTGCACAGTTGTGGGGCGCAGCAATTGGAGTTGCCCAGGGGAAGGGGCAGAGTTGACTGTAGCTGATGGCGTTACTGCAGCTTTCGGGGTGCCAGCCTGAAGTTGATAGAAGTTTGATTTTTGGCATAGCCTTTCAGCTGGCATCTTCCTTATGTTGCCCCTGACTTTCCTGGGGCCTTCTTGAGGCTGCTTCTTCCCCCATTGCCCAGGTTGTTTTTTTCTTTGGAGAAAGAGGCAAAGGGGACTGGGGATGAAGCAGCCTCTTATAAATGCAAGGGAAAGTGAAGGGTTCCTCTAGTGATTTTTGTTTGTTGTAAATTAAATATCACAGTAAATGAAATAATTGTGCCCCTCCCCCCTCCTGGTCCGGATTATGAATTACCCCTATGCTTGGGGTGGAGAGCACCACATGAGAAATGATATTTACTAATATGATTTATCTTCAGGTTCGTAGCCTGAGTGGAACATGAGACAGGGTCCCGGTACCCCAATTCTGTGCCCTTCCCAAACAACCTCTCACTTGTGGCACCACAGGCCAGATAAAATCATCACGCCAGAATAAAACAGTAGTTAACCCTTTCACTAGTATTGTGCAAGTAGACAGTGAATCCAAGCAGAACATTAAATGGGAAAAGTACAGCAGTGAAGTAAAATATAAACTTGCAGTGTTCTTATTTTAAATCAAGCAATGCAAAATAACACTGGGTATGGCCTGTTAGCCAGGGCAACCAACATACTCATAGCAGATAGAGAAAGGTTGGAGGGGAAGCAGTGAAGTACAAAGCTTTCACAAATTGTCTTTTCCCCTGAATACTCAAAAAAGGGGTGAGGGAACAGATCCACCCCAATGTCACCAGTTTGTAAAGGGTGCACCCTGTCTGAAACACAAAATTATGAGGAAAAAAAATAATCAAGAAAATGAGGAAGTCCCTCTTGATGGTGGAGCTGGCTAGATGAGAAACCAAACAGAAGAGCACTGCAGTTGTGGAAGATCTCCCTCTCCTGGGGAGCTTCCCCAAATGGTTCACTTGGTACTAAACAGAAAGCGGGCCTGGTTTCAGTCTCTTACAGAAAGACCATGGTCCATCAGCTTCTCTTTCTCTGCCCTATCTTGTGTAGCTGTGGCAAGGGTTTATGCTTGAATTTGGCTGAAAAGCTGAAGCAGTAAAGATGAGATTCTGAATTTGTGACAAAAGGAAAGGAAATAAACTTTCTCCCTCCTCTGCTAAAATACTCTCTGTCCAAAGTATAGATTATTAACTCAGTGTCTTTAGGAGGGTGATCCAGCCTTGTGCTCCTGTGCCTGGATATCTCTGGAAAGCAAGTCCCAGTTTCTCATCTCCTGGGTCTTCTGTCCTGTTACGGATGTGGACCCTTGGGGCGGCTAAAGTGTGGTGAGGATCCGCTGAAGGAAGGCCTGCAGCGGACTTGTAGCCGGTAGGCGGTGCAGGACCAGGAGACCGGACAGGACCGGACAGGACCTTCACCTATACCAGCCCTCGTTCCCCGCAGGTTGAGTCCTTGGGTGCCGGAGCTGGCAGGATTTAGGCAAAGGTCTCCTGGCACAGAGAATGTCAAGAACAGTCCGGGTTGAGGCAGGCAGTAATGTAGGAGTAACAGGAGCAGTCCAGAGGTCGTGGCAGGTGCCAGCAGAGAAAGACGGAGATCCAGGCCAGAGATCGTGGCAGGCTGAAGACAAGCGGAGTTGATGGACGAACCAAGAGTCAGGGTAGGCAGCAGATGAAGACGAACCGGAAGCCAAGCAGAAGTCAAACCAGAGAAGCAAGCCAAGAAGGGAGCAGGATCAGGAATTCAGGAGAGGAGCAGGACAGGAACTGCAGGCCCATTAAATTGGGTACACGTGCACCTAGGGGAGGTCGTGGAGTGATGGCGGCATCCTGCCATGTGTCACATCCGTGGCACCCGGCCTGGAGAAGCATGGCGGCCTGCTGCACAGCTGTTACTTAGTGGCGTTGGGCCTGGAGGTAAGTGTGACGGTTTGCGGGGGAGACCTGCAGACCGCCAAATGCAACATCATTCAGATTCAGATACAGCTCTGTACACATTGTAAGGCACTTATCTAGATAAACTAGAGCCGGATATCTTTATCCGGCTAAAAGTTGGTCAGATAAGTCAGGGGCTTACCAGGGGCTTAACTGGTAGGAGCTCAGTTAGCCAGATAAGTTATTCAGCTAAGTCTAGTCATCCCCTAGACCTGATCTAAAGTTACCCGGATACACTTTAGGATAGCTGGATATATTCAGCGGCATGACCTCATCACTGAATATATAGGCTGTTTATCCACCTAACTTGCTAAGCTGCACAGTATTGAATATGGACCTCTTGTTCCTTAAGATTCCTTCTCCCAAGGGTTGGGATTGGTCAACCATGACCTATAAATTGGGTTTAAGCATGCGCAGAGTAGGAGTTATAGAGCTAGTGGGGAAGGAGCAGTTGAGGAGTTTTGGTGAGAAGTCCTTTCTAGCCCCCCATGGCTTAGTCAATAGGGGGAAAGGACTGTAGGAGTGAAGAGAGTTTTGACTTTTGGAGGAGAGGTTTTGTTTTGGACCTGGGTCTTATCAGAAGGGAAGCCCTCCATTTTTTGGAGAAGAGCAGAACTGTGTGTTTAGACATTGCAACCTGAAGTCCACAGCTATTTACCATTAGAGAGACTGAGGCCTGCCTTTTGCCAGGAGCCCCCTTTCAGTTGCCCAGGAGTGTAGGTCTTGAGATTCTCCCTATTCCACAGGGATACAGGCTAAGAGAACATCAAACTGAGAGCAGGCACTATGGACTTTTGTGTTACTTTTTGGAAGATTCATGGACATTGACTTTCTTTTTTTTTTAAATGGACATTTCAAATTTATTTTTGGTTGCACTAAAAGTTTATTTTGAGCACCGTTCAAGTTGTCCTGACTGTTCTTCCAAAGGAAAACATCCACAAGCTGAGTCAACTGAGGGTGAGTACCAATGGTGAGAGAGAGTGAAAGGACTGAGAGTAGGACCCCTGGAGATATAGCACAGACCCCTGCACCCAGGTGGCCTGTGGGGAGAATCAGAGGTCCGTGTAGAGAAGTGGCCCCAGAGAAACTGTGTGTCCCTGCATTCTGGGAGCTCCCCGAAGAGGGGAGCTACACTGAGGACATAGACTGAAAACACATTAAGGAGAAAAAATATAGGAACCCCCAGTGTAAAAGCTTTATCAAGTTACTCAATATAAGACATGCTGATATTGCAAAAAGCAAAACATTTTTAAGTAATTTATAAAGACATCTACACCCCTCATCACCCTCTGTTCTTTAACAAGAGGATGCATGGAGCGACATATTTTGTAATCATTGGCAGGGCCGGATTTACACATTCCTACGTCCTAGGCCAAAGCACAATTCTGCGCCCCCCCTCCCCCTCGAAAGTTGATTTATAATTTTCAATTTAATATGTAATAGTTTATTTTTGAAACGTTTTTAAACTTGCGGCGAGTGAACCCAGAAGCAAAATAAAACAGACCAAAACCAGTAAACAGTTTTTCAGCTCGCGGGACCCGCATCGCCCTGCGGAAGTTCTTCTGTCCGACCCGACCTGCGCTGAAATATTTTTAACCCGACCCGGCCCGCAAAATGCAGACGTCTGCCTATATAACCCATACGAGGTACGACGATTACTTCTTTGGCTAGTTCAAATTATTCACCCAGGTGGCGTATTCGATACAAAAAACAGCGAATAAAATTGACATAAAATGCAGAAGATTTACATCAATTCTCATCTGACGTTTAGAATTTTACTGAAATGTTTTCCATTTTGTGTCAAACTTACATTACACCACATTAAGTGATGCTGCATAAACGAGCCATAAGTTGTGTATGTTTCATGTTTTGCAATAAAAATCACAGCCCCCTTATAAGGCTGTTCAGATTGGAGGAGAGACGGCTGAGGGGAGATATGATAGAGGTCTTTAAAATCATGAGAGGTCTTGAATGAGTAGATGTGAATCGGTTATTTACACTTTCGGATAATAGAAGGACTAGGGGGCACTCCATGAAGTTAGCAAGTAGCACATTTAAGACTAATCGGAGAAAATTATTTTTCATTCAACGCACAATAAAGCTCTGGAATTTGTTGCCAGAGGATGTGGTTAGTGCAGTTAGTGTAGCTGGGTTTAAAAAGTTCTTGGAGAAGTCCATTAACTGCTATTAATCAAGTTGACTTAGGGAATGGCCTCTGCTATTACTGATAGCAGTAGCATGGGATCTTCTTGGTGTTTCGGCATTTGCTAGGTACTTGTAGCCTGGATTGGCCACTGTCGGAAACAGGATGCTGGGCTTGATGGACCCTTGGTCTGACCCAGCATGGCAATTTCTTATGTACTTCTTATGTAATTTGACGAACAACCCCGTCAACTTTTTCTGCTTACAACTTTCAGCCCTGAGTTAACAAAACAGTATATAAAAGTAGTAACGATATATTTAACGTACCTTTTATCAGTAGATATGGAGAAGACAAGCGATGTGAGCGTAAATGAATCACTTGGAATCACTATTGCAACGCCAAATCTGGAATTTTCCTTTAACACGCGGTTTACGCTGAGTGTGTGAGAGAGAAATAGTATTAGCAAATGCTTTTTGCCTGTGACTGAGCAAGACAGCGCAAACTGTAGAGATGGGCAACGTAAATGTACCGCTCAATTTATTTAACGTATATGGATGTAAATTTAAAAACAGCATTTTATATGGCCTTTTCAAAATAATGCTGAAAAATGTATAAATGTTTGATTGTTACTTCTCCTGTATATACGCCCCCCTGACTGCTGCACCCTAGGCCATGGTCTAGGTTGGCCCTTATGGGAAATCCGACCCTGATCATTGGGCACCAAAAAAAAGCATTTGCTGAAAAAATCTAACATATAATAAACAAGTGTTGAACTACCTCCCATTGTAAAAATGTTAATTTAATGTAAATATCTTTATCTAATGTTATCCTCTCCCTTTCTTCTCTACTCCCAGTTCTAGTACCTTGTTATTTGTAACTGCTTCCTCCTCACTAATAGGTTACTCATTTGTTCTTTGTACACCCCTGTTCTATGTAAACCGGCATGATGTGATTGTATCATGAATGCCGGTATATAAAAATTTTAAATAAATAAAAATAAATAAAATAAGCAGAGGTGACTTCCAAAAAACTATTTTCCAGTAATATGTGAATAATACAAGTTCTAAAATGTTCATAGAATTCCAACAATGTTCATGAAATTTAAAAAATACAGCTAATTCTTAGAACTAGAACGAGCTTCCCTCAGACATTTCTTAGTTAGTGGGCAGGCTCCTCTCCGAAACCTCCAAAGACAATCCAAACCCACTGCACTCTCCCTGGAGAAATCCCTCCATATTGGGGCTTCTCTGATGCAGGGTTTTTTCACTTCTCTCCTGAGAACCCAGGACGTTACCCCTTCTGAGCTCAGTCATCCCTTGCCACAAAAGAGATCACTTCTTCGGGCCCTGTCCCATGGATGGACAGACCACCCAAGTGTTCTCCACAAGGAGGGATGTCTACTCCCTCAGCCATGGGCTGTGGTTGATGTTCAACACTCCCCCCTATGTCACATAAGCGCAGAAGATTTGTTAGCATACAGACCCGACCCCAATGGGAAGCGGTAGACTACACTAACGCACCGACAGCACACTAATCTCACACACAGGGGCAGGGTCTCTGATTCACATTACTGGCAAACAGGCCTGTTGAGGCGACTAATGCCATACTCTTAATGGGCAGCCACTTCTAGTAGGGGCAGAATTGGGCATCCTGTCACTGAGAAAGGGGAAGACTCCGGAACAATGTCAGGAAATATTTCTTCATGGAAAGGGTAGTGGAATTGGTGGTGAAAACAAGAATGGTAATGGAATTCAAAAGGGCATGGGACAAATGCAGTGGTTCACTAGAGACTAAAAGAATGGAAACAAAGAAATGGAGTCATCTCTGTTACTCCTAAAGTTAACATTTCTGCATGGGGTTACCTGCATGGCGCGGCAGTCACTATCCTACGCAACTTGTTGGGCAGACTAGAGGGACCATTTGGGCCTTTATCTGCCATCATGTACTATGTTACAGATTGATTACTTAAAGTGAGTTCAACCCGGATCCTTCTTGTGGTGAGACGGGCTTACCTGATCCCGAGGCTCAGTCCTAACCCACTCCTCTGGAACCTAGTTAAATTCTGCACTG
The DNA here is from genome assembly GCF_901001135.1 of Rhinatrema bivittatum. Classification (NCBI taxonomy): domain Eukaryota; kingdom Metazoa; phylum Chordata; class Amphibia; order Gymnophiona; family Rhinatrematidae; genus Rhinatrema; species Rhinatrema bivittatum. Next base: position 71,942,904 of record NC_042628.1, on the reverse strand, counting down.
GGTGGAAGGATTCTCCTTCAGGGACTTAGGTGTTTAATTATGTTCCCTCCTCTCATTAAGGAGTCCTCACACAGTTGTAATATTATTCCAAAATAAACTGATTTACTGAAAAAACTTCAGCCTAAATGATTTTGCAGCTGGTACATTTGTTGGTGCGGCGTCCATACTACACATTGAGGCCGATGCAATACAGCCGAGCACACTGTATAACCCGCGCTCGGACGTGGGTTAAATAGGCGCTAATCCACCCCCTAATGCAATAGGGGGATTAGCGCCATGTGAGCGTTAAGAAAGTGGGCGCTGACTTTTCAGCACCTGCTTTCCCTGCTTTTTATTGCCTCGGCCCCATTGACAATAGAATATGGGGTTTCTGATCCTTTTCTCTACTCCCTCCTGAGATCCCCTTTCTTGGAATTTCAGTTCCTCCAAGATGAATTTAGGACTTCCTTCTCCCTGGCGACAGCCTGAAGTCCTTTGCATCCCATTCTAGGTTTGGGCTGCATTCTCCTCTGTGGAGCACCAGAGGGGTAGCTCTTTCCTCTCCTTTCCTACAGATGTTGATACTCCGATGGCACCTCTGCACTCCAGCTAGCTTGTCTGATGCCCTTATCTTCATCTTCTCCAGATAGTACAAAAGGTAACTGTCTGAGGTCTTGGTGCAGACTGGCACTTTGACCAGAGGTTCTTTCCCCATGGTGACAAAACCAGGAGTGTGAGGATTTATTGCCTAAGGGTTAAGGGAGGCTACTCCAGATATTATAACAGAAAGTAAACAGTAGGCAGAGACAGAAGGCAGACTTCTTCCCTCCCCAACTCCCTTCTTCTTAACCACTAGAATATTACATAAACCACAAGACTGAACCACTAAGGTCACAGCGAAAGAGAAGACCCCCAACGAATGGTTCAACCCACTCTGCCAACGCCAATATGTCTTCCCTTGAGAAGGACATAGTATCTGGGAAGGGTCCAAAGGTCCCTTACGTGAGTGATAGTCCAATTGCTAGGAGCCTTGAACTAAAGCATCCCTCCGGTTTGGAATTGATCCAGGATGTGACAAGGTGTTGCAGGTCTCAGCTCCTATCCAGCTCCTCCTCTGCTGGGAGGACACAGGAAGGATGGGGGGCTACAAACTGTTGCATGGTCTTGCTTGAAGTACGAGTCAAATGTTCTTTGAACTGAGTTTTCTGTCATTCATGTTAAAGCCTGTTTACAAAAGATTCAATGTTCCTTTTTCTGTGATATCTTAGGTTTTGTGGTGAGGGAGGAGGCACTTAGTGTTGCAACAGGGGATGATACAAGCCTGCATGCACTGCCTTTCCTCTTGATGTGTGGGTGTTTAGAAAGAACTGGGGATGTACCGGAGAGAGGGACGTATCTGATAGAGAGTTACATTGATTTTATCGACTGGAACATCTGAGTGGTAAGATTCACGTCCTTAATGTCAGGGTGGTTGAAATCAATTTCCAAGTGATGCTTTCAGTTCAGGTGGGCACAAGGGAGGATTGAGGGGGGGAATAGTTTGGATGGGTGTGAGGGAGGATCATGCCGACCCCCGCATTCCACTTTTCACTTTGGTGGGGGGTAGAGAATCACAGATGGTAATCAGCCTCCTCCTTCTCTCCCCACCATCTCCCCCCACGGAACTTTTATCATTGAGCAAGAGGAAGGGGAGAATGTGGGCTTTTAAATGTGGGCAGGGGGAGCCAACAGCCCCACACTTTAAATGCAAGTCAGGTGTGTGGAAGAGTACTTTGCTAGGTAGCACTGGTTTTATGCTCTAGTTGGCTAGGTTTATGCAGTCATGATTAAGCACCCTAAATCCAGCTGGCTAGATTCAGCTGACCAAAATTTGGTTGAGTAAGTTAGGGCCTCAGCCCTTTTTTTTGGAAAACATACTCCCCAGGATTATAACACATTATGCACGTTCACTTCCCCACACTCGTTCAATGGTTCAACACTCTGCTCTCCTTGAGAATGAATAAGAGACAAGTTTAGTACATGTTCCAGGTATCTTCAGTTCAAGCAGTAAACATCCCAATCCAAGAAGCCATACACAAGTTTAATTCCATTCAGGGCCAGTCCCAGAATATTATTTATTTATTTACTTGCTTTTTTTTATACCGAAATTTAGCTAGCTGCCTTCACATAGGCACCCTAGGCAAAGCTTACAGCCTTGTACCTCGCTCCTGCCCCTGACCTCAACCCACCCCACACATAATTAAAAAATCATGCATTTGTAATAACAAATTTTACATGAAAAGAATATTCAAAGTTCAGTTTTCTGAGGCATAGATCGCACTTATTCCATGTAGATCATATTTACAGGCGCTGCTGTGTGCCAACCAGAAAATCCAGCAAAAATGACATTTGCAACCCATATGGTATGAGGCCTATTGTAACATGTGACTTGGCACTCAGAAAGCCAATTATAAATTGCAATTTAGTAAACATCCCATACCAAAACAGCACTTATTGTTAGCACTCAAACAATAACACCATCTATGAAAGGCCAATACTGCAAATATTATACCAGGCCCTACAACACCAATACATCTCCTGTTAGGAAAACAGAACAAGCCAAGCAGCTGTAAATCCCTACACAGAAAGTACACGCTAGTAGAATATCTCACCTCAGTCACACATGCAGAACACAGATGGACCCTCACTAAATACAGAATGAAAAGGTCATAAAAGTATAAATAGAAATGTGCAGACAAAAACTGAACTGGAAACCACAACAGAAAGCCATTTCTCATAAAATATCAAACAATAAAATCAAGAAAAATAAAAAATCAATAATAGTAACACCATACTAATAAAAGAATTTGAAAACAGATGACAAATAAAACATGCAAAACTTAAAAACTCCTATAAAAATTAAAAGAATTTATTCCATAGCACCAATAACATTTCAAAACAGCACACACATCAAATATCAGCCAATGATTATTTATTTATTTATTTATTTTATTTAAATGCTTTTAAAATATACCGACATTCATAGGACATATCATGCCGGTTCACAATCAACATTGTAAAGGAGGAAGAGGAAATTACAAATAACAGGGAGGGGGGAGGTGGAGCAGTGAAGGAAAAAGGAGAGGATGGGGGTCAGGTGACAGTAAGCGCAGAAGTTGCGGGAAGGAGAAAGGTAGTGAAGTGCTAGGGGAGAGAGAAATTGATAGGAACTGTGTTAAAAAACTGAGAATAAAAATTAACAAAGATTTAAAAAATCACCCTCTCTGCATACCTGCGAACTTTTGATTTCTGGATGCTTTGAGGTTGTCATGGATTGTGTCTTCAGTCACAAAGGCTAATATTCCGTGCCCTTCACTCATAGACAGCCTGATTTTAAAAGGGCTACGAGTGTAAATTTTGGGGGTTATGTATGTGGCCGGGCCTTGTATGCACCGCGTACATTTTACAACAGGCCCAGCCACGCGCATAACCCCCATTATGCGCCAAAGTGCTAGGCCTGCTGAAAGGGGCGGCCCGTGGGGCATAGTGTGGGTGGGAGGGGGACAGTGCCATTAGCCACTGTCCCAGGGAAGTGCTAAGTATGGTTAGGGGTCAGGAAGGAGAGGGGGAAAGGTAGGAAGGGTAGGGTTAGGGAACTGGGGACCGACCGATTGAATCACCGCGTGTAGGTTATAAATTCCCCTCCCCCCCGCATGTGTGCACGGCCATCAGATTTTATAATGTGCGCATGTTATAAAATTGGCGTATCCATGTGAGTGTGCCAGGAATCGCGCCCACATGGACACACGTGCGGGTCTTAAAATCGACCCCAGAGTGTTTCGTGTGGATCATAACAATTAATATTAAATGACCATAAAAGATATTAATAAAACACCATTATAAAAAATATGCATACATTCATAAAACAATTACAATAATCATGACCATCACTCAATCTTCCCATGTCTCTCTTCATTGGTCATGGATGGATAGATGTCATCAGTGGCCCTGCCTGCCTGGCATCTTTCCTTGACCTTTCTTCATCTTATCTTGAGCTACATGCGAGAATGCCCCCACCCACAGCTCACTAGATTGCTCTCCTTGACTTCAGCTGCTGGCAGGATGAAGTCAACTCTTCTCTCCATGGGCATTACTAGGTTCTGCAAAGATCCTGGGTACAGGCCCATGGATTCTTTCCTTCTACTTTCCTCCCCCCCCCAGTGTTGCAAACATTTATACAGGCCAGGGCTGAACACATGAGGAACAGGAAGAGGAGAGACACCTGACCCTCCCCTCATGTGCATAAATTTGCATAAATGTACCACTAAACCTTTGACTCATTCCTACCTACTGTTTATCTTTCGTTTACTTGAATAGTTACCCCAGTTTTATTCTTGTTAATTGTAAACCGATCCGATATGGTTATTTACTATGAAGGTCGGTATATAAAACTGTTAAATAAATAAATAAATAAATAAATAAATAAATAAATCTGCCTTCTCTCTCTCATGTCTCTATTCTTTCTGTTCTATAATCCCTAGGACAGTAGTAATGGACAATCTACCAATGGGTCAACAGATCCAACAGGTCTATCAATGATAAGTGATGCACTCATGAATCTATATGAAACACCATAAAAATGATGGAGCATTATGGGGTAGATTTTCAAAAAGGGCGCCCTCGCGTACTTTTGTAGGCGCATCAGGCGCAAATAAAAGTACGCTGGATTTTAGTAGATACGTGCGTAGCCGCGCGTATCTGCTAAAATCCTGGATCGGCGCGCGCAAGGCTAGCGATTTCCTGTAGCCGGCGCGCGCCGAGCCGCGCAGCCTACCTCCATTCCCTCCGAGGTCGCTCCGAAATCGGAGCGGCCTCGGAGGGAATTCGCTAACGCCCTCCCCTCACCTTCCCCTCCCTTCCTCTACCTAACCCACCCCCCCGGCCCTGTCTAAAACCCCCCCTACCTTTGTTGGGGGATTTACGCCTCCCAGAGGGAGATGTAAATCCCCGCGCGCCTAGACGCGACCCGGGGGCGGTTCCGGAGGGCGTGGCCACGCCCCCAGACCGCCCCGGGCCGAAACCACGCCCCCGGGCCCACCCCCGAAACGGCGCGCTGCTCGGCCCCGCCCCCGACACGCCCCCCTCGGAAAACCCCGGGACTTACGCGAGTCCCGGGGCTCTGCGCGCGCCGGTAGGCCTATGGAACATAGGCGCACCGGCGCACAAGGCCCTGCTCGCGTAAATCCGGGTGGATTTACGCGAGCAGGGCTCTTAAAATCCGCCCCTTTATGCATAGATGCATGCATTTCATTAATTGAGTATGAACATGTGTATTATGGGTGCATTGATCATTTTTCCCAATGTTATAGAAATATTATGAGTGCATCAATCATCCACACTCTTCATTGATCTCTTCTCAAGGTGCACTAACAACTGGCTGAGGGACCATGATACAGCACAGCAGAGCACACAGCCACTTACATTCATGCTTTGGTTTACAGAACTGTCTTTAATTCAATGCTGACCACAAACTGGCAATGAATCCTGTGAAAAAAGTGAATTACAATTACAATCTACTAAACCTTCCATTCCAATATTGCACTACCTGTCAGCACTCAAATAGTAACAACCCTACCTATGAAAAGGCAACACAGAAAATATTACACTAGACCCTTCAATACCAGTACACCTCCTATCAGGAAAACAAACAAGGCAAGCTGCTATAGATCTCTACACAGAAACTACATGCTAGCAACATACCCTGTCTTGGTTACACATGCAGAGCATAGACAAACCCTTACCAAATACAAATTAAAGAGATCATAAAATATAAATAGAAACATGCAAACTCAACTTAAAATCGCAACAAGCCAGACTTTGTATGTGGCGCAATAATGGAAAAACACAAGTATCATCATTCCACATAAAACATCAAAAATAAAACCAAGAAATATAAAACATAATAATAAAGCCATACTCAGAAGAAGAATAAACATTTCAAAACAGCTGGAAAAAAAGAATATCCAATAATTAAAAACTTGTAAACAAATTTTAAAACATTTTCCAAGCACCAATAAAATAGTTCAAACAGCAGACACAACAAATAACACCCAATAATGAAAACAAATAAGGTTTAAAAAAATCCTTTGCTCTCTATACCTGGGAACTTTTGATTTCCAGTCGCCGAAAACTCTGAATTATGCTATCTTTTCTTTGGAGCACAGTTAGAGACTAGAGAGTGTTTCCTTTGGTTGGAGTGATCTCTGCCAGGCCCTGGCCCTGCAGGAAACGCTGCCCTTAGCTCTCGGCCCTGGAGACCTGTTTTCCCACCTCAGGGTTGTAAATACCAAGCCCCCGAGACTGGGAAGGTGACCCCCAGCGAAGAAGGGGGTTACATTGAATTGCAAGTTCTTCACACTAAGCCTTGGCTTCACCTGCCTGCCTTTGTCATCATGGTCATGTTCTGCTTCTTCATCAGAGGCACACAGCCCATGATAAGGGTGTCATCTGCAATTTACTTGATACTAGTTAGTTTGTGCTACTTCCAATGATACACCTCTGGTGCTACCGTGACTCCAAATGATAGTTTGAGCCATCGTTTTCTGTCCCAGGAGGTCCAGAACAATGTCATGAGACTGCTTTTCTCATCTAGCTTACATTTCAGGAATGGATCCCATGCAACCCGGGGTTTCCGCAGGTTGAGCTCTTGGGTACGCAGGGCTGCCTGGTCTTAGGTGGGCCTCGCAGGATCTCCTAGGAGGAAGCACAGGGGAGTGCCCACCACGAACAAGGGTGCGCGGTTGATGTTGAAGCAAGAATGTCCAGAGGTCACAGGAGGCCAGAATAGCATGTTCGAGTGGATAGTGAGGATCAAGGCCAGAGTATCATTCCAGAATGATCAGCCAAAGCAGGGGTCAGTACCTTTAGTCAATCCGGGAGTAGTCAGATCAGGTACAGGTCAAGTTCCAGGCATCGGTCAGACGGAGTCAGTGGACAGGCAGAGGTCAGGTTCCAGGCAGCGATCAGACGTGGTCAGTGAAACAGGCGGAGGTCAAGATCTGGGCAGCAGTCAGACGAGGTCAGGAGCAAGCAAAGGTCAGTACCGTGAGATCAGTCCGAAGGGTACTACCAGGAATGGAGAGACGCAGGAACAGGAGACACTGGAACAGGCAAACTAGATAACACCGGCGTGTACGACCTGATTGCCAAGGCAGGGATCATGGGTTTGAACCCTGCCTTATATATGGAGTCTCTGTGATGTCATCAGCGTGCGCCTCTCGGGGTTTTCCTGCGCTTGGCCCTTTAAAGGGCTGCAGGCCGGCCACGCGTGCGCCTAGGGGTGGGCCTGAGGACGCGGAGTCCCAACGGGCTGTGAGGCCTGCATCGGAGACTGAGAGCAGGGGAGCCGGAGACGCCGCGAGCTGGCTGCGGCTGCAGAGGACGAGAGCCCGGAGCTCGTGGACGGGAGAACGAGGTGAGCAGGGACGGCCGTGGAGCAGACGGGACACGCAACAACATAATATGAAAAATACCCCCACACGGCCAGCACCACAGGATTATGTTTATATTATGTCACTGTAACACAATATTGGGGAATGGGATTAGTGACTGCTTTCCAGAGTGTTAGATATATTCAGAAAGTGACTGTTAATGCTGGGATGGTGAGTAAATCTAGCACTACCCCCGGTGACCAGGCGTTTGACAGCGTGTCTGGCGGGACTTTTTACAAACACTTTAATATTCCAGCACAGTTACTGAACCAAACAGACACCGCAGATTTCAGGGACCTTGTAGCACTGGGACACAATTCTGATTTGATTTCAGAGATTGTTGACTGCCTTTTCCAGCAAAGGTTGGCAAACGTCAGAAACTGTTTGGAATTAGGTCTCAGTGCCCTTGCAGTGAAGAACTGCTGTCTGCCCAATTCCCGGAGCAGGAATCAGAGCCCAGTCTCGATTTACACTTGTAGTAGACTTGCACAATTCTGTAGGGGATTCAGAACTGGGTCGTGGGCAAACATGGGAGCTCCTCTATCGGGGATACTGAGAATTCGGTTGCTGTAGCAGCAATTAGTAGTGGTAAAGGTTTAACATCTGAAAAGACACTGGGAGTTAAGGGGTTAACAGCAAAGAGAAAAGAGGGAGAGTGGGGGATGGAGAAAACGGTTTAGAAAACTCCCTTAAATAAATTGATCTTTCAGTTTAAAAGTTATGAACAGATTAATGGGGAATTAAAGATATTTGCAGAAAATGAATTTGATTTAGCAAGAATGTGTAATTTAATTTGCAGTGAAGTAAAATCTCTGTCTTGTCAGGACCTCTCTTGATGACTGGCGTTGAATTTGTACAGAAACTAATAAGGTTTGGTTTCTATGGGCACTGGGTAAATTCTTGTGTGAAACGGATCAGCATTGCTCTATGTATGGTTCAACCTCCTTTGTGATTTGTGCATCAGGCAGATGTGCAACGCAGTCTTCTCTATCTGACGGTGAAGATCCTGCTGCAAAGGGGAGACGAGACGAGATTAATCTTTTAACCCAACTACCCTCCAATACCGCCGCCCTCCCGACATATCAACACCCTGCCTACAAAAACTTCAGCCTAAACACCTTTGATCCCGTCTCTTCCACTGAGATTCAAGCCATCCTGAGAAGAATGAAACCTTCGTCTCATCCTGCAGACCACATCCCCACCAAACTACTTCTATCTATTCCAGACACAATAGCCACATCATTGACAAACATCATCAACTGCTCTCTAGCCCAAGGAACCTTCCCAGACGATCTCAAAATGGCCTCAATCTCACCGCTCCTAAAGAAATCTAACCTTGACCCGAAGGACCCCAACAACTTCCGCCCCATAGCTAACCTCCCTTTCATCGCCAAGATCATGGAAAAACTAGTAAACTCTCAACTTTCAGACTTCATCGAAGACAACAATCTTCTCTTCGCCCCACAACACGGCTTCCGAAAAAATCAAGGCTCAGAATCCCTCCTTACCTCTTTGACAGACCATATCTTATTGGGCCTCGACAAAGGAAACTCATTCCTATTGATCTTGTTAGACCTATCCGCAGCGTTCGACACGGTCAACCACGCCATCCTCCTAAACCAGCTGTCGTCCATAGGAATCAGCGGCACCGTCCTATCCTGGTTCAAAACCTTTCTCAACAACAGAGGTTACAAAGTTAAACTCCAAAACAAGGAATCCTCAAGATTTGACTCTGCCATAGGAGTCCCACAAGGTTCTTCATTATCTCCGACTCTATTCAATATTTACCTTCTTCCTCTCTGCCAACTTCTCACCAACCTCAATCTAAAGTATTTCCTATACGCAGATGATATTCAAATCATCATCCCCATCAAAGACACATACTCTAAAACTCTTGACTACTGGGAATCATGCCACCAAAAAATCAAACAACTACTCAACAGCCTACACCTCATCTTAAATTCCTCCAAGACAGAAATCCTACTCATCTCTCCTGAGAACAACATCTCTAACATTACTCTTCCTACCAATCTTCCTACCACACAAGTTAGAGACTTAGGAGTGATAATAGACAACCGGCTAAACTTCAAGGCACACATCAACAAAACAACCAAAGACTGCTTCTATAAATTCCAGGTCCTGAAAAGGATAAGACCTCTTTTCCATGCTCAAGACTTCAGAACGATCATCCAAGCAGTCATTTTTTCGAAATTAGACTATTGCAATTCTCTATTGTTAGGTCTGCCTTCATCCTACTCCAAACCACTACAGATGGTTCAAAATTCAGCAGCCCGACTACTGACAGGCACAAGGAAAAGAGACCACATATCTCCCATCCTGAAAGAGCTTCATTGGTTACCTGTACACTTCCGTATCATGTACAAAGCCATATCTGTCATTTACAAAACTATACATCAACTCACCATCCTCGATCTACAAATCCCTCTCCAAGTATACAACTTGACAAGACCTACCAGAGATGTTTACAGAGGCTCCCTCCAAGTACCCCCCACGAAAACGACCAGACACATTACCCTAAGAGATCGTGCCACCTCCACAGCTGGCCCCCTCCTGTGGAACTCCATTCCTACAGATCTCAGAAAGGAGCCCTGCCTTCTAACTTTTAGGAAAAGACTTAAGACTTGGTTATTCAAGCAAGCTTTCCCGGACACAATCTAATGACACATTCTAATGACTCCTCAAAACATTCAGCCCTTAACCATGCCTTTTGTATATAGTATTTAATTTGTATATTGTTTAACCATTTCTATTCTTTCCTCTCTCTTCCTCCTTCTCCAAGTTCTGCTACCCTTGTTAAATGTAACTGCACCTTCGGTCACCACAGTTCTAGTTTGATGTATATACTGCACTGCCTTTTTATGTAAACCAGCAAGATATGTTTTCATGATTGCCGGTATATAAAAACCTTAAATAAATAAATAAATAAATAAATAAATAAATTAAAAGAAACTTCTTCTGCCGCTGGATCATCAGTCACGTGACTAAATGTGATCATATAGTTTTATTTTTTATCCCTATTATATGTCATGAAACACTATAGATACTGTTTATTCAGGGAAAGAGCCTGCATGGCAGAATGAGTTGAAACATGCAGTCAGTTTCTGAGTGCCTTGCAGCTGTTTATACAGAGATCTGGTATAAAAGATGAGATAAGCCTCTTTCTTATCGTAATGCTTTTTGCTTCAAACATTATAGAGATAGCTTTCCTCCTATCATATAGTTTCTTTTACTTAATTTTATTATCAGGTATTAAATTCATACACATGCATCTGACTTAATGATGGGAGTGCAAAGGTTTTGCTTTAAGGACAAGCTCCGAGAATGCCCTCTTGAGAGAAGTGTGCACACTGTGATCGGGTGGATGGAAAACCATCACATTCTTTGCCACAGCTTTGTTTCTGTTTTTCGCCTCTTGGTGGGTGGGGAGTATATGCCACACCCGAGTGTAAGTGTTCTGGATACTGTCGCGGGTCACGTATGAGGTCGCTCACACGAGGGGAGTCCAGCGCCGCACTGTCCCCGAATCTCCACTGCTGGCCTCAGCCGCCCTTCCCTTTTCCAGGCCCCGACGTGGGCCTCCAGGCCTCTACAGAGCCGGCACTCGTTCTGGGGGAACTGCCTGGCAGCCAGTCCAGCCAAGCTCCCAGCGAATAAACACAAAAACAGTTTGTAGTCACAATGTATCAGTCTTTTTCTTTTCTATAGCTTCACTATAGCTTCACTTTTTTGAAGGAGTTAATAAACATGTGGATAAAGGTGAACTGGTAGATGTAGTGTACTTGGATTTTCAGAAGGCGTTTGACAAAGGTCCTCATGAGAGGCTTCTAGGAAAAGTAAAAAATCATGGGATAGGTGACGATATAATTTCGTGGATTACAAACTGGTTAAAAGACAGGAAACAGAGAGCAGGATTAAATGGACAATTTTCTCAGTGGAAGGGAGTGGACAGTGGAGTGCCTCAGGGATCTGTATTGGGACCCTTACTTTTCAATATATTTATAAATGATCTGGAAAGAAATACGACGAGTAAGGTAATCAAATGTGCAGATGATACAAAATTGTTCAGAGTAGTTAAATCACAAGCAGATTGTGATAAATTGCAGGAAGACCTTGTGAGACTGGAAAATTGGGCATCAAAATGGCAGATGAAATTTAATGTGGATAAGTGCAAGGTGATGCATATAGGGAAAAATAACCCATGCTATAATTACACAATGTTAGGTTCCATATTAGGTGCTACCACCCAAGAAAGAGATCTAGGCATCATAGTGGATAACACATTGAAATCGTCGGTTCAATGTACTGCGGCAGTCAAAAAAGCAAACAGAATGTTAGGAATTATTAGAAAGGGAATGGTGAATAAAACGGAAAATGTCATAATGCCTCTGTATCGCTACATGGTGAGACCGCACCTTGAATACTGTGTACAATTCTGGTCACTGCATCTCAAAAAAGATATAATTGCGATGGAGAAGGTACAGAGAAGGGCTACCAAAATGATAAGGGGAATGGAACAACTCCCCTATGAGGAAAGGCTGAAGAGGTTAGGACTTTTCAGCTTTAAGAAGAGATGGACTGAAGGGGGGATATGATAGAGGTGTTTAAAATCATGAGAGGTCTAGAACGGGTAGATGTGAATCGGTTATTTACTCTTTCAGATAGTAGAAAGACTAGGGTCCATGAAGTTAGCATGTGGCACATTTAAAACTAATCGGAGAAAGTTCTTTTTCATTGAATGCACAATTAAACTCTGGAATTTGTTGCCAGAGGATGTGGTTAGTGCAGTTAGTATAGCTGTGTTTAAAAAAGGATTGGATAAGTTCTTGGAGGAGAAGTCCATTACCTGCTATTAAGTTCACTTAGAGAATAGCCACTGCCATTAGCAATGGTTACATGGAATAGACTTAGGTTTTGGGTACTTGCCAGGTTCTTGTGGCCTGGATTGGCCTCTGTTGGAAACAGGATGCTGGGCTTGATGGACCCTTGGTCTGACCCAGTATGGCATTTTCCTATGCTCTTATGCTTTTGTTATCCAGGCTATACTGAGCACAGCGAGCCTGACATTGAATACACAGTGAAAGCTGGCCTATGCACTTTGACAAGCGGGTGGCCCCCAAAATTTAGAATAGGCTAACCATGGGTTCAACTACCTGAATGGAGTTTGCTAAGTAGTGATTTCTACAGGGATATTTAGCAGCATAGCAGTGCTCCTGAATATCCCTTGTAAGTTATGCAGATAACTATTATCCGACTAATTTACACAGACAGATATCTCTGAATATTGAGGCTACGTTTTCCTAGTCCAACAGGACTTTCAGTGTCCTCCTGTAGAAGTGCTAGTTCTCCAGCCTGTGATCCTTCCTTGTTCAGTACTCCTGTCCAGTAATTGTGCTTTAGTGCTCCTCCTATCTATAAATGTGTTTCTGCCTTCTAATCAAGTTCCAGGGTCCTGCTTTATAATCTTGCTCCAGCATTCATACCCTGCAACCTAGCTCCCGTGCTACTTCTTTACCAACTAGTCCCTGGCCCTCCCCTTGTCAGGAATGCACCTTTCACTCCCGGGCGGCTCTGAGATATCCTTAACAGTTTGGACCAGATGCAAGGTAAAGATGGAGCAGTCCTGAGAACCTATTCAGTTCTAGATATTACTTCAAAAAACAATAGGATTTTTAAACCACAATGGATTGTCTACTTTTAATGATATTTGTACATATATCAGCACAGTCTGATAATTGTCTTCACATCTCAGTTACATAATCATAGTAACATAGTAATGACAGCAGAAAAAGACCAAATGGCCCATCCAGTCTGCCCAGGTAGCTTCTTGTAGTATCTGAGGGGGGATATGATAGCGGTGTTTAAAATCATAAGAGGTCTAGAACGGGTAGATGTGAATCAGTTTTTTACTCTTTCGGATAATAGAAAGACTAGCATGGGGCACATTTAAAACTAATCGGAGAAAGTTCTTTTTCACTCAACGCACAATTAAACTCTGGAATTTGTTGCCGGAGGATGTGGTTAGTGCAGTTAGTATAGCTGTGTTTAAAAAAGGATTGGATAAGTTCTTGGAGGAGAAGTCCATTACCTGCTATTAAGTTCACTTAGGGGCGGATTTTAAGAGCCCTGCTCGCCTAAATCCGCCCAAATCCGGGCGGATTTAGGCGAGCAGGGCCCTGCGCGCTGGTGAGCCTATTTTACATAGGCTCGCCGGCGCGCGCAGACCCCGGGACTCGCGTAAGTCCCGGGGTTCTCCGAGGGGGGCGTGTCGGGGGCGGGCCCGGTCGTCGCGGCGTTTAGGGGGCGCGTCGGCAGCGTTTTGGGGGCGGGTACGGGGGCGTGGTTATGGCCCGGGGCGGTCCGGGGGTGTGGCTGCGCCCTCCGTACCCGCCCCCAGGTTGCGTCCCGGCGCGCTAGCGGCCCGCTGGCGCACGGGGATTTACGTCTCCCTCCAGGAGGCGTAAATCCCCCGACAAAGGTAAGGGGGGGGGTTTAGACAGGGCCGGGGGGGTGGGTTAGGTAGAGGAAGGGAGGGGAAGGTGAGGGGAGGGCGTTAGAGGATTCCCTCCAAGGCCACTCCGATTTTGGAGCGGCCTTGGAGGGAATGGGGGTAGGCTGCGCGGCTCGGCGCGCGCTGGCTATACGTAATCGATAGCCTTGCGCGCGCCGATCCAGGATTTTAGCGGATACGCGCGGCTCCGCGCGTATCTACTAAAATCCCGCGTACTTTTGTTGGCGCCTGGAGCACCAACAAAAGTACGCCAACGCGCCTTGTTTGAAAATCTACCCCTTAGAGAATAGCCACTGCCATTAGCAATGGTTACATGGAATAGACTTATTTTTTGGGTACTTGCCAGGTTCTTATGGCCTGGATTGGCCACTGTTGGAAACAGGATGCTGGGCTTGATGGACCCTTGGTCTGACCCAGTATGGCATGTTCTTATGTTCTTATGTGCCATGCCATGCAGGTTACCCCCAAGTTTCTCTTAAGTGTAGCAACTGCTGTTCATGCAGTTGTTCCCAAGCCTTATTATAATCCATAAAAAATGTACTGCTAGCAATATTTTTATTTATTATATACCAACATTCGATCTGAGATATCACATTAGTTTACATTCAGGTACTGTAGGTATTTCTCTATCCCCAGAGAGCTTACAATCTAAGTTTTATACCTGAGGCAATGGAGGATAAAGTGACTTGCCCAAGGTCACGAGGAGCGACAGCATGGACTTGAACCCTGGTCTCCTGGTTCATAGCCACTGCTCTAACCACTAGTGCTAACATTGTGTTTATGGACGTGACCTTAGATGCAGTCCTGTGCTTTTTCACTTGTATGTGCTTATCAGTGCCCCAGACCATAAAAGTCAGGACCCGTGTTGGTTGTTGTCTGAATCCAATTCCTCTTCCGCCCAACACCACCTTCAAAGCAGAAAGTGATGTTGTAGTTGTGCCAAAAGCATCAAGGCTTAGTGATTAAAGGTAATAAACCCTTGCCTTCTTTTAAGGGTAGTAATTGCTCCTCCATGCAGGTTACTCCCATGCTTATCAGTTCCCCAAACCATAAAAGTCGTTGGTTATTGTCTGAATCCAACTCCCCTTTTCCCCCTGCCGTTGTATCGAGCCGTACTCATTCATACCAAGCATATATTAAAAACACCCTTCTCTACACCAGCCCACCTGATCAAACCACAAAGTGTTTTCATAACCATAAGCATTACATGTTCTCAGTGAACATATATGTTTGCTATGAATGAGTATTATTGGATGGGTGGTTGGGCCTTTGCAGTGTATTTGAAATTGATGAGTGAGTTGGTTGGATGTGGGATATAGAATGAAGGTAGCAAAATTAATGATCAAAGGGATATTTATATTTTATAAATTGTATATTAAGTGTGATGGATAAGAATGCTTACAAAGGAATAAAAATGTGATGAAAATAATTGTAGAATGCATATCATTTATTTCTTCATGCATTTTGTATACTTTTTGAAGTTTTGCTATAAATGTTCTCACCTTTTTTTAAATTTTAGAATGTCCCAGGTGTTGGAGGTGTGCATTTGTCTCCTTCTAGTTTGTGCTTCCCACTCTGGAGCTGGCCACTTGTGCCCATGATTCTTTTATGCTGGGAGAGGGATAGTAGTTAGTGTTCAGTTTAACACCCTCAACCATTTTGGAAAATTGGCTGGTATGCACAGGCAGGTGCCTCCTTCACTTCAGGATAATTCGCCTCCAGTGAGAAACTTTCATGTAACACTGGAGTTTTATTGTAGCATAAGGAGCCGAGGGTGCCTTTCTGTTTACACAGCAGAAGTGCTCTGGCAGTATGTAGAGGGTAAGGCAGAGAACGCAGCACTGTTCACTCCAGAGGAAAGCAAAGTGTGTTTTGTCTCATTGCTTCATTCTGCGTTGTCCATCAGCATGCATTATGCTCATCACGTGACCATCATACCAGGGTAAGTACACTGGGGAAAGCCCACAGTGCTGCAGGTATCGCAGAGGTGCTCAGACAGGTAGTGGCAAAGGCAGGAAGATGACTCAGCTGCAACTGATGATGGGTCTGCAGAACGATGCTCGGCCGTGACCAGGTAAGAAGGGATGTGGGGAGAGGGAGTAGAAGGGTAGGTAGCCTATATGGAGAGAGTTTACCTGGTCCCCTAGGCAAGTTAAACTGATTCTCCTCTTAGATAGATTGCCAAAGGGAATTCTTTCTGCAAAGAGCCAGAATATAACATGTTTTTGGTGACTGATATGCTGATTGTAGTGACTCCTCATGTGAACTCCAATTACGCACTGACCAAGACCTCGGTTCTAACATGACCAAGACTCCAGTTCTCTAGTGACCGAGATTCCTGTTCTAACGTGACAAAGACTCCAGGTCTCTAGTGACTGAGATGTCAGTTCTAAAGTGACCAAGACTCCAGGTCTCTAGTGACCGAGATTCTTGCTCTAACGTGACAAAGACTCCAGGTCTCTAGTGACTGAGATGTCAGTTCTAAAGTGACCAAGACTCCAGGTCTCTAGTGACCGAGATTCCTGTTCTAACGTGACAAAGACTCCAAGTCTCTAGTGACTGAGATTCCTGTTCTAACGTGACAAAGACTCCAGGTCTCTAGTGACTGAGATGTCAGTTCTAAAGTGACCAAGACTCCAGGTCTCTAGTGACTGAGATTCTTGTTCTAACGTGACAAAGACTCCAGGTCTCTAGTGACTGAGATGTCAGTTCTAAAGTGACCAAGACTCCAGGTCTCTAGTGACCGAGATTCTTGTTCTAACGTGACAAAGACTCCAAGTCTCTAGTGACCGAGATTCCTGTTCTAACATGACAAAGACTCCAGGTCTCTAGTGACTGAGATGTCAGTTCTAAAGTGACCAAGGCTCCACTTCTCTAGTGACCGAGATTCCTGTTCTAATGTGACAAAGACTCCAGGTCTCTAGTGACTGAGATGTCAGTTCTAAAGTGACCAAGGCTCCACTTCTCTAGTGACCGAGATTCCTGTTCTAACGTGACAAAGACTCCAGGTCTCTAGTGACTGAGATGTCAGTTCTAAAGTGACCAAGGCTCCACTTCTCTAGTGACCGAGATTCCTGTTCTAACGTGACAAAGACTCCAGGTCTCTAGTGACTGAGATGTCAGTTCTAAAGTGACCAAGGCTCCACTTCTCTAGTGACTGAGATTCTTGTTCTAACGTGACAAAGACTCCAGGTCTCTAGTGACTGAGATGTCAGTTCTAAAGTGACCAAGACTCCAGGTCTCTAGTGACCGAGATTTCTGTTCTAACGTGACAAAGACTCCAGGTCTCTAGTGACCGAGATTCCTGTTCTAACGTGACAAAGACTCCAAGTCTCTAGTGACCGAGATTCCTGTTCTAACGTGACAAAGACTCCAAGTCTCTAGTGACCGAGATTCCTGTTCTAACGTGACAAAGACTCCAGGTCTCTAGTGACCGAGATTCCTGTTCTAACGTGACAAAGACTCCAGGTCTCTAGTGACCGAGATTCCTGTTCTAACGTGACAAAGACTCCAAGTCTCTAGTGACCGAGATTCCTGTTCTAACGTGACAAAGACTCCAGGTCTCTAGTGACCGAGATTCCTGTTCTAACGTGACAAAGACTCCAGGTCTCTAGTGACCGAGATTCCTGTTCTAACGTGACAAAGACTCCAGGTCTCTAGTGACTGAGATGTCAGTTCTAAAGTGACCAAGACTCCAAGTCTCTAGTGACCGAGATTCCTGTTCTAACGTGACAAAGACTCCAGGTCTCTAGTGACCGAGATTCCTGTTCTAACGTGACAAAGACTCCAGGTCTCTAGTGACTGAGATGTCAGTTCTAAAGTGACCAAGACTCCAAGTCTCTAGTGACCGAGATTCCTGTTCTAACGTGACCAGGACTCCAAGTCTCTAGTGACCGAGATTCCTGTTCTAACGTGACAAAGACTCCAGGTCTCTAGTGACCGAGATTCCTGTTCTAACGTGACAAAGACTCCAGGTCTCTAGTGACTGAGATGTCAGTTCTAAAGTGACCAAGACTCCAGGTCTCTAGTGACCGAGATTCCTGTTCTAACGTGACAAAGACTCCAGGTCTCTAGTGACTGAGATGTCAGTTCTAAAGTGACCAAGACTCCAGGTCTCTAGTGACCGAGATGTCAGTTCTAAAGTGACCAAGACTCCAGGTCTCTAGTGACTGAGATGTCAGTTCTAAAGTGACAAAGACTCCAGGTCTATAGTGACCGAGATTCCTGTTCTAACGTGACCAAGACTCCAGGTCTCTAGTGACTGAGATTCCTGTTCTAACGTGACCAAGACTCCAGGTCTCTAGTGACTGAGATGTCAGTTCTAAAGTGACCAAGACTCCAAGTCTCTAGTGACCGAGATTCCTGTTCTAACGTGACAAAGACTCCAGGTCTATAGTGACCGAGATTCCTGTTCTAACGAGACCAAGACTCCAGGTCTCTAGTGACTGAGATGTCAGTTCTAAAGTGACCAAGACTCCAAGTCTCTAGTGACCGAGATTCCTGTTCTAACGTGACAAAGACTCCAGGTCTCTAGTGACTGAGATGTCAGTTCTAAAGTGACCAAGACTCCAGGTCTCTAGTGACTGAGATGTCAGTTCTAAAGTGACCAAGACTCCAGGTCTATAGTGACCGAGATTCCTGTTCTAACGTGACCAAGACTCCAGGTCTATAGTGACAGAGATTCCTGTTCTAACGAGACCAAGACTCCAGGTCTCTAGTGACTGAGATGTCAGTTCTAAAGTGACCAAGACTCCAAGTCTCTAGTGACCGAGATTCCTGTTCTAACGTGACAAAGACTCCAGGTCTCTAGTGACTGAGATGTCAGTTCTAAAGTGACCAAGACTCCAGGTCTCTAGTGACTGAAATGTCAGTTCTAAAGTGACCAAGACTCCAGGTCTCTAGTGACCGAGATTCCTGTTCTAACGTGACAAAGACTCCAGGTCTCTAGTGACCGAGATGTCAGTTCTAAAGTGACCAAGACTCCAGGTCTCTAGTGACCGAGATGTCAGTTCTAAAGTGACCAAGACTCCAGGTCTCTAGTGACCGAGATGTCAGTTCTAAAGTGACCAAGACTCCAGGTCTCTAGTGACTGAGATGTCAGTTCTAAAGTGACAAAGACTCCAGGTCTCTAGTGACCGAGATTCCTGTTCTAAAGTGACAAAGACTCCAGGTCTCTAGTGGCCGAGATTCCTGTTCTAACGTGACAAAGACTTCAGGTCTCTAGTGACTGAGATGTCAGTTCTAAAGTGACAAAGACTCCAGGTCTCTAGTGACCGAGATTCCTGTTCTAACGTGACAAAGACTCCAAGTCTCTAGTGACCGAGATTCCTGTTCTAACGTGACCAAGACTCCAGGTCTCTAGTGACTGAGATTCCTGTTCTAACGTGACCAAGACTCCAGGTCTCTAGTGACTGAGATTCCTGTTCTAACGTGACCAAGACTCCAGGTCTCTAGTGACCGAGATTCCTGTTCTAACGTGACAAAGACTCCAAGTCTCTAGTGACCGAGATTCCTGTTCTAACGTGACCAAGACTCCAGGTCTCTAGTGACTGAGATTCCTGTTCTAACGTGACCAAGACTCCAGGTCTCTAGTGACTGAGATTCCTGTTCTAACGTGACAAAGACTCCAGGTCTCTAGTGACTGAGATTCCTGTTCTAACGTGACAAAGACTCCAGGTCTCTAGTGACTGAGATTCCTGTTCTAACGTGACCAAGACTCCAAGTCTCTAGTGACTGAGATTCCTGTTCTAACGTGACAAAGACTCCAGGTCTCTAGTGACTGAGATTCCTGTTCTAACGTGACAAAGACTCCAGGTCTCTAGTGACTGAGATTCCTGTTCTAACGTGACCAAGACTCCAAGTCTCTAGTGACCAGTTCTGTAGCGATCGAGACTCCAGTTCTAAAGTGATCAAGACTTCAATTCTGTAGCGGCCGAGACTTCAATTCTGTAGAGAATTGTAGTCACTAGAGAACTGGAGATGTCAGGATCCAGACCTTAAAGAGAAATCCTGCTTCACCCCAGATGCAGGCATGGAGGGAGCAGATGGGACACGGCACGCCAAGGTAACTGCACCTTTGGTCCCATCTGCTCCCTCCTTGCCTGATTTTGGGGTGAATGGGGATTTCTCTTTAAGGTCTGGATCCTGACACCTCCAGCAGATTGCTTTTCAGAGATATCATCAGAGCTGCTGTGCTTTTTTCTGCCAAAAAATTAAAAATAATTAAAACAAATCTTCCAAAGTTGCTGATAGCAAATGGTTAGAAACGGAGGAAAGGTTCCCACTAACCCCATTGCCTGAGGAAGGGACATTAATAGCCACTAGGACTTGTCATTTTCAATATCCATTAGCCTTAGCAAGGGAACAGCTCTGCTCTGGCTCATTTTCGGTTTTTTGCCATTAAGCTTATGGATGTTTGTCTTTGGTCACAGAAAAAGTGAGGAAGCCCAGAATAGCTGAGAGATAAGGTCTCATAAAAGACAATTAGCTGAAGCAGCAAAGCTAAGTCAGATAATTAATCTTTGAGCAGGTTAGAAAAAGAGATTTCAAAGCGATTTTATCAGCAGTGAGAAAATAAAGAAGTATTATACCCACTCCTGCACCGGTTAACCCCCCCTCCCCCCATCCTCCCAGACAGGCTGAGCCAGTCCTGGTTTTACCCCCACAGCAACGTTTCTTAGAGGGAATTGGAATTACAAGTCCCACAGACATAAAGGAGCAAAAGCAGGTCTGGGTCAGGTGGAAGTAATATTATTCCCTGCATACAGACCTCCTGCCTGAATCAGTCACTCATCTGCAATGTGGTGCCACTGTAGCAATTTCATGGTCAGAACCAGACTGGACCAAGAGGTCCCGAGAGACCACAAAACAGCTGCAGTGCCACAGGGGATTTTAGTTTAGTTTTATTCTGATTTACTGCAAAGTCACAAAACCTTATATCAAAGGAGTGTACAGATACAAAATTACTGGTACCAATAATATAAATAAGTTTCCAAAACTATCTTACATTTAAATTAAGCTAGTTAAACCTACAAATATAAATTAAAATCAATCACAACAATCAATAACCTAAAATCAGCAGATACAATAATCACAAAAACGTTAGAAATAAAACCAATCACTAAATCCTAAAATCCATTTAAATATCTCATGCGCCCAAATAAAATCCTACTTCCATAAGATCTCCAGCAATGTAAAGAAAATAACGGCTAAGCATGAGAAGAACTTTTATCTCCTACTATATCACGTAAAACAGGATACCTCTGGAGCTTAACAAGCAGCTTATTTATTTATTTATTTTATTTAACAGTTTTTTATACCGACCTTCATAGTAATAACCATATCGGATCGGTTTACATTTAACAGGGAATAACTGGAGTAACAATTCAAGTAAACGAGAGCTAAACAATAGGTGGGAATAAGTCAAAGTTACAATCAACAGGGAAAGAGAACTTGGAAGCTTGCGACAAGCTGGAAGGAAGATAAGGCAGGAGAAATATAAAGTGTTACCGTAGAGTGTACGGTTAAAAGCTTAATAGGTGCTTTAACCTGGAAGAGTCAGAGTCCATTCTTGAGTGTAAATGCAAGGTCGGGTAAGAGTGAAGGTCAAACTAGTGAAAGTCTGGTGGATCGGTGAAGGCTTGGAGAAAGAGCCAGGTTTTAAGTCTTTTTCTAAAAGTTAAAAGGCAAGGCTCCAGTCTGAGATTTGATGGGATGCTATTCCAGATAGATGGGCCAGCTATCGAAAAAGCTCTGTCTTTGGTTGTAGAGAGGCATGAGGCTTTAGTGGGGGGAACATTCAGAGTGCCTTTGAGAATATCCCTAGTTGGTCTGTTGGAGGAGTGGAGTTTGAATGGGATTTCCAGGTCGAGTTGAAGATGATGATGGATGGTTTTATGAATTAAGGTGATTGATTTGTATAGAATTCTGAAATTAACTGGTAACCAATGTAGGTTCCTGAGGATGGGTGAGATGTGTTCGCCGCGGCTGGTACTGGTCAGCAATCTCGCTGCCGCGTTTTGAATCATCTGCAGTGGTTTGGTAGTGGATTTGGGGAGGCCTAGGAAAAGGGCACTGCAGTAATCTATTTTGGCGAACAGTAGCGCTTGGAGGACTGTCCTGAAGTCATGGAAGAATAAGAGTGGTTTAAGTCGTTTTAGAACCTGTAGTCTGTAGAAACAGTCTTTGGAAGTTGTGTTGACCATTTTCTTTAGGTTTAGTCGATTGTCTAGTATTACCCCAAGGTCTCTAACCTGCTTGCAGGTAATGTGAGAAGAGTGTGGTGATGGTGGGGCGAAATTGTTTTCATTTGAGGAGATATGGAGCAGCTCTGTCTTGGAGGCGTTGAGAACCAGGTTTAAGCTGTTGAGTAGATTAGTGATGGAAAGAAGGCAATTATTCCAGTTAGTGAGCGCTTTTGATATTGATTCTGTTATAGGGATTAGAATCTGCACGTCGTCTGCGTACAGATAATGAATTAGGTTGAGATCTGTTAACAGTTGGCAGAGGGGGAGGAGGTATATATTAAAGAGGGTAGGGGATAAGGAGGAGCCCTGTGGTACACCCAGAGTTGATTTTGTTAGGGGTGACTCTTTATTGTTGATTTTGACTTTGAAAGTCCTATTGTTGAGCTTAGAGGCAAGGTGCCACCTTTTTAGATGTGCTGCTGCGGCAGAGACATTCAAACTGGTGCAGCAGAGACTCCTCAGCAGCAGCGCACTGGGAACCAGCTCTATTTGTATATCTGTGCTGCTGCAGCAGCAGTGTTGCAAAACATTTTTAAAAAGTCAGAATCTGGTTTCCAGAACTCTGACAGTATCCTTCTGCACTGGCTATGCACACTAAGCTTTACTTTCAGGTGACAAATAGGTTTACCTGATGGCTGAAAAGTGCCATCACACACTCCAACTGCCTGGCACCAGTATGCATTTACTTTGGTTCCAGATGTTGTAAGCTTGTTTAAAAACAATTAACAGACAGTGCAGGGGACAAATGCAGGCTTAGTGGCAGGATAGAGATTCTCCATGCCCTGCTAATTTCAGAAAACAGCTGTGGGTTACAGGTTTGGCACAATTCATGGGCCTCAGGAGCCCTGCTGGTTGCGTGAAGGGAGGAAGATGAGCAGACGAGGCATGACCTCAGGTTTTAAGGAGTTGGGCCAGGGCTTCCACAACCACTTGGGTTTTCAGGAAACCCACAATGAATATGCAGGAGAAACATTTGAATACAACGGGTCACTAGTGTATGCAAATTTATCTCATGCATATTCACAGTATCCCGAAAACCTGACTGGCTGTGGGATCACCAGGGCAAGTCTGGGACGTCCTGAGCTAGGCTTAGTGAAGTCTGTAATTGGACCGGTGACCATCAGAGATGTGGCACATCATTTTTAGACCCAGTTAGGAACAAAATCAATATTGGCTATTCGATAATCACTTCCCCAAAGAAGATATACTGCAATGAAAAACGGTAAGTTTTATTAAACTAAATAATATATCTAAAGTACTTTCCTGTTCGTACCCCGGATCAGTCCAGACGAGTGGGTTTTGCATCCCTACCAGCAGATGGAGGCAGAGAACCAAAGAGTTTGAGGCAATTGCTACATAACCGAGAGTGCCACCTGCAGTCCCTCAGTATCTCTGTCTCCAGGAGATGGTAGAGGTGCAAACCGGCAGTCTGGAGTTTAAAAAAATAATTGAGAAAGGTTTGAGAAGAGGAGGTTCCTTCACAGGCCATCCCTCAGGTTAAGCCAGGCAAGCGGGGTGGTTGGAAATCCCTGAGCAACTTGACTTGCAGCGGTTCCAGGGAGCTGACAAGCCAGGGGTCCTGGTTCCCTCTGCATCCCTGAAGGCTTCTTCCCAGATTCCAGCAGCAAGAAAATATCCTTAGGTTTTTTGGGGGGTTTTTTGTCTTTCTGCTGTGGTTTCCTTGTTGGCTGGGCTGCTCCTGCCTCTTTAAGACGTTTACAAAAAAAATAATAAAAAGGGGAAGCTGAGTGGCAGCAGTCAGTCGTTTCCTGGCAGGACAGTGCACGCCAGATCTGGGGAAGCAGCGTCGCGGGGACCGTGACTTGCATGAGCAGCTTGAAGAGTCGGAGACTGAGCTGTGTGGCCATTTTCCCTCGCTTGCCCGTGTTGGTTTAGTTTCCCGCGCACACCGCAACCACATGCTGAGGTGCAGGACCAACCGAGTATGTCTAAATATGGCACCGCCGGCAGATTCGCATGGCGGGAAAAGTTGCTGCACGTGTGGACGTCTCTGGGGGCAGCTTAATTCAGCGGCTTTATGCCATGATTGTGCTTGAAGCAGGGAAGATTCCTCGGGGGGGACCAAGTCTGGGCACAGGACGACTCAATCCCAGGGCCCAGTGGCTGACTCATCAGGGGATCTGGAGGGCCTGGCAGTTAAGGGAAAAGAAAAGGGCAGGAGGAGAACTGACTCAGGGCATGGAGATTTCCTTCCCCCATTGTCGCCAGTCTTTGCATCAGGCAGGAGTTGGGAAGGGAGGATCAGGCCTGTCCTTGGTCAGATGAGGAGGAGGACATGGGTTTCTCCACATAATTTGTTCTCTTTAAGGTATTCCTGGCCAGGAAGAGTGTAGGGGTTAAGCGGTCTGCAGGCCCTCAGGTTCATACCACTTTGAAGGCAGCACAGACTTTCTCATCTAGGGGGTCAGGAAACTTTTTCCGCCACCTGGGACTGGATCACCCAGAAAATCATGGAGGTTCAGGGGACTCTGACCTGAATGACCTAGATGTTGATCCCGGGGTCGTGCCTGTGGACCCTTGAGACCCAGCAGATCTCAATCAGGGGGTAGATAAGGACATGGCAAATCTGAAGGAGATTCCGGTAGCGGAAGGAGATGACCCCTGTGTGGTGCGACTGTTCCATAAGGAGGAACTGAAGCCACTTATTCCCCATGTTCTGCAGGAGCTGAGGATTAAACTGGTCCAAGAGGAGTCGGACAATGAGAGGTGGACATGGTATTGAATGGTTTCCAAGGTCCTCCTACAGCTGTTCCACTCCCGAAGAAGGTCAGGAAACTGGTAAGCCGGACATGGAATCTCCTGGAAGTGGGCCTGAAGGTAGCCAGGGCTATGGCAAAGTTGTATCCAATGACTGAGGAAGTGCTTCAGCTGTTGGAGTTGCCCAAGTTGGATGTTTCTGTGCCAGCAGTCACCAAGAAGACGGTGATCCTGGTGGTGGGGTCAGCTGCCTTAAAGGACTCACAGGATCGCAAATTGGAGATTCATCTGAAGTGGATGTTCGAGGTCTCGGCTTTGAGTCTGCGAGCTGTGATCTGTAGTAGCCTCATGCAAAGGGCGTGTTTGCATTGGGTCCAGAAAGCTCAAGAGAAGTCTGCTGCCATGACTGGGACTTTTAGCTAGGCAGCCCAGGTAGAGGCCAGAATTGTGTATGTGGCAGATGCTCTTTACGATTTGATCTGGACTTTGTCCTGCAGTATTGTCATGGTGGTTTCAGATCGTCGCTTGTTATGGCTGCAAAATTGGTTGGCTGACATGTGGTCCAAGTTACCACTCTGTAATATCCCCTTCAAGGGAAAATCGCTGTTTGGGGAGGACTTGGAGCAGTTAATCAAAGTGCTGGGAGAATCAAAGGGCCATTAGCTGCTGGAGGAAAGAAAGGCAGATTGGAAAACCTTTCTGCCTCTTTCCCATTTTTGGGGTCACTGTTTTTGTTCCCTGAAGAGTTCTGCATCAGTTGGGGGGGCAGATGCAGGATCCGGGTGGCAGCAGTCCTTTCAAGGACTCCATAGGAATCCCAGAGAGGGACTATGGCCAAGGGGCTGGGTCCAGTAAAACCTTTCAGTGAGGCCTGCAGGGTCCACTCTCTCGATGTAGTGGTGGTGGGGGGCTGTCTATTGCTTTTGTGGACCAGGATTTCCTTGGATCAATGGGACCTAGTGGTAATAAAAGACGGCTATGCTTTAGAATGTTCTTGGCCCATCAGGGAGGTATTTGTGATCTCTCGCTGTGGGTTGGAAGGAAGACAGCAAGCTATTCGAGCTACTTTGGAGTACCTTCAAGGTCTGGGCGCGATAGTCCCAGTTCCGGCGGCAGAGCAAGGCCGCAGACAGTACTCAGTTTATTTCATCGTACCAAAGAAAGAGGGGTCTTTTTGCCCTATTCTCGATTTGCAGAAGGTGAATGTATCGCTGCGAATGTCCCATTTCTAGATGGAAACCATGCCAATGGTTATAGTGGCAGTTCGTCAAGGAGAATTCCAGCATAGCTGGACTTGATGGAAACCTATCTTCTCGTTCCCCTTGAAACGGAGCATCAGCATTTTCTGCGTTTTGTGGTCCTGGGACAGTATTTCCAGTTTCAGGCCTTGCATTTGGTCTGGCAACAGCGCCGCGCACATTCACAAAGATGATGGTAATGGTAGCAGCGGCCCTCTGCAGGGAGAGGATCTTAATTCATCCTTACCTGGATGACTGGTTGATTCGAGGAAAACTGGAAGATGTTGATGTGATGCCTATCATGAAACTCGGTATAACAAAAACAACAAATAAATAAATAAATAAATAAATAAGATTGGTCGACAATCGGTGGTGAGGGTGCTGAATCGAATGCAGTCTTTGCGCTAGGTAGTCATTTGGGCAAAGAGTGACTTGTGCCCCACCTAGATGCTAGAGTACCTGGGGGCAAGATTTATACCCACGTTGGGAAAGTTTCTCACCTCTGAGAGGATTCTGAAGTTACAAGCTCAGTTCGATGATTGCTGAGGATAATGGTCCCCAGGGTTGGGATTATGTTCAGGTGCTGGGGTCAATGGCATCTACTTTGGATTTGTGCCTTAGGCCTTTGCTCACATGCGCCCACTTCAGGGGGCACTGCTGTTGCAATGGAATCCATTATCAGAGGAGTTTCATTGACGGTTGCCACTACTGGGAGCCTCCAGGTCCAGTCTCTTGTGGTGGCTGTTTCAGCTACATTTGGAAAAGGGGATGGATCTGGAGATTCCGAGCTGGGTGGTGGTGACCACGGATGCCAGCATCAAGGGTTGGGGAGTAATCTGCCAAGGGTGGTCAGCGCAAGGTCTGTGATTACCAATGGAAGCAGCATTGTCAATCAACCAGTTGGAGACGAGAGAGGTATGCAGAGTATTGGTGGAGTTCCTCCTGCTGATCCAAGGTGAGATGGTCAGTGTTTTCAGACAATGCCACTACTGTGGCATATATCAATCAGCAGGGGGGAACAAGGAGTCGTAAAGTTGCTCAGGAGCTA
This sequence comes from Rhinatrema bivittatum, assembly GCF_901001135.1. Lineage (NCBI taxonomy): Eukaryota > Metazoa > Chordata > Amphibia > Gymnophiona > Rhinatrematidae > Rhinatrema > Rhinatrema bivittatum. The sequence goes on along the minus strand of NC_042628.1, from coordinate 71,915,677 downwards.
TTTGTCTGGGTGGAGCTCCATTTGAAGGGAATAGCTGCTTCTCATGAGTCGAGAGCAAAACAAGACTATCTTAGCCGACAACAGTTGGACCTGGTAGAATGGGAGCTGTCGGTAGAAGCCTTCATTCTTACCTAGGCCCGGTGGGGCAGTCCAGGTCTGGATCTAATGGCTTCCAAGAGCAAAGCCAAGATGCCGAGATTCTTCAGTCGCAGGCAGGAGGGCATAGACGCTCTGGTTCTTCCGTGGCCAGAGAGGTTTCTTCTGTATGTGTCTTTGCCATGGCATCTCAAAGGCTGGTTGATATGAAGCATCAAGAAGCATCTGAGCCGAATGGTTCTTGTCACGCCAGAGTGGCCACATCATCCTTGGTTCGTGGATCTGGTTCAGCTCACAGTGGACAGGCCCTGAGATTGTCTCAGCTACAGGGGCTTTTAAGACAAGGTCCTTTCTTCTCGGATCGGGCGGATCACTTCTTTCTCGCAGCTTGGCTTTTGAGAGGAGATTTTTATAGTTGAAAGGTTATTCAGAACCAGTGATTTTCACTGCTTTAGGCTAGGTGGCCAGCCATGTCTATGGCATATGTCTGGTATGAAGAGTTTTTGATAACTGGTGCATAGTGGAAGGCATTGGCCCATTGCGGGTGGATATTCCACAAGTATTGACCTTTCTGCATCATGGCCTTTCAAAGAGTTTAGCTTACAATTTGCCATGGGTTCCGGTGGCAGCCTTGGGTTGTCTCAGAGGCAAATTTTGAGGAAGGTTGCTGGCCTCGCATCCAGATTGGGTGAGGTTCTTAAAGGGAGTTAAGCATCTGTGTCTGCCGGTGCTTAGGTTGTGCCCAGCGTGGAGTTTGAACTTAGTATTGTGGGTTCTTTGTGGTCCTCCATTTGAGCCATTGAGGAAGGCCTCATTGAAGGACATTGCTCTGAATGTAGTTTTTCTGGTGGCAATTTGTTCAGTTCGAAGAATTTTGAAACTGCAGGCTTTATCCTGTAGGAAGCCTTTTCTAAGAATCTCAAATGAGGGGGTTTCATTGCATATGGTTCCCTCATTCTTACCTAAAGTGTTTTCTGCCTTCCATCTGAATCAGACACATTCCTACTCCCATAGCAACTTAAAACTTAACTAGGAACTGATCAAAATTGAGATGAAGGCAGCAGTCCAGCAGCAAGAGGGGGGCTTCCCAGTCTTTTGCATCAAGTGTCACATGTATGATTTTTTACCCATCGGTGAGAAGTTGTACATGTGCATGCAATGCAAATAGCTCCTTGTTCTCAGAGAACGAGTCCGATCTCTGGAAGCTAGAATGGCAGACCTGGAGGAGCTGAGGCAGACAGAGAGGTATATAGATGAGACATTCAGGGACATAATAGCCAAGTCCCAACTTCAGACTGGCAGCCCTGGTGCTGCCTTGGAGGAAGAAGGTCTCATGATTAGAGAGCATCAACCTGGTGCAGCAGGAAAGGATCCTGTAGCAAGGACCTGCTCTCCAGTTGATGCATTGTCCTTTTGCACCGAAGGCCTACTGCCCAGGAGGGAAGGGTTAGGTCGGCCGTCATAGTTGGTGATTCGATTATTAGGAATGTAGATAGCTGGGTGGCTGGTGGGCGTGAGGATCCCCTGGTAACATGCCTACCTGGTGCGAAGGTGGCGGACCTCATGCGTCACCTAGATAGGATTTTAGACAGTGCTGGGGAGGAGCCAGCTGTCGTGGTACATGTGGGCACCAACGACATAGGAAAATGTGGGAGGGAGGTTCTGGAAGCCAAATTTAGGCTCTTAGGTAGAAAGCTTAAATCCAGAACCTCCAGGGTAGCATTCTCTGAAATGCTCCCTGTTCCACGCGCAGGTCACCAGAGGCAGGCAGAGCTCCAGAGTCTCAATGCATGGATGATACGATGGTGCAAGGAAGAGGGATTCAGTTTTGTTAGGAAGTGGGGAACCTTTTGGGGAAGGGGGAGTCTCTTCCGAAGGGATGGGCTCCACCTTAACCAGGGTGGAACCAGACTGCTGGGGAAAGCCGACAGTTGCTCAGCAGCGCATGGTTCGGAGGGCGGTATCTTCAAAGGATAATAATTATGCATTAGAATTAGGGCAGCCCGACAGTGAGGTTCCAATAATAAGAAAAGTAATCCAAGTGCCTGTAACTAAAAACTCACCTGAGCTAAAAAAATTCTAACATCCCTATCAATTAAAAAGCAGAATGAAAATACAAACAAAAAACAAACTTTGAAATGTTTGTATGCTAATGCCAGAAGTCTAAGAAGTAAGATGGGAGAATTAGAATGTATAGCAATGAATGATGACATAGACGTAATTGGCATCTCAGAGACATGGTGGAAGGAAGACAACCAATGGGACAGTGCTATATATCGCAATGACAGAAAGGAGCACCCGGGAGGCGGTGTGGTGCTTTATGTCTGGGATGGCATAGAGTCCAACAGGATAAACATCCTGCACGAGACTAAATGCACAATTGAATCTTTATGGGTAGAAATCCCTTGTGTGTCGGGGAAGACTATAGTGATAGGAGTATACTACCGTCCACCTGGTCAAGATGGTGAGACGGACAGTGAAATGCTAAGAGAAATTAGGGAAGCTAACCAAATTGGTAGTGCGGTAATAACGGGAGACTTCAATTACCCCAATATTGACTGGGTAAATGTACCATCGGGACACGCTAGAGAGATAAAGTTTCTGGATAGAATAAATGATAGCTTTATGGAGCAATTGGTTAAGGAACCGACGAGAGAGGGAGCAATTTTAGATCTAATTCTCAGTGGAGAACAGGATTTGGTGAGAGAGGTAATGGTGGTGGGGCCGCTTGGCAATAGTGATCATAATATGATCAAATTTGATTTAATGACTGGAAGGGGGACAGTAAGCAAATTCATGGCTCTCGTGCTAAACTTTCAAAAGGGAAACTTTGATAAAATGAGAAAAATAGTTAGAAAAAAACTGAAAGGAGCAACTACAAAAGTAAAAAGTGTGCAAGAGGCGTGGTTATTGTTAAAAAATACCATCCTAGAAGCACAATCCAGATGTATTCCACACATTAAGAAAGGTGGACAGAAGGCAAAACAATTACTGGCATGGTTAAAAGGGGGGGTGAAAGAAGCTATTTTAGCCAAAAGATCCAATTCAAAAATTGGAAGAAGGATCCAACAGAAGAAAATAGGATAATGCATAAAAGTTGGCAAGTTAAATGTAAGACATTGATAAGACAGGCTAAGAGAGAATTTGAAAAGAAGTTGGCCATAGAGGCAAAAACTCACAGTAAAAACTTTTTAAAATATATCCGAAGCAGAAAGCCTGTGAGGGAGTCAGTTGGACCGTTAGATGATCGAGGGGTTAAAGGGACACTTAGAGAAGATAAGGCCATTGCGGAAAGATTAAATGATTTTTTTGCGTCGGTCTTTACTGAAGAGGATGTTGGGGAGGTACCCGTACTGGAGAAGGTTTTCATGGGTAATGATTCAGATGGAATGAACCAAATCACGGTGAACCTAGAAGATGTGGTAGACCTGATTGACAAACTGAAGAGTAGTAAATCACCTGGACCGGATGGTATACACCCCAGAGTTCTGGGGTGTATACCAAAAATGAAATTTCAGACCTATTAGTAAAAATTTGTAACCAATCATTAAAATCATCCATTGTACCTGAAGACTGGAGGATAGCTAATGTAACCCCCATATTTAAAAAGGGCTCCAGGGGCGATCCAGGAAACTACAGACCGGTTAGCCTGACTTCACTGCCAGGAAAAATAGTGGAAAGTGTTCTAAACATCAAAATCACAAAACATATAGAAAGTCATGGTTTAATGGAACAAAGTCAGCATGGCTTTATCCAAGGCAAGTCTTGCCTCACAAATCTGCTTCACTTTTTTGAGGGAGTTATTAAACATGTGGATAAAGGTGACCCGGTAGATGTAGTGTACTTGGATTTTCAGAAGGCATTTGATAAAGTTCCTCATGAGAGGCTTCTAGGAAAAATAAAAAGTCATGGGATAGGTGGCGATGTCCTTTCGTGGATTAGAAACTGGCTAAAAGACAGGAAACAGAGAGTTGGATTAAATGGACATTTTTCTCAGTGGAAGGGAGTGGGCAGTGGATTGCCTCAGGGATCGGTATTGGGACCCTTACTTTTCAATATATTTATAAATGATCTGGAAAGAAATACGACAAGTGAGGTAATCAAATTTGCAGATGATACAAAACTGTTCAGAGTAGTTAAATCAAGAGCAGATTGGGATAAATTGCAGGAAGACCTTGTGAGGCTGGAAAATTGGGCATCAAAATGGCAGATGAAATTTAATGTGGATAAGTGCAAGGTGATGCATATAAGGAAAAATAACCCATGCTATAGTTACACAATGTTAGGTTCCATATTAGGTGCTACTACCCAAGAAAGAGATCTAGGCGTCATAGTGGATAACACATTGAAATTGTCGGTTCAGTGTGGTGCGGCAGTCAAAAAAGCAAACAGAATGTTGGGAATTATTAGAAAGGGAATGGTGAATAAAACGAAAAATGTCATAATGCCTCTGTATCGCTCCATGGTGAGACCACACCTTGAATACTGTGTACAATTCTGGTCCCGCATCTCAAAAACATATACGGGCGGATTTTCAAAGCCCTGCTCGCCGGCGCGCCTATTTTCCATAGGCCGCCGGCGCGCGCAGAACCCTGGGACGCGCGTAGGTCCCGAAGTTTTCAGAAGGGGGCGTGTCTGGGGCGTGGCCGAACGACGCGACGTTTTGGGCACGGTGTTTCGGGGGTGGGCCCAGGGGCATGGCCGTGCCCTCCAGGACCGCCCCCGGGTCCGGTCTCGGTGCGCCAGCAGCCCGCTGGCGCGCGTGGATTTACGTCTCCCTCCGGGAGGTGTAAATCCATGGATAAATGTAGGGGGGGGGTTTAGATAGGGCCGGGGGGGTGGGTTAGGTAGAGGAAGGGAGGGGAAGGTGAGGGGAGGGCGAAAGAGCGTTCCCTCCGAGGCGCTCCGATTTCGGAGCGGCCTCGGAGGGAACGGAGGCAGGCTGTGCGGCTCGGCGCGCGCCGGCTGCCCAAAATCGGCAGCCTTGCGCGCGCCAATCCAGGATTTTAGAAGATACACGCGTAGCTGCACGCATCTTATAAAATCCAGCGTACTTTTGTTTGCGCCTGCTGCGCAAACAAAAGTACGCGATCGCGCAGTTTTTCAAAATCTACCCCATAGTTGCGATGGAGAAGAAGGTACAGAGAAGGGCAACCAAAATGATAAAGGGGATGGAACAGCTTCCCTATGAGGAAAGACTAAAGAAGTTAAGACTTTTCAGCTTGGAGAAGAGATGGCTGAGGGGGGATATAATAGAGGTCTTTAAAATCATGAGAGGTCTAGAACAGGACAATGTGAATCGGTTATTTACTCTTTCGGATAATAGAAGGACTAGGGGGAACTCCATGAAGTTAGCATGTGGCACATTTAAAACTAATCGGAGAAAGTTCTTTTTCACTCAACACATAATTAAACTCTGGAATTTGTTGCCAGGGGATGTGGTTAGTGCAGTTAGTGTAGCTGGTTTTAAAAAAGGATTGGATAAGTTCTTGGAGAAATCCATCACCTGCTATTAATGAAGTTGACTTAGAAATAGCCACTGCTATTACTAGCAACAGTAACATGGCATAGACTTAGTTTTTGGGAACTTGCTAGGTTCTTATGGCCTGGATTGGCCAATGTTGGAAACAAGATGCTGGGCTTGATAGACCCTTGGTCTGACCCAGTATAGCATGTTCTTATGTTTTTTCAGTACATTTCCCTCTCTAATTCAGAATTTTCCAATGTAGGACTTTTCCAGTCATAGTTCTGTAATGTAGGATTTTGTTATCCTTTGATTTAAAGTGATATTTCACTGCAAGTTATCAAGAAGAGTCTGGGGGTTGTGATATGCAAATCCCATTCCTGAGTCTGTGACTCATCTATTCAATACTTAGTCAGTTAAGCACTTTCACAGTAAGGGGTCTGGCAACCTTTTCATCCTCTTCTAGGTTTCCTGGACTGGTGGCTCATGTTACATAGCTGCAATGTCCTCTTTTTTTCTCTGCTGTTCACTTAAATGGTACCATGCTCTTTAACCTCACTTCCTTGGGAGGTGGGTTTCATTCAGAAGAGGATTCAAGTTTGAGACCAACTACTTCAGATTTTTTAGAGAATCCCCCATACAGAAGGGGGAAAGCAGCTCTTCAGAGAGGTATACCCCCCCTCCCCCAATGCTCACAACCCCGTACAATTACGCAGTCAGTCTCAACATTACATTAACATCAGAGGGGTGATTGAATAATTACTTCAGTTTTCAAAAGCATTCTTCATTTATCTAAATGTAATTAGACCTGTTATGGTCCCGGTCGCAGCACTGGCAACCGGGACCTTACCTCTCCTTCCGGGGTTCTGGGTCCGGGATCCGCCAGCTGGTCCGCCGCTCCTCGGGCCTGGTTTCGGGCAGCAGTCGCCGCGTCCGGGCGGGCCTGCGCTACCTGTTCGGCGGCGTCTCCACAAGGGAGTCTCTGAACATTGCCCCTCCCTTCCTAGGCGCACGCGCGATGGGGGGGGGGGGCAATTTAAAGGCCTTTTCCTGCCGGACCGAGGCCGCTCCTTTTGTGGCATCAGACGCCAGCAGATATTTAAGGCTGGTGTCTGCCCTCAGTCAGTGCCTTGCAACAAGGTTACCTGCTATCCGTGTTGCTGTGTGCTCTGGATGTTGTCTGTACTCTCATTGGAATCCTGATCCTGTCTTCCAGTTCCAGATTCGGATCTTGGTCTTCAGTTCCAGTTCTTCCTCTCCTGCTCCAGTTCCCGCTTCAGTTCCAGTCCCGGTTCTTCGTTCTCCAGTTCCTGCTCCGCTTCTGTTCCATTTCCAGATCTTCCCCGCTTGTTCCGGCATTGCTTCTCCGGTGTTGACTTCTGCCTGCCTTCGACTCTGCTTGCCAGCCGCCTGCCTCGACCTTGGACCGTCTCTTCTAGCTTGCTGTTCGCCTAAGTCCCAGCGGTCCGGGTTCCCATGGGCTCCTCCCAGGGGAGCCTCGAGCTTCCAGGGTGAAGTCAACTTCTTCGGTCACCTAAGTCCCAGCGGCTCAGATCCTCAAGGGCTCCTCCCGGGGGGATTCCGGCTTCCAGGGTGAAGAGTTTCCTTCTCGCTCTGCTAGCATCTGTCTCCCGGCCTGTGTTCTCTCCACGGAGGCTCCTTCTCCCATCATCCTCTCTCTCCGTCAGGCCAGCTCAAGAGTCCACTGTTACTCTCGCAACAAGACCAGTGTGAAACTGGGAATTTTCAATAAAGGGTTATCTTTTGTTCCCACTCCTCATTATGTCTCCTTTGATGTTCGTGTTAGTATTTTCCATTTTATACAATTGATAGAATTATGGTGGGGTTTTTTTAAGATTCTGTTGAGTCTTCATCACATGCGTCTGTGGTTTCAAGAAAATCTAAACTGAGCTGGCTGAACGTGAATTGAATGTTTTTTGGGCACCAGATGCCAAAAATACAATATAATAATCTAACCATGCAAGAATGTAAACCTTTGAGGTCTTTAGCAATGGATCAGAACACTGACATCAAACCCGCTGATAAGGGTGGTTGCACGGTAATTATGGACTGAATTTTATGTTAGTAAGGTTGTTCGCCAATTATCAGATCAGACCTACTATTTGAAGTTGCCTGACGATCAAAGAAATATATTGGCTAGAACTATCTTGGATTTGATATCTGATGCTCTCATTCATTCTTATATTACAGAAAAGGAAGCTGGTTTTTTGAAAGAATCCTCTCCAGTGACCCCTACTTTTTCTATGCTGCCAAAAATGCATAAGTCTATGACTCAGCCACCAGGTCATCCAATAATAGCTGGAATAGGTTTGATTTTAAATCTTTGTCAATTTTTGTGCACAAATTTATGCTCCCTTTTGTAGCCCTGGCATGTTAGTATGTTTGTGATTTGTCGCTGGGTTTAAAAAGGATTGGATAAGTTCTTGGAGGAGAAGTCCATTACCTGCTATTAAGTTCACTTAGGGGCGGATTTTAAGAGCCCTGCTCGCCTAAATCCACCCAAATCCGGGCAGATTTAGGCGAGCAGGGCCCTGCGCGCCGGTGAGCCTATTTTACATAGGCTCACCAGCGCGCGCAGACCCCGGGACTCGCGTAAGTCCCGGGGTTCTCCGAGGGGGGCGTGTCGGGGGCAGGCCCGGTCGTCGCGGCGTTTAGGGGGCGTGTTGGCAGCGTTTTGGGGGCGGGTCTGGGGGCGTGGTTACGGCCCGGGGCGGTCCGGGGCGTGGCTGCGCCCTCCGTACCCGCCCCCAGGTCGTGTCCCTGCGCGCTAGCGGCCCGCTGGCGCGCAGGGATTTACGTCTCCCTCCGGGAGGCGTAAATCCCCCGACAAAGGTAAGGGGGGGGTTTAGACAGGGCCGGGGGGGTGGGTTAGGTAGAGGAAGGGAGGGGAAGGTGAGGGGAGGGCGTTAGAGGATTCCCTCCGAGGCCGCTTCGATTTCGGAGCGGCCTCGGAGGGAACGGGGGTAGGCTGCGCGGCTCGGTGCGCGCCGGCTATACGTAATTGATAGCCTTGCGCGCGCCGATCCAGGATTTTAGCGGATACGCGCAGCTCCGCGCGTATCTACTAAAATCCCGCGTACTTTTGTTGGCGCCTGGAGCGCCAACAAAAGTACGCCAACGCGCCTTGTTTGAAATTCTACCCCTTAGAGAATAGCCACTGCCATTAGCAATGGTAACATGGAATAGACTTAGTTTTTGGGTACTTGCCAGGTTCTTATGGTCTGGATTGGTCACTGTTGGAAACAGGATGCTGGGCTTGATGGATTGATCAGAAATTAGTCAGTTACTTCCCCTACTACCCCTAACTAATCAAGCTTGATATTTCACTTGGATGCAGCTCCATCACTGCTCTCTACATTAATGGTGGGGGTGGAAGGGAAATAGAACCAAGAGCTAAGAGAAACAGATAAGTATGAGAAAAAATGTGTGAAGCTTGCTGGGCAGACTGGATGGGCCGTTTGGTCTTCTTCTGCCATCATTTCTATGTTTCTATATGTTTCTATAGAAATGGATATATTGGTTTGACTCTGCAATACCTAATGGGTTAAATCAGAGAGTAGAAGGGGGGGTATAGCTGTGAAAGTCTTTTCTTTCCAATATATAAAGTTATTGTTTATAGTATTATGCACTTTCTGACAACATAGGTGTTTCCTTCATAGGTAATGGAGGGTTAATTTTGATTGGTAAGCTGATTAGTTGGTAATGTGAATTGAGGTAGATTTTTTTGCACTCAGGGGTGGACCCCTGTCCTGTGGCAGTACAGGGACTGGCCACAGGGGGTGGAGCATGGAAGGAGACAGAGGCAGTGTAGGTCTTCACCACTGGAAGCCCAAGGTCCCCCCGGGAGGAGCCCATAGGGACCCGGGCTGCTGGGACTTAGGTGGGCCTCGCAGGGTCTCCTGGGAGAGTCAAAGTCTGGCGTGCCCACTGACTGATTTGAAGCTGGAAACAGGTTGGAAGAGAGCGATCCAGAATAGTGTTGGTGAGGACAAGGCTAGGGACAGAGCCAGAATCAAGTAAGGTCAGGCGAGCAGGGTCAAAGTCCAAGTATCAGTCCGAGGAGTGATCAACGAAGCAAGGGTCAAGATCCAGAGGTCTGACAAGGTCGAAGAGCAGACTGAGGTCTTTGGCAGGCGGCAGACAGGCAGGCAGGTCAGGAACAAGCTGAGGTCTTTGGCAGTGGCAGGCAGGTCAGGAACAAGCTGAGGTCTTTGGCAAGTGGCAGGCAGGCAGGCAGATCAGGAACAAGCTGAGGTCTTTGGCAAGTGGCAGGCAGGCAGGTCAGGAAGAAGCTGAGGTTTTTTCCAGAAAGTCAGTCCGAGGTAAGACCAGGGAGACGGACAACGAACACAGGACATGCAGGCAAGGAGCAGGTACAAGCAGGAACAGAACTAGAACAGAAGGATCCTGGAATGAGACTAGGAACAAGCAAGCAGTAACACGAGCAAGGGCAATCTCAGGAACAAACCGACCCGATTACCAAGGCCAGGAAGTGAGGCCAGGAACTTCCTTATAACATGAGTTCAATCAGGGTGTGCCGCGGAACTAGGCCCCACCCTGGAACCTACATCAGGGCAGCTGGTCCACGCGCATAAGGGCGGGGCGGACTTGCAAGGGCCGCGAGGGAGACAGAACCGGGACCCGCTGTGTAATCCTAAAGGTGAGCGTCCCGTGCGTGGGATGACCGCGAGTGGGGCGCGTAACAGATTTCATGTGAAGGAGAAGGTGTTTTGAATTGTGGTTATGGAGGATGAGGTTTTATTGGTTGATTTTTGAGCATGAGTTGTAACTAGTGGAGATGTAGTGCATGAGTTCTGATTGGTGGAAATGAGGTAAGCTCTTTAAATTGACGTATAGAGTAATATGATTTACGCATCCTTCATTATGGAGTGACTACCATCATCTAAGGTTGTTATACAATAAGGAGATTAGTTTGAAAAACATATTTTTTTGTTGTTTTATAGTTTTGTAAATATTTTTTTGTATTATAGTGGTTGATATCGGGCATGGTTTTGTTGATATTTGCTGCATGTTGTAGTATTTTCCATTTCTTCTACAGAGATGGTGTTATTTTCAATTAGATATTTGAGCGGGAGGGGATATTGTTGAGATCGTTGAGATGGAATATTGATGAGATCATTGAGTCTTGGATGAGGGAAGTCTCTTGTTTAGATCGGTGATAATGTTAAGGTGAATGAGATGTGGACAAGAGAAGACCCTGTCTTTAGAGTTGGTTGAAACCGTAACAGAAGAGGTTCCATAACGTAGATGAAAGGAATTTTGTATTTAAAGATGACGCACTCATGATGGAAGAGATTTCATTATAACAAAAAAATGTTTGGATGTCTAACAGTAAGCCTGAAGACTTTGAATTATTCTTTTTTGATATTTTGAATGTAACGTATTTTTAAGAGTGAATCTGTATGTATTTTGGTGCCTCTCTCGTAAGGATTCCTTAGGTAGTTATTGTGTGGTATGATTGTGATTTGTATTGAATGAGTATATGTTTATAGATATGTCTTTTTAATTGGGTTCTTAAATATCAGTTTATTTGTGAATGTTTCTTGAGTATTATTGCATTTATATGAAAATGTTTGAAAAAAATCAAGATATCTTACTTGTGTAAAGGATTTTTTGTATAAAACGTTTTTGACTGAAGAGTTATAAATTGTATGGAAATATTGTTTGTGTATGATTGCCTTCATGTTATAATACCACAGATTAAAGATTGTACTTTTGATATTTATTTAGTTTAGTAAAATTTACCTTTTTCATTGCAGTACATAATTTTTAGAGAAATATGGGACTGGGTTGGTGACTTTCAGAGATTCCCGGAGAAGATCCTTGGGAAAAGGTAGAATATTTGATTGAGAATAAAATCTAGAACATGTAATGATGAGGAAAAGCAGGGAGTGCAGACTTCCATATGTCTCAAACACCTAAAAAATGCCCCATACTCAAAACCAGTGTAAGATTTTATATTGCAACCAAACCCCACTGCACATCATCCTAATGGAAGATCTGGGAGGCAGCTCAAAATTTTAAATTTTTTTTTTAATTTACTATACAATTGCCTAAAATTCCTGTGATAAAAGTTGTTTCCAACATACTCACCATCTATTATTTCTGTCTTTTTTATTCTTACTATAAGATGTGAAGTTTCTTGTCCAGAAACCTGAGTGAAGGAAATTGGTCCAGACTCAGCTGCAGCATTGGTGGAGGTTAGGGCGAATCCCTCCAACCATTATCGCCAGCACCATGGTCTTCTTCCCAGGAGCTAAGAACCTCTTCTTGGCAGTCTATATTATCACCTTCACCACTGGCTTGCCACTGAACATATTGGCTATTTGCACTTTTGTTATCAAGTTTCGCCGGAAACTGGTTCCAGTGGACATCCTGCTCTTCAACCTAACAATCTCAGATCTCCTGCTCCTGACCTTTCTGCCCTTCAGGATGGTTGAGGCATCTTCTGGCATGTTTTGGAAAATGCCTTATGTCTTCTGCCCACTCTCTAACTTCCTGTACTTCAGCAGCATCTATCTCACGACTCTGTTCCTCACTGCTGTCAGTGTAGAGCGCTACCTGGGTGTGGCCTTCCCCATCAAGTACAAGCTCTTGCACAGACCACTCTACTCCATCATTGCCAGTGCTTTCATCTGGATCATAACCATCTCCCATTGCAGCATTATATACATTGTCCAAATCTACGTGCCAGCCAACGAAACCAAGACCAGCATCAGAAGGTGCTACACTACGTTCTCACCAGAGCAGCTTAGCATCCTATTGCCTGTTAGGCTTTGGGCAAGTCTTCTGCTGTTTTGTATCCCCTTAACCATCACCTTCTTCTGCTATATTAAGTTTGTCAGAATCATCATATCCCAGCCACACATCAACAGGAAAAGGAAGCAGAGAGCCATAGGGTTGGTAGTGACTACGTTGGTCAACTTTATCATCTGCTTTTTACCATACAACATCTCCCACATTGTTGGATTTGTACAGGGTGAAAGCCCCCACTGGCGAGTCTATGCATTGTTACTGAGCACCCTCAATGCCAGCATAGATCCCATTATCTTCTATTTCTCCTCTTCGTCCTTCAAGAAGACTTTTCTGGAAGGAATTGTGAGAGTAGGGAAGAAGCTGCACTTGGGTGGCTGCTGGTATGGAGTTTGCCAGCCCCTCTGTGAGAGTGAAATAGAGAATACAGTGTCTGAAAGGTCATCCTCAGGCCTAGGGAGCACTTTCTCTGGAAACCTGTATACCTCTACCATGCACCTTCCACTCAGCTGAGTGAAGCCTGTCTCATTCCATTTTCCCAGGAACCTAAGTGACTCATATCCAGACAGACATGGCGCAGGTCTCCCAAAAGCCTACTGTGTGTGATGACCCTGGACTTACTGAAACATGGTTTACCCCAAGGATGAACACTCTGTGCTCTTATTGAGCTGAATTTTCAACTAAAAAAAGCCATGGTTTATGTTATAAAATAAAGAGGGGCTCTGTGTGCATAAAAGTACTTGCATAACTCAGTCACCCACATGTTTATATGCTACCTGCAGAGAAGCTTTTTGGGGGATTGGTGTAGCAACCTACAACTACATGCATACTCTGATTTTATATAGAGGGACGGTAACTTTCATAGCAAAGTGCAGGTGCACATGTGTGCATATTCTTTGGCCTGTGTCCAGGGATGCAGATATTTTAGAACATAAGCACACATTTTATAAAATAGTCTGAGCGCACACATATATGTGCCCAATTTTTTTTTAAATTTATACTTTATTAATTTTAATAATTATCATGACATTATTCTGTCACATACAATGTGGGTATCCAATATTCTAAACATACAATAGTCGTTTAACACCAGCTTTGAATTTTTACAAAACAATTATTTCTAAATTATTAGATATCTTAATTACTATGTAATAAAGGCAGAAATCCAACATTCGATATCTCGAAGGTATATTATATTAAAACAACTAATATATCACAGGACCAAATACCTCCTTTGGATATTTCACAAGTCCTTGAGACTTCTACTGAAGAAATAATAGAGAAAAAAGGAACAGTACTGGTTAAATTTGAATTTCCCTCTGATAGGGATACAGTACTTAAATTGTTCCTTTGTAACAGAACAATAAAATTTCTAGATCATCAAATCTGAATTTTTCCTGATATAATAAGAGCGACCCAAATTAGAAGGAAACAGTTTTTAGATATGAGGACACTAGCTGCACAAGTAGAGGTCCAAATGTTAATAAGATATCCATGCAAGTGCCCAGTAAGGGATGAAATACTAAGTATATATATTTCGAGCCAGAAGATCTGAAAATATTTCTGGAATCTAGAAAGATAATGGGGAATTAAGTTGAGTAAAATAGTTGTCGAATAAAGTGAGGAAAGACGCCATTGTTCTTTACCTGGAAAAACGTTCATCATAAAGCTCATTATCGAATGTGCCCAATTTTAATCGGATGCACACCTGTGCATTCAAATGCCGCTTTTACTGTGTAACTTATCTCTTCTCTCATCTCCTCCAGTAGCCTCCTGATATGATTAATGTTAAAGTTTTCTCTACCCTTGTTCAACGTAAACCGATATGATATGATACCCTTCATGAATGCGGGTATAAAAAGGGTTTAAATAAATAAATAAAATAATTGGGGGAATTTTAAAAGCCAGGTGTGCCGACGCCATTAGTCATCTTCCCAGTGTGTTCCCAAATCACACATCTAAGGGCCCCCCCCCCCCCCCCAGTAAGGGAGCCCTCTTAGTTTAATAATCTCCTTTCCCCTTCTATTAGCCCCTACCTATAAAACCCCGCTGATCTGCCTAGATTTCCTTTCCTCCTTTCCTCCTTTCTATATGCATTTTACGTTCGCAACTCCCAGTTTCCTGCGCCCTTGTTTTTTGTAACTGGTTTGTCTACGTTGTTACCCTTGTTCTATGTAAACCGGCATGATGTCCCTGACGAATGTTAGTAAAGAAAAACCTTAAATAAATAAATAAACAAATAAATAAATAAATAGATAGAATTACCCTCCATAAGTCTGCTCTATGAGTATGTTAACATGTCTTCTCAACTGTGAATGTAGATTTTCCTCTAACTGGTTGATCTTTAACTACTTAACAGCTTCAGGCAAACATCTCTCCAGTGAAACTTTTATGAGATTCTAGACGGAAAAACCTAAAAGCATACAGCACAAAGAAAGTTTGTAAGACCCAGCCAGTCTGTCCATTTTTCCTTACTGTCCTGCTTATTCTCTAGATTTATTTTCCCCCACCACTCTTCCATGAATTCTGATATTGCCAATGCTTTTGACCCAACCACTTCTGCTGGGAGACTGTTTCATGTGCCCATTACCTTTTGTGAAATAATAACCCTATTCCTGAGAATATCTACCATTCTCAGAAAATGACTAGAACTTTCTTTTACCCAGTTATCTTCTTTCTTGGCTGCTTTGAATAATAGTGGCCAAGTCAGCCCTGGAGGAGGTTCCATTTGACTTTGAGTAGATAGTTGGTGGGCCAGTTAGCTTGGAGGCAAGTGGTCTGACCCCATCCACAGTCTGAGTCTCAGTGTGCTATGATTGCTAATTGATCTTAGAGCATAAGCCCTATTTGAGTATGAGGACTATGATGACTGAGTCAACTTAAAGGGATAATGAAAAACTGACATGAGAGAATGATTAGTTAGCTTTTCCAACAGTACTGGGACTAGGAGACACTCTATGAAGCTAATAGATAGCAAATTTAAAACATTTAAAACAAATCAGAGAAACTCAGTGCACAATTAAACTGTGGAATTTGTTGGCAGAGTATGTGGTAAAAGCATTTAGTTTAGCTGGGTTTAAAAAGGATTTGACAAGTTCCTGGAGGAAAAGTTCATAAACTATTACTAACCATATAGACTTGACAAATCCGCTATTTATCCCTGGTCATGAGTAAGAAGTATTGAACCTATTCTTTGGGGTGCTTGTGATCTGGATTGGCCAACGTCAAACCCAGTATTCTGGACTTGATGGATCTTTGGCATTTCTTATCTTTTTGTTTAAAGGGTTCAGTTATCTGAAAGTGCCAATGACAGACACCCACCTGCAGGGCCATCACTAGGGGTGAGCAAAAGGGGCAGCTATGCAGGGCAAAAGCCCCTTGGGGGAAGAAAAATGACTGAAGTGCAAGCACAGGCCAGTAGAGAACAAGAAGAGTGCAGCTCTCCCCCTATCATGCCGGCTGGAAGGGAAGGAGGACTGGGGATCGGAGTGGAGGGAGACAGGTTTGGAGGAGGTGCAAATGTACAATTAAGCAGAAGGTCTACCAAAATTATAAGGGGAATGGAACAGCTCCCCTATGAGGAAAGACTAAAGAGGTTAGGACTTTTCAGCTTGGAGAAGAGATGGCTGAGGGCGGGATATGATAGAGGTGTTTAAAATCATGAGAGGTCGAGAACGGGTAGATGTGAATCGGTTATTTACTCTTTCAGATAATAGAAAGAATAGGGGGCACTCCATGAAGTTAGCATGAGGCACATTTATTTATTTTATTTAACAGTTTTATATACCGACCTTCATAGTAAATAACCATATCGGACCGGTTTACAATAAACAAAGAATATAACTGGGGTAACAATTCAAGTAAACAAAAGTAAACAGTAGGTAGGAATGAGTCAAAGTTACAATTAACAGGGTAAGCGAACTTGGAAGCTTGCAATAAGCTGGAAAGAAGATAAGGCAGGAAATAAATATGAAGTTATATCATAGGGTGCACTAATCGGAGTTATATCATAGGGCGCACTAATCGGAGTTATATCATAGGGCGAACTAATCGGAGAAAGTTGTTTTTTACTCAACGCTCAATTAAACTCTGGAATTTGTTACCAGAGGATGTGGTTAGTGCAGTTAGTATAGCTGTGTTTAAAAAAGGATTGGATAAGTTCTTGGAGGAGAAGTCCATTACCTGCTATTAATTAAGTTGACTTAGAAAATAGCCACTGCTATTACTAGCAACGGTAACATGGAATAGACTTAGTTTTTGGGTACTTGCCAGGTTCTTATGGTCTGGATTGGCCACTGTTGGAAACAGGATACTGGGCTTAATGGACCCTTGATCTGACCCAGTATGGCATGTTCTTATGTTCTTACTTGAATGCTCTGGGTGCTAAAAATACATGGTTACAGCTCTGCCCACCTGAGTCAGATATTCTTCTGTAGTGACCATTCTTTTAATGGTCCTTCAACAACAATATGAAGGACTGGAAGTGTAATATATGCATTAAGATGGCACACCCACCCATGTAACCCATCCAGGGCCAACCTTTGTGAATAGGGGTGACCTCCCTGAGTCCTGCATGTTGGCGAGGCTCTGCACCTCAATAATAGTCCCCTTCCCAACATTATCATTTTCTGTCAGCTTTGGGGCCCTCAGCCATTCCAGGACCCTGCTGCAGTGTGTTTGCCCCGGGCTTCGCACCCTCCTGTGGTCAGCCCTTGACCCCATCCATAGCCAATCATATTAAATGTGCCAAGTCATTTTTAGAAGGAAATGGCTTTGCACACAGGCTGGTGGTGAGCAGCCCACAGACAGGAAGGTTCATGAACTGAGTTTAATGTCATTCGGCTGCCCTGCAGTGTTTTGCTTTTGCATTAGTTCTCCTCAGGTTTATTCCGCTTTCCATTTAACTCAGTGAGAGGACAAGAAATAGATGGCTTATTTATCTGCTAATACATGGATGTCTCCTTTCAGTGCAGCAGCTCATCACCAGTCAATAGAAACCCCTTGGATCAAAATGTATTGCTGCACCTGCAGCTTATCTTCATTCAGTGCATGCAAAAAGCTGCACACGAATTGGGCTCCAAACTGATGAAGTTGTCTGTGAAATAAAATGTCCAGCATGTTTTATTCTCATATCTGGGAAGTGTCCAGGTTTGACCAGGAGAGTCTGGGATTCTACATGAATTGTCAAGTCTCCGGGCAAATACCGAAAAGCTCCGGGTAAGAACATAAGAAGTTGCCATATTGAGTCAGATCGAAGGTCCATCAAGTCCCCTATCATGATTCCAACAGTTGCCAATTCAGGTCACAAGTACCTGGCAAGTACCCAAACAATAAATAAATCCAGATTGGGCCAACTCGAGCACCCAATGCAGAATTGTTCTCAGGTTAGCAGGAAGCAGCAGGAGTGTTCTACCAGCTCGGGCCCACTGACCTCTCTTCCTCCTGCGAACACGCACAAAGCTGAAGCAGAGTCCTTTCCACCCACGCAGGCCCCAAGGAGCAAGTGAGGTCAGTGGGCCCACGCTAAGCGGAAGCAGTGGGACGACTCCTTTTTGCCCACATGGACCTGACGGAGAAAGTGAGGCCAAGCAGGCAGAAATAAAAGGACTCCTATCAGTCCACACTGCCACCCTCAGCCTAAGAAGGAAGCACTCGGGCTGAATGGGTGGGAAGGTTAGGCTGGTGCCATTTTGGACATAAGAAATGGGAGAATGCTGGAGTTGGGCCTGGGGAGTGGGGAAGACAGATAATATTTATTTATTTATTTAACGCTTTTCTATACCGGCATTCATGATGCATATCATATCATGCCGGTTTATGTGTGATATGGAGAGAGAATGAGTGGGGGGGAAACTTTTTTGCGCCACACCCCACCCATAATCCATGCCAATCTCAGGGTGACTGGAAATCCAAAAGTTTAATTTATTTATTTATACATTTTTTATACTGCATTATCCTGTATTCTAAGTGGCTTACAAATACGATTCATGAAAATCAACAACAACATCACAAATATTACAAAGGTCAACACCTTGACACAGTTTGGATAACTCATGTTTACAAACTTCCTAGGTCTGAGCTAAAGATGTTATAAAATTGCTTTGAATGCTTTTTTGAACAGATATGTTTTCAAAGTCTTTCTAAATTTTTTCAGATAAGACTCCTTGCAGAGCAAATCTGGTAATTGGTTCCAAAATACAGGGCCAACCATTGTGAATAATCCATCACGTGATTCTGCCAACCTTAAAACTGGCACTGAGGGAAGATCTAGGAAACAGTAGCCTGATGACCTTACATTCCTCTCAGGCCCATAGATCTTGAGCATTGAGCTAATATATTGGAGTGCTTCAGTATTCAAGGCTTTGTGGCCCAAGGTCAGCACCTTGACTCTAACTCTCTACTCAACTGGAAGCCAGTGCAGTGCACAGAGTATTGGAGTGATATAATCGAACTGACTGCTTCTAGTAAGTACACATGCAGCAGAATTCTGAACCATCTGCCAGGCTTTCAAGGTGGAAGCAGGCGAACCAAGAAATATTACATTACAATAGTCTAGACCTGTAATAATCAATGCTTGAAGCACTGCCTGAAATTAATTTTCTTCTAAAAAATGTTTGATCTTCCAAAGCATATGACGTTTGAAAAAAGAGTTCCATACTGCAGACTTTACATGAGCTCAAAATGAAAGACCTGAATCAAAAATCATTCCCAGATTTTGTACCTCATTTATGATTGGGATACTGCATGCTTCAAATTGAAAATATAGGAAAATGGTTGAGGCACTCCTATTAATTCTAATGTCTTTAGTTTTACCTAAGTTTAACACTAATTTGTTCGCTGTATTGCAGCTCTTAAAAGCCTGTAAATAGATGGACGTTAGTCCCAAGGTAGTCTTGATGTCAAATGCAATGGACAAGAAAAATTGGATATCATCTGCGTAGATTCTATAACCCAGGCCTAGGCCGGAAAATAGCTAACAGATCGGACTTACACTGATATTAATTAAATAAAGTGGCTGATATAGTGCTGATCTTGTGGAACTTCTCTTGATAGCAGGAGCCATTCAGAAGTCTTAGAGTTGTAATTCATTTGTCATAGTCAGTGAGATAAGATGGAATCAAGCAAAAATTGTCCCTGTAATCCCAATTTTGGAAAGCCTTGCTAATTACACAACATAGTCCAGAGATTCGAATGCTGCTGCCATATCTAGGAAGACCAATATATAATCAGCACCCATATCGAAGCCGCATCTAAAGACATCCAAACTGGAGATCTTTAGCACTTCTGCGGTATATTTTGGCCAAAATCCAAATTGGTATGGGTCTAAGATGTTATACTCATGTAAGAAGTCATGACCTGATTTGATTATACAGTATTTGCTAGGGATGTGAATCGTTTTTCAACGATTAAAATTATCGTCCGATAATGTTTATATCGTCTTAAATCGTTATAGAACACGATACAATAGAAATTCTAACGATTTATCGTTAAAAATCGTTAAATCGTGTTAGTGCGCACTAACTCGAGTTAGTGCGCACTAACTCCCCGTTAGTGCGCACTAACTCGATTTAGTGCGCACTAACTGAAAATGATACAAATAAACACTTTCCAGGTCACTGAAGGTCAGTTAGGAATGAATATGTGTTCCTATTGGCTGGCTGCCCTCTTATCTATTGATGTTACCAAGGTTACCACTGAGGTGATGGTTGGGGGGATGGGAAATGGAACTAGAAACTAACGAACACCAACAGAAAATGAAACAAAGTGTTCACACTTCCCAGGTCAGTAAAGGTCACTTAGGAATGAATATGTATGTATGTATTCCTATTGGCTGGCTGTGCTCTTATCTATTGATGTTACCAATATGGTTGGGGGGATGTGAAATGGAAACAGTTGGAAGCTTGACAAAAAAAGTAATGTAATGATCAGCACTCACCTGACTAGAACTTGTTTGTTTATTATTTTTCTTAGCAGGCACCTGAAATGCTAGTGCATGTTGAATTTGCCAATCACTGTGCATTTTAGAAAGGTGGTCCTGGCTGGAACTGTACACAGTTCAAATATATGTAATTGATTGTTGGTAAGTGTATTTTTTAAGTAGCCACACTGGCACCAGTATGTTTACTTTTCCTCCTACTTAACTCACTAGCTCAGCTTTGTAAGAAGGGCTTCTCTGCTTGTGTGTTGTTTTTGTTTGGTGTGAGGAGAGCAGAAACATCAGATCTTTATTCAATCTACTACAGTCATCTCTTACAGTGCCCTATCCCTATTAATACCAGGAGTGTTGTGATCTTCCTGCACACAGTGCCCTAACCCTGATACCAGTCTGAGACAGCTCCCTCCCTGCATTACTAGTGAGAGGCTGGCTTCACAGACAGGGGGGAGCTGCCTGACCCTCACTCCTGACTTCCCCCATGTCCCAGCTAGTGAATGGTGTGTGGGTGAGGGGGGGGGGGAGGATGGTGAAGTCTGAGACAGCTCCCTCCCTGCATTACTAGTGAGAGGCTGGCTTCACAGACAGGGGGGGAGCTGCCTGACCCTCACTCCTGACGTCCCCCATGTCCCAGCTAGTGAATGGTGTGTGGGTGAGGGGGGGGGGAGGATGGTGAAGTCTGAGACAGCTCCCTCCCTGCATTACTAGTGAGAGGCTGGCTTCACAGACAGGGGGGAGCTGCCTGACCCTCACTCCTGACTTCCCCCATGTCCCAGCTAGTGAATGGTGTGTGGGTGAGGGGGGGGGGGGGAGGATGGTGAAGTCTGAGACAGCTCCCTCCCTGCATTACTAGTGAGAGGCTGGCTTCACAGACAGGGGGGAGCTGCCTGACCCTCACTCCTGACTTCCCCCATGTCCCAGCTAGTGAATGGTGTGTGGGTGAGGGGGGGGGGGGGGAGGATGGTGAAGTCTGAGACAGCTCCCTCCCTGCATTACTAGTGAGAGGCTGGCTTCACAGACAGGGGGGAGCTGCCTGACCCTCACTCCTCCGGGGTATTGTGATCTTCCTGCACACAGTGCCCTATCCCTGATACCAGGGGTGTTGTGATCTTCCTGCATGCAGTGCCCTATCCCTATTAATACCAGGAGTGTTGTGATCTTCCTGCATGCAGTGCCCTATCCCTATTAATACCAGGAGTGTTGTGATCTTCCTGATCTTCCTGATCCCTGATACCGGGATGTGTGCAAGAAGATCACAACACCCCCGGTATCAGGAATAGGGCACTGTGTGCAGGAAGATCACAACACCCCCAGTATCAGGAATAGGGCACTGTGTGCAGGAAGATCACAACACCCCTGGTATTAGGGATAGGGCACTGTGTGCAGGAAGATCACAACACTCCTGGTATTAATAGGGATAGGGCACTGTGTGCAGGAAGATCACAATACCCCTGGTATCAGGGTTAGGGCACAAGTTCTAGTCACATTGACTGATCACATTACTTGTTTTGTCAAGCTACCAACTGTTTCCATTTCCCATCCCCCATATACTGTCAGTAGGAAACTTGGTAACATGAATAAATAAGAGGGCAGCCAATAGGAATACATATTCATTCCTAAACTGACCTTAACTGACCTGAAAAGTGTCAAATTGTATCATTTTCAGTTAGTGCGCACTAACTCCCAGTTAGTGCGCACTAACTCCCGTTAGTGCGCACTAACTCGAGTTAGTGCGCACTAATCGGAAAAAACGATTTTTAACGATTTTTTAACTAAAAAATCGTGCCTAAGACGATTTTCTTGCCCTGCCACACGATTTCTATCGTTAAGACGATATGGAAAACGATTCACATCCCTAGTATTTGCCACAAATAAGATCGGGCAAAATTTAGCTAGATTAGCTTTATCAAGATTAGGTTTCTTTAATAATTTTTTTTATCAATGCTCTCTTCAACAATGGCGGCAAATATATCTTTGCCAAAGACGTGTTCACTAGATATGATGTTACCACAGATGTCCTCAGATAAGGCTTTGCACATGAATTAAGGGTGCAAAATGCAGGATTCATGATTTTAATTATATTGCTCACTTTCTCCTGAAAAACCGAATCAAATAGCTGTCATCTGGATTCTATTATCTGGTGTTGCTCTAACGGAGTAGAAGACACAGCCGTACATCTCAAACATCGTTTCCTAATTTTGTTTTGAAAAAAAAATGTGCAAACTTCTCTGGATGTAGTTGGTGTGTGGTCTCAGATTACTCCAGTAAAGTTTGTTACTAGCACATTTAGTTAAACGGGAAACAGCTCAAAGGAGATCACAAGAGCTGTTGCAGGCACTTTGGATTGTCTTATAAATAAATACTTTTTGTGAAATTAATAATTTTTCCTTATAGGCTCTCAAGGCACAAGTATATTATGCGGATGAATTTTCTGAGTGCTTTTTATGCCACAGCCACACAAGACAGCCTAGGTAGGCCTTTGAATCCCTATTTTTGGGGGGGAAATCCTTGGAGCTCTATTAGTTCTCTTAATGTAAATAGTTTATAAAGGGGAAACATCATCCTGTGCATGTTGCAATGAATCATGCCGGCAATTAATAGCTCCAGACAAAATACTATCCAGTTGGGGTAATCAACAAGATTGGAACCTGGCTAAGTGATATGGTTACACCTTTGGTACTGAGGAGCACAACTAACATTACTTGCCTGTTCATGTTCATGCCATCCCTTCATTGATAAGGTGATTCTACTCCAGAGAATGTCAGTAACCTTAATATTGGGGAAAAGAGGCCACTCGCTCACTGAGAAAGATTACCTCTGATGTGTGCCCATAGAGATGAGTTGCTCCCAACCTAAGCTGTTGGGAAAACTCTCACTGGAAGCTGAAAGTGGAATTTCATCCATATGAAGGTTAAATCCCCCAAGACAATAATAATATATAATTCAAATCTAATCTCCAGCAATGTTTCAATGACCAGCAAGTAATTAGTAATTAGAATTCTAAGGGGACAATAAAAAAGACAGATACCCCAGTGTTTATTACACACAAAAAGGACCCCAAAGGAGAAGCAATTTCTATAGCAAATAATGAGACTGAATTCTTAATTGCTTACTCAGCCAATGCTTAGACACAAATGCCTAATAGATGGCCATAACTGTGAAAGCAATTCTTTGACCTGTATCCAATATCCACATTTCCGTAATGCTTTTACTAACAAATACAATTTAAACTGAGGGCTTCAGCCTTTGTGCAGAGGCAGCAGTGAAATGTATTGCATTGACTAAAGCCCATGAAAGGGACCACAGGTAGCTGGGAGAGCTCTTCTATTGGTAGGGTTGCCAACCAGATGATATGAGGGTTCTCCTGGCCCATTTAGATTAAGAAGGATGGACAATGGTTTGCCTACTGCCAGCCTTCACAGAACAAAGCCACCTTCCCTCTCTGCCCATAAACCATCCTTTCATCCTTCATGGACATTTTCTTATGAAGCAGACGCATATCCTAGTCCCAAGTCTGAAGGCCACTGCAGCAAGTTGCGAGACACAGGGGCCAGGGACTGAGTCAGCACATACCTCTTCCTCAGGCCTTGCAGCTGCTGTGTCACCACCATTGGACTTAGGATCGGCTGTGGGTCTTGGGGACGGAGTGGAGAGTCGGAGGATGTGGGCTGTGAAGGAGAGGGAGGGATGACATCAGGGAAGGGGCAGGCTGGCTGGCAGCTATTTTTGTAATTTTTTTTTAAAGTTGGCAACACTGTCTTTTGGTCAGAAGCTGTTGCGTGATTTAATCAGAAATAAAATGTGGAAAGATTCAACTCTTCACAGGAAGTCACTTCTCTAAATATATCGGTACATACTTCCTGCTAACCTGCCACGTCTGACTCATACTGTCTATAAAACTTATATTACTAAACACAATTTTGTATAAATATTTGTTCACTGAAACCACTATTGGAGGGGATTCATTGTTTACTAGCACAGGAGATGTCAGGTTTGTACTGCTGACTTGAAAGAGTCCGGAGCGGGGAGAATTCCAGTCCCTGTCCCTGAAATAATATTCGGAGCATTTCAGCTGTAAATAATGAAATATTCAGAGAGTGACCAGTGCGACCTGCCAACATCCTTTCCTTTTACCTTGCTTATCTCTCTCTTCTGCTCTCATCTTCATTCTCTTCTCCAATTTCTCCTTTCTATGTTCCCGTTTTCCTTTGAGTTTCTCTCCACTTCTCCCTTTCCGTCCCTGAATCGTCTTCCCCTCCAGCTTCATCTTACCACTTCAGTCTTCCTCTTTATCTCTCTCCTTTCCACCATCCACCCCCTGAACCCCATAACCCCTTATTCTTCCATACCGCCCTCTCTCCTACTCCCAGCGTCTACTCTCTATTATCTAATCCCAGGCCTTGTATTCCTTCCATCTCTCCCCCACACCTCTATCTCCCCCTCTCCTCATCCAAGTCTTCCCATCCACTTCACTCCATCTCTTCCCTCCCAGCTATCCCCTCTCCATCACCCATGATATTGCTTTGTTATTGACTAACATAGCACTGTAGTGCGGAAAGACATCAGTGATGCACTTTTTGTGGCACTGCTTCAAACTCTCTCTCCTTCCCACTCTGTGTTGCCCTTTCCTTTTCTCTCTCTCTCTATCTCTCACTCCACTTCTCTCACTATTTCTCTCATGCTGCTTCTGATCACTCTCTCATTCCTTCCTTTTCTCTCTTTTACTGTTTATCTTCTCTATATTGTCTCATTCCACTTTGTCTCGCTCTTTTTATCTCCTACCCCAGCTCCCTCCATCTGTCCCCACCTCTCTTTCCCTCCCGCTGTCTCTCCCTCTATTCTTCACGCTCTCCTTTCATCTCACACTCCCTTCCCAAAAGCCGATCTTTGAAGTGGATGAGCTGGGTGGTTGCCCAGGGCACTGGGAGCTGAAGCGAACCCTGAACACCCCCTGTATCACTCAGCCTGTAGTGATGGAGGAGAGGCCTGGCAGCAGCATGACCACAGCCCAAAAAGAGGCCCAGTGGTGGTAAGGCCATGGTGGACTCCATCCTGCTGCAGCCTGGGGAGGTCCTGAGAGTGAGTAGGGTGTAAGAGAGTGTGAGAATGTGTGTGTGTGTGTGTGTGTGTGTGTGTGTGTGTTAGAGGCTGTGTGTGAGAAAGATGGCGTAAGAGCGTAGATGTGAGTATGCAAGGAGTGTGTGAGAGAATGAACATATGTGTGTGTGTGAGAAAGCCTGTATGCATGTGTGTGAGAGCTTGTACACATGTGTGTGTGTGTGTGTGTGTGAGAGCTTGTGCACATGGCCAATATTATTAACTGTTCCCTCTCACAAGGGACTACCCGGATGCTCTAAAACTAGCCACTCTCAAACCCATACTCAAGAAACCAAACCTTGACCCAGGCGACCCCAACAATTTCCGTCCTATCTCCAACCTGCCTTTTGTCGCCAAGATAATGGAAAAAGTGGTCAACAATCAGCTATCGGAATATCTTGAAGAAAATAAAATCCTCCACACTACACAATACGGTTTCCACAAATCGCGAAGCACTGAAACCCTTCTTATCTCCCTTACAGACCACCTCTGCATGGGTCTAGACAAAGGACATTCCTTCTTACTAGTGCTCCTAGATATCTCCGCAGCGTTTGACACAGTTAACCATTCCTTCTTACTAAATCGACTATCAGATATAGGGATAACAGGAACAGCCCTCAGATGGTTTGACTCCTTTCTAAGCAACAGAGGCTATAAAGTCAAAGTCAACAGCAAAGAGTCTCCACGCATCAACTCTCCTCGCGGAGTTCCTCAGGGCTCCTCTCTATCTCCCACCCTCTTCAATATCTACCTCCTTCCTCTCTGCCAATTGCTTACAAATTTAAAACTGAAATTTTACGTATATACAGACGACGTACAAATTCTGATCCCAATAACCAAATCTCTTACAGAAACACTCAAGGAATGGGACAGCTGTCTGCATGCGATAAGCCTCCTCCTCACAGGCCTTAACTTGGTACTCAATACTACCAAGAGAGAACTCCTTATTTCTCCAGAAAACGGTGACACCCATCAGCAGCCATACACTAACACTCCTATCACACAAGCAAGAAATTTGGGAGTAATAATCGACCATCAGCTGAATTTAAAGAAGTTCATCAACAACACTACCAAAGATTGCTTCTATAAACTACAGGTGCTAAAAAGACTCAAGCCTCTAATGCACTTCCATGACTTCAGATCTGTTCTCCAGGCCATTCTGTTCTCTAAAGTAGACTATTGCAACGCTATTCTTCTAGGGCTTCCAGCATCCTCCACCAAACCCCTTCAGATGCTACAAAATGCAGCGGCCAGAATCCTGACAAACACCAAAAGGAGAGATCACATTACGCCTATCCTCAGAGATCTGCTTGGCTCCCAATAACCTTCAGAATCCTTCACAAATCCCTCACTATCATTCATAAAACTATTCACCACCAGGTCCGCTTGGCTTTCAAATCCCGCTCAAACTTCACTCCTCTTCCAGACCCATCAGGGAAGCTTATAAAGGATCTCTACACGCCCCCCCCCCCCCCCCTTAAAAAAGTCACCCATCGGTCAACCATCAGAGAAAGAGCCTTCTCGACAGCGGGACCTTCAATCTGGAATGCCATTCCCCCGGATCTCAGAGTCTACTGACTTTCAAAAAAAAACTTAAGACATGGTTGTTCAAACAAGCATTCCCCTAATCAACCCAAGCAATAACCATGCCACATTTCAGTCTTAGGCCTACCAAGCACCTTCCATCTCTATAGTTGTATGTGTTAATGAGTTAACTATCTCCCTCTGCATTTCCTTCTACCCAGTTCCATACCCCTGTTTCACTGTAACATTTTGCTCCTTCTGGTTGTTAATGTTATGGTACTATGTTTTCTGTAAACCGATATGATATGACCTGCATCATGAATGTCGGTATAAAAAAGCATTAAATAAATAAATAAATGTGTGTGTGTGTGTGTGTGTGTGTGTGTGTGTGTGTGTGTGTGTGTGTGTGTGAGTGAGAGAGAGAGAGAGAGTCTGTGTATGTATGTGAGGGAATATGTGAGAAAATGAACTTGTGTAAGAGCATGCAAGTGAGAGAATGAGAGCCTGTGTGTGTCTGAGAGGCTATCACTCTGTCACACACACACTTTACATAGTTGTGGGGGGGGAGGGCACCATCAACCATTATTGCCCAGGGTGCCATTTGACCTAGAGCTGGCCCTTTCTCTCATCATTACTCTCTCTCAGATTAAAATTCAGGAAAAGTCATCCTGTCAGTGAGTACATGTGCTGTCAGTGTAATACACAAACAGGCCGATGCAATATCGGCTCGCTTAAAACGGGTGCTCTCCTAACCCACGCCCAGCCACCTCTCCTGGGCGCACAATGCATTATTTAAATGAGGATCGTGCTACAAAGGACATGCTAGGGATAAACTGTGCATCTCTAGCGTGTCCATGGCATCGGGCACCTAGGAGAAGTGGCTGTATGCTCAATTAATTGGCGTTCAATTCCGCTGGCAAAAAAAATTTTTCATGCTGCTTTTCATGCTGGCTTTGTAGGGGTTTTTTAGACAGCTCAAAGCACAAAAAGACGCCAGCCCCGGGGCTGGCATTGAGATTTTCATGTTAAAAGGTGCGCATGGCGATTCTTGGCATCGGGGATAATAGCTAATCGCCTCATCTCCATGCATTTACACATGATGAGCGCTATTAGCTGTGCGCTGGTTTGGATGCATGTTTTGAATGCGCTCATCCCCTTACTGCGTCAGGTGCCAGTCTAGCGTGTCCAAAACGCGTGTCTAAGAGCTCGTTAGCCTGTGCGCTAGACTCAGCGCACGATACAGCATCGGCCTGAGAGTGAGTAAAACACTGACACAGCTCCCTCAATCCAATTACTGGGAAATGATGTTGCAAATGCAGCTGTTGCTGCACTCATGTCCAAAACATCTCCCTGTCTATAGCTGGCTTGGAGCTTCCCAAACCTGCCCTGGTGACCCCCTCGGCCAGGAAGGTTTTCAGAATGGCCACAATGAGTAAGCATGATGTATATTTGCGTACCTTGGAGTCTGGGTATATGCAAATTATACCGATTCAATACATCTCATGCATATTCATTGTGGCTATCCTAAAAGCCCACTGGCTGTGGGGTGGTCCCCAGGGCAGGTTTAGGGAGTCCTGCTCTGGCTTCTCTCCTGTGCATTGGATGGAGGACCGAGATGTATGCCAGGTCCGCATTAACACCTTCAGAATAAGTTCTGATTCCACTCGCAAGGCAGGCAGCATCCTCTCTCTGGATGAAGTGCTCAAAAAGAAAAAAAAAAAAGCCAATACATTTCAAGAGCTCATTTCCTTATCTGGCGGCCAGGCATCTGATCATGTGACCCGACACTCCGTAAATGTACATAAGTGACTAACTAATCATTCTCTGTGCATTGTGGTTGCCACACACGGCGTGCACACATCTTAAGCAAGGGAGAAGCTCTCGCGCCAGAAACATCTCGGAAAGGTTTGCGACTTTGAAGCCAGATACCCCTCTGGATACTAAAGGTACTGTCTGCAGCCCGACCTGCACTAGCATTGCACTAGCAAATGAGAGTGCTGCAAAGTAGGAGAATAGGGAAGACTCTGCCGTAGGAGAGGTCCAGACTCGGCAGCCTGACTATACAGCCAGATGTAGCAAAACGGGACCAGGGCAGGGAAAATTCACTTCCTGCTAGTTCCCCATCCCTGACATCTGCTGCATCTTTAAATGTCTGGGAATAACCAGGAGTTGTGTCCACAGACTGGACTGAATGATTAATGAAACAAATGAGTGAAGGGGAGAACTCTTGAAAATATTTTCACCTAATTACAGCATTTATTCATAATGTTCACATTTAAGAAATGGTTTAGGAATGGTTTCTAGTTTTTTGCAGTTCTTTACTATCTGTTTAATTCTGAGTGCTGGAGAAAGATGCAAGACTTTATGAACGGGAAACAGAAGTCTTCATGTATTCAATTATTACCCAACCACAGAACAGGCACAGCACAGGCAGCAGCAGTGCAAGCTTTCCTATCAGTCACACAAACGCATCGCACACTGTCCCATCACAAACAGGAACAGCATGGGCAGCAGCAGCAGTGCAAGCTTCCCTCTCAGACACACAAACGCACACTGCCTCACCACATAACAGGCACAGCACAGGCAGCAGCAGTGCAAGCTTTCCTATCAGACACACAAATGCATCGCACACTGTCCCATCACAAAACAGGAACAGCATGGGCAGCAGCAGCAGTGCAAGCTTCCCTCTCAGATACACGAAAGTGTCGCACACTGCCTCACCACATAACAGGCACAGCACAGGCAGCAGCAATGCAAGCTTTCCTATCAGACACACAAATGCATCGCACACTGTCCCATCACAAACAGGAACAGCATGGGTAGCAGCAGCAGTGCAAGCTTCCCTCTCAGACACACAAACGCACACTGCCCAACTACAGAACAGGCACAGCACAGGCAGCAGCAGTGCAAGCTCCCCTCTCAGACACGCAAACACACACTGCCTCACCACATAACAGGCACAGCACAGGCAGCAGCAGTGCAAGCTTTCCTATCAGACACACAAATGCATCGCACACTGTCCCATCACAAAACAGGAACAGCATGGGCAGCAGCAGCAGTGCAAGCTTCCCTCTCAGATACACGAAAGTGTCGCACACTGCCTCACCACATAACAGGCACAGCACAGGCAGCAGCAATGCAAGCTTTCCTATCAGACACACAAATGCATCGCACACTGTCCCATCACAAACAGGAACAGCATGGGCAGCAGCAGCAGTGCAAGCTTCCCTCTCAGACACACAAACGCACACTGCCTCACCACATAACAGGCACAGCACAGGCAGCAGCAGTGCAAGCTTTCCTATCAGACACACAAACATACACTGCCTCACCACAGAACAGACACAGCACGGGCAGCAGTAGTGCAAGCTTCCCTCTCAGACACACAAACGCACACTGGCTCACCGCAGAACAGACACAGCATGGGCAGCAGCAGCAGCAGTGCAAGCTTTCCTATCAGACACACAAACGCACACTGCCTCACCGCAGAACAGACACATCATGGGTAGCAGCAGTGCAAGCTTCCCTCTCAGACACACAAACGCACACTGTCCCATCACAAAACAGGCCCAGCATGGGTAGCAGCAGTGCAAGCTCCCCTCTCAGACACACAGACGCACACTGGCTCACCACAGAACAGACACAGCACGGGCAGCAGCAGCAGTGCAAGCTTTCCTATCAGATATACAAACGTACACTGCCTCACCACAGAACAGGCACAGCACAGGCAGCAGCAGTGCAAGCTCCCCTCTCAGATACACGAAAGTGTCGCACACTGCCTCACCACAGAACAGGCTCAGCAGGGGCAGCAGCAGTGCAAGCTTCCCTCTCAGATACATGAAAGTGTCGCACACTGCCCCACTACAGAACAGGCACAGCACAGGCAGCAGCAGTGCAAGCTTCCCTCTCAAATCATGAAAGTATCGTACACTGCCCCACCTCAGAACAGGCACAGCACAGGCAGCAGAGGTACAAGCTCCCCTCTCAGATACACGAACATGTTGCACACTGCCCCACTACAGAACAGGCAGAGCACAGGCAGCAACAGTGCAAGCTTCCCTCTCAGATACACGAACGTGTTGCACACTGCCCCACTACAGAACAGGCTCAGCACAGGCAGCAGAGGTACAAGCTCCCCTCTCACATACATGAACGTTTTGCACACTGTCCCACCACAGAACAGGCACAGCACAGGCAGCAGCAGTGCAAGTTCCCCACACTACATCACGTTTTCTACCTAGACCGGAATAGTGTATTATCCTATCATAGCTGATCAGTGTGTTTCTCAGGATATGTACTTATTTATTTAAAAGCGTTTATAGCCCACATCCAGCAAGATTCAGGGTGGGTAACATAAAAACATTCATAGTAATACAACAAAATACATGGTCAATGACTGCAGTCAATGAAGCAGACTGTGCAGATGGAGATCCCCCCCAAAAAAAGATGTATGACATCTAACGTTATTTTCTTCCATGAGAGGATACTTTGCAATTTGAACAAAAGTGTTGTCTGCTATATAGTGGCAAAGGACGGGGTTTTCTCTCTCATCTTTCTGGGGATTGGGTGCTTGCATTTTGAGGGGGGTTGTTAAATATGTGTGATTAGTGGAGGGTGTATGGAGTCTGATTGTGGTGTGGCGGGCGACAGAAAAGCTGAGTCAGGTTCGTGTTGTTCCGGTGCTGTTATACCAATCTACTGGTATTTCGTTGTTTAGGCTTTTAATTTAAGGCAACTTATATTTCTGTTGACTCAAAGAGAAGCTTAAAAAAAAACCCAATAAGAAATTATTTGAATGCTCTTTTCTATGAAAACTCTTATTGTATTCTAAATGCTAATCCAATATTCACTTCTATTTCAATCAAATTCTGTTGGAAATATGTTTTTCAGAAATATAATTACACCACTATTTATTTTATTTATTTAAAATATTTCTGTCCTGCATGCTGCAAAGGTTTGTGGCCATTGACATGCTCACTTTTCAGGAATTATTTACGAGAGCGCAGACTGGGGGACTACTGCCGGTGCATTAGCAGTGGAGTTGAAAACCAGTTGCCCGCTGGTTGCCAGTGAGTTGCACTGTGTTTGTGCATTTGACAGGGGACAATGTTTTGATGAAACGTGGGAGTGATCTTGAGTTCAGTTGCCAACAGCTGGTTCCAGATGTGACAGGGGATGCTGTAGTGTATCCCCCAGGGCTGCTACATATCGCCGGGATTTTACCACCATGTACTTTGCTATAGAATAATTCCATCACTTTAAATATTTTATACACACTCTCCCTGCAGTTACATTTTATTAACTTGAAATTCTCCCTTTGCATTTAGAAGGTCAATTTCACACTGCCCAGATAAAGAAGTAAGCAAAAACCTGCATAAGTTGCACCGATTTTCAAAGCTGACTCTCGTGCATGCTTCCACTTTGCCGTGTGTCACTTTGGCAGTTTTTAAAATAGCATCTTAGGTGCATATATGTTAGCTCCTCCCTGGAACGACCCCCGGCCTGCCCCCTTTTCATACGCACAGATGTTCATACGGTCTGTGTTTTACGTCCATATGTAGCGGTTTTTAAAATAGCGTGTACCCATACATGTGCTATTTTGCATGCACACGTGCTGATTTTCTGCATGCATCTTTTCCTGACTGTCCTGAACCACACTTCCTAGTGTTTGCTGTACGACCTGCCCCTTACCAAACCTAATGTCTGTGAAACTGGCAAAAATATCTCCTCCTTCCTGACTAGAGTACACACTGTGTATCCATTAGCCAGCAGTAAAATGTAATAATAAACAGCTGCATGCAGTTATCTGGTAGAAAATCAGAGCAAAGTGTAAACTAACCTGTAGCTGACCCGCTTAAAATATCTGATACCTAAATACTCCTTGGCTATGTCTTCCTTCTAGGCAGAAACAAGGAGCGGAGGATTTGTGTAGTGATGTGGGTGTAATGGGTGTATCCACTAAACCAGGCTAGCCATGACTAAGAATTATGGGCCATGGTGTGATAAATAATACATGCTGAGCATGACTAAGGATGGCTGACCCTATTGTGACATCGAGGTGTAAACAAGAAGTTGGGGCTTCTTAATATTAAAGAAAAACTGGAAGAGCCCAAAATAAACTGGAAGAGCCCAAAATTCTGCCCAAACTTATATTTTATGTTATCTCCTATTAATGTACATATTGTATATACTTGAAAATCTTGTTTATAACATTTAATGCTATACTCCCCCTTATTACTCCCCCTCCCTCAATTACTCTCTTGTTAACATGTTATACTTGTTCGATGTAAAGCGCTACTTCAGGCGTCTGTTTGCGTTACACTGTGAACCGATGTGATATCATTGATGAATGTCGGTATATAAAAATTTTAAATAAATAAATAAATAAAAGTAAATCCAACTAACTTACCCTTTATTCAATCGATATTATTTTAAATACAAAAACCAATTTATAAATGCTAAAGCCTATAGAAGAAGTGCATCAATATTAAGATCGAAATGATTCATTCAGTATTGAAAAATGCAAATAAATTCCAATTCTAGATTTTCAGAACACGTCCCTACATCCAGATCTGATCACCCCCACACTTCCAAACACTCCATACGCACTCCATATGCACTCACCAAACACTCCATACGCACTCCATACGCACTCACCAAACACTCCATACGCACTCCATATGCACTCCATACGCACTCACCGTCATTCATACAAGCACTCATTAAAAACCACTAAAAACACATACGCAGAGAGCCCTGCGAACAATTTCAAAAACCACTCCTGGAACAAACAAGGTACTTAGCTTATAATAATGTCCACTGGAAGGTCCAAAATGGTCCAAATGTAATATTCCAAAAAGACAGTGTTCCAAAAAGAATTGTATTCCAAGAAGAAAGCTTTTGTAAACACCAAACAATCTAAGAAGTCCTAATGTCAGCGTCAAATGAGCAGCTTCCAAATATTTTGTATGTCCGCTGAAAGGATGGAAAGCTGTAAAACAACCCAATGCGTGGAAAAGAAATATATATGGGCTCATCCGATTTGAGGAACTGGCTTGTTGTAACAGTTAGAACTGAATCCACGGCGCAGAGGCACAGAACAGCCCACTCGTGCTCCCTTCTATCTGTGAGTCTGCGTTACGGGAGCACAGAGCTGTTCCCTTCTATTGTTGAATTTGAATTCCAGGAGCCCACGAGAACCAAGGTACACTTTCCTTCTCTTCAGTCTGTGAAGTTTTGTTTCAGGAGCATCCAGCGCACGCATTCTCCCGAAAACAGATTCCAGGAACACAGAGCAAATCTAGAGCAAATCTATTCCTCCCACGCTGCAGCGTTTCAGCACCCTAGAGCCTGCGTCAGGGGATTCCCGAAGCGTCTGAAGTAGATAAAATAAAAGCACAAACAAAAGCTAAATGACAAATATGTAAAACCAACAAACATAAACACACTCACCGTCATTCAAACCATTCACAAAGAGAGGCACAAAGTCAATATGAACCATTCAGAACAACCCCCAATCACTTCAAAGTTTGTTTGTTTTTTATCATTTTGAATTTACAAATTTTTGAAAAGATGAATACTTATAATCCTAGATGTCCATTCATTACACAGAATAAAACAAAATAAATTAAACATCTTTCATTTGTACATTCGAAATCAGAGACTTCTCAAGAAGAAAATGAGGGCATTGCCAAGGTAATGTAATCAAATAAGGAGATATTTAAGGAAAATAAATAAAAACCGAAAGGTTAACATAGCAATACCAACTGGTATTTATATAAGTCCCAAATCTAGGCTACTCATTTGGGGGCAATGGGGAGGAAGTAACAGGTGATTGGGCATCTGCAAAGTGTTGTAATTGATCTAACTGATGGAAAATAATTATATGCTCCCCTTTCTTAATTTCACATTGACAGGGATATCGTAGAAACAAGGTAAAACCTAAAGAGATGATTTTCTTCACTTAGTGCAATAAATTCTCTCCTCTTTATCCTAGTGAATGGCACCAAATCAGGATAAATGTTTATGGATTGTCCTTGGAAAGATATGGGAAATTTCTGAAAATATCTTTTCATTAACTTATTTATATCCTGTAATGATATAAATGATACAATCAAAGTGTTTCTAAGACATCTAAATTAGAATCTTCCAGAACATTTGTAAGATTCGCAGGTATTGAAATTGGAGAAGCATTAACTTCAAGAAAAAACAAGTGTTTACAGAGGGAATATCTTCTTCAGAGTATAAAAACACTTCTCTAAAAAACCTTTTTAAAGATATATAAGCTATTTCTCCTGCGATCTGAGGAAAATTTAATATTCTAATATTTAAATGTCTAATACAATTTTCCATAGTTTCAAGACGGCACGAACATGACATCTGTTCCTTAACCACTATTACATTTAACTTCTGGAGAGATTTAACATTTTTTTCATTTTCCACAACTCTCTGAGTTAACTCCACATTTTGTTGTTGAATATTTTGTTCTTGTCCCTGGAAATTTAAAGTAGCATGATCAATTTTCTGTTCTAATCTGTTAATAGTGGGGCAGATTTTTAAAAAGTATGAGAGCGCAAGCTCCCATTCTCACCCACGCATACACACATTCAAGCACCCATTTTCACCCACGCATATGCACATTCAAGCTCCCATTCTCAGCCACACATACACACATTCAAGTTCTCATTCTCACCCACACATACACACATTCAAGCTCCCATTCTCACCCATGCATACACACATTCAAGCTCCCATTCTCATTCCCACACACCCATTCTCATCCACACATACACACATTCAAGCTCCCATTCTCACCCACACATACACACAGTCAAGCGCCCATTCTCACCCACACATACACACATTCAAGCTCCCATTCTCACCCACGCATACACACATTCAAGCTCCCATTCTCATTCCCACACACCCATTATCATTCACACATACACACAAGTCTGCGCATAGCTTCCGGTTCCACTTCCTCCCCTCAGCAGGAAAATCAGTTGGCCTCTCCTACTACCACCGGCCTCCTGCTATCTTCGGGCCGTACGGCTACTCCTGGGGGAATTCTGTGCAAAAAAATTTAAAATTCTGCACACAAAAACTGAAAATTGCAAAATTTTGCAAACTTTATATTCGTCAAAATAACACAATTTACATGACAGTCTTTAAACATTTTAAATTAATACAGAAAATAGTTATTACTTAAAGTTGCAGAATTTTAAATATTTTGAGCAGAATTTCCCTAGAAATTCACTATAAGAGTATCCCTTCCACTCGCTCTCCCTACTCCCTTGGCCACTTTGCCCTCTCAGGCCCCAACTCCTCCACCTGCCAGTATCTCTCCCCTTCACCTCCAGGCTCAACCCCTTCCACTCTATTGCCAGTCCCAGACTTTGACCCCGTTCTCAGTACTGCCCCTCACACAGGCTCCCTCTGTCCCTCCCTCTCTCTAGTACGCATACACATTCCCTCATACAGGCTCCCTCACTCTCTCTCACACACACACATCCCCTCATACAGGGCCCTTTCTCTTGCATACACACCCACACAAGCTCCCTTTCTCTTTCACACATACATCCTCACACAGGCTACCTATGTCTCTCTCTCACGCAGCCCTTCACACAGGCTCTGTCTCACACATACACAATCCCTTCACACAGGCTAGCACCCTCACACACACACAATCCCTTTTTCATACTCACGAGCTCCCAATCTCTCACACATATACACACTCCTTCACAATCTCCTCATGTAGGCTCCCTCTCTGAAACCCACACTCAAGCATCCCCCCAGCCCCCCCTCTTACCTCCCATGCTCTCTCTCACACCCCCTCCCTCAAACCCCTCCCCTCATATAGGCTCCCTCTCTGAAACCCACACTTAAGCATCCCCCCACTCCCCTTTACCAACCAAGCTGTCTCTCACCCTCCCCTCCCCTCCCCACACCCCCTCCCCTCTCACACACATATTCTCTCTCACTGGCATCCCCCTCCGTGTGCTCCCTCACACCCTCCTGCTCTCTCTCACCCTCCCCGACACACATTCTCTCTCACCGGCATGCCGCGAACGGAGCACGTCCCGCGGGTGCTGCGGGACGCGCTCCGTTCGTGTCAAAGATGAAGGCCCAGCGCGCCATTCACGGCACATGGGGGCCTTCCTTTGTCTTGAGCGGAGCACAGTCTGTTCACAGCACACGGGGGCCTTCCCTTTTCGCCGCGAATGGCACACTGGGTCTTCATTTTCGCTGTGAACGGAGTGCATCCTGTATGCTGTGGGACGGGGTCCGTGCACAGCATGCTGGGGTCTCCTCTGCTATTTTCTGCACAGGGGGGAATTCTGCGCTCCGCAGTAGCGCAGAATTCCCCCAGGAGGCCCACCGATCTTCCTACTTGGAGGGGAGGGGGAGGAAGCGGAAGCTGTGCGCGGCGCTTCTGCTCCCCCCCCCCCCCCCCCCCCCAACAGGAAAATCGGTGGGCCATACAGCCGCAGGATTGCTTCCCCATGTGAAACCATGCAAATGCACGGAATGGCGCACTGGGCCTGGGTCCTCCTCTTCGCCGTCACGGGGATGGGATCTCGCAACGGCCTTGCAGTTCCGGTGCCAGTTGGGTGGGCCTGGGTCCAAATTGGGTGGGTTAGCTGCCCACCTAGGCGCACCCGTGACTATGCCACTGCAATCAACATAAGGAAACCATGCCCCCACTGGTTAAAGACACACACGGACTTGAAAGAAAACACCTAAAAGCAGAGTTGCTTACCTGTAACAGGTGTTCTCCCAGGACAGCAGGATGTCCTCAGAAATGGGTGACATCATCAGGATGGAGCCCAATCACAGAACACTTGTCAAAGTTTCCAGAACTTTGACTGGCACACTGAGCATGCCCAGCAATGCACTAACCCTGCATCCAGCAGGGGTCCCCCTTCAGTTTCTTTTTTCCCACACAGCAGTTGCCTCGCGGTTCTCAGGAGCTCTGTGAGATTTTCCTCACAAAGTTTTCCTCACGGAACTTTTCAAAACTTTCACGCTCCACTTATTTTCATTTCTTGATGAATGTTATCCGCCGCGTATCACACGCTGTTCTACTCCCGAAAGACAGTATTAAACTCTTTCCTTTCTTCTGTCAGTGCTGCTGGTTTGCTAGTAGAGGGAGTTGTGCAGCGTGTATAAAGTGGAAGGCAGCACTGACAGAAGAAAGGAAAGAGTTTAATACTGTCTTTCGGGAGTAGAACAGCGTGTGATATGCGGCGGATAACATTCATCAAGAAATGAAAATAAGTGGAGTAAAAATCGAGCGGATAAAAGGCTGAAAGATTGGAACACCGCGGTGTCGGGAAAAATTTAAGATAAGTGGCTATAAGGGAATTGGAAATTCGAGCACTTTTTATTAAGGGTTGTTAGAGCTGGTGACACACTAAGCACAATTGAAGCAATTTTAAAAAAACAAAAATTTATGGGGAAAGAGTAAATAAGAACATAAGAATGTAAGAAAATGCCATACTGGGTCAGACCAAGGGTCCATCAAGCCCAGCATCCTGTTTCCAACGGTGGCCAATCCAGGGCATAAGAACCTGGCAAGTACCCAAAAACTAAGTCTATTCCATGTTACCATTGCTAATGTCAGTGGCTATTCTCTAAGGGGCGGATTTTAAAAGGCGCGCGAATAGCCTACTTTTGTTTGCGCTCCAGGCGCAAACAAAAGTACGCTGGATTTTAGCAGATATGCGCGGAGCCGCGCGTATCTGCTAAAAACCTGGATCGGCGCGCGCAAGGCTATGGATTTTGTATAGCCGGCGCGCGCCGAGCCGCGCAGCCTACCCCCGTTCCCTCCAAGGCCGCTCCGAAATCGGAGCGGCCTCGGAGGGAACTTTCCTTTGCCCTCCCCTCACCTTCCCCTCCCTTCCCCTACCTAACCCACCCGCCCGGCCCTGTCTAAACCTCCCCCTTACCTTTGTCGGGGGATTTACGCCTCCCAGAGGGAGGCGTAAATCCCCGCGCGCCAGCGGGCCTCCTGCGCGCCGGGCCGCGACCTGGGGGCGGGTACGGAGGGCGCGGCCACGCCCCCGGACCGCCCCGGGCCGTAGCCACGCCCCCGTACCCGCCCCCAAAACGCTGCCGACACACCCCCGAAACGCCGCGACAACTGGGCCCGCCCCCCGACACGCCCCCCTCGGAGAACCCCGGGACTTACGCGAGTCCCGGCGCGCAGGGCCCTGCTCGCGTAAATCCGCCCGGTTTTGGGCGGATTTACGCGAGCAGGGCTCTGAAAATCCGCCCCAATAGCAGGTAATGGACTTCTCCTCCAAGAACTTATCCAATCCTTTTTTAAACACAGCTATACTAACTGCACTAACCACATCCTCTGGCAACAATTTCCAGAGTTTAATTGTGCGTTGAGTGAAAAAGAACTTTCTCCGATTAGTTTTAAATGTGCCCCATGCTAACTTCATGGAGTGCCCCCTAGTCTTTCTATTATCTGAAAGAGTAAATAACCGATTCACATCTACCCGTTCTTAAGTGCCATATACACGAAACTGGTTGTAGCCCTATGTGGGCAAGAGCCAGACGACTGAAAGAGCACATTATTTCTGTTACGATGTCCCTGAAAATACATTATTTAAAGAAACATTTTTTTAATCAAATGGAGTAAAAATTGAGTTCCTCATGAGTGTGGTTTAATTGTGCATCAATATATCTCTTCCATAGGATAATATCATCTTTGTAAAGACATGAGGCCAGCATCATTTCTTCGAAAACTCCTACATATAAAACGGCAATGTTGGGGCCATTGAGGCCCCCATAGCTGCTCCCTTGATCTGCTGAGTGTTTGTATGAATGACGGTGAGTGTGTACGTATGGAAGTGTGGGGGCGATCAGATCTGGATGTAGGGACGTGTGGGGAGGTATTAGGTCTTAAAATTTAGAATTGTGATTTATTTACATTGTTCAGTATTGAATGAAGCATTTAGATCTTAATATTGATGTTCTTCTTCTATAGGCTTTAACATTTATAAATTTATTTTTGTCCTTAAAATAAGATTGGTTGAATAAAGGCTAAGTTAGTTGGATTTACTTATTTTGAGCTGTTTTTGTTTGTTTGATTCGTCATAAATAGAGCAGCAGGGGTGGTTGGGGAGTTGTGTGGATGGTTCTCCAGACCACATGGAAGCCAAACAGCCAGGTGTCTACGTGGAGACCAGGGCTGGCTTTTTGTTGCCCATGGACAGGAATGGAGATTCAGGCTCAAAGCTGGGGGAGGAAGGCTGCAGTGGCATTTGGTGTCTATCGAAATTTGCCTTTGCATAAATCCGGCGTTGGTCAAGAAAGCTTTAAGAAAGCTTAAATGGAGAAAGAGAAAAAAAAACACAGAAGGAAGCTGTCAGGAGAGGGAGGGCTGAGCTCCACGACGTCCCCACCTACAACCACATCTTAACTTCACAACGAGGAGGATACGGGGGACACAACAGGAAGAGGAAAGATGGCAGGAACCATCCCCAGGAGGGAGGGGTGAGTGAATCCGGTCCGCAGAGAGCCAACATGCAGGGAACACATGGAAAGACAGGGAGAGGGAATGGAACCAGCCTGTCCACCCGCCCAAAGCTTTCGCAGGGACTTATTCCAAAAGGACTTTTTCTACTCCGGGCCCATGGGAAAACTCTTTATTGACATCAGAATCCCTGACTCCCAGTCCCTCCCCAGGCTTCCCCTTCACTCCCAGCAGAGGCTACATGTAGTTTGCATGAACATCCTGATATTGGTGAATAGAGCTCCCCCATTCCCTGCAGAGAGAGTGTGTGTGTGTGTGTGTGTATGTGTGTGTATGTGTGTGTGTGTGTGTGAGTGTGAGTGTGTGTGTGTGTGTGTGTAAAACCATTTCTTCTTGAATGCACATATCTGCAGACTCACACATTGTACATACAGTTTATATAAATAGATGATCTATTGCTTACACACACTCACTTTAGCTCCTGTTCTGCTGCCAGTTAGTCCAGCTGCGGCCCTTCCTATTTGTTTCTGGGAAAGCTGCTGGGTAGAAATCATAGAACTCGCCAGAGATGATAACTCAGACAGTAGCTTCTCTTTCAAGTTAAAACCCTCAAATGCAAATTTGTATAGAAAGAGGGTAGAACCAAGGTTTAATTAACAAAGTATCCCAAAGTTGCTGAGGGAACTAAGAGGCTGCTGGGTTCCTTTGATATACTTTGTGCTAAGCGAGAGAACGTGAGTGAGAGAAATGTTAAGAGCAGGGAGATTAAATAACTCATTAAGGGCACTCAGCAGTGGTAATGGTGACATTTTAATGTGGGTATGCATGAGAGATTAACCAAACTTTCAAGTAAGTAGGTCTGCAGTAAGTAATCCACTATTCTATTCTACAGCAAAGATGCTATGGGAAACGTTCTGACTGGAGCTGTACTGGAAACATCCATTGCTCTATTGCAGGGCTTAATTTATAGACAGAAAGGAAGTGGAACTGTGGAGAGGGTGAAATGGGTGGAGACAGAGCCAGGTTTGACCTGAGCAAATGGGTGGGAGCAGGGCTAGGTGTGAACTCTCTCTCACTCACATGTGGCTGCCCTTGTCTCAGGGAGGGTAACTCATAAGAACATAAGAAAATGCCATACTGGGTCAGACCAAGGGTCCATCAAGCCCAGCATCCTGTTTCCAACAGTGGCCAATCCAGGCCATAAGAACCTGGCAAGAACCCAAAAACTAAGTCTATTCCATGTAACCATTGCTAATGGCAGTGGCTATTCTCTAAGTGAACTTAATAGCAGGTAATGGACTTCTCCCCCAAGAACTTATCCAATCCTTTTTTAAACACAGCTACACTAACTGCACTAACCACATCCTCTGGCAACAAATTCCAGAGTTTAATTGTGCGCTGAGTAAAAAAGAACTTTCTCCGATTAGTTTTAAATGTGCCCCATGCTAACTTCATGGAGTGCCCCCTAGCCCTTCTATTATCCAAAAGAGTAAATAACCGATTCACATCTACCCGTTCTAGACCTCTCATGATTTTAAACACCTCTATCATATCCCCCCCTCAGTTGTCTCTTCTCCAAGCTGAAAAGTCCTAACCTCTTTAGTCTTTCCTCATAGGGGAGTTGCTCCATTCCCCTTATCATTTTGGTAGCCCTTCTCTGTACCTTCTCCATCGCAACTATATATTTTTTGAGATGCAGC
Source organism: Rhinatrema bivittatum (assembly GCF_901001135.1). Lineage (NCBI taxonomy): Eukaryota > Metazoa > Chordata > Amphibia > Gymnophiona > Rhinatrematidae > Rhinatrema > Rhinatrema bivittatum. Next base: position 71,873,582 of record NC_042628.1, on the reverse strand, counting down.
GACCAGAATTGTACACAGTATTCAAGGTGCGGTCTCACCACGGAGCGATACAGAGGCATTATGACATTTTCCGTTTTATTCACCATTCCCTTTCTAATAATTCCCATCATTCTGTTTGCTCTTTTGACTGCCGCAGCACACTGAACCGACGATTTCAATGTGTTATCCACTATGACACCTAGATCTCTTTCTTGGGTTGTAGCACCTAATATGGAACCCAACATTGTGTAATTATAGCATGGGTTATTTTTCCCTCTATGCATCACCTTGCACTTATCCACATTAAATTTCATCTGCCATTTGGATGCCCAATTTTCCAGTCTCAAAAGGTCTTCCTGCAATTTATCACAATCTGCTTGTGATTTAACTACTCTGAACAATTTTGTATCATCTGCAAATTTTATTATCTCACTCGTCGTATTTCTGTCCAGATCATTTATAAATATATTGAACAGTAAGGGTCCCAATACAGATCCCTGAGGCACTCCACTGCCCACTTCCTTCCACTGAGAAAATTGCCCATTTAATCCTACTCTCTGTTTCCTGTCTTTTAGTCAGTTTGCAATCCACGAAAGGACATTGCCACCTATCCCATGACTTTTTACTTTTCCTAGAAGCCTCTCTTGAGGAACTTTGTCAAACGCCTTCTGAAAATCCAAGTACACTACATCTACCGATTCACCTTTATCCACATGTTTATTAACTCCTTCAAAAAAGTGAAGCAGATTTGTGAGGCAAGACTTGCCCTGGGTAAAGCCATGCTGACTTTGTTCCATTAAACCATGTCTTTCTATATGTTCTATTATTTTGATGTTTAGAACACTTTCCACTATTTTTCCTGGCACTGAAGTCAGGCTAACTGATCTGTAGTTTCCCAGATCGTCCCTGGAGCCCTTTTTAAATATTGGGGTTACATTAGCTATCCTCTAGTCTTCAGGTACAATGGATGATTTTAATGATAGGTTACAAATTTTTACTAATAGGTCTGAAATTTCATTTTTTAGTTCCTTCAGAACTCTGGGGTGTATACCATCCAGTCCATGTGATTTAGATGTCTGAAATGGTCTCTATGCCACAGTTTGTCAATCAGGTCTACCACATCTTCTAGGTTCACCATGATTTGATTCAGTCCATCAGAATCATTACCCATGAAAACCTTCTCCAGTACGGGTACCTTCCCAACAATTTCTTCAGTAAACACCGAAGCAAAGAAATCATTTAATCTTTCTGCGATGGCCTTATCTTCTCTAAGTGCCCCTTTAACCCCTCGATCTTCTAACGGTCCAACTGACTCCCTCACAGGCTTTCTGCTTCGGATATATTTAAATAAGTTTTTACTGTGAGTTTTTTCCTCTACGGCCAACTTCTTTTCAAATTCTCTCTTAGCCTGTCTTATCAATGTCTTTCATTTAACTTTCCAACGTTTATGCATTATCCTATTTTCTTCTGTTGGATCCTTCTTCCAATTTTTGAATGAAGATCTTTTGGATAAAATAGCTTCTTTCACCTCCCCTCTGCTCTTCTCTGCTTCCTCCAAGGGCTGGAGGGCCAGAAATAATCCATGCAACTACTGGCTCTGGTCTGTTTCCCTAGGGGAGCCAGAACTGAGATGCACTGTCGGCTCTGCTCCGCTTTCTCAGATCCCGGTAACAACGTGGCTGTAGGCCATTCTGGGTTGTTCTGCCAGAAATTAAGCCCTCTGTAATGGACACAAAAAGGGGTTGAATTAGCATAAATCTGAAAGTTGGGAGCAGTAATTTCATTCATCAAGAGCAGGGGTGAAGCCTTGATAATTGGCATTACTGCTCACAACTTTCAAACTTGTGCTAATTCAAATTTTTATTGTGTGTGTGCCCTTTGGTCTGCAGTATCACCCCTTTTCCTTCTGTTCCCTGCAATATAGGAGGAGAAGGGGGAGGGGTTGAAGGGGAAATGAGAGAGGAGGGGCTGGATGGCTGGATTGCAGAGCAGAGTGGCTGTTCTTTTCTGTGTGCTACAGGCTCAGCTCCTCCTCTGTTATGCTCTCCTCCTCCAGAGAGGAGGAGTTAGCAATCTGTTATCACTCACCCCGCCAGGAGGGCGGAGTTAGCAATCTATTCTGCTTTTCTCCTGAAAGGGGGAGGAGTTAGCTGTCATGATCTGCTCCTCCAGAAGGGAGGAGTTAGCTATCTGTAGTGCTTACCCCACCAGGAGGACGGAGTTAGTAATCTGTTAACGTACTGCTGTTAGAGGCTCCTGTAAGGGAAGAAGGTAGCAATCTGAAATGGATCAACTCCCCAGGGAAGAGGAGTTGGCAATCTGTTCAATGATACTCTTCTGAGGAGAGGAGCTAACAATAGGTATATTGTACTTCGCTACTGAGATAGCAATCTATCATGCCTCCACTGCGGAGTAGCAATCTGTTATATATAGGCTGCTGGCAAGTCCCAAAGAAAGAGAAGTTAGCTATCTATATAATACTTCCGTAAGCGGTATTAGTGGTAGGTAGTGGTTAGCTCCCACAGAGTGATAGTAGTGTAAAGAATGACCACTTGGAGGAAATGGTGAATCCCTGGGCCTATGGCAGATGACAGCGCCCTCAGGAGGAGATCCTGAGAGGAACCACCGGCTAGGCTAGAATATGAAGTAAACACAGAGGGGTAGATTTTTAAAAACTGCGCGATCGCGTACTTTTGTTTGCGCAGCAGGCGCAAACAAAAGTACGGTGGATTTTATAAGATACGCACGAAGCCGCGTGTATCTTCTAAAATCCTGGATCGGCGCGTGCAAGGCTGCCGATTTTGGGCAGCCGGCGCACGCCGAGCCACACAGCCTGTCTCCGTTCCCTCCGAGGCCGCTCCGAAATCAGAGCGGCCTCGGAGGGAACTTTCTTTCGCCCTCCCCTCACCTTCCCCTCCCTTCCCCTACCTAACCCACACCCCCGGCCCTATCTAAACCCCCCCTTACCTTTATCCACGGATTTACGCCTCCCAGAGGGAGACGTAAATCCACGCGCGCCAGCAGGCTGCTGGCGCGCCGAGACCCAACCCGGGGGCGGTTCTGGAGGGCGCAGCCACGCCCCCGGAACGCCCCGGGCTGGCGCCATGCCCCCGGTCCCGCCCCCGAAACACCTCGCCCCCGCCCCCAAAACGCCGCATCGATCGGCCCCGCCCCCGAAACACCCCCGACACGCCCCCTTCCAAACACCCCGGGACCTACGCGCGTCCCGGGGTTCTAGGCGCGCTGGCGCGCAAAGCCCTGCTCGCGTAAATCCAGGTGGATTTACGCGAGCAGGGCTTTTAAAATCCGCCCCAAATAGTTCTTTATTAGACTGGAAGCTGGACCACCAGTGGTGGCAGTAGTGAGTCGATGTGTCCGGTAGGGCTGAAATCCTTCTGATACTGGAATATAATCTCTGGGTTGCTGAGCTGTAGAGAGAGACTAGAGTAGTGAATAGACAGGGTAACTGGATACAAGATGGTACACTCACAATAGTAGATGTCTGAAATGGTCTCTATGCCACAGAGAGTCTTCAGTATATTCAGGAACAGGAGCCTTAGGCGAGCACTGGTTCCTCTGAACAGTCTGTAATAAAAACTCAAAATAGCTGTATATGAAATGGCTTCTAGAGTAGAAGAAAATCTGTAAAGGATTCTAGGAACATGGGCCCTCGTCAAGCGAGTACTGGTTCCTATCGCCAATCTTGCCAATGTAACTCACGATCTCCTGTACCTGTAATAACGTCTTGGACGGAAGGGAGTCTTCAGAGCTATAGGAATGTAGGCCCTCGTGGAGTGAGTACCGATTCCTATCTGCAATAGAACTCACAATGTTCACATCCGCGATCGCTTCCAGGCAATGAGGAGTCTTCTGAGTATTCAGGGACGTAGGCCCTTGAGGAGTGAGTACCGGATCCCGTCTTGGCAATCTGAAATCAAGAAGAGAGAGCGGAGCCCCCTTGGAGCGGGTACTCCTGGTAAGTTTGAAAAGGCCGAGTAGTGGAGAAGGTTTCCCCTGGCTTACTCGGATCATTGTTGCAAGTATCGTGGACTGCCGAAGCAAGTCCTGTTGGAGTTCCTTGCTAGCTCGTTAGAGGTTAGCAAACAAAGACCTTTTAAAGTGAAAATGGATGACGTAACTATGGGGGAACGCCCCCAAGGTTCGCTCCCTTGCTGGTACAAAGTCTGGAGCACGCGCACACCCGCGCCCTTACGTCATCAGGAACATGGCGGATCCGTAGCGTCAAGCCAGCCCGGGGACACCGGGACCAAGAGGCAGGGAGAAGCCATGGCTGCATCTATCCGTCAGAGCCGAAGGGAGTCGCTCCCAAGGTAGAGAGGGTGGAGCGAGGGGCGAGAAGAGGCATAAACGCAACATCCTCTTCCCTGAAGGGGAAGGGCTGGAGCAGAACAGCCCTGCTGCTTTATCTCTGAGGCCTGAAAAGACGTCCTGGAGCTGCTTTCCACCCCGTTCCCCCACAAATTCAGCCCTGCTCTATTGTACAGTGCAGACACCGTGGGAAATGCACTAATTGCTGCAGTAATAGAATAATCCACTATTCTACCCTACAGACCCTGCCTCTATTGCCTCCTCCTAACGCCAAGCCCAGATCAGATGGTGGAAGGGATGGGCATGGAAGGGGAGATGGAAAAGGGTTATAAGGTGTGCGAGGAGATCATAGGGGGCTGTGGGTGAGGGGATCAGAGGCTGGAGTACTTGGGAGTGAGTGAGGGGATCAGAGGGTGTGAAGGTGCATGCGTGTTACATGGGAGAGAATATGAGGTGAGTGCGAGAAAGTGAGGGGCTCAGGTAGTGGAGTGTGAGTAAGGGATGAGAGGGTGTACAGGAGTGAGTGAGGGGATCAGAGGCTGGAGTACTTAGGCGTGAGTGAGGGGATCAGAGGGTGTACAGGAGTGAGTGAGGGGATCAGAGGCTGGAGTACTTAGGCGTGAGTGAGGGGATCAGAGGGTGTACAGGAGTGAGTGAGGGGGATCAGAGGCTGGAGTACTTGGGAGTGAGTGAGGGGATCAGAGGGTCTGAAGGTGCATGCGTGTTACATGGGAGAGAATATGAGGTGAGTGCGAGAAAGTGAGGGGTTCAGGGGGTGGTAGTGGAGTGTGAGTAAGGGATCAGAGAGTGCACAGGAGTGAGTGAGGGGATCAGAGGCTGGAGTACTTGGGAGTGAGTGAGGGGCTCAGGGGGAGGTAGTGGAGTGTGAGTAAGGGATCAGAGGGTGTACAGGAGTGAGTGAGGGGATGGAAGAGGATGTGAGAGGTGGGAGTGAGAGGATCGGAGGGATGTGTAAAAAGATGAGTGATTGATAAAAACCTATACATGAGAAGGAGGAAGAGTGTGGTTGGATCCTTTCTCCCTCTCCCATTCCTGGGGACGGACGGACGGACGGACACACACACACACACACACACACACACTTTCTCCTTCCCCCTCTTCGATCCCCCCTTCATTCTCTTCCCTCTGTTCAGGAGCCTTTCCTCCCTGGGATCCTTTCTCCATCTTCCTCTTTTTAGATCTCCTCCCCTATCCCCAAATCTTTACACCCCTACCCCTTTCCTCTACCCCCTCCTCCTTTCCCAACACTGATCACTAAGACTGTCCCTCACCCCCCACCCACACAAATAAATTCACACAGAAATGTCAGAAAATGACTATTTTTATAAAGTAAAATACAGATTTATATTCATATGCAAATCTATGCAAATGTACCACAGAATTTTCCAACTCTTGCCGTAGAATCTTCCCATGAGGTGCACGAGAAACTGGGGTCTGTGACTGTGGGCAATGCACTGATCAGTGCTGTGATAAAAGAAGGCACTATTCTATTCTACAGCCCAGATGCTGTGGAAAATTCATTGATCGGTGCTGTGATCGATGAATCCACTTCCACAGCACAGATGGGTGAGGAGGGATGATGCTGGAGCAGTCAGGATATTTCCGTCTAGCTTTGTAGTTCCACGGGGTATGATGGGTCAATGCAGCAGCTGCAGTCCCCTCCTGCACAAACATTAACTTTCTGAGCACTGAACCTTCCTGGCTGCAGGCCTTCGGCAGTAAGTGAGATAAAGAGGCACTGACAGGTCTTGGAACCAAATCCTCAAGTGTAAAGGTCCTCGCTACTGCATGTCAATTTATTATCCTCTTAACCAGACAGATGTAAAAAGAAGCAGAGCCAGCTTTCAACACTGAGCTGCAGCAAGGCCAAATGAATGGCTGTTTATGCGACTGCACAAATCCATCCTGGAAGCTGGCAGACGAGGAGTTTTATGATGGCAGGCCACGTGTCTGAGCCTTACTACTTGGGCTTTTATTCCATTCCTTTCCTCTGCCCAAAAAGGAAACCAAAGCTAGGAAGGAGAAATTCCTCCATAGATAATCCTCAGTTTATAAACCTAGGTAATTTTGATATCACACCCTCAGATCAAGTCCGGGACTTATGATTCCAGACAGATGAAAATGTCACTATGAAAACACAAATAAATAAATTAATCACAACTGCACTTCCTACATAGATTGAAACCATTACTATCAAAGACTTCTGTATGGTTCTACAATCTCTAATCTTCTCAAATATAGATTACTCTATCTCCCTAATACTGGGACTCCCAACCAGCCTATTAAAAAAACTACATCTGCAAAATGCAGCGGCAAGACTTTTAATGAGAACCAGGAAATCTGATCACATCACACCCTCGCTAGTAGCACTGCATTGGCTAACGATACAATACCGAATCTATTTCAAAGTTTTAACCTTAATTTTTAAAATCATCCACAATGATAACCCAGGACTAATTAGCATGACGCTTCAACCATATGTACTACAAAGAACCCTAAGGTCCCAAAACCCATATCCAAACCCATTGCAGATATCTTAAACTGCTCAATATCTTCCGGCACAGTGCCCACACTACTTAAACAAGCCATAATCAAACCCATCCTAAAAAAAACCCTCTCTTGATCCTGCTGACCCAGCCAACTACTGCCCCATTTCCAACTTACCCTTCCTCTCCAAAATACTTGAAAAAATTATCAACACACAACTCACAGACTACCTAGAAGAACACCACATCCCATCCCAATTTGGCTTCCGCCGACACATAGCACTGAAACGCTCCTCATATCCCTATCTGACCATATACTGAAGGCCCTGGACAAAGGTCAATCATATTTACTTGCCCTTCTGGACATATCTTCAGCATTCAACACTATCAATCACAACATTTTAACTGATCGCCTTAGAGAAATTGGAATATCTGGCTCTGCCCTTAGCTGGATCCAATCTTACCTCTCCAACAGGCAATACCGGGTAAAAAGTGGACACTGCGTGTCAAAGCCTATCAACATACTACAGGGTGTTCCCCAAGGCTCCTCACTCTCATCCACCCTCTTCAACATATACCTCCTTCCCCTCTGCAAGCTCTTAACAAAACTTGGACTCCCGCACTTCATATACGCGGACGATGTCCAAATTCTCATACCTATAACAAACTCCCTTCCAGAAGCTCTGAAAACATGGGATGTTGCTCTCACAGCCATCAATTCTCTGCTCGCTGATAACTTTCTCGCACTCAACACAGCTAAAACCGAGCTCCTACACATCTCACCCTCACCCAATCGCACTAACCCTACTCCCAATCCCCCTCAACCTACAGGCTCTTTCGCCCCGCAAGTTCGCAGCCTGGGCGTCATGCTTGATAGCCACCACAACCTTACAAAATTCATCAACTCCACACTTAAAGATGGCTTCTTTAGGCTCCACACCCTGAAAAGACTTAAACCTCTTCTTCATTTCTCTGATTTCCGTATGGTCCTACAAGCTACCATCCTATCCAAGCTTGATTATTGCAATGCAATTCTTCTTGGCCTTCCTCAATACGCCCTTCGACCCCTGCAGATTCTCCAAAACTCTGCGGCACGTATCCTCACCAATGCACACCGAGGTGATCACATTACCCCTCTACTCAAACACCTTCACTGGCTACCCATCCATGCCAGAATCAAATACAAATCCCTCACTATCATGCATAAAACAATTCATAACCCAGACATGCCCTGGTTCAAAGAACATCTGCGATTCCGTGCCTCGAACAGACCGATCAGATTTCAACACTGTTCCACGCTACTTACTCCCTCGCCTAAAAGTGCAAGGCTCAAGACTACCAAAGAGCGTGCACTCTCTTTAGCTGGTCCCACCCTGTGGAACAAGATGCCTCCAAACCTTCGCCTCGAGACCTGCCCAAAAAGATTTAAACAAAACTTAAGGACTTGGCTCTTCTCACTCACATACACCTAACTCCCCCCCCTCCCTTCGCCCTCTCCCCCCCAGTGAATATATTGTATATTGCCTATAACTACTTGTAAATACTCCCCCCCACCCAGTTACCATTCCTTTTCCCTGTTTAATGATTTTGTAAATACTTCCCTCCTCATTTACCCTTCCATTATCCTGTTTATCGTTGAATGGTTTCTTGTTTATTCATTATTTTTATCTTTGACTTTTCCTCTGTGAAGCTCCTTGCTAAGTTGAGTTATCTGTAAACTGAGATGATGTTCCCAACGTATCCCGGTATATAAAATGCTTAAAATAAATAAAATAAATAAATAAAACATAGGGCTATTAACTGTAATATCAATCCGGAGCACACCCCTGAAGCAAATAAGTGATCGGGTGTTCTCCATAGCAGGCCCCAAACTTTGAAACTCACTACCGGAGACAATTGGACTGATCCCAGAAAGAAAGACATTCAAATGTGAATTAGAAACCTGGCTTTTTAAAAACGTTTATAATCTAACTTAAATGCTAACAGAATGCAGAGTCAACAATAATAAGAACAAAAACTATACCAAATAACAAGAGAACAAAGTAGATCATGCCAACTCCCCTAGGACTATGTAAACTACTAAACAGAATCCCAATCCTACTAACCCAATGTCCCCTTCCTCAGCTGAGAAGTAAAAGAACATAACCCTAGCTTCACATGACCCACCTGTTGTGGCTCCCGGCTGTGGCAGGCCACAGTCAGTCCCCCCTACCTTCCTCATTTCTGGTTGCCGCTGCTGCCCGATGCGGCATGCCCCGCACCAGGGCCGGCCAACTGCGGCCTCACACGTGGCGACAAACGCCGTCTTCCTCCATCCAGCGGGGCTCTCCCTAGGCGCGTGCGCGTGGGAGACTCCGCCCTTTAAAGGGGCCACGGTGGGAAACCTCAGCCCAGTCCCGATAGATGATGTCACTCTAGAGGGGTATTTAAACCCTGCATCAGTCTCCAGCTCCTTGCCTTTGCAACAGATCATCTCCTTGGAGTGCTAGTTGCTGTTCCAGATGTCTTCAGTTCCTGTTCCTGAATCTGATCCTGATCCTGGTTCCATTCCTGTTCTTGCTCCGGTCCTTGGATTCCTGAGTCCTGTCCTGGCGTTCCAGTTCCTGCTTTCCTGCCTGTGCTTCCGTTCCTGATTCCGGTCCTCCTCATCCCCCAGTTCCTGTGATTTCTTCCTCGGCTTGATCTCCTGGTTTGACCTTGGATTGTCTTCTCGCCTCTGCCAGTCTGCTGACTCTTGGCCCGGTTCCTCATCCTTGCTTGTCTGCTGCCTGCCTTGCATCAATTGGACTCTCATTCCTCACCTCCGCTGCCTGCTCTGACCCAGACCTCCGGCTTTGTCTTCATTTTTAGCTTCTCCGTCCTCGATGAGGCAACCCACACCTAAGTCTTGCCGGCACCGGCACCCAAGGGCCCAACCTGCGTGGAACGAGGGCTGGTATAGGTGAAGCTCCTGCCAGGTTGTCCTCATCAAGCTCCACCTGCCAGCGGCGAGATCCATTGGGGGCAATCCCTCAGTGGTCATATCATCACTCGTCCCGGTCCAAGGATCCACAGTCATAACAGTTTGCAAAGGCCATGGGCTCGGTGGACTTGTCTGGCCTACAAGCCATTCCAGGTTTGGCCCAACGTTTATAGCAGCAGCAGCAATGCCTTGATGTTTTGTCCACTGTGGTCGAGCGCCTGGCTAACCACCTGAAGCCTGCTTCCATGTCCGGGGCCATTGCCCCTTCACCGGTGATTTCTTCACCGCCATCTCCACTCTTACATTTGCCTGCTCCACCTCGTTATGCCGGGGATCCGAAACAATGCCGAGGTTTTTTTGAACCATTGTTTTATGAGGTTCTCCCTTCAACCCATGCAATTCCCTAGCAACCAGGTTAAGACTACATTCATCCTATCACTACTGGATGGCCAGGCCCTGACCTGGGCCTCTCCGCTGTGGGAACGTGGGGATACCATCCTTGGAGACCTGCGCCAGTTTGTCCAAACTTTTTGTCAGGTATTTGATGAGCCAGGATGCCAGTCCACTGCCACTTCTGAACTGCTCCACCTCTGTCAGGGTTCTCGTACGGTGGCTGAATATGCGGTGGAGTTCCACACCCTGGCTTCAGAACTGGGCTGGTGGGAGGATAGCCTATGGAGTATTTTCCTGGAAGGACTGGCCTCACATATAAAAGATGAATTGGCCGCTCAAGAGCTCCTGGTCTTCCAAAACCTAATGAATGAATGTCCCATGCTCCATAATGGAGTGATTGTCTACCTTGATGACATCCTAATCTACTCTAAAGACCTGACTATGCATCCTGCTGACGTCTGGGTTCTCCAGTGCTTAAGAGAGCACCATCTATTCACTAGACTGGAGAAGTGCCTCTTCGAACAAGAATCCTTGCCCTTCTTGGGCTTTATTGTTTCCACTTCCGGCTTCCGAATGGACCCAGACAAGCTAGCCAGCATTTGGGAGTGGCCGCAACCGGTGGGACTTCATTCTTTGCAATGGTTTCTTGGCTTTGCCAGCTTCTACAGAAACTTCATCCCGCGATAATCCCTTATCGTGGCACCAGTTACTGTCCTAACTAAGAAAGGATCTGATGCCAGGCATTGGCCCCCTGAGACTATCCAAGCCGTCGAACTGAAAAGGTTGTTCATACAAGAGCCCAGCCTCCGTCACCCAGATCTGGCTCGCCCATTCATCGTGGAGGTTAACGCATCTGACATAGCGGAGGGGGCAGTACCCAGTATTCCAGTCAGGGGGCTTTGCTGCCTTGTTCGTTCTTTTCCCGCAAATTCTCCCCTGCGGAAAAGAACTATGGGATCGGGGATAAAGAGCTCTTGTTTGGAGAGGGTGCAACACCCCATCACAGTCTACACTGACCACAAAAATTTAGAATATCTTAGTGTCTGAATTCACGCCAGGCCCGCTGGTCTCTTTTCTTCAGCCGGTTCAACTTTATACTGTGCTACCAACCAGCAATAAAGAATGCCCGGGCAGCTGCGGAAGATACACCGGACTTACCTCGTTACATCTTGGACCCTGCCAAGATCCTACTGAAAATCACTGACACCGTGCCTCAAGGGAAGACGGTGGTCCCACTCCGCCTCCAACCCAAGGTCCTAACTTGGGCTCATGATTCACTCACTGCTGGACACCCAGGCAGGACTCGTACCTTGGAACTGTTATCCCTTTACTATTGGTGGCCCTGAATGGCACTAGATGTCCAAGCCTATGTCAGTTCCTGCCCGACTTGTGCACAACAAAAACAACTGCCTGGTCGGCTGTGGGAAGTCCTACAGCCTCTTCCAGCTCCTTGTGAACCGTGGACCCACATCTCCACGGACTTCATGGTAGACCTACCCTCTTCCCATGGCAACCAGGTGATATGGGTAGCTGTCGACAGGTTTTCAAAGATGGCACATTTCGTGCCTCTACTCAAGCTCCCATCAGCTCCCAAGTTGGCATGACTATTCACCCAGCATATCTTCCGTCTTCAAGGCCTTCCCCAGTAAATTGTGTCTGACTGTGGTCCCCAATTCATGGCCAAGTTCTGGTGCGCCTTATGTAAAAGATTCGGCGTGCAATTGGACTTCACCACCGCTTTTCATCCTCAGGAGAACTGGAAAGCTGAACGGATCAATTGGGGATTGAAGACTCATCCTCTCCTTCGTGGAGAGCAGTCAGGATGACAGGGCAACATTATTGCCTTGGGCAGAGTTCTCACACAATTCACATTTTCACTCAGCTACTGGAACTTCTCCCTTCCAAGTCATCTATGGCAAGCAACCTAGACCTCCCTTGCCTCTCACCATGCCTTCTCTGGCAGTCCAGTTCATGGCCCAGGAACTGCACGAGTTATGGGACACCACCAATGCTAACCTTCTAAAGGCTGCCAACACTGCCAAGCGCATGTTATTTATTTAGTTATTTAAAGCTTTTTTATTCCGAGGTTCAGGTAACAGAGTTACTAATCACTTCGGTTTACATTTCAACCATCAAACAAATGACATGAGATATGTCTTACAGTGAACAAGGAAGAAAATAACTTGGAAACAATATAACATGGTAGAACAAGGAGTGACAAGGTGAGGGAAATGATCAAGTGTGGCCTAAGCCAACTAGAATGAGGAAGGTTGACTGCGAGAGGGGTAGAAGGAAGGTGCAATTATAGCTATATAAAATAAGTTAACGGGTACTTAAGGAGTTGCTCTGGGTAAGGGAGGTCCGAGGGAGCTGTGGAAGCTGAGTATTGTTAAGAGAAGGCTTGACAGAATAACCATGTCTTGAGTCTTTTTTTGAGCGTGATTGGGCATTGTTCCAGCCTAAGATCAGGTGGGAGTGAGTTCCACTGTTTGGGACCAGCCGTGGAAAGAGCTCTTTTACTTAATGTCGTTTTGATAGGTGGTGCCTGTAAGGTGCCTCTCTGTGCTAATCTCAGCGGACGGGAGGAGACATGAGATTGTAGAGGAATCCTATGGTCCAGTGGAGTGATGTTGTGAATGACTTTATGGATGATTGATAATAGTTTATAGCGAATTCTGAATTTGATTGGGAACCTGTGGAGATTCTTTAGAGTAGGTGTTATATGGTCTCTTTTGCTGGACTTTGTTAGAATCCTTGCTGTTGAGTTTTGTAGCATCTGAAGAGGTTTTAATGAGTTGTCTGGAAGTCCGTGTAGCAGTGAGTTACAATAATCGATTTTTGAAAAAATGATTGATTGTAAAACAGACCTAAAATCGTGGAAATGGAGGAGGGGTCTTAACCTTTTTAAGACTTGGAGTTTGAAGTAACATTCTTTTACAGGGTTGTTGATAAACCCTCTGTAGTTCAGTTGATTATCCATGATTACCCCTAGGTTTCTGACCCGGGGTGATAAGGCTGGGAGCGTAACAAGGATTGAGTTATTTATCGGGAAGTTGCCATCTTGTGAGATCAATAGAAATTCTGTCTTGTCGGTGTTGGAATCAATAGAAATTCTGTCTTGTCGATGTTGGATAGACGCCATTGTCCTGCTCCACTCTTTAGCCCAGGGGACCGTGATTGGCTCTGCACTCGTCACTTTCCCCTTCAGGTCCCATCGATGAGGCTGCCTCCAAGGTACATTAGACCATTTCCTGTCAGTGAGCGTCTGGGTCCGGTGACTTAACGCCTGCATCTTCCTACCAGTCTATGGATAAATAACTTCTTTCACATATCCCTATTGAAGCCCTTGGTGCTCTCTCCGTTCCACGCCGCTCCACCCAAGACTCCAGAGGTCATCTCTGAAGATGATCCTGTCTACCAGGTCCAGAAAATTCTGGATGTTCATCGAAATCACAGATGCTGGAAGTATTTGATCTCCTGGGAAAGATTTGGTCCTGAACAGAACTCCTGAGAGCCATCATCAAATATCTTGGATAAATCTCTGCTCCAGCACGTTCATCGCACTCACCCCAGCAAGCCCAGCCCTTCTGTGAAGGGGCATAAGGGGGGGATACTGTTGTGGCTCCCGGCCAAGGCAGGCCATGGCTGGACCCCCTACCTTCCTTGTTGCTGGTCACCGCCGCTGCCCAACGCGGCATGCCCCGCTCTGGGGCCAGCCGACTGCGGCCTCACACGTGGCGACGAACGCAGTCTTCTTCCATCCAGCTGGGCTCTCCCTAGGTGCGCGTGTGCGAGAGACTCTGCCCAGCCCCCGATAGATGACATCACACCAGAGGGGTATTTAAACCCTGCATCAGTCTCCAGCTCCTTACCTTTGCAACAGGAGTGCTAGTTGCTGTTCCAGATGTCTTCACTTCCTGTTCCTGAATCTGATCCTGATCCTGGTTCTATTCCTGTTCCTGCTCCAGTCCTTGGGTTCCTGAATCCTGTCCTGGCATTCCAGTTCCTACTCTCCTGCCTGTGCCTCTGTTTCTGATTCCTGTCTCCTCTTCGTCCTCCAGTTCCTGTGATTCCTTCCTTGGCTTGATCTCCTGGTTCGACCTCGGCTTGTCTTCTTGTCTCTGCCAGTCTGCTGCCCGTCTCGACTCTTGGCCCGGTTCATTGTCCTTGCTTGTCTGCTGCCTGCCCCAGATCCTCAGCTTGGACTCTCGTTCCTCACCTCCGCTGCTTGCCCTGACCCGGACCTCTGGCTTTGTCTTCATCTTCAGCTTCTCCATCCTCGACGAGGCAACCCGCGCCTAAGTCCTGCCGGCCCCAGCACCAAGGGCCCAAACTGCGGGGAACGAGGGCTGGTATAGATGAAGCTCCTGCTGGGTTGTCCTCACCAAGCGCCTCCTGCCAGCGGTGAGATCCATTGAGGGCAATCCCTCAGTGGTCATATCATCACTCGTCCCGGTCCAAGGGTCCACAGTCCTAACACCACCTGTGTGCTGCAATGTAAATACCTTACCAAATATGTATCTTGTCAAAGTATATGTAAGACCAAAATGTATCTTACCAAAGTATGTGTTAAACCAAAGTATGTAATGACCGAAAGATGAATGTTACTTTTGTAAACCGTTGTGAACTTCACTAGGAACGACAGTATATAAAATAACTAACTGAGCTTCTAGGGGGATGTTCTTATATTCCCATCAATATTAAATCGTGAGAAAATCATCCATTGTACCTGAAGACTGGAGGATAGCAAATGTAACCCCAATATTTATGTTAGAAATGTCATGCAGCAGCTGCCATGCAAGTCAAGATGTCCTGTGGAAGTGTCCACCTGATTGTTAGAAGTGCGTTATCAAACCTTGCGAGAGGTAATATTCCTACAGAACTTGTTAAGAAAGCCTATCACAAAATGATGGGGTACAATAGCATTGCTTCTACTTTCCTCAATTTCCTCCCTCACAACTGCCCAACATAATCCCTATCCTTCTTCCTCCAGGCTCCCCAAGAAAAACCGAACCATCAAGTGACCTAGATAAAATTAGAGCCCCCCTCCCCCTCTCCCCCTTACCCTAGAGCAAGGCAAGGTCTTCAGGATCAGGATCAGTGGTGATGCACCGTCACCCCTGCCCTGCCTGCACCAATATTCAAAGTGTGGCCAGTTAAGCAGAACCTCTCCTTTGATCTGCATGTGAAGGGCAAAGGAAACCCATGGGTCAGCCGGTACTGTCTGGAATTTTGGCACCGCTCCCGCCCCTGAAGATCTTTGCTTGGTAAGTAGTAATGGGGGGGGGGGGGGAGGCAAGGGGAGGCCAGAGGTCTTGGGGACCTGTATATTCAGGAGAGGGGGCGAGTTAAGTCTGAGCAGTCGCTATAGCGCAGCATATGCTAATTGCAATAAGGGTGCAACGTGTGCCAAAAATGCGCACTATTTGCAATTTGCGAGCATTAATAGTAAATAGCATACATTAAGCTCAATTGGTGCAGGCACTACTGCCTTTCAGTGCATGCACATAGCGGATGAGAAAATGACCGGGCACAATCGCGATGGCCACAACCGCAGCACACCTGCTTTTTATAGAAGGCAGACAACAGGCACCTCCTGCACGACAATCTACTTTGGAACATCTCGTTTATAAATGTTTTAGAAAATGTAAGTTTAAAACAACCTCCTCCAACTCTTCTCCTGCCTCCCCCACTACTACTGTATCCCACTGCTTAGAGCTCACAGTAACCTTGGACAGAAAACAAAGGAAGGGGATACCTTCTGTGACTGTAACTTTACTTTTATTATTGTGACTCCATTCCCAGGTGCGGATTGCACTTAAAACTGTTTATAAGTTATTTGGGGCAAGGACCCTGGCTCGCTCTCCAACCTCCTGCTATTCCCAAGGTGTAGGTTCTTTGGACTGGGGGAAGAAAAGCGTCCTCTCAGGTCCCGGCGTGGGGTGACTAATTCTCCTCTCCTGACTTCCTGGGATGAGAGAATAATTAACAATCTTTATATCTGCTGGAGGTGCCAAAAAAAGTCAATGGAGTCCCTGTGTTAGTGTCCAAATAAATCTTTACTGTTGAAAATGTCTGAAAATGGCAGCACCCTGATCCCCAGCACCCCAGAATCTTCTCTTGTACAGTCTCCTCCTCAGTCTGTGCAGGAATATCGGCTTCCAGAGCCAGGGGACCTTCTACCCTCCGGGGCTTTGTAAAAATAGCGCCTGCAGGTGGGTCCTTAGACTGGGCAGAAACCCCCCCTTTCAAATGGCAAGGACTCCCTGTTACTGTCTCTGCACTCTCTCTCTCTCTCTCCCCGGGGCTCAGCAGCACTGGATTGGGGGGGGGGGGGGGGCTTCCCAGGTGTTAGGCTTGGCCTTTTACTCACTGTTGGTGGTTTCAAGATTTCTCTGTTTCTGTGACGGTCTTTCTGCTGCAATCCCCAGGGATGGGAGGGATCCCCTGATGCAGGACTCTCTGTGCTCCAGTCGGGAAGGCAGGATAGTCAGAACTTCCTCCTGGATCTTGAAATTAATCTTCCCAAAGACTGAAGATAGCAAGGGGCAAGGCAAGGTCTTCAGGATCAGGATCAGCGGTGATGCACAATCAATCCTACCCCGCCTGCACCAATATTCAAAATGTGGCCAATTAAGTGGTCCTCTCTTCTGATCTGCATGTGAAGGGCAAAGGGAGCCCATGGGTCAGCCAGTGCTATCTTGAATTTTGGCACCGCTCCCGCCCCTGAAGATCTCTGCTTGGTTAGAGGTAAGAGGAGGATGAGGGGAGGCCAGGGGTCTAGGGGTCCTAAGGTTTCCATATTCAGGTGAGGGGGGCGGGTTAAGTCTGCGCAGTTGCTATAGGCCAGCCTATGCTAATTGCAATAAGGATGCAGCATGTGCCAAGAACATGCACTAATTGTGATTTGCGAAGACTAATAATAAATAGTAATCTCTTGTTCAGAAGCTGCCCGCGAGGAGCGTGGGCAGGCCCCCTACCTTCACGGCCAGACGGGCCGCTGACGCTGCTCCCCCGAGCGCGGCAGTCCGCCGCCTTCCTCTGCGGTCCGGAGACCACGGCAGTCTTCTGCCCTGCGCGAGTCACTGGGAGCCTTCCCACGCGGCTGAAGACGTCGCAGCCGCTCCTGCTCCTTCCTGGGGTCCTCGGACGGCAGGGAAGCCGTCCCTGTCGGTGCCTGCAACCTGCCTCTCTCCTTCCAGCTCCGCGGAAGGGCTGCTGCTCCGATGCTGCCACTCCTGGGGTCTTCAGCCGGCAGGGAAGCCGCCCCTGCCGGTGCCTGCATCTATCCTGCACTGCTTCTTGCTTCTTCGTGGCTGGAGCCGCTTCCGCAACCTGCCTTGCTCCATCCTGGGCCCTTCATGTGGCTAGAACTCCACCAGCGGATCCTGCTCTCTCCCAGCTTCCTAAGGCGCAGGCGCGTGCCTCACTTCTATATTTAAAGGGCCAGCCAGGTATGGCCCCCTGCGAGCTCCTCCCCAGGCGTAGTCCTCTTCAGCCCTTCAAAAGGGCCCAGCGTTCATTCCAGCTTTGCCTTCGCAAGGAGTTAGACGCTCCTGGGATCTTCCTGTCCTTCACTCCAGGAGTTTCGCTGTTCCATTGCTTCTTCAAGGTCCTGTGCTTCCTGTTCTTCGTTGGAGCTCCTTGTCTTGTCCTGATGTCCTTGATCTAGTCCAGATGTCCATCTTCTGCTCCTGATGTCCACGGTCAGTCTTGATGTCTGTCTTCCAGTTCCTGATGTCTGTGATCCAGTCCTGATGTCTGTCTCCTGTTCCTGAGGTTCGTGATCCAGTCCTGATGTCTGTCTCCTGTTCCTGAGGTTCGTGATCCAGTCCTGATGTCTGTCTCCTGTTCCTGATGTCCGTGATCCAGTCCAGTTGCCTGAAACCCTGGTTCCTCATCGCCACCTTTCCTAGCATCCATATCGTGGTCTGCGACCAGCCCCACGGGCCGGCTGAGTAGGGCGCCTCATGGCACATTGCCTTCCTCACTACCACAGCACAAGCCTCCCGGAGACTTCTGCTTGAATCCTTGTCCCTGGTCTATGGAGTTCCTTGCACCTGCTCCGTCCATGCTAAAGACTCTACCAGAACCTGTGCCATCCAGCGTGGTCTGCGACCAGCCACTGGTGGCTGTGTAGGGAGTGCCCCGGTGCAGGCCTCTACGGTTTCTGCAACATGCCTTTCTCAGTTACTCCACTATCTTGTCTAGAGTCTACGTCGGTCCCAGCGTGGTCCGTGACCAACCCCGCGGGTGAGCTGTGAAGGGCGAGCTGCGTTGCATTCTCAACCCAGCTCTCGCTCCTGACTCCTTGTCTTCAGTCTTCGTCCAAGTACATACGTCTTCGTCTGACTCTTCATGTTCCGGTCTTTGTTTGCCCTGACCTCCGTCCGGCCTGCCGCTTCTTGCCTTTACCCAGTGGCAGGTCTGAAAGGGCTTGAAATGGTCGGAGGACTGTTCATAAGACCACCGTTGTGTTGTTGGTCTTTCCGAAGCATGCAGGTCCGGTGAAGGGTCAGTATCTTCAGTCATCCTTGCCTTGTCCCTACTCTGGATTCCATCGTCTGTCTTCAGTCCAGCCTTGCTCCTGTCCAGCCCATGCTCGGGCAAGCCGTGGCCCAAGAACACACAAACCCCTGGAAAGTGGAACCGCTCTCCTAGCACTTCCCTAACATCTCCTATATATCTCTTATACTTGTGCAAACAAAAGGGGACTGCCTTCCAAGTTGCAGCAAGGGAGCTGCTATTTAGCATCACCAGGGGGATGGCCATCCCACACCCACAGAGGTTGGTGCTGTATCTGAATGAACCCTCCTCAATAAACCATCCTACACTAACTGACAGTGAGAACCCAGGGCTTACTGGTAGCTTGACCGTAGGGTCTCCTAATCATTAATTAGTCCTCTTTCTTCTTCCCCTTTTTATCATTTTGCCAGTATGTTTATTGAAGTGAGAACATAGTACAAACCAGGACACTGAAAACAACAAAAATCCAAGAACATAGTAACAGACCCAAAGCCAGATAATGATTCCCTGAGAAAGCCCCCCACAAACAGACCACAGGCATAGCAGACACATAACCAAGTATACAATTGTGAATGCCCAGAATAACATAATTAGATCCCAGCTTAAGGCAAAAGAGCAAATCAACAGCCATGAAAAATCAAGCAATTTAAAATCAAGTTCTATGCACAATGTTCCACAAGTGAAAATAACCACGTTGAATTCAACATTCTTATGGTTCCATCATTCTTTTTTTCCCCAATATTTCAAAAGATGCATGGCAGCATAAAAATCTCTTCCATAGATGAAAAGTAGGTTGTTCATCGTCCTTCCAAAACATCAAAATGAGCTTTTTTGAGAGCAATACACAAAAATGTCTTTCGCCGATTGGTAAGATCTGGTTTCTATGGAATAATTGTAAATACACTAATTTTCCTGACCAAACTATAGAGCATCTCTTCCCCTTTTTATTTTAACCATTCTGTGCATTGCTTTGGTAACACATGTAAAATTGTCATAACAATAAAGTTATCTGGATCTGTATCAGCCAGTGCAGGCGTTTTAATCAGCCCAAAACTCCCACAGATACTTGATAAAGTGAATTAACTGAGTCCCTTTCATCTCTTTGTCAAACTATGGTCTGGATTCACTATTCTAACACAGAATGGTGAATCCAGCGAAAATGGGGGGGCGGGGGGACGAAGGGGGGGTGGGCCTGCGAAAGTCGGCAGCCTTAGCACCATCGGGGTGTTTTTCGCTGCCGGCTTTCTCATCCAATAGTGCCACCGGGAAACATGGTGCTACTGGGCGCGCTACTGGTGATGATTACGGTGCTTATCTTATCGCTGCCAGTGAAGACATCGCAGCGTCTGCCTCATCGCCACCCCGACTCCTCCCCTCGCCGCACCGACTCCACCTCAACTCCGCCCCCGGCAAGCTATCGCACGCGAAAAGGGACTTTTCGCGTGCGATAGCCGCTTATTGCACATAATAAGCGATAGAAAATGACCCCATATGTCTTGAATACGAAAACCACTGGAAAAAACTAAACTGAATCTTATGAGGTTGCTGCCTTCTGCTTCATTACCATGCAGTCCTAGATCTGAATCTGATACTGCACGGCCAGCTCTGTTTATGTGGCCGTCAGCAGAGCCGAGAAGCGCGTTTCAAATATTGCATGAGGAAGAAGGGTAGAAACAGATCTGCTTGGCCTTGGAAACCAGGAATTCATTAAGCAGACATAGAGGACATGAGTAATACACAGATTGTAATCTTGAAGAAAGGCCATGTCGGTCCTCTTGGATAGGCAGAAATAAGGTCAGCTGTAGATGATACATTTCTACTGGACACCTGTGATGAACTTTTGAAAAGTTTACTCTCTTCTTCAGCTCGGTTAATTCTGAAATCATTAGTTCGTGTTCCGCAATTCCCTTTTCCAATTTTACTTCCTTTTCTATTTATATTGTTCCTTAATAGACGTGTTACCTCTCCAGAGTCAAAGCAGTCTGGGGATGATGTTTCTGTGGTGATTGGGATATTTGGGATATTTGAAATCAAGAAGTGTTGTAGAATAAAATAGCTCACCTTTCCTGCAGGGGGGAAAGGAAGGCTCAGTTGTGCTCACCTTACATCATGTGATTGTTTTGTTTTCTATATTTATTTCTATGTCTACTAATTGCCAGTCTGTATTGCAATTATTCTTTTTATTTAATTTGTAAATAACTCTGAGTCATTTGTAGAAACAAGTAATAAGCATAAATAAATAAAACTATAGCGGGTGATATATTGCAAGTCAAGTTCAAAGCTATTTACTGGAGTAAATGGTAAAGGCCATCTGAAAACTAGACTACCACAGTACAGCCACATCCACACCCTGCTCCACAGTGTTAGCGAGACGTTCCCCAGTGTTTAGCTGATTGGAGGAAGTCAGCACTTGTAGATTGCATTGCCTCAACTGTCGGTGCTATTTTCAATAAAAAAAATGTATCCCTAGAAATAGGAGGGGACTCAGTCTGTGAATTCTTTAAAAGTGCGGTCATTTTCCACGCAAAAGCCACGTGTACTTTCCCTGTGAAAACTGAGCAAAGGTCTGTGGGTTCAAGTATCCTTGGACTCAGTTTGTAGGCAAACCGTCAGTCATGTATCTCCTATCGTCAACTTACCTATTGGTGGCAACTCCAGCACAGTGCTCCCTTCTTAGACTTTCCCCCTCTGGTCCTTGTGCTAGTGGGATTTTTGCACCCCCAAAATGTTGGCGATCTAGGCAACTGCCTAGTTTGTCTAATAGAAGCACCAGCCCTGCTATTCAGCTGATCTCACTGCCTCTGACAGCGATAAGCAGCACAAGCTTAGAGGAAGTGAGCAGGAAGCAACACGGGTAGAGCTGACTATCCCCTGTCACAAGTTAACCTTCCCATTTCCAGCAGTCCTGCTTTACGGATGCACCCACTGATCACTAAGGGTTGTGTATAATAGTGTTAGACTGTGCTATCTTGTAAAAATCTGTCTAACACCTTGAAATCCAGTCATGCTGCTGCCTAGCATTTAGGTGATGCTATTTTGTTACATACTAACTCGTATATCCTCTTTTTCATCCTTCAGGAGTCAGAATGAATACTAGCATTCATGACAATGCGATCATGTCCATCTATATTTTGACCTTTTTGACTGGGCTGCCTTCCAACCTCTTGGCCTTCTATGCCTTCTTGCTAAAAGTCCGCCAGAAGCCAAGCCCTGTGGACATCCTTCTGCTCAATCTGACTGTCTCAGACCTAGTGCTCTTGACTTTCCTTCCAATGAAGATGAAGGAGGCTGCGTCTGGGATGCTGTGGACCATGCCTCAGTTTCTCTGCCCACTGACTGGATTTTGCTACTACAGCAGCATCTATATCAGCACTTTGTTCCTCACGGCTGTCAGTGTGGAGCGCTACTTGGGTGTGGCGTACCCCATCAAGTATAAGATGAACCGGAAGCCAGAGTACGCTCTTATAGCCAGCTTTTTCTTCTGGTTAATTGCTTGCATCCATTGCAGCATAGTCTACATCGTTCAGTACAATGTACCCAGCAATATCAACCCCAACACCACCAGCAACATCTCTGTTGCTGGTGGTGTTGGGGATGATATGGATGTTATGAAAACGTCAGCGGAGTTTGCCTGTTATGAGAACTTCAGTGAAGAACAACTCAGAGTCCTACTCCCTGTCAGGTTGGAGATGTGCCTTGTGCTATTTGTAGTCCCTTTTATCATCACCCTCTTCTGCTACATCAACTTTGTGAAGATCTTGATGTGTCTGCCCAACATCCAGGCCCAGAGGAAGCAGAGGGCCATTGGACTGGCTGTGGCCACTCTCTGCAACTTCATTATCTGCTTCTTCCCCTACAACATGTCACATGTTGTGGGGTACATACAGAAAAAAAGCCCTGACTGGAGGGTCTACGCCCTGCTACTCAGTACCTTCAATGCCACATTGGATCCCATCATCTTCTACTTCTCCTCCACTGCTGTCCGCAGGACCTTCATAGACTGCTTCTCCAGTGTTCTCAACAAGCTGCATGCCTTGATGCCCTGCCACCGACTCTGCCTAGTACTCAATAAGATAGAAAGGGGAAGAGAGGAGCAGTCTTCTACTTGATGGAAAGGGGATAAAATGTAATGTGTCTTGGAGTTTTTGAGTCAACGCCCAGTTAGCCACCCAAGTGGTAAAGGGCACCAGGAGAATGGGTATAAATTCATGAATGGTGGGAAGGTGGGCTCAGAGCCAGGTCAGCATGTCATGGCTAGTAAGGTAGGTCTTGATGCCAGGATCCGAGTGTTGCCTTGCTTTGGATGGGATTACCAGATATCTTCAGCCACGAATAAGTAATGGATCATATCTGAGAGCTATTGGCTCTGTAAGAACTTTGGGTTCTCAGAAGCTTCTCCACCTCTTCTTAATGTCTCAGTTCCAATTATGGAGAGTAAGTGTGGGTATCTACAACACCCAGAAGACTTCTGAACATAATAGGCATATCTCTTTTCAATCTTAAAACTAAGCTTCCAAAGCTCTTTAAATAATGGCAATTCCAAGGATACAAATAATTCTCCTAAGCAGACATGGATGCTACCTACTGTTTTTTCTGCCTTTAGTGTACTAAAGGCAGAGATTATAATTGCTTTGTATATTTTCAAATTTAAGGAGTATTTAATTCTTCCTTGGTTTTCAATGAATGAAGCACCAACCTAGGAGCTCTGAAAGTAATCTTACACCAGTAAGACAGCAAAGTATTCAGATTGGAACCATTTTCCTTGGAAGCAAAATGGGTCAGAAATAGGAACTGGAGCCAAATTAGAACTTGCGTCTGATTTCAGGGTCTAGTTCATCTCAAGTTGCATTGGGTCAGCAGGAGCTGGGACCCAGATTTTGCTGAGAGTATCTTGCCCCAATAACCATAGGTCATAGAGCATGAAGAAAGTGCATCCTTCTCACAGCACGTCTGCTTGCACAAGAGTCAGAATATCTCACATCAGCAGCAGTGTTCATGGGAATGCATTATTGCTGGAACTGCTGGAATAAAGGATTGCATATTTTCTTTTCTCAGGTTTCTGAAAAGCGTTTCTTGTGACTTCAGAAATGTGTGTGGATGTATTTATTTATTTATTTGTACCTTCTCCCCCTTTTAAACTCCATTTTCAATCTTTACTTCCTTCCCCTAACCCTCCAGATGGCAGGCCCGGGTGGCATTGATATTCCTTGCTGGCTCCTCCTGAGTGCATTGTCAGCACCACTCATTGGTTGTTGAAAGCACCAAAGTAATGGCTGCTGTTTTCTTTCTCTCCCTGGACACAAATTTACACCCGACCAGCCCTGACAAAGAGAGGATCCAACCCTTAATCTCCTGCACCACATTGTGCTGCATTCTGAGCCCTAGAGCCAGTATTCCATATAAATGTGCAGGCAGTTTTCCATTGTGTCTATGCTGTAGAATAGAAGAGTGGATTATTTTATTTCAGCATTCCCATGGTTTCTGTGGTGTAGAATAGAATAATGGATGGCTTCAAGTTCATTCTGCAGAAACATAGATATGATGGCAGAAAAAGACCAATCGGCTCATCCAGTCTGCCCAGCAAGCTCCCACACTTATTTTCCCATACTTATCTGTTTCATTATTTTCCCAAACTTATCTGTTTCATCAACCATCAAGTTCAGGGCCCTTGTTGGTAACTGTTTGATTCAAATTTCCTGCCACCCCCTACCATTGATGCAGAGAGTAATGTTGGAGGTGCATCAAAGGTGAGCATAAGGCTTAATGGTTAAGGATAGTAACCACCGCATCACGCATGTTACCCCGATGCTTGTTTACCCAGACTGCACAGAAAAAAATAGAGAGTGAATTCTCTACACATTATAGTAATGTAGTCTCAATATTTATATACCAATCATCTCCAGCAAAACAGCAACATTAATACCACTTGGCCCTTTCCAGGATATTGACAGATCTGTGGTCTGTTTATCATTAACTTGAATTCAATAGATTTTTGCTTTGTGCTTACTTGTTCTTCCGCCATCTTCTTCCATGGAAGTTAATTTGCATTTGCTTTCAGAATGTGACAAGTCTACACCACCATGCTCAGAGTGGTGGATCATGTGTCATGTGACCAGGAAGAGATCTTGTTGTCTGATGACACCCAGATCTACTTCTCGATGCCAGAAATTTCACCAAGAATCCAGACCCGAATCTTAGCCTGCTTGTCTGACTTTGCCTCCTGGATGTCCCACAAAAGTGGTCATGATGGAAATTCTTGGCTTTTCACTGAACCCTCTTCTTCTTTCTCTTTGGATGGCACTCTCATCCGCCCATGTCCTATAATCTTGGAGTCATCTTTGACACCTCACTCTCTTTCTCACATTCCAAAACACTGCTAAATTGTATCATTTCTTCTTTTATTAACTTTGCTAAAATTCATCCCTTCCTTTCTCAGCATGCTACAAAAACAATCACCCACTCACTTATCACTTCCTGTTTAGACTATTGTAATTTCTCCTGGACAGGCTTCCCACTGAACCAATTTTCTCCACTGCAATCTATTCAAATTTGGCTACATGGCTCATCTCTCAGCAAGGTGACTATGAACATGTAATTCCTCTAGTCATATAATTAAATACTCTTTTTATGTTTTCGACGATTCAAATACTATATAGGTTATTTATGTTATACTGTTAAATGTAATAGGTTGTTACAATTGTAAACCGGAGTGAAGGCCTCTAGCTATACCTCGGTATAAAAAAACGATTAAATAAAAATAAATAAAATATATATTCAGGAGGAGGTCAAAAAAAGTCAAACTTATCAATGTAACTCTTTATTGGAATCCCAATGCCACAAAACACTCTTATTTTTCATAAACGACCATACCGCTCTACAGTATTCTTGAGCATTGCTGCCCGTTTGCTATACTGCTTAGAGAGCCATCTTTAATCATTGGTCGTATAATATATTTTATCCCTTTTTTTCTTTATCTTTTTCAAAATTATGGTAAAATTCAATTTTATTGCTTTTAGTTCTTTCTCAAGATATCAAGTTATGGGTTTTGCTTGGGGGATAGCAGAGTTCGGACCGAACTCTGCTATCCCCCGAGCGAAATGGGGCTCTACTGTTTAAGGGAAGTACCCATAACTTGATATCTTGAGAAAGAACTAAAAGCGATACAATTGAATTTTACTATAATTTTGAAAAAGATAAAAAAGAAAAAAAAGGGATAAAATATATTATACGACCAATGATTAAAGATGGCTCTCTAAGCAGTATAGCAAACGGGCAGCAATGCTCAAGAATAATGTAGAACGGTATGAAGGTCGTTTATGAAAAATAAGAGTGTTTTGTGGCATTGGGATTCCAATAAAGAGTTACATCTATTCCTCAAGTCATTACATTGGCTCCCTGTTCATTTCTGCATAATGTTCAAACTTCTCTTGCTTGCCTACAAATCCATTCACTCTAGCTCCTCATTATCCATCTTCTCTTCCCTCTCCCTACACCATTCCTTGTAAACTGTTGAACGAGTGCACCCTTGGACCGAGATGAGGTTGACACTACCTGCAGGGAGGAACCCTGCAGGCCCTCAGCAGTGGCGGGTGGAACTGGACGGTGCGGAGACCCAAAGGGACCTTCACCACTACCAGCCCTCGTTCCCCACAGGTTGAGCCCTTGGATGCCAGGGCCAGCTAGACTTAGGTGCAGGTCTCCCATAATGAAGGTTCCCATGATGGACAGCCGATGGAAGAATCAGGATGTTCCAAGGGTCAGGGCAGGCAGCTAGCAATGGAATACGGCAGGTGGGCCAAGGGGCGAGGCAGGCGGCAACAAGCGAGTCCAGGAAACATACCAAGGTCAGGGCAGGCAGCGATCAAGTGAGTCCAGGAAACATACCAAGGTCGGGGGCAGGCGGCGATCAAGCAAATCCAAGGAAAGGTCCGAGGTCAGAGCCAAGAGTCAATCTGAGGAAGACGATACAATGGGATCAGGAGCATGGAATCAGGAACACGCAGTCAGGCAACCAGCTACTCACACGGAGTTCGACCTGTTGCAGAGGCCAGGAGCAAGGGCAGAACCGTTCTTAAATAGTTTGGGAGCGCTGGCATCATCAGGGAGGTCCTCGGAGGTTTTCCTGCCGCAGCTCCTTTAAGAGGAGGGGAGAGGTGCGCACGCGCACCTAAGGGACTGGTGGTGGGTGCAGGAAGCCGGCAGCGGTGGGGGTGGCTATGAGCCGCAAGAAGGAGGTGGAGCGGCGGGCAGAGGGACTGGCTGCATGCTCCACAGGTCGGTGGTGGCTCCTACATGGTGCAGGGGGAATGTGACAGAGAGAGGTGAGCGCTGCTGGCCATGAGGTCCCATGGTCAGCAAGTGCAACATAAACTCTTCAGAATGCAAATCCATCAATTCCTGATTCCGTGCTTTCCATTTTGCTGCACCACATTCTTGTAATAAACTGCCTGAGTCAGTGTGTCGTGCTCTCATTCCGGCCATATTCAAATCCAGTCTAAAAACTCACCTTTTTGAAGCTGCTTGGAATGCCTAATCACTTATTTAAAATAAATTTACTTCCTCTATGTTTGTTTCAACTGCACTGTAAGCTCCATGGAGCAGGGACTGCCTCTTATGTGTATCTGAAATGCTTTAGAAATGATAAAGTATTCGTAGTAGTGTATCAGGTCTGTGCAGCTCTGTACAGAGACACATAGCAGACAATCCCTACTCCTTGTAGCTTACAATTTATTCAAGATGGTCAGACAAGACATATAAGGAAACAAATCAGAGGTTTTTGACTTAAGACAGGAGGCTATGACTGACAAGATTTAAAGTAGGTAGAATTAGATTAAGAAAGGGGCAACTATAACTGAGTATCGTCAAATATAATGCGAGAGCCCAGAAGTGTTTTAAGGAGTCCTTGCTAATCAATCTCTCTTATAGTGTAATAGGCCTAGAAGGATCAACCCCCATTCTGTCCGAGTCCCCATCTAGGGCACAGACTGATAAATCTCTTGCATTAGTGGGAAGAGTTAAGGTTCAGGTGTTATAAGCAGCTTCAAAGAGGTGAGTTTTAAGGCTGGATTTGAATCTGGTAAAAACAGGAAGCCTGGTGCAAGGGTTGGGAAAGTCATTCCAGGCCTTTGCTGCAGCGAGGTGGAAGGCACAGAGGAGATTTGACGATGGGATAAAGAGCCCAGATGGAATGAAGTTTGGGAAGAGGGGTGATGGGGAAATAAGAAATGTGAGATAATGAGGAGCCGCCACACAGTAAACGTGCTTGTAGGAAGCGAATGAGGAGCCAATGTAGTGACTGGAGAAGAGGGGGTTACATGATCCTAATGATGGAGGAAGAGAAGTCGCACAGCTGAATTATGATCAGACTGTGATAGAGAGGGATCATTCAGCGGCAGACCCATGGGAAGCAGGCAGGATCAATGGCACTGTTTCTTCTAAGAGCATGCAGAAGTCATGCATCCACTGATCCCTCTCAGTGCTAGCTCCACAAGTAGGTTCACAAGTCATGGGCCAGCACTTCCTGTGATGGATGATCTCAGGGTAAAGGGATCTATGCTCCACCCAGGAGGGGCCATATTGAGATAGGTAGCCTAGTGAATGGACTAAACCATTTATTATAGGGTTCTCACCACAATGGGGCAGTCCAGGGTATGGTCTGAGAAGCCTGAACATTTTCTAGTTAGTAGTGAGGAGGGAGAGTTAGTAGCTGAGAGAGTCCAGTATCAGTCTGAATGTGTCTGAAGGGGGAAACCTGCCTTCCGTCCCCTGTCGTTCAGAATCCTATAGTGAGTACAGAGGGCCACCCAGACAGTTCCTTATGGTGGTGCTTCTGACAAATCCTTAAACTCCACAAACAGGAGGATAGGATCCCAGGAGGATACAACAGCAAGGATTATCAGCCTCTTGGTGAAATTTTAGTACCTGGTTTCTGGAGTTTGTATGCTAAAAGATTTAATTTACAACTTTTCCTGTTTGAACTGTTTCAATAAAGACTTTTAATTGTGGACAACCACGTCTTCTGTCATGTCCCCTTGGTGCTAGACCAACCAAATGCCTTGGACCCTGAAGGTAATCCTTCCCCCCGTCAGAGCATCCATGCCAGGGTTTGCAAGGCTGAGTCGGAAGTAAGCCCTGATATCGAGTGTACCCAGGAAGGGGGCTACATCAGCATACAGGAAGTGCAGGCCCATGAGTTTTTAAAATGTTTGCAGGCACAGCAGTGGCATAGTCAGGGTGGGGTTGCTAGCCTGGGGGAGAGTGACCAGAACAGTCAACTTTTGGGGTACACAGCACCCCCTCCCAACATGACTTGTGAGGCTGCTCCTCTTTCAATCCTTGGAAAAGTGGGTTTGTCCTTGTCTGGCCTAATCCTGCCCTTGTCCTGCCTCAGTCTCCAGTCTTGCCTTGCCTCAGACTCCAGTCCTGTACGGCCTCATCCAGCCCTGCAACACCTTCATATCCCCTCCTTGTCTCCAAGTTCCAGCCCACACCTCAACTCCAGGTACAGCCTACGTCCTGCCGGCTGCCAGAACCCAAGGGCTCAACCTGCGGGGGAGGTGGCTGGTACATGCAGAAGATTTTCTCTGCCCTGCCCCTATGGGGGTCCCCAGCCCTAGCCTGACCCTCACTTCTGACACACACAGACTCACTGACTCGCACACACACTCAGTCTCACACAAACATATGCTGACTCAATCACACTGAGAGGCTCACGGATTCACACCCACACACGCATGCTCATGCTGAGATTCACACTCTTTCACTACTACCCTTAAAAATAAATTGCTAGGCAGCAGGGATGGATCACTTGGGTCTTTTTCTACCAGTATTTACTATGGTCCTGCGTCACACACAAGTTCATACTTACTGATTCACACTCTCTCACGCACAAACATGCTGACATACGTGCACACTCTCGCTCTCACACTGACATATGCATGGACATACTCATTCTCACTGAGTCACACACACACCCTCTCACCCATGGTACCACACATGCACACTCATTGGCTCACAAAACGGAAACAAAACGTTTTAACTTACCTTTGCGGTTCAGGCAGGGGCCAAGGCTTCAGGAGAACGGGATCTGGGTGGGAGGCCTGTTGATGATCTGGGATGGTTGGAGGAGATTTTCTTTGGCCAGGGAGAAGGGGCAGGCAGTAAGGCCCTGATGCCGGGTTGTTAAGCCTGGCGGCAGCGTGGGAAGAGCAGCAGAACCGGTGAATGGAGGCTGAAGGTGGGCGCGAGGCCTGAGCGTGATCGCGAGGCCTGAGATGAAGTGCTGCTTGTGGTGAACGGGAGGCCAGCCTGCTGTCGCGGACTTGCCGCTGTGACACAAAATGCTGCAAGACCTGACGTATCAGAGGGGGTGGCAGAGGCTTTTTCGCTACTGGAGGCAGGATTTTTTTTTTCTCTCTGCTTGCCACCCCCCAAATATCTGTGCCTAGTGACAATCCAGGCCTGCTCATGATGCATGATGGCTTCTGCAGACTACAAAGAAATCCATTGGCAGGTGCGCTCTAAGGCATCAGTTATTGATAAGAGAACAGCTCAAACCTACTGCCCACCCATGTTAGCCTTGGGTCTCCCCAAAAATTCAGTTCTAACTACATCACTGCTTCAGACCATAAATGTTTGGGCCCTCATTGGTTGTTTTTTTTTTAATTCAACTCCCCTTTTCCTCCTGCCGTTGAAGGGGAGAAGCAATGTTGCAGTTGCATTACACATCCAACCATACTCATTCCTATCAAACATATATTAAAAACACCCTTCCCTACACAACCCCACCCAATCAAACCACAAACTGTTCTCATAACATTAGATTTTCTCAGTGAACACATATATGTTTGGTATGAACGAGTTTGCTTGAAAATGTGTGGTTGGGCCCTTTGCGGTGTATTTGAAACTGATACGTGTGTTGGTTGGTTACTTGAAGGTAGCAAAATTTATAATTAAAGGGGTAATTATGAACCCCAGACCACTTTTTGGATTACTAGTAGGTCTTGCAACAGCCTATTGCAGTTAGGGAAATAATTAGGGGCGTATCCATTCATGGACAGCCCTCCCACTGGTCCTGAGGTTTTAAAGCAGATCTCTGACCTAGGCTCTGGGGGCAGTATTATTTGGAAGTCAGAGACAGAGAGAGAGGCTGCATTTTTCTTAAAAGTTGGATTTTGGGCCTAGCTGGAGCCTCAGAAACCCTCCGAGACCCAGAGGGGCTGCCCTGCTGAACTCTTCCACGGGGTACAGAGCTGCTGCTCTGGGACAGATTTTCTGAGATTTCAAACTTTCATGTAGTGGAGCCCTGCTGAAGGCTTGAGCCTTTCCAAAGTCAGGGATTGGAGAAGCCTGGGCTGAAGACGTCCCCTGTTTAGGGACGTCTGCCCAACAAAGGTGGTGACCTGCTGCAGCGGATTCCTGCAGTTATCTAAGTTGGGGAAAAAGATTTGTTTTCCCAACATCTAGGAGGAAGGGGTTTTTTTCTGCCCCTCTTCCTGCCCATCCAGGGAACTGGCAAGAACTGCCACCGGAGATCCCCATCAGAAGATTCATCTACTAACTGTGAGTAAAAGATCTACATTCAAGAGAGGACCCCATCTGATGTCCACAAAGAGCCCCGAGGGTTAGAGAGAGATTTCTGTGCAATCGGGAGGGGTTTCCCGACCATAGAAGGGGGCCCGGCCCAGAGGGACCACTGCACCATCTACCCCAGAAGTGTGGATGGATTCCTGGCTTAATAAAGGCTCATGGACAGATAGAGGAGAAAAGGTCTGTAATTCAGAGAGAAACTGCAGAGGCTGTGGTGTGTGATTTGCTATATTTCATTGTGCCATTCAACAAAACTGTATCATTAAAGGCATGAGTTGGGACACTGCCTACATAGTCTGAGTGTGGTTTGCTTGGCACACAACACACAGCTCGCAGCAGAATGAGGGAGCTTCAGCACGGCTCACCAGTCACCCCATACTGGGACTGGAGAGGACGCCTTTCCATCCCTAGTCCGAAGGACCTACACCTTCGGAAGGGAAGAGAAGCAAAAGCTAGCCAGGGTCCCTGCCCCAAAGAACTTACAAATAACTTTTTGTCTCCTTCGGTATTCGACTTGTACCTTAAGTAGGAATCACATTTATATTTTGTTAATTGTATATTAAGTTATGATGGATAAGAATGCTTACAAAGGAATAAAAATGTGATGAAAATAATTGTAGAATGCGTATCGTTTATTTCTTCATGCATTTTGTATACTTTTTGAAGTTTTGCTATAAATGTTCTCACCTTTTTTTTATTTTAGAAGGTCCCAGTTGTTGGAGGTGTGCATTTGTCTCCTTCTAGTTTGTGCTTCCCGCTCTGGAGCTGGCCACTTGTGCCCATGATTCACCCTGCTTTATGGTTTTTTTTATGATGGGAGAGGGGTAGTAGTTGGTGTTCGGTTTAACACTCTCAATCATTTTGGAAAATTGGCTGGTATGCACAGGCAGGCGCCTCCTTCACTTCAGGATAATTCGCCTCCAGTGAGAAACTTTCATGTAACACTGGAGTTTTATTGTAGCATAAGGAGCCGAGGGTGCCTTTCTGTTTACACAGCAGAAGTGCTCCGGCAGTATGTAGAGGGTAAGGCAGAGAATGCAGCACTGTTCATTCCAGAGGAAAGCAAAGTGTGTTTTGTCTCATTGCTTCATTCTGCGTTGTCCACCAGCATGCATTATGCTCATCACGTGACCATCATACCAGGGTAGGTACACTGGGGAAAGCCCACAGTGCTGCAGGTATCGCAGAGGTGCTCAGACAGGTAGTGGCAAAGGCAGGAAGATGACTCAGCTGCAACTGATGATGGGTCTGCAGAACGATGCTCGGCTGTGACCAGGTAAGAAGGGATGAGGGGAGAAGGAGTGGAAGGGTAGGTAGCCTATATGGAGAGAGTTTACCTGGTCCCCTAGGCAAGTTAAACTGATTCTCCTCTTAGATACATTGCCAAAGCAACTTCTTTTTGCCACGAGCAAGACTACAACTGGTTCTTTGGTGACTGATATACTGCTTGCAGTAACTCTTAATATGAACACCAAGACTCCAGCTCTCTAGTGACTGAGACTCCACTTCTAACGTGATTGAGACTCCAGTTCTCTAGTGACCGAGATTCCAGTTATGTAGTGACCGAGACTCCTCTTCTAAAGTGACCAAGGCTCCAGTTCACTAGTGACCAAAACTGCAGCTCAAGATGAATGAAGCACCAACCTAGGAGCTCCGAAAGTAATCTTACACCAGTAAGACAGCAAAGTATTCAGACTGGAACCATTTTCCTTGGAAGCAAAATGGGTCAGAAATAGGAACTGGAGCCAAATTTGAGCTTGGGTCTGATTTCAGGCTCCAGTTCATCTCAAGTTGCATTGGGTCAGCAGGAGCTGGGACCCAGATTTTGCTGAGAGTATCTAGCCCCAATAGCCATAGGTCATAGAGCATGAAGAAAGTGCATCCTTCTCACAGCACGTCTGCTTGCACAAGAGTCAGAATATCTCACATCAGCAGCAGTGTTCATGGGAATGCATTATTGCTGAAACTGCTGGAATAAAGGATTGCATATTTTCTTTTCTCAGGTTTCTGAAAAGCGTTTCTTGTGACTTCAGAAATGTGTGTGGATGTATTTATTTATTTATTTGTACCTTCTCCCCTTTTTTAACTCCATTTTCAATCTATACTTCCTTCCCCTAACCCTCCAGATGGCAGGCCCGGGTGGCATTGATATTCCTTGCTGGCTCCTCCTGGGTGCATTGTCAGCACCACTCATTGGTTGTCGAAAGCACCAAAGTAATGGCTGCTGTTTTCTTTCTCTCCCTGGACACAAATTTACACCCGACCGGCCCTGACAAAGAGAGGATCCAACCCTTAATCTCCTGCACCACATTGTGCTGCATTCTGATGGCAGAAAAAGACCAATCGGCCCATCCAGTCTGCCCAGCAAGCTCTCACACTTATTTTCCCATACTTATCTGTTTCACCAACCACCAAGTTCAGGGCCCTTGTTGGTAACTGTTTGATTCAAATTTCCTGCCACCCCCTGCCATTGCTGCAGAGAGTAATGTTGGAGTTGCATCAAAGGTGAGCATAAGGCTTAATGGTTAAGGATAGTAACCACCGCATCACGCATGTTACCCCGATGCTTGTTTACCCAGACTGCACAGAAAAAAATAGAGAGTGAATTCTCTACACATTATAGTAATGTAGTCTCAATATTTATATACCAATCATCTCCAGCAAAAAAGCAACATTAATACCACTTGGCCCTTTCCAGGATATTGACAGATCTGTGGTCTGTTTATCATTAACTTGAATTCAATAGATTTTTGCTTTGTGCTTACTTGTTCTTCCGCCATCTTCTTCCATGGAAGTTAATTTGCATTTGCTTTCAGAATGTGACAAGTCTACACCACCATGCTCAGAGTGGTGGATCGGGTGTCATGTGACCAGGAAGAGATCTTGTTGTCTGATGACACCCAGATCTACTTCTCTATGCCAGAAATTTCACCAAGAATCCAGACCCAAATCTTAGCCTGCTTGTCTGACTTTGCCTCCTGGATGTCCCACAAAAGTGGCCATGATGGAAATTCTTGGCTTTTCACTGAACCCTCTTCTTCTTTCTCTTTGGATGGCACTCTCATCCGCCCATGTCCTATAATCTTGGAGTCATCTTTGACACCTCACTCTCTTTCTCACATTCCAAAACACTGCTAAATTGTATCATTTCTTCTTTTATTAACTTTGCTAAAATTCATCCCTTCCTTTCTCAGCACGAGCAAGACTACAACTGGTTCTTTGGTGACTGATATACTGCTTGCAGTAACTCTTAATATGAACACCAAGACTCCAGCTCTCTAGTGTCTGAGACTCCACTTCTAACGTGATTGAGACTCCAGTTCTCTAGTGACCGAGATTCCAGTTATGTAGTGACCGAGACTCCTCTTCTAAAGTGACCAAGGCTCCAGTTCACTAGTGACCAAAACTGCAGCTCAAGGTATCAGTTCAAAAGCGATCGAGACTCCAGTTCTATAGTGACCAAGACTCCATTCTAAAGTGACCGAAACTACAGTTCTAATGTGATAGAGGCTCCGGGTCTCTAGTGACCGAGACTCCAATTCTCTAGTGACCAAGACTTCACTTCTAAAGTGACTGAGACTCTGCTTCTAGTGATGAGACTACCATTCTAATATGGTCGAGACTCCAGGTCTCTATGACTGAGACTCCCTGCCTCTAGTGACAGAGACTCCAGTACTAACGTGATTGAGACTCCAGTTCTCTAGTGACCAAGATTCTGTGCATCTAGTGACTGAGAATCCAAACCTAACATGACCAAGACTCCAGTTCTCTAGTGACTGAGACTCCAGTTCTAACGTGATCGAGACTTCAGTTCTCTGGTCACTGAGACTCCATGCTCTAGTGACTGAAAATCTAGTTCTAACATGACCGAGACTCCAGTTCTCTAGTGGCTGAGACTCCAGTTCTAACATGACCGAGACTCCAGTTCTCTAGTAGCTGAGACTCCAGATCTAATGTGATCAAGACTTAAGATCTAACGTGATGAAGACTCCAGTCCTCTAGAGACAAAGACTCTAGTCCACTAGTGATAGAGACTCCAGTCCTCTAGTAACCAAGATGTCAGTTCAAAAGCGATCGAGACTCCAGTTCTATAATGAACAAGACTACATTCTAAAGTGACCGAAATTCCAGTTCTAAAGTGACCAAGACTCCAGGTCTCTAGTGACCAAGTTTCCAGTTCTGTAGTGATGGAGATTCCAGTTCTAAAAAGAGCACGACTCCAGTTCTAAAGTGACCGAGACTCCAGTTCTAAAGTGGCCAAGATTTAAGTTCTAAAGTGACCAAGATTCCATGCTTTTAGTAACTAAGACTCCAATTCTCTAGTAACAGAGTCTCCAGGTCTAACATGACCGAGACTGTAGATCTAATGTGATCGAGACCCCAGTTCTCTAGAGACTGAGGTTCCAGTTCTCTATGACCGATACTCCCTGCCTTTAGTGATGGAGACATCAGTTCTAACATGATCAAGACTCCAGTTCTTTAGTAACCCAAGACTCCACTTCTAAAGTGACTGAGATTCCAATTATGCAGTGACTGAGACTCCACTTCTTTTTTTTTTTTTTTTTTTCAATTTAATCTTTATTGAATTTTCATTTAAGGTTATTTAAACAAAAATACAGGAAGTAAGTCCAATGTTATTACATTACAAATAATTATACATCATACAATTTGACATCTTCATTACATAACCCATAATGGGGGAGTTTTACTATAATCAAATTTAATAAAACAAATAAAGTGAGAAGGAGAGAGTATTTACTTTTCTATTGGACATCATTACTACCTCCTACCACATTCTTATCTACCAAAAATGTCTCCAATTGTAGGGGGTCAGAAAAACTATATTTATTACCCTGATAGTTCACTAAACATAAACAGGGATATTTTAAAAAGAAACTTGCTCCTATTGCAAGCAGTTTAACTTTCAGGGACAGGAAATGTCTCCTCTTAGCCTGAGTGGCTCGGGAGACATCAGGAAAAATTAGAATTTTCTGACCACAAAAATTCAGATCTTTATTTTTTAGGAAAACCCTAAACAATTTATCTTTGTCAGCTTCCATTAAGAAAGACACAAATAAAGTTGCCCTCACTTGAATAATATCTATTGATTCCTCGAGGAAGGTCGAGACCCCTATACTAGGAGATTCTGAACTCTCCTCTTCTTCTCTTTTTTTTGGGAAATAAAATATTTTTGAAATTGCTGGAATCTCACTCTCTTGATATTGCATTACTTCCCTTAAATATTTTTTGAACATCTCAAGTGGAGACAACAGCCTGGTCTTGGGGAAGTTAATTAAACGCAAATTCTTGTTTCTCATTATGTTTTCTAAATTTTCTAATTCTCTATGTATAACAATACTATCTTTAATGTGAGCAGATTCAGTATTTTCAACCAACTTAATTTTAGATGTAATTTTTCCCATATCTTCTTTTAAAATATTTACTTCCTTTATTTGTTGTTCTATCTGTGTTTTGTTTGAACTAACACCAGCTGACATAGACTCATACAATTGCAAGACATTCTTATTAACACTTGACATCAATTTCCATAGATCTTGCAAGGTTATGTTATCAGGGGGGTTAATTGGCCATTGCTCAGGCCTCTTCAGCCCCCCTGTTTCAGAACCTGTAACAGATATAGATAGTTGTTCACTTATCTTTATTCCTCCTGAAGCTGCAAAGCCACTTCCAAAGGACTGACCATCAGCTTCTAGTTGTAAAAAGTCATCCGGAAATGGTGTCTTAGGTTGAGGAGGAGAAGATGGTCCCTCACCAGGACTCAGGGAAGCCGAAAAATGCTCCCCTTTATGGTCCTCAGCTGGTGAATCGATCCGTCTAACCACGTGATCGTCCATAGGGCCCCTCGTTGTTATTGGCGAAATTGGGAAGCTTTTAATTTTTCTTTTCCTCCCCATAGAAATGGGGAATAAATAAACAACAAGCTTCAAACAATATTCACTCCAAAGCACCTTTACCTCCAAGTGCCAGATTGTCCAGACTGCTCCGGACTAAGCCGGACCAAGCCGCTCGCCCCTTTGGAGCGAGCGGCTTAGGTGCGCCGTCTGCTGCTTGATTTTTAAAGGCAGGCACTGCTGGATGATGTCACTTTACCCCGCCTCCTCTCGGGTTCTCAGCTGTTCCTCCGGTGCGATTTTACAAGGGGCAGTCCTCTCAGAGTGCTCGGTTCGTTTGGGGGCGTCTCTCTCCACCTCTCACACCGCTCCCCAAGCTTTCCCGGGTCTGCCGCTTGATTTTTAAAGGCAGGCACTGCTGGATGATGTCACTTTACCCCGCCTCCTCTCGGGTTCTCAGCTGTTCCTCCGGTGCGATTTTACAAGGGGCAGTCCTCTCAGAGTGCTCGGTTCGTTTGGGGGCGTCTCTCTCCACCTCTCACACCGCTCCCCCGAGACTCCACTTCTAAAGTGACCGAGCCTCTAGTGACTGAGATGCCAGTTCTCTATTGATTGAGACCCTAGCTCTAACTTGATCTCGACTCCAGTTCTCTAGTGACCAAGACTCCAATTCTAACATGCTTGAGTCTCCAGTTCTGTAGTGACCGAGACTCCACTTCTAAAGTGACCGAGATTCCAGTTTTCTGGTGACTGAGACTCCGCTTCTACTGATCAAGACTACCATTCTAATGTGATCAAGACTCCAGGTCTCTAGTGGCAGAGACTCCAGATCCAACGTGACTGAGTCTGCAGATCTAACGTGATAGAGACTCCAATTCTCTATGCCCAAGACTCCCTGCCTCTAGTGACAGAAACTTCAGTTCTAACATGACCGAGACTCCAGTCCTCTAGAGATAGAGTCTCCAGTGCTCTAGTAACCAAGATGTCAGTTCAAAAGCGATTGAGTCTCCAGTTCTATAGTGACCAAGACTCCAATTCTAACATGATTGAGTCTCCAGTTCTCTAGTAACTGAGACTCCACTTCTAAAGTGACCGAGATTCCAGTTTTGTAGTGACTGAGACTCCGCTTCTAGTGATCAAGACTATGCATCTAAAGTGATCAATGCTCCAGGTCTCTAGTGACCGAGACTCCAGGTCTCTAGTAACCAAGACTCCAGGTCTAATGTGACTGAGACTGCAGATCTAACATGATTGAGACTGCAGTTCTCTAGAGACCAAGACTCCACTTCTAAATTGACAGAGAATCCAGTTATGTAGTGACCGAGACTCCGCTTCTAGTGACCGAGACTACCATTCCAATGTGGTCGAGACTCCAGTTCTCTAGAGATCGATACTACAGGTCTCTATGACTGAGACTCCCTGCCTCTAGTGACAGAGACTCCAGTACTAACATGATCGAGGCTCCAGTTCTCTAGTGACCAAGATTCTGTGCATCCAGTGACCGAGAATCCAAATCTAACATGACCAAGACTCCAGTTCTCTAGTTACCGAGACTCCACTTCTAAAGTGATTGAGATTCCAGTTATGTAGTGCCCAAGCCTCCACTTCTAAAGTGACCAAGCCTCCAGTTCTAAAATGACCGAGATGCCAGTTCTCTAGTGACCAAGATCCCAGATCCAACGTGATCACCACTCCAGTTTTCTAGTGACCAAGACGTCAGTTCTAAATGATTGAGACTCCAGTTCTCTAGTGATCAAGTTTCCATTCTCTAGTGTCCAATACTCCAATATGATTGAGACTCTGTGCCTCCAGTGACTGAGATTCCAGTTCTAACATGATTGAGACTTCAGTTCTCTAGTGAATGAGAATACAATTCTAACAAGACGAAGACTCCAGTTCTTTAGTGACAGAGACTGCACTTCTAAAGTGACTGAGATTCCAGTTATGTAGTGACTTGAGACTCCGCTTCTAGTGAACAAGTCTACAGTTCTAATGTGATAAAGACTAGAGTGTCTGTAGTGACCGAGCCTCCAGTTCTGTAGCGACCGAGACTCCAGTTCTGTAGCGATCGAGTCTCCAGTTATGTAGCGATCGAGACTCCAGTTCTTAAGTGACCACAGCTACAGTTTTAATGTGATCGAGACTCCAGGTCTCTAGTGACCAAGATTCCAGTTCTCTAGTGACCGAGACTCCAGTTCTCTAGTGACCAAGATTCCAGTTCTAAAGTAACCAAGTGTTATGATTTGTGGGTATGTGGGCCCTTGGCCTGAGGTGCAAGTTGTTACTACCTGTGAGAAGGACCCTCAGAGGTCTGCACCTCCAGGAGGCGAGGTCAGAGATCTTGGAGAGCTCTGGGTAAGGCAATGGAGAGGTCCCACGACACCAGGAGAGGACCCCCGTGGAGAGTAGACTGGAGGCTATGCCTGGGCAGGGATCCCAAGGAAAGTAATGCCAGACGGACCACAGAGCGGGGGGCGTGAGACTTTGGCCAATCAGGATGTACTCCGGAGGGCAACCCCGAAGGCAGGAGCTGCACAGCATAGGATGGTGACATAACGCCATAGGCCAGCCCACAGGACAGGGAAGCCCGAGCTGAGCCTCTAGTGATGACGTAGCACCGCCCCGAGGATCGGGGAAATGTAGGCAGCTTTAATATAGTATGTAGGTGCAATCCCGAGGAGAGGGGAAGCGTGCTATCAGGAAACTGGTACTCGCTCTTCAAGGGCCCATGTTCCCTGAGTCGCTGCATCTACTGATAGCACCTGAAAGAAGCAGAAGAGGCCCCCGAGGAGCGGGTACCCCGTTAGCAGTAAGAGTTCCAGATAACGCTGGAGTGGCAGAGCAGCTTCGGACGGAGAGCGAATCCCATTCGTAGTAATCCGAGTTGTTGCTAACTCGAATAGCTAACAAAAGTAGTAGGCTTAAATATCTGGGCAGCGTGACGTCATCTCAGGGGGATGCCCCTGAGATTTGCGCCAACGAGGAAATAAAGATGAGGGCGGCGTGCGCGTCCTATGGTACTGAACTAACCACATCCTCTGGCAACAAATTCCAGAGCTTTATTGTGCATTGAGTGAAAAAGAATTTTCTCCGATTAGTCTTAAATGAGCTACTTGCTAACTTCATTGAATGTCCCCTAGTCCTTCTATTATTTGAAAGTGTAAATAACTGATTTACATCTACTCTTCAAGACCTGTCATGATCTTAAAGACCTCTATCAGATTCCCCCTCAGTCGTCTCTTCTCCAAGCTGAACAGTCCTAACCTCTTTAGTCTTTTTTTCACTCAACGCACAATAAAGCTCTGGAATTTGTTGCCAGAGGATGTGGTTAGTTCAGTTAGTGTAGCTGGATTCAAAAAAGGTTTGGATAAATTATTGGAGGAGAAGTCCATTAACTGCTATTAATCAAGTTTACTTAGGGAATAGCCACTGCTATTAATTGCATCAGTGGCATGGGATCTTCTTGGTGTTTGGGTACTTGCCAGGTTCTTATGGCCTGGATTGGCCACTGTTGGAAACAGGATGCTGGGCTTGATGGACCCTTGGTCTGACCCAGCATGGCAAGTTCTTATGTTCTTAAGGAGCTTGCAGTGCTGTGCGCACAATTTACAGTCGGGATAGCAAGCACTGCAACCATTATGAAAACTGGAA
The DNA here is from genome assembly GCF_901001135.1 of Rhinatrema bivittatum. NCBI lineage: Eukaryota > Metazoa > Chordata > Amphibia > Gymnophiona > Rhinatrematidae > Rhinatrema > Rhinatrema bivittatum. Next base: position 71,832,795 of record NC_042628.1, on the reverse strand, counting down.
GTCTTGGTCACTAGAGAACTGGAGTCTCGGTCACTTTAAAACTGGAGTCTCGCTCACTTTAAAACTGGAGTCTTGATGATGTTAGAAGTGGAGTCCCAGTCACAAGAGAACTGGAGTCTTTGTCACTATACGAACGGAGTCTCAGTCACTAGATAACTGGAGTTGCTACAGAACTGGAGTCTTGGTCACTAGAGAACTGGAGTCTTGGTCACTAGAGAACTGGAGTCTTGGTGTTGTGCCCGTCGGTCGCAGACGGCTGCGACCACGTGTACTTACTTCCTGCACTGCTCTCCTGCCCTCCCCAGGGCTGCTGGCGGCTCGGGCCACCTTTCACCGCCGCAGTCCCTGGGACTCCTCATGGCAGCCTGGACGCCACTTGGAGGAACATGGCGGGAAGCAGCAGCAAAGCCGGCCCTGGAACACCAGAGAGGCAGACAGACGCCACGGCAGCCAGTAGTCCGAGGTGAGCGGGAGGAGCCGCGAGAAGAGTGAGGTAGACGGGGCGAAGCCGTCGCAGACCGATGGCTGCAACAGGTCTGGATCCTGACACCTCCAGCAGATTGCTTTTCAGAGATATCATCAGAGCTGCTGTGGTTTTTTTCTGCCAAAAATTAAAAATAATTAACAAATCTTCCAAAGTTGCTGATAGCAAATGGTTAGAAATGGAGGGAAGGTTCCCACTAACCCCTTGCCTGAGGAAGGGACATTAATAGCCACTACGACTTGTCATTTTCAATATCCATTAGCCTTAGCAAGGGAACAGCTCTGCTCTGGCTCATTTTCGGTTTTTTGCCATTAAGCTTATGGATGTTTGTCTTTGGTCACAGAAAAAGTGAGGAAGCCCAGAATAGCTGAGAGATAAGGTCTCATAAAAGACAATTAGCTGAAGCAGCAAAGCTAAGTCAGATAATTAATCTTTGAGCAGGTTAGAAAAAGAGATTTCAAAGCGATTTTATCAGCAGTGAGAAAATAAAGAAGTATTATACCCACTCCTGCACCGGTTAACCCCCCCCCTCCCCCCATCCTCCCAGACAGGCTGAGCCAGTCCTGGTTTTACCCCCACAGCAACGTTTCTTAGAGGGAATTGGAATTACAAGTCCCACAGACATAAAGGAGCAAAAGCAGGTCTGGGTCAGGTGGAAGTAATATTGTTCCCTGCATACAGACCTCCTGCCTGAATCAGTCACTCATCTGCAATGTGGTGCCACCGTAGCAGTTTCATGGTCAGAACCAGACTGGACCAAGAGGTCCCGAGAGACCACAAAACAGCTGCAGTGCCACAGGGGACTGATTTACTGCAAAGTCACAAAACCTTATATCAAAGTAGTGTACAGATAAAAAATTACTGGTACCAATAATATAAATAAGTTTCCAAAACTATCCTAAATTTAAATTAATTAAGCTAGTTAAACCTACAAATATAAATTAAAATCAATCACAACATTCAATAACCTAAAATCAGTAGATACAATAATCACAAAAACGTTAGAAATAAAACCAATCACTAACTCCTAAAATCCATTTAAATATCTCATGCAACCAAATAAAATCCTACTTCCATAAGAACTCCAGCAAATTAAAGAAAAGTGCAGCAATGCATAAGAAAAGCAAGTTTGCTTACCATAAACGGTGTTTTCCATAGATAGCAGGATGAATTAGCCATGCTGTCTGGGACATACTCTGAGCAGAGCTTCTCTCAAAGATCACAGAGCTTTGTCTCTGTGTGCCTGCTCAGCTCTTTCCACATGATACCAACTCTCCTCAGTCTGTAACATAGCTTTTCCAGTACCTTGATCATGGAGGTGCTGTCCAGGGAGGCGGGCAGGTTAGCATGGCTAATTCATCCTGTTATCTATGGAAAACGGTAAGCAAACTTGCTTTTTTCCCATCGATAAGCAGGTTTTAGCCATGCTGTCTGGGCATGTGGCTTCAGGATAAAGGTTGGTAATGTAATGGTTTGGTTCACATGGTAGGAGCATGTGAAAGGGGCTGACCAATGGCACCGGTAGCCCTTGTGACATCGTAAGGGCAAGGCTATCGGCGCCATTTTGAGTCATAGCAGGCCCGACAGCCCGATGGCATGGAGGGAGAGATCGCTCGCAGGACCCCACTGGACCACCAGGGACTTTTAGTAAGTCTTGGGGAGGGATCGGGATTGTGGGGGGGGGGGGGGGGGGAAGGGTGTAAGAAAGTAAAATTTAAGGGTTGGGGTGGGTTTTTTTTTCCAGATTCACATTTGGGTTTTTTTAATTCGTTTTTCCGGGTTCAGGTTCCAGTTTCGTTTTTGGCAAAAAAACGATCCGTGGGAAAACGAGTTTTCCCACGAAGCGCCCGAACCGAAACCCGACCCGAGCCAGAAAAACGAAGCTCATCTCTACTATACATTTGCTTTGGTTCCAAATGTTGTAAAAACAATTAACAGACAATGCAGGGGACCAATGCAGGCTTAGTGGCAGGATAGAGATTCTCCATGCCCTGCTAATTTCAGAAAACGGCTGTGGGTTACAGGTTTGGCACAATTCATGGGCTTCAGGAGTCCTGCTGGTTGTGCGAAGGGAGGAAGGTAGCAGATGAAGCATGAGCTCAGTTTTTAAGGAGTTGGGCCAGGGCTTCCCAAATTTGTTTTGGTTATCCCACAACCATTCGGATTTTCAGGATATCCACAATGTATATGCAGGTGGAACATCTGAATACAGTGCGTCACTAGTGTATGCAAATTTATCTCATGCATATTCACAATATCCCGAAAACCTGACTGGCTGTGAGATCACCAGGGCAAGTCTGGGTCACCCTGAGCTAGGATTAGTGAAGTCTGTAATTGGACCGGTGACCATCAGAGATGTGTATGAATGGGAAATCTGGGACTAGGTTGGTGACTTTCAGAGATTCCTGGGGAAGACCCTTGGAAAAGGTAGGAAATTTGTTTGATAATAAAGTCTAGAGCAAGTAATGATGAGGAAAAGCAGAGAGTGGAGGCTTCTATATGTCTCGAACATCTAAAGAAATGCCCTATACTCAAAAGCAGTGTAAGATTTCATATTACAACCAAACCCCACTGCACATCATCCTAATGGAAGATCTGGGAGGCAGCTCAAAATTTAAATTTTTTTTAACTTACTATTCAATTGCCTATAAATTCCTGTGATAAGAGTTGAGTTTCCAAAATACTCACCACCTATTATTTTTGTCTTTTTTTTATTCTTATTGTAAGATGTTAATTTTCTGTCCAGGAAACTGAGTGAAGAAAATTCGTCTGGACTCAGAAGGATCACTGGTGGAGGTTAGGGCGGATCCCTCCAATCATTATCGCCAGCACCATGCTCTTCTTCCCAGGAACTAAGAACCTCTTCTTGGCAGTCTATATTATCACCTTCACCACTGGCTTGCCACTGAACATATTGGCTTTTTGCACGTTTATCATCAAGTTTCGCCTGAAACTGGTTCCAGTGGACATCCTGCTCTTCAACCTATCTGTCTCAGACCTCCTACTCCTGACCTTTCTGCCCTTCAAGATGGTTGAGGCATCTTCTGGCATGTTTTGGAAAATGCCTTATGTCTTCTGCCCACTCTCCAACTTCCTGTTCTTCAGCAGCATCTACCTCACGACCCTGTTCCTCACTGCTGTCAGTGTAGAGCGCTACCTGGGTGTGGCCTTCCCCATCAAGTACAAGCTCTTGCACAGACCACTCTACTCCATCATTGCCAGTGCTTTCATCTGGATCATAACCATCTCCCATTGCAGCATTGTATACATTGTCCAAATCTACGTGCCAGCCAACGAAACCAAGACCAGCATCAGAAGGTGCTACACTACGTTCTCACCAGAGCAGCTTAGCATCCTATTGCCTGTCAGGCTTTGGGCAGGTCTTCTGCTGTTTTGTATCCCCTTAACCATCACCTTCTTCTGCTATATTAAGTTTGTCAGAATCATCATATCCCAGCCACACATCAGCAGGGAAAGGAAGCAGAGAGCCATAGGGTTGGTAGTGACCACGCTGGTCAACTTTATCATCTGCTTTTTACCATACAACATCTCCCACATTGTTGGATTTGTACAGGGTGAAAGCCCCCACTGGCGAGTCTATGCATTGTTACTGAGCACCCTCAATGCCAGCATAGATCCCATTATCTTCTATTTCTCCTCTTCGTCCTTCAAGAAGACTTTTCTGGAAGGAATTGTGAGAGTAGGGAAGAAGCTGCACTTGGGTGGCTGCTGGTATGGCGTTTGCCAGCCCCTCTGTGAGAGTGAAATAGAGAATACAGTGTCTGAAAGGTCATCCTCAGGCCTAGGGAGCACTTTCTCTGGAAACCTGTATACCTCTACCATGCACCTTCCACTCAGCTGAGTGAAGCCTGTCTCATTCCATTTTCCCAGGAACCTAAGTGACTCATATCCAGACAGACATGGCGCAGGACTCCCAAACGCCTACTGTGTGTGATGACCCTGGACTGACTGAAACATGGTTTACCCCAAGGATGAACACTCTGTGCTCTTATTGAGCTGAATTTTCAACTAAAAAAAGCCATGGTTTATGCATGTAAATGACTGTAATAAAATAAAGCGGGGCTCTGTGTGCATAAAAGTACTTGCATAACTCAGTCACCCACATGTTTATATGCTACCTGCAGAGCAGCTTTTTAGGGGAGTGGTGTAGCAACCTTCGGACATACTCTTTGATTTTATAAAGAATGTGCGTAAGTTAACTTGAAGAACAGGTGTAACTTTGTGCCAGTTAATTTGTGCACTAGCATTTCAAAACAAACTTATGCGCAGAGGTTTGCTTTGAAAATGTTGGATAATGTCTGCATGTTCAGTTCAGCCCCACTCACACACAGGCCGATTCAGCCCCCGCGCGTCCAACCCCCCAACAACTAATAGCGCACCATGCAAATGCATGTTGATGAGCCTATTAGTTAGTCCCGCGCGATCCAGAAAGTAAAATGTGCAGCCAAGCCGCACATTTTACTTTCAGAAATTAACGCCTGCGCGAAGGCAGGAGTTAATTTCGGCCGGCACCAGGAAAGTGTACAGGAAAGCAGAAAAAACTGCTTTTCTGTACACTTTTACCCTCCCATCTCACTCTATTAGATTTTCAGCTTCCCAACTCCGGCTGTTTACATTACCTCAAGGCATCTGTTTAGAATGCTGTTTCTGAATTTCTTTTACTCCCTGTACCATGTATTATAGTCTCTTGTACATTGCTTTGCTATTTTTAGCATGATACCCTGTATTATATCTCCTCACATTAATATATAGCTAGTTCTCTTGTAGCTGTTTTTGATACACCTTTACATAGCCCCTGTTACTAATACATATTTATCCCTTGTATATATGTTTCATTGTTTTGCTATTGTTCTATGTAAGGGCCTTGCCCAACAGTTCTTAGTTTTATGTAAACTGATACGGTGTGCAAACGGCTATCGGTATAGAAGAAACTCCAAATAAATAAATAAATAAATAAATAACTGGTTGATCTTTAACTATTTAACAACTGCAGGCGAGTATCTCACCAGTGACATTTTTATGAGATTCTTGATGGAAAAACCTAGAAGCATACATCGCACTCTAATCATTTTTCCTTTCTGTCCTGCTTAATCTGTGGATGTATCTTCCCCATCACTCTTCCATGAATTCTGATATTGCTTTTGACCCAACCACCTCTGTTGGGAGGCTGTTCCATGTGCCCATTACCTTTTGTGAAATAAGGCTTCCTTACCCTATTCCTGAGAATATCTACCATTCTCAGAGCATGACTAGAACTTTCTTTTACCCAGTTATCTTTGAAGGAAAATTAATAACTTCTTTCTTGGCTGCTTTGAATCATAGTGGCCAAGTCAGCCCTGGAGGAGGTTCCATTTGACTTTGAGTAGATAGTTGGTGGGCCAGTTAGCTTGGAGGCAAGTGGTCTGACCCCACCCACAGTCTGAGTCTCAGTGTGCTATGATTGCTAATTGATCTTAGAGCATAAGCCCTAATTGACTATGAAGACTATGATAATGAAAAACTCCTATTGACATGAGGGAATGATTACATACCCTTTCCAACAATACTAAGTCTAAGGGACACTCCATGAAGCTAATAGGTAGCACATTTAAAACAAATCAGAGAAAGTATTTTTTTCAATCAGTGACCAATTAAACTGTGGAATTTGTTGGCAGAGTATGTGGTAAAAGCATTTAGTTTAGCTGAGTTTAAAAAGGATTTGACAAGTTCCTGGAGGAAAAGTTCATAAACTATTACTAACCATTTAGACTTGAGAAAACCGCTATTTATCCCTGGTCATGAGTAAGAAGTATTGAACCTATTCTTTGGGGTGCTTGTGATCTGGATTGGCCAACGTCAGACCCAGTATTCTGGACTTGATGGATCTTTGGCATTTCTTATCTTTTTGTTTAGAGGGTTCAGTTATCTGAAAGTGCCAATGACAGACACCCACCTGCAGGGCCATCACTAGGGGTGAGCAAAAGGGGCAGCTATGCAGGGCAAAAGCCCCTTGTGGGGAAGAAAAATGACTGAAGTGCAAGCACAGGCCAGTAGAGAACAAGAAGAGTGCAGCTCTCCCCCTATCATGCCGGCTGGAAGGGAAGGAGGACTGGGGATCAGAGTGGAGGGAGTGGAAGGAGTCAGGAGTGGGCATTAGGTTCGGCAGAGCTGAATGTGTTTGAATGCTCTGGGTGCTGAAATGCCTGCTTGCAGCTCTGCCCACCTGAGTCAGATATTCTTCTGTAGTGACCATGATTTTAACAGGAATCACAACAATATGAAGGACTGGAAGTGTACTATAGGCATTAAGATGGCACACCCACCCATGTAACCCATCCTGGGCCAGCCCGTGTGTGGGGGTGAATAGGGGTGACCTCCCTGGGGGAGCCCCACACCATCATAGCAGTCCCATCCCCAAAACTATCATTTTCTGTCAGCTTTGGGGCCCTCAGCCATTCCAGGACCCTGCTGCAGTGTGTTTGCCCCGGGCTTCGCACCCTCCTGTGGTCAGCCCTTGACCCCATCCATAGCCAATCATATTAAATGTGCCAAGTCATTTTTAGAAGGAAATGGCTTTGCACACAGGCTGGTGGTGAGCAGACAGCAGGCAGGAAGGTTCATGAACTGAGTTTAATGTCATTCGGCTGCCCTGCAGTGTTTTGCTTTTGCATTAGTTCTCCTCAGGTTTATTCCGCTTTCCATTTAACTCAGTGAGAGGACAAGAAATAGATGGCTTATTGATCTGCTAATACATGGATGTCTCCTTTCAGTGCAGCAGCTCATCACCAGTCAATAGAAACCCCTCGGATCAAAATGTATTGCTGCACCTGCAGCTTATCTTCATTCAGTGCATGCAAAAAGCTGCACACGAATTTGGGCTCCAAACTGATGAAGTTGTCTGTGAAATAAAATGTCCAGCATGTTTTATTCTCATATCTGGGAAGTGCCCAGGTTTGACCAGGAGAGTTTGGGATTCTACATGAATTGTCAAGTCTCCGGGCAAATACCGAAAAGCTCCGGGTAAGAACATAAGAAGTTGCCATATTGAGTCAGATCGAAGGTCCATCAAGTCCCCTATCATGATTCCAACAGTTGCCAATTCAGGTCACAAGTACCTGGCAAGTACCCAAAAAATAAATAAATCCAGATTGGGCCAACTCGAGCACCCAATGCAGAATTGTTCTCAGGTTAGCAGGAAGCAGCAGGAGTGTTCTACCAGCTCGGGCCCACTGACCTCTCTTCCTCCTGCGAGCACGCACAAAGCTGAAGCAGAGTCCTTTCCACCCACGCAGGCCCCAAGGAGCAAGTGAGGTCAGTGGGCCCACGCTAAGCGGAAGCAGTGGGACGACTCCTTTCTACCCACATGGACCTGACGGAGAACGTGAGGCCAGGCAGGCAGAAATAAAAGGACTCCTATCAGTCCACACTGCCACCCTCAGCCTAAGAAGGAAGCACTCGGGCTGAATGGGTGGGAAGGTTAGGCTGGTGCCATTTTGGACGTAGGAAGTGGGAGGGTGCTGGAGTTGGGCCTGGGGAATAGGGAAGACATCTGAGATATGTCTTGGAAAAAGATTATTTTGGACAATTGTGCAATCCTCTGTGCTTACAGTGATTGACTATTGTAATTCACTACTTGTTGGCCTTCCTGTTTCCAACTTTTGTCCACTTCAATTCAGCCGCTCGTCTAATCTCAGGTGGCCATAAATGGGATCATATGTCCCCATTGCTAACTGATCTTCGTTGGCTGCCTGTCAGTAAGCGAGATGATTTCAAAATGTTGATGCCTGCTTTTAAAGGCCTAAAGGTTGAAGGTGCATTCTATTTGGCAACATTCCTTAAAAGATATATAGACACCTGGAATCTGTGGTCCCAAGGAAAATTGTTATTGCTGGTATCCTCTATTAAACCGGCCTGATGAATGGAAACTCATAAATGAGCTTTCTATGCTATCGGACCACTGCATGATGTTTTAAAATTTTGCAAGCAATTGAAAACATTTTTATTTTGTAAATTTTGATAGTATTTGATGTTGCAGTGTTAATTCAATTTTTTTTATTAGCAGTATGGATTGTTCAGGTTAACTTCTTTTTTTTATTTTTGACAACAAGATTTTATTGTATTTTAGATTGCTGTAATCTGCCTAGCACAGGCATCCATTATAGGTGGAATAGAAATCATTTTCAATAAATAAGTAAATAAAATAAATAAGGTAGTCGTGATGACAAATGCAATTGGAAAACAAAATTGGATATCATCTGCGTAGATTCTATAACACAGGCCTTACATTGATATTAGATAAAGTGGCTGATATAGTACTGATCTTTGTGGACCTCCTCCTGATCCCAGGAGCCATTCAGAAGTCATAGAGTTGTAATTAATTTGTTGCAGTCGGTCAGTGAGATAAGATGGAATCAATCAAAACTGTCCCTGTAATACCAATTTCGGAAAGCCTTGCTAATAACACACCATAGTGTTGCACTGGGAGTGGACCCTTGGCCTGGTGCAGGATTGGTTCGGCCCTCTGGTCGGACCCAGAGAGCGCCTGCCAGCAGGAGGCGGAGCATAAGAGGAGACAGAGGCTAGCTGGAGCTTCAACAATAGCAACCCGGGACTCCCTCAGGTTGAGCCCTTGGTTACCCAGACCGTCTGGGTAACCAAGGGTCTCCTTGAGAGAAAGTTCAAGGGAGTGCCCACCACGAACAAGGGTGCGCGGTCGGTGCCAAACAGGGAAGGCCAGAGGTCGCAGGAGGCCAGAAGAGATTGTCCGAGTGTATAGTGAGGATCATGACCAGAGTATCAGTCCAGAGCCAATGCAGGGTTGGTAACAGTTGTCAATCCGGGTGTGGTCAGGTCAGGCAAAGGTCAATTCCAGGCAGCGATCAAGAGTAGTCGGAGTTCAGGCAGAGGTCAGGACAGGCAGCAATGAAAGAGTAGTCGGAGAACAGGCAAAGGTGAAGTCAGGCAGCAATCAAGGAGTAGTCTTAGAACAGGCAGAGGTCAGTGCCATGAGATCAGTCCGAAGGGTACTACCAGGTATGGAGAGACGAAGGAACAGGAGACACTGGAACAGGAGACACTGGAAAGCAGAAGGCAAACTAGAGACACCGGAGTGTACAACCCAATTGCCAAGGCACCGTTCAGGGGAACGGGCCTGGCCTTATAAACACGGGAGCTGTGATGTCATCGGAGGGCAATGGGTAAGGGTTTCCCATGCTGATGCCTTTCAATACTGTCTTTTGGTCAGACGTGTTAAGCTTACTACTCTGTGCTTATGGCCAGGGACACAAGAACACTTAGACTCAGTAAAAAGTATAATATATTTTTTATTAGTCAATATAAGTGTTCTCGGGAGATGCTGGGTACTGGGTGCCCTTCATCTTACAATCTGACCAGCATCTCATCGTATACAGAAAGTGATCCTTGTTTTATAGATAACATTCAAATACAGGGTAGAAGGTTCTAGAGACTTGCATGACTGCCCAAAGGATCATTTACATAAGTTGTGATGTCAACTGCATGATTAAATCATCGCTAACTATCCTGATTGGCTTCCCAGGATGTGTAGCCCATTTCCCATGACTTTCTTTGTTCTGGTAAACTCTTGCTGGTCAAAACAATCAACACGTCTGTAACTGTGTGGATTACAAACTCCTGAGAATAGTGCCTGAAGCTCCCCTGTGGTGACTCTATGAATAGACATCACCTGTCTGGTGCCAGCTTGCCTCCATAGATATCCAGGGACATTCTGCAAGTCACTCAGAGTCCATTCAGCCCAGGCAGGCCAAAGACACGCAGAGGCCTCTGGGAATTTCCTTCTCCATTTTGGTCTTCTGTGTTCAGGCATACTTCTCAGAAGCTGTTTTGTTTCAGGATATCACACATACTGCAAGTTGTGAGTGATTTAAGCAGTAACAAAATGTGGAAAGATTCAACTCTTCACAGGAAGTCACTTCTCTAAATATATCGGTACATACTTCCTGCTAACCTGCCACGTCTGACTCATACTGTCTATAAAACTTATATTACTAAACACGATTTTGTATAAATATTTGTTCACTGAAACCACTATTGGAGGGGATTCATTGTTTACTAGCACAGGAGATGTCAGGTTTGTACTGCTGACTTGAAAGAGTCCGGAGCGGGGAGAATTCCAGTCCCGGTCCCTGAAATAATATTCGGAGCATTTCAGCTGTAAATAATGAAATAATGAAATATTAAGAGAGTGACCAGTGCGACCTGCCAACATCCTTTCCTTTTACCTTGCTTATCTCTCTCTTCTGCTCTCATCTTCATTCTCTTCTCCAATTTCTCCTTTCTATGTTCCCGTTTTCCTTTGAGTTTCTCTCCACTTCTCCCTTTCCGTCCCTGAATCTTCTTCCCCTCCAGCTTCATCTTACCACTTCAGTCTTCCTCTTTATCTCTGTCCCCAGCTCTCTCTTTCCTTCCCGCTGTCTCTCCCTCTCTTCTTACTCACTTCTTTCGTCTCACACTCCCTTCCCTAGAGTTGATCTTTTTTTATTATTACTGACAATTTTTATTGAGAGAAATATGAAGCTGAACAAACAATAAACAGCAGCGTTCAGATACAGCCATAATATACTCTAGAAGAGAAAATACAAACTGTGGTACTAACATGATCCGAAGGTCCGCCAATAAGCTCTCTTCCCTCTCCATTAGTCCCCTCTCTCCCCTTCCCCCCCCCCCGTCCCCCTCCCAACCCTCAGCTAAATCCCACAGAGCATGTTACAAGAATTATTGCCCCTCAATCCCTAGGCCTTATTGCTTTATTGGGGTCCAAGCCCTAAAGAGATGCCAACAAGAATAATAGTAATCATGAGCCCGCCCCCCTAAACCTAACTGTTTCATCATCAGTGTCCAGGTTCTATAAAACGTAGGCAGGGTATCTCGTCTTATGACTGTCAATTTTTCCATATATTGAATTTGTCATAATTTATTAAGTAGCTGAGACTTACTCGGCGTTTCAGTAGATTTCCACTGTGCGGCTACCAACAGGAGAGCTGCTGTCGCAATAAGTATAAACAAAGCCTGCCTCTCATCAGCCAGTTCTGGGTGGGGGAGCCCTAATAGCCAGGTTTCCATCCGGAAGGGGACCCGCACCCCCAGTATCCTCTCTGCAAGCTGCTGACATTCCCCCCAAAAGGATTGTATCTTGGGACAATGCCACCACATATGGATGAATGAGCCTATACGGGAACACTGTCTCCAGCATAAGGGGGAGCCCCTTGGGAGCCAACGAGCCAGTCTAGCTGGTGAATAATGCCATTGATAAAGGAGTTTATAACGATTCTCCATCATTGCCGCTGACATGGAGAACTTCCCTAATGCCCAAAAACACTCATCCCATTGTTCCCTCATGCACGGGGCCCTCATACCCGTTTCCCATGCCGCCAAATGGGTTGCTGCAGCAGACTTCCCGGAGATAAGCAATTGACATGCCTTAGATATACTATTCCGTAATTTGCTAGCTAGAATACAATAGCCCTAAAAAACTGAGTGCCCTTGTTGCAGGTCCTGTTGAACTCCATTGTAAGTAGAAAATGCCATACTTGGGCATAGGCTAGAAAATCCACATTAGGTAGACCAAAGGTCTTCTGTAACTCTGAGAAGGGGATGATCCCATTGGTCCACAACTGCCCCCAGCTTGCAAGGCCACTAGCTTCCCATCTCCAGAAAGTAGTGTTGTTTAACCCTATTGAAAATTCCCTTAAATACCTAATGGAAGATAGGGCTAAGTACGATTTTGAGCCTATGAAAGTTGACTTCCACCTTTTCCAAATCGTAAGTGTGGTCTGTAATCCAGGGGGGGAATAAAGCAAATTCTCGAGGTGTGAAATTTCTTGGCCAAAACATTGTATGAAGGGGAACCCTTCCTGCCAGCGCCTGTTTAATTCCAACCCACTGCTTAATGGAACCCAGATCCAGATCATGGCAGTCTATTACACTCTTAAGCTGAGAGGCTACATAATAATGCAATAGGGACGGTAACCCTAGCCCTCCCTCACACGTAGACCTGTACAAAACCTGTCTTGAAACCCATGGGGACGCCTGTGCCAGATAAAGGAAAACAATTTCCGTTGTAGAGGTTTCAGCTCATGGTTCGGGAGCAAGCAAGGCAACACCTGAAATAGGTATCCAATTTTAGGCAACAGGTTCATTTTAATCGCAGAGATCCCACCAAACCAAGATGACTGCAGCCTCTCCCACCGTTCAAGGTCCCCAATCAGCGATCACACCAGGGGCCGGTAATTCTGTTGCACCAGAGAATCAAAATTCAAACCCAGATTTACTCCTAAATACCTAATGGGGCCCACTGTCCAGTGAAACGGGAATCTCCTCTTGCCCTCTCTTATCAGATCCGCAGGGAATTTAACTGGGAGGGTCTCCGATTTGTCCGGATTAATCCGCAAGCCAGATAGGCTTCCAAATTGTTCTAACTTTGTTATCACTGCTGGCAGCGAGATCATAGGCCTAGACAATGAAAAAATGATGTCATCGGCATATAGTGAAACCTTATATCGCTGTAAGCTAGCTGTAATCCCATACACATCTGCTGCTTGTCTTATTACCGTTGCCAGGGGTTCCAAACTTATAGCCGTATAGCTATGGTTAATCTTTAAACATGCTAGAGGGTCCCTGTATAGCTCCTGCACCCAGGTGGAGAAGGTACCCCCTAAGCCCACCTTTTCCAGTACTGCAAACAAAAAGGGCCAATACACGCGGACGAAGGCCTTTTCTGCGTCGATGGTGAAAAATATTGCTGGCTCGCCCTTAGTTTTGGCTATATGGATCAGGTTACTCAATTTCCTTATATTATCTACTGTCGTCCGGCCCGGCATAAACCTCGCTTGGTCAACATGAATGAGTCTACATATCGTTCCTCACAAACGGAAATCCAGGATTTTAGCCAAAATTTTCAGGTCGATATTTATAAGCGAGATAGGTCTATAGGAGGCACAACTCGTTGGGTCCTTCCCCGGCTTAGGTAATATAGTAATACCCGCTACGTTCCCAAATGGTAAGAGTTGTTCCCCCCCTCCCTGATCATATTAAACATATTCGCCAGCGGGCCTCGCAGCAAAGTTCTAATAAAAGAGGGGGGTAAATCCATCGAGACCAGGGGATTTCTCTAATTTAAAATCTTTTATGGCACTATCCACCTCCAGTTCTGATATCGGTTTTCCCAACTGAAATTGGTCTCCCTTAGACAATGTGGGCATATCTATCTCTGCTAAATCGGAGGAAATATCTTCCCGGGTTGCTTCAGTCTCTGGGGTATATAGTCCCTCGTAAAAGTGCTGGAAGCGAGCACAAATGGCTTCTGGGTCCGTTAGCATTTCTCTGGATGATGTCTTAATATGGTATATCAATTCCTTAACCCTCCTGGATTGCAACTTCCTGACTAAGAGCCTGCTGCTTTTATCTCCAAATTCATAGTATTGTTGTTTTAAAATATCCAGTCTGTATGCTATTTCTTCCTCTCTTTTTTTTATCTGCCTAACTGGGAAGGACCCCGGATATTGTTTATCGACATTCCAACCCTCCTAGTTCAATCAATAGAGCTTCCCTCCGGGCCCTCTTCTGTTTCTTGTGGTATACACCTAGACTAATTAAATGATCCCGGATTACAGCCTTCATGCCCTCCCAGACAGAGATTGATGACGCCTCGTCCCCTTCATTTAGGCTGAAATAGTCCTCTATAACCTCCCCTAAGCAATCTTGATATTCTTTCACCTTCAAAAGGTAATCATTTAATCTCCACGTCCAGTATATTGGGGCATGGTCTGACCAGGTTATTCGCTCAATATCTTGTTATCTGTTGTGCCCGTACAGGCAACTAAATCCTTAGGGCCGGATTTTAAAAAGGTTACGCGCGTAAATCCGGAGAATTTTCAAAAGGCCTTGCGACGGGCGTAAAGCCCTGAGACGGTGTGTAAGTCCCGGGGCTTTACTAAAGGGGTGGGGGCGGGGCGGTGCAGGATGGGGTCAGAGGCTCCTAGGCAGAGCAGCCATTTGCCGCTGAGCTTAGGATCACGCGCCAGAGGCAGGCACAAAAGGTAAATTAAAAATTTGGGGGGGGGGGGGGGGTTAGGGTAGGGCTAGGGGGAGGAAAGTTTAGGGGAAGGGGTGGGAAGGTCAGGATAGGGGGAAGGGAAGTTCCCTTCCAGGCTGCTCCGATTTGCGGCTCGGCGCGCGCAAGGTGCATAATTGTGCACCCCCTTGCGTGCGCCAACCCCCGATTTTATAACATGCGCGCGCCTGCCTCTGCGCCTTAAGTGAGTCTCCTGGACAAAAGCTATTGTTGCTTTTAATCTGGTAAGTTCTTTAAACAGCATTTCCCTTTTATAAGGAGAATTCAGCCCCTTTAGATTTCTGCCATCCGCCAATTGGGCACCTCGACTTCTCACTCCCATGTTAGGTTCCCTTATGCGCATTCTACCACTGTTTATCTTAAGCCCCCCAGTTCTAAGAACCGAACTGGCACACTTAGTAGACCTGAACCACACCCCCCTACATTGTTGTCAGGGCCGGTGCAAGGGTATTAGGCACCCTAGGCAAACCTTACAGCCTGGCACCCCCTCCCCCCACCTCCCCATACACAATTTTAAATTATGCATTTATAACAACATATTTTACATGAAAAGTGACATTCTGGGGTAAAATTAATATCTACGTTATTGTGATAATTTCATGCACTGTTGTGATGCCAACAAGAAAACTTTGCATCTTGGAATTCATATGGCATCACACCTATTGTGATATATTTCAGCATGGTCCTCCCGTATCAACACAGCACTATCTGCCAACACTCAAAGAATAACAACCCCACCTATGAAAAAGAATACCACAAATATTACACCAGAATCTAAAATATCAATACATCTCCTATCAGGAAAACAGAACAGGCCAAACTACTACAGATCCCTACAGAGAAACCACATGCTAAAAGAATGCTTCATCTCAGTCTTTGCATGCAGAACACAAACCCTCACCAAAATGCAGAATAAAGCCACATAAAGTATAAATAGAAATGTGCGGACAAAAACTGAACTGTAAAACGCATCACGCCAGACTCTACATTGCACAATGGAAAAACAAAAATCACCATTCCTCATGAAACAATCAATAAAATCAAGATATATAAATCATTAATCATAATATTAAAATCATACTAATAAAATAATTTCAAAACAGCTGATGAATAGAATAACCAGGCCCTAAACACCAATACACCTCCCATTAGGAAAACGGAAAAAGCCAAGCTGTTATAGATTCCCACACAGAAATAATTGTAAAATTATATGAAAAAATGTTTCAAAACAGCTGATGAACAGAACATCATCTAACAATTAAAAACTCTTAAAAATTATTGAACATTCTTCAAACACCAATAAAATATTTCAAAACAGCAGACACATCACATACTACTCAATAATTAAAATGATAGTTAATCAAGAAAAATGAACTTAAAAAGCCACCTTTACTTACTCTCTCCAGCAGTTCTCCTACTCCTTTCCCTTGCAGGCCATACCAGAAGCAGCAGTAGCTACTGAAGCTGTCCTCACGGTCCTCTTCCTTAGGGACCACAACCAGTCTCTTCTCTCTCACACACACACACCAGTCACACCCTCAGGACCAGTTTCTGTCTCTCACACACCAACCATCTCCCCAACCAGTCTCTTTCTTTCTCACACACACACAAGCACACACATATCAGTCATCTCCCTGATCAGTCTCTCTCACATAAACACACTTCACCTCTCTGGCCAGTCTCTCTCAATCACACAATGCTCTCACTCTCTCTTACTTACACAGGCTTTCAATCACACACATGCTCTCTCAGCCAGCCAAAAACATGCTCCATCTCTCTCTCGTACATGCACATTGACACACACACAAGCACCCTCCCTGACTCACATATACACCACACACATACAGAAGCACCTTCCCAGTCTCACATACATGAAGCACCCTCCCTGTCTCACATTCACATTCCACTCTCACAGAAGCACCATTTCTTTCTCACATACACACCCCATACACACACATACAGAAGCACCATTCCTTTCTCATATACACACCACCCACACACACAAGCACCCTTCCGATCTCAAATACACACACACACACAAAGGCCCCCAGCTGAACAGCTCATCTTCTGCCCGCCAGCCTGGTCTCCGGCGGCGGCTAACAGTACCGATCTTCATTTCTTTGGCCCCTGCCGGCCTGGTCTCCAGCGGTGGCTAGCAGCGATGGTCTTCTTTTCTTCGGCCCCGCCGGCTGCGAGTAACTCGCGACACACCTGCTGGTGCGTGGTGAGTTACTCGCAGCACACACACTCACACACACACACACACACACACTTTCTCCTTCCCCCTCTTCGATCCCCCCTTCACTCTCTTCCCTCTGTTCAGGAGCCTTTCCTCCCTAGGATCCTTTCTCCATCTTCCTCTTCTTAGATCTCCTCCCCTATCTCCAAATCTTTACACCCCTACCCCTTTCCTCTACCCCCCTCCTCCTTTCCCAACACTGATCACTAAGACTGTCCCTCACCCCCCTCCCACACAAATAAATTCACACAGAAATGTCAGAAAATGTCTATTTTTATAAAGTAAAATACAAATTTATATTCATATGCAAATCTATACAAATGTACCACAGAACTTTCCAACTCTTGCCGTAGAATCTTCCCATGAGACATTCACCTGGGGGTCATTTTAGACAACGGATTCAGCCTCAACAAATTCGTTAATAACACAACAAAAGAATGTTTCTTTAAACTACAGACCTTAAAGAAACTAAAGCCACTCCTGCTATACAGAGACTTCCGCATGGTACTTCAAGCCATCATACTTCCCAAACTGGACTACTGTAACTCCCTCCTACTAGGCCTACCAGCATGCACCACCAAACCACTTCAGATGGTCCTAAATGCCTCTGCAAGAATCCTCTCAAACGCCAAAAAAAGAGACCACATCACTCCAATCCTTCATCACCTCCACTGGCTTCCGATTAAATACAGGATCCAATTCAAGTCCATAATGATGATACACAAGGCACTACACAACATAGCTCCTCTCAACTTAACTTTTCAAATTCAGCTACACACCTCCATGAAACCGACGCGAAGTGCGTATCAGAACAGACTAATCACCCAACCGGCTAAATCCTCCCTGAGGAAACGCGCGCTTTCCACAGCGGGCCCTTCACTATGGAACTCGCTACCTCCAGACCTCCGCCTTGAACCTGACCACGCTACATTCAAAAAGAAACTTAAGACTTGGTTGTTTAAACAAGCATTCCCAGAAAGCTAAAAGCAGGAAGAAAGTCATGTTTCAGACTATTCGCTCTCTCCCCATCCCACAGCATATAACTTCACAAAGAGACCAGTTGAAATAATCGGGTCATTTATTTAGCTTATACCTTTATAATCATATATATTATATTCAATCATGTTAGAACCTTATAACCACGCTATTTATTTATTAGGTATTATTTATTAACTGTCAGCAATATATACTAATTCGTTAATTTAATTAATATGTTCAATGTTCAATGTTTATGTTCAATGTTCAATGTCCAATGTTAATTAATATGTTCAATGTTCAATGTAAACCGCTAAATGAAGCGATAGTTCTTGTTTCTTGTAAACCGGGGTGATATGTATTTTATACAGGAACCTCCGGTATATAAACCCTATAAATAAAATAAATAAAATAAATGAGGTGCACGAGAAACTGGGGTCTGTGACTATGGGTAATGCACTGATCAGTGCTGTGATAAAAGAAGGCACTATTCTATTCTACAGCCCAGATGCTGTGGAAAATTCATTGATCGGTGCTGTGATCGATGAATCCACTTCCACAGCACAGATGGGTGAGGAGGGATGATGCTGGAGCAGTCAGGATATTTCCGTCTAGCTTTGTAGTTCCACGGGCTATGATGGGTCAATGCAGCAGCTGCAGCTGCAGCCCCCTCCTGCACAAACATTAACTTTCTGAGCACTGAACCTTCCTGGCTGCAGGCCTTCGGCAGTAAGTGAGATAAAGAGGCACTGACAGGTCTTGGAACCAAATCCTCAAGTGTAAAGGTCCTCGCTACTGCATGTCAATTTATTATCCTCTTAACCAGACAGATGTAAAAAGAAGCAGAGCCAGCTTTCAACACTGAGCTGCAGCAAGGCCAAATGAATGGCTGTTTATGCGACTGCACAAATCCATCCTGGAAGCTGGCAGACGAGGAGTTTTATGATGGCAGGACACGTGTCTGAGCGCTTACTACTTGGGCTTTTATTCCATTCCTTTCCTCTGCCCAAAAAGGAAACCAAAGCTAGGTAGTCACTTTCCTTTAAACAGGAAATACTTCCATAAGAAGGGACATGAGGAACTGAGCTTCTGAGGGGGGACGTTCTTATCTTCCCATCAATATTAAATCATGAGAGAAATGTCATGCAGCAGCTGCCATGCAAGTCAGGATGTCCCGTGGAAGTGTCCACCTGATTGTTATCACGAAATGATGGGGTACAATAGCATTGCTTCTGCTTTCCTCAATTCCCCTGCTCACAACTGCCCAACATAGGGTAATCCCTATCCCTCTTCCCCCACGCTCCCCAAGAAAAACCGAACCATCAAGTGACCTAGATAAAATTAGAGTCCCCCCAATCCCCATCTCCCCCTTACACTAGGGCAAGGCAAGGTCTTAAGGTTCGGCAGGCCTGGATTTATCAATAGGCCCTCTAGGCCTGTGTCTAGGGCAGCAGAAACCTGGGGCTGGCTGAAGATGTGCTGCCTTTCAGTTGTGCTGAATCTCACTCAGCAGAAGACAGCGCTCTCCTTCCTGAACCAGCACCTCCCTTCCAGGCAGCATGCAGGGAACAGGAGAACCTGCAGCAGAGCAAAGATGGATCATCTTGGGGAGACTAGGAAGGACTGAATATAGATCATTGGAGGGTGGGAAGAGAGGCTGGAGGATGAGAGGGGGATTGGTTAGAGGGCATAGGTCTGTGGAAGAGGGAGAAGGGATTGTGTGCTTGTGTGTGTGTGTGTATGTCATATTGGGTGGGGTGTTAGAGAGGGGCCTGCAAGGAGGAATAGGATTGGAGCATGGTAGGGACACCTCTCTTCTCTCCTACCCACCCACTGCAATTCAAATCGTCCCTCCTTTGCTCTTGGATTGTCTCCCCCAGATCCTGGAACCTCCCTTCCTTCCTTCTTTCCTTCATATCTCTCCCTTCTCTCCAGATTCTGAAACCCACTCCCTAATCCCTCCTCTCCTTTCTCAATCCAAGAACTTTCCTCTCTCTGTTGAATTTAGACTTCGTGGACCCTTGAGCCGGCTTGGACAGGTGATGGCGCACTGTGTGAGGACCTACAGTGGAGGTCAAAGCCGGGAGGCAGTACGGAGCAGGAGACCGGTTGAGTCTTCACCACTGGAAGCTGAAGTCCCCCCAGGAGGAGCCCTTGAGGACCCAGGCCGCTTGGACTTATGTGCGGTCTCCTGTGGGTGAGTCTTGAAGAGGAATCCAGGAATCCTGAGGAGTACCGAAGCTGAAGCCAGGAGACCAACTGGAACTTCACCCCTGGAAGCCTGAGGTCCCCCCCAGGAGGAGCCCACGAGGGCCCGAGCCGCTTGGACTTAGGCGAGGCCTCCTGGATGAAGCGGAACAGGACACCAAGAGCAAGTAAAAAAATACGGACCAGAACCTGAAGGCAGAAGCCAGAGGACGAGCCGAAGTCAGAAGCCAGAGGATAAGCTGAAGTCAGAAGCCAGTGGACGAGCTGAAGTCAAAAGCCAAAGACAGGAACCAGGAACAGCAACTAGCCCCTCTGGAACAGAGAGAACCTCGTTGCAAGGCGAGGAACAGTACTTCGGGGGTGGAGCCGCAGGTTCCCGCGCTGGTCCCTTTAAAAGCAGAGCCCCAGCATGTGCGCGCGCCTAGAGGGGCAGAGCTGGAGGACGTTGGCGGTGTCTCCCTTGCGGAGGGAGCGCCGCAAAGCAAAGCCAGCCAGGCCTGAGCAGGCTTCACAGATGCCGCTGCTGCCGCGAGGCAACATGCAGTAAGTGGGGAGCCGGCCCGCGGGGGTCCACGGGTCGGAGGTGCAGCACTCTCCCCCTCCTCTTACCCATCACAGATTCCTAATCTTCCTCAAACCTAGTCCTCCCCCTTTCTCCTCCCCCTAGTCCTAATCTCCATCCCTTCCCCTCCCCATCCCTGTCTCTTCCCTGTACTGATACTTGAGATCACTTTTCTTCACCCTATAAAAATAATATACAATTATACTAAGCATAGTGTAAAACTACTTTATTTTTATAATGTAATATAAAAAAGGGAAATGTTTGTCAATTTGCTTCTGAATATTTACATTTTTGCCTTAACAGAATCCCTGAGCTGCCACAGGAAACTAGGGGATTGCACCTTAGATCTTCTGCTCCCTGTTGACCAACCTCGGAGACTGGGGGAGTGATAAAGAGCAACAGCACCATTGGTGCCTAGGGGGCGCCGAAACCCTAAATGCATCACTGGTGGAGATCCAGTTGGAAATCTCCCAAGGCTTAGATGTTACAACCTCAGCTGACCTCTCAAGGAGAGAAACCTGATGTTCCAGTTCTGCTTACAGCCCTCTATCACCTTCCACCAGTGTGCAGAGGAGTGGAAAAAAACCTCCACATTAAGAAAAAGGGGAAAATATCAAAATATCTCATGCCGGGTAGTGCTTCCTCTAGGGAGTAGAAGAGTTGCTTACAGGTCTCCAACCCCTGCTTTCAGGATTAGGGAGGATGTCCCTCTAAAAAGTACAGGGTATTCCCCAGAATAAGAAAAACTAATCCAAAAGCTGACCAGAATTTACAAAGTCTCTCTCCAAGAGGGGGAGGTAGACCCTCTCAGACAGGGAGTGTACTAATGAGGCATCTCTTCTAAATGCAAGAAAAAACACTAAGGTGTGTTAGTGGGCCCAACTCAGCAGGGAGAAAGTAAAATAGCTCCTTATTCCTCAAAACCTACCTCACAATGACCACACACTGTCGACCTCTAGCTCTGTCTTATGCCCCTGGGATATCCAATCACAGTCAGCTCAGTGGAGAGACTGAAAGAGAATGGAAAATCCCAATGCTGTTACTAGTCCTGATGGTAAGGGACCTAGGGCAATCAAGTGATGTACCGAAGAGTTGGCCACAATGGCAACACAGTCTGACAATTAGTAAACCTGGAAATAAATATAGAAAACAATTAAAACAATCATATGATCTAAGGTTAGCATAACTGAGCCTTCCTTTCCCCCCCCCCCCCCCTTGCAGGAAAGGTGAGCTATTTTATTCTACAACAACACTTCCTGATTTCAAAGGACAAAACAAAATATCCCAATCACGACAGAAACATCATCCCCAGACTGCTTTGACTCTGGAGAGGTAACACTTCTATTAAGGAACAATATAAATGGAAAAGGAAGTGGAACTGGAGAAGGGAATTGCGCTGAGGAATTGCGGAACACGAATTAATGATTTCAGAATTAACCGAGCTGAAGAAGAGAGTAAACTTTTCGAAAGTTCATCACAGGTGTCCAGTAGAAATGTATCATCTACAGCTGACCTTATTTCTGCCTATCCAAGTGGACCGACATGGCCTTTCTTCAAGATTACATTCTGTGAATTACTCATGTCCTCTATGTCTGCTTAATGAATTCCTGGTTCCCAGGGCCAAAGAGACCTGTTTCTACCGTTCTTCCTCATGCAATATTCTATTAAGGAACAATATAAATGGAAAAGGAAGTGGAACTGCAGAAGGGAATTGCGTTGAGGAATTGCGGAACACGAACTAATGATTTCAGAATTAACCGAGCTGAAGAAGAGAGTAAACGCTTCTCTGCTCTGCTGACGGCGGCATAAACAGAGCTGGCCGAGTAGTATCAGATTCAGCTCTAGGACTGCATGGTAATGAAGCAGAAGGCAGCAACCTCATAAGATTCAGTTTGGGTTTTTTTCCAATGGTTTGCGTATTCAAGACATAGTTTGACAAAGAGTTGAAAGGGACTCAGTTACTTCACTTTATCAAGTATCTGTGGGAGTTTTGGGCTGATTAAACGCCTGCACTGGCTGATACAGATCCAGATAACTTTATTGTTATGACAATTTTACATGTGTTACCAAAGCAATGCACAGAATGGTTAAAATAAAAAGGGGAAGAGATGCTCTATAGTTTGGTCAGGAAAATTAGTGTATTTACATTTATTCGATAGAAACCAGATCCTACCAATCGGCGAAAGACATTCTTGTGTACTGCTCTCACATTGGCAAAAAAACTCATTTTGATGTTTTGGAAGGACGATGAACTACCTACTTTTCACCTATGGAAGGGATTTTTATGCTGCCATGCATCTTTTGAAATATTGGGGAAAAAAAGACTGATGGAACCATAAGAATGTTGAATTCAACGTGGTTATTTTCACTTGTGGAACATTGTGCATAGAACTTGATTTTAAATTGCTTGATTTTTCATGGCTGTTGATTTGCTCTTTTGCCATGGGTTAAAAGCACCCTTGGACTTTGACTCAATGCAGAGAGTTTGAAAATTGTCCTCATTATGCCCAAAAAATAGAAAGTAGACCTAGGAATATGATCAAAAGAGGAAGGCATTACCCAAGCACAGTCAAGCTGAGATTTCCAGTGATATATTTGCTGCTACTACTTTGATTAGATTAGAAGTACCAAACTGGATCAGAGCACAGATCCATCCAGCAGGGCCAGTGCAAGAGTATTTGGCACCCCAGGCAAACCGTCTGTCATGTATCTCCTATCCTCAGCTTACCTATTGGTGGCAGCTCCAGCACAGTGCTCCCTTCTTTGGCTTTCCCCCTCTGGTCCTCGTGCTAGTGGGATTTTGGCACCCCTGAAATATTGGCGCTCTAGGTGACCGCCTCGTTTGCCTAATGGAAGCACCAGCCCTGCTGATCACACAGCAGAGGCTTAGAGGAAGTGAGCAGGAAGCAGCACGGGTAGCGCTGACTATCCCCTGTCACGCCCTTCCCATTTCCAGCAGTCCTGCTTTAGGGATGCACTGATCACTAAGGCCTGGATTCTCTAAGGTTGCAGACCTTAGAGAATCCAGGCGGTAACGGGGTGAAACTGGCGGTGATAAGGGTCTTTACCTTTCGCTGCCAGCGATGTCTCTGCAGCGTCGGCCCCGGAGCCGCCCCCAACTCCTCCTCTTCTGGGGCCGACTCCGCCCCGATTTAGGGATCGTACGCGAAAAGGGAATTTTTGCGTGCGAGAAGTCCCTTTTCGTGTGCGATCCCTTTAGAGAATGACCCCCTAAGTGTTGTGTATAATAGTGTTAGACTGTGCTAGCTTGTAAAAATCTGTCTAACGCCTTGAAATCCAGTCATGCTGCTGCCTAGCATTTAGGTGATGCTATTTTGTTACATACTAACTCGTATATCCTCTTTTTCATCCTTCAGGAGTCAGAATGAATACTAGCATTCATGACAATGCGATCATGTCCATCTATATTTTGACCTTTTTGACTGGGCTGCCTTCCAACCTCTTGGCCTTCTATGCCTTCTTGCTAAAAGTCCGCCAGAAGCAAAGCCCTGTGGACATCCTTCTGCTCAATCTGACTGTCTCAGACCTAGTGCTCTTGACTTTCCTTCCAATGAAGATGAAGGAGGCTGCGTCTGGGATGCTGTGGACCATGCCTCAGTTTCTCTGCCCACTGACTGGATTTTGCTACTACAGCAGCATCTATATCAGCACTTTGTTCCTCACGGCTGTCAGTGTGGAGCGCTACTTGGGTGTGGCGTACCCCATCAAGTATAAGATGAACTGGAAGCCAGAGTATGCTCTTGTAGCCAGCTTTTTCTTCTGGTTAATTGTTTGCATCCACTGCAGCACAATCTACATCGTTCAGTACAATGTACCCAGCCATATCAACCCCAACACCACCAGCAATATCTCAAAGTGTTATGAGGTCTTCAGCGAAAAACAACTCAACATCCTACTCCCTGTCAGGCTAAGAGATGTGCCTTGTGCTATTTGTAGTTCCTTTTATCATCACCCTCTTCTGCTACATCAACTTTGTGAAGATCTTGATGTTTCTACCCAACATCCAGGCCCAGAAGAAGCAGAGGGCCATTGGACTGGCTGTGGCCACTCTCTGCAACTTCATTATCTGTTTCTTCCCCTACAACATGTCACATGTTGTGGGGTACATACAGAACAAAAGCCCTGACTGGAGGGTCTACACACTACTGCTCAGTACCTTCAATGCCACATTGGATCCCATCATCTTCTACTTCTCCTCCACTGCTGTCCGCAGGACCTTCATAGACTGCTTCTCCAGTGTCCTCAACAAGCTGCATGCCTTGATGCCCTGCCACCGACTCTGCCTAGTACTCAATAAGATAGAAAGGGGAAGGGAGGAGCAGTCTTCTACTTGATGGAAAGGGGATAAAATGTAATGTGTCTTGGAGTTTTTGAGTTAACGCCCAGTTAGCCACCCAAGTGGTGAAGGGCACCAGGAGAATGGGTATAAATTCATGAATGGTGGGAAGGTGGGCTCAGAGCCAGGTCACCATGTCATGGCTAGTAAGGTAGGTCTTGATGCCAGGATCCGAGTGATGCCTTGCTTTGGATGGGATTACCAGATATCTTCAGCCACGAATAAGTAATGGATCATATCTGAGAGCTATTGGCTCTGTAAGAACTTTGGGTTCTCAGAAGCTTCTCCACCTCTTCTTAATGCTTCAGTTCCAATTCTACAATCTAATTGTGGGTATCTACAGCACCCAGTAGACCTCTGGATATAATAGGCATATCTATTTTCAATCTTAAAACTAAGCTTCCAAAGCACTTTGAATAATGACATTTCCAAGGATACAAATAATTTACCTACATAGACATGGATGCTGCCTGCTATTATTCTTAGTGTAAAGTCAGAGATTATGATTGTATTGTATATTTTCAAATTTAAGTAATGAAACTCCAACCTGGGAATCCTGGGAGCAATCTTACAACAATAAGACAACAAAGTATTCAGATTGGAACTGGCCTTGCTTCATAGAAACAAAATGGGTCAGAAATAGGAACTGGAGCCAAATTAGAACTTGGGTCTGATTTCAGGCTCCAGTTCATCTCAAGGTGCATTGGGTCAGCAGGAACTGGGACCCAGATTTTGCTGAGAGTATCTAGCCCCAATAGCCATAGAGCATGAAGAAAGTGCATCCTTCTCACAGCACGTCTGCTTGCACAAGAGACAGAATATCTCACATCAGCAGCAGTGTTCATGGGAATGCATTATTGCTGGAACTGCTGGAATAAAGGATTGCATATTTTCTTTTCTCAGGTTTCTGAAAAGCGTTTCTTGTGACTTCAGAAATGTGTGTGGATGTATTTATTTATTTATTTGTACCTTCTCCCCTTTTTTAACTCCATTTTCAATCTTTACTTCCTTCCCCTAACCCTCCAGATGGCAGGCTCGGGTGGCATTGGTATTCCTTGCTGGCTCCTCCTGGGTGCAATGTCAGCACCACTCATTGGTTGTCGAAAGCACCAAAGTAATGGCTGCTGTTTTCTTTCTCTCCCTGGACACAAATTTACACCCGACCGGCCCTGACAAAGAGAGGATCCAACCCTTAATCTCCTGCACCACATTGTGCTGCATTCTGAGCCCCAGAGCCAGTATTCCATATAAATGTGCAGGCAGTTTTCCATTGTGTCTATGCTGTAGAATAGAAGAGTGGATTATTTTATTTCAGCATTCCCATGGTTTCTGTGGTGTAGAATAGAATAATGGTGGCTGCAAATTCAATCTGCAGAAATTCCGCACATTATACTAAAGTAGTCTCAATATTTATATTCCTAATTATCTACAGCGAAAAAGCAACATTAATACCGCTTGGAACTTTCCAGGTTATTGACAGATCTGTGGTTTGTTAATCATTAACTCCAAGTCAATAGATTTTTGCTTTGAGCTTACTTGTTCTACTACTATCTTCTTCCATGGAAGTTAATTAGCATTTGTTTTCAGAGTGTGACACGTCTACACCACCATGCTCAGAGTGGTGGATCAGATGTCATGTGACCAGGAAGAAATCTTGTTGTTTGATGACAGGTTATTATTCAGTTTTTCAGCAGACTTAATAATTTAAATGGAATTACTGGGCTTAGTTGTAGGGGTTCAGTCAAATAGGACTTTATATAAAATGCTATAATAAATAATTATTATTATTCCTGTAATAGACTGCCTGAGTCGGTGTGTCGTGATCTCATTCTGGCCATATTCAAATCCAGTCTAAAAACTCACCTTTTTGAAGCTGCTTTAAATCACTTATTTAAAATAAATTTACTTCCTCTATGTTTGTTTCAATTGAACTGTAAGCTCCATGGAGCAGGGACTGCCTCTTATGTGTATCTGAAGTGTTTTAGAAATAATAAAGTATTCGTAGTAGTGTATCAGGTCTGTGCAGCTCTGTACAGAGAGACATAGCAGACAATCCCTACTCCTTGTAGCTTACAATTTATTCAAGATAGTCAGACAAGACATATAAGGAAACAAATCAGAGCTTTTTGACAAGACAGGAGGCTATGACTGACAAGATTTAAAGTAGGTAGAATTAGATTAAGAAAGGGGCAACTATAATTGAGTATCGTCAAATATAATGTGACAGCCCAGAAGTGTTTTAAGGAGTCCTTGCTAACCAATCTCACTTATAGTGTAATAGGCCTAGAAGGATCAACCCCCATTCTGTCCGAGTCCCTATCTAGGGCACAGACTGATAAATCTCTTGCATTAGCGGGAAGAGTTAAGGTTCAGGTGTTATAAGCAGCTTCAAAGAGGTGAGTTTTAAGGCTGGATTTGAATCTGGTAAAAACAGGAAGCCTGGTGCACGGGTTGGGAAAGTCATTCCAGGCCTTTGCTGTAGCAAGGTGGAAGGCACAGAGGAGATTTGACGATGGGAAAGAGCCCAGATGGAATGAAGATTGGGAAGAGGGGTGATGGGGAAATAAGAAATGTGAGATAATGAGGAGGAGCCACACAGTAAACGTGCTTGTAGGAAGCGAATGAGGAGCCAATGTAGTGACTGGAGAAGAGGGGGTTACATGATCATAATGATGGAGGAAGAGAAGTCGCACAGCTGAATTATGATCAGACTGTGATAGAGAGGGATCATTCAGCGGCAGACCCATGGGAAGCAGGCAGCAGGCAGGATCAATGGCACTGTTTCTTCTAAGAGCATGCAGAAGTCATGAATCCACTGATCCCTCTCAGTGCTAGCTCCACAAGTAGGTTCACAAGTCATGGGCCAGCACTTCCTGTGATGGATGATAGATCTATGGCCCCTTCACTAAGGTGTATGCTCCTCCCAGGAGGGGCCATATTGAGATAGGTAGCCTAGTGAATGGACTAAACCATTTATTATAGGGTTCTCACCACAATGGGGCAGTCCAGGGTATGGTCTGAGAAGCCTGAACATTTTCTAGTTAGCAGTGAGGAGGGAGAGTTAGTAGCTGAGAGTCTGAAGTTGAGGAAGGAGAAAACCTGCCTTCTATTCCTCAGATTCCTATAGTGGACTTGAACAGACTTTTGGATCCCCCTTCCCCACTGAGATTACAGTGCTGAGAAATAGGCTGATCCCATTGAGTTTTCCCCAAGAGAAGACCCCCAGAAATACGAATAAACTGAGGATGGAAGAACAAGAGTGGGAGACCGCAACTGGATTTCCACACAAACACCAGGGAGCAGGATGGGCTGGGTGTTCGAGGAAGAAGATGAACTAAACACAGATTGCAAACTGGCTAAAAGACAGAAATGGGCAATTTTCTCAGTGGAAGGGAGTGGACAGTGGAGTGCCTCAGGGATCTGTATTGGGACCCTTACTGTTCAATATATTTATAAATGATCTGGAAAGAAATACGACGAGTGAAATAATCAAATTTGCAGATGACACTAAATTGTTCAGAGTAGTTAAATCACAAGCAGATTGTGATAAATTGCAGGAAGACCTTGTGAGACTGGAAAATTGGGCATCCAAATGGCAGATGAAATTTAATGTGGATAAGTGCAAAGTTATGCATATAGGGAAAAATAGCCCATGCTATAATTACACAATGTTGGGTTCCATATTAGGTGCTACAACCCAAGAAAGAGATCTAGTTGTCATAGTGGATAACACATTGAAATCGTCGGTGCAGTGTGCTGCGGCAGTCAAAAAAGCAAACAGAATGTTGGGAATTATTAGAAAAGGAATGGTGAATAAAACGGAAAATGTCATAATGCCTCTGTATCGCTCCATGGTGAGACCGCACCTTGAATACTGTGTACAATTCTGGTCGCCGCATCTCAAAAAAGATATAATTGCGATGGAGAAGGTACAGAGAAGGGCTACCAAAATGATAAGGGGAATGGAACAACTCCCCTATGAGGAAAGACTAAAGAGGTTAGGACTTTTCAGCTTGGAGAAGAGACGACTGAGGGGGGATATGATAGAGGTGTTTAAAATCATGAGAGGTCTAGAACGGGTAGATGTGAATCGGTTATTTACTCTTTCGGATAGTAGAAAGACTAGGGGGCACTCCATGAAGTTAGCATGGGGCACATTTAAAACTAATCGGAGAAAGTTCTTTTTTACTCAACGCACAATTAAACTCTGGAATTTGTTGCCAGAGAATGTGGTTAGTGCAGTTAGTATAGCTGTGTTTAAAAAAGGATTGGATAAGTTCTTGGAGGAGAAGTCCATTACCTGCTATTAAGTTCACTTAGAGAATAGCCACTGCCATTAGTAATGGTTACATGGAATAGACTTAGTTTTTGGGTACTTGCCAGGTTCTTATGGCCTGGATTGGCCACTGTTGAAAACAGGATGCTGGGCTTGATGGACCCTTGGTCTGACCCAGTATGGCATTTTCTTATGTTCTTAATTTTATAATAGCTGTTTCTAACGACTTAATCGCTGCCCAAAGGGTATCCATTGTCATTTCTGCAGTATGAGATATAATTATTTCTAATACAGGATTATCTTCATTACCACCCCCAGCAGCTTGGTCCCCATCTCTCACACCACTATTAGGTACGTCATTTAAATCTAGAGAACTCCCTTCACCTAGAAAGCGGTCTGCATATTTACTTTTTGAAGAAATCGGCGGGGACGGAGTATTAGGAGCCCCGGGGCTCAATGAGATGGCTTCAGCCTGTGGTATAGATTCTCGCTCAGGAACCAATACCATTGCGGCTCGCTCCTCCGGTATTGTTCCAGCTGCAGCCATAAAGAAAGATGATATCGGAGGCTAACTTGGTCCGGGTACGGGAGACGAAGTTGTAGCCTCCCTGATTCAGGCCTTGCGTTTGGTGTGGGGCATATTAATCAAGTAAAATGTTAATTCAAAAGTCACACCAATCAATGCCTCTATTTCTTTAATGGATATCTCTGTAGTTCCTTTAAATTCTAGTATCTTTTGGTGTTGGGGGAGAGAGAGGAAAACAAAGTAATTTTACTTACTAAATTGAGAAGTCTCCTTGTTACCTCCAAGAGTTGAAACTAAGGATCTCAATTAATCCAGACTTCAAAGAATCAAAGAAAACTGTGCGACCCTTTGGCAGCGCGCTGGCGGTGTCTGCGCACCGCGTGGGGCCGGCTTTTGAACTCCCGAACCCTACCCTGGTGACGTCAGAAGTCTGGGCCGGGACTTCTCCTCACCCTCGGAATCCAGGAAATTCGTCAAGGTAATCTTGCTCTTAGGGCTGAGGTGCACTTCCTCGGATAGAGCAATTCTCAGTCCTCTCTCCTCCAGTAGTGATCTTCCTAACATGCAATAGTGTTGTACACAGGGTTAGTGCAATGAACATAGAGCCAGGAAACCTTCTGAAAAATTCATGAGTTTTATCTCTGGTTCTGCTTAAAGACTGTGTGTGACCTTGAATGGGTCACTTTATTATCCTGTGTCTGATTTCTAATCACTCCTCATTAACTGACTTTGTGTGAGGCTTGCAGCACAAACCCTTATCTCTTTTGTACCTCAATCAGCTCAAAACCCATTTGAATTTGCCATTGAACCTGAAGGGTTTTTTGTTTATCCCCCTTCATTCTCATAGTGTAATATCATTGTGCCCATGACTCAGCCCTCTCCCCATACATATCTAGACTATTTCCTAACCCCCAAGACACCCAGCTGCCACATCAAGGAAGCTCAGAAAGGGAAGATCAGGGACCTATGTGCTCTGGAAAGCTTATGAACAGCAACATCGCTGAATGGTTCTTGTGCTGGTTCGGTAAACACATCATGGCCATCAAAGGATCCTTCATACAATTTCCAATTATTTTAATAGAACCATTCACCTGGGTCTCCTCTACCCTTCAGTTTTGCATTATTGATGGATTTAGGTCAAGTTTGCTTGCGGGGGAAAGTTGATGAGAAGCTGTAAAACAGATTTGAATTTACTACAATGCTCATAATAGAATTGTTATCAGCCCAGAATGGAAACAACAGATATGAAATGCCAGTGACAAGGGGCTGTTCCATAAAATACTGTTGCTAAGTCAACACACAGGGCACCCACTGTAAACACTCCAACCACAGCTGTCACAAGGGGTGGGAAAGAAGGGTGACCACCCTCGGTAGCAAGCCACATCACCCTTTTGAGTCAGTCGGTAAGTCTGCAAGCATACCAAGCCTGAAAGGGAAGGGAGGCACCAAAAGCAACCCTTGCCCAGGGAGCCATTTTATGCAGTGACTGCCCTGGCTCCATTTCTAAGAGGAAGTTCACAATAGTGGGATCTGTCATTCGCTCCATTTTCTCCAAGCAGCACATCTGCATTCTCACCAGCAGCGTGTAGAGTGCAGAACAGGGCTGCAGGAAACCCTTAGGGATGAATTATCAAAATGTTACACGTGTAAAAAATGTGCATATACACATGTAAGTAGCATCTACTTATGCATTCTGTATTTTGTAAAAGTCAAAAATACTATCACAGCCTGCACTACTGGGGACGGGTGTTGTGTCTGTGGACCCTTGGGCTGAGGTGAGATTAGCTCTACCTGCAGGGAGGAGCCCTAAAGGTTCTCTCCATCAGCAGGTGGACCCAGATGAAGCAGAGACCAAACAAGACCTTCACTTATACCAGCCTATGTTCCCCTCGAGTTGAACCTTTGGGTGCCGGGGCCAGCAGGACGTAGGCGAGTGTCTCTGCTGTTGACTGGCAATGTGGTCTGAGGCCAAGCAAAGGTCATAGGCAGGCTACGAATAGATATGTCAAGGTCCAGGCAAGGGTCAAAGGCAGGCAGTGGTCAAACCATGGATCCATCAGAGGGAGAAGAAGAAGAACAGATAGAGCTGAGGCAGACAGGCAAGGCAAGAGCAGGTCGGGCAGGCAGAGAAGAAGACTGGAACAAGGCTGGGAAGTAATATGCACTACTCATGGTAGCTGGACCTGTTGCTGAAGCGAGTTGCTTCCGATGTCATCTCTAGGGGCCGCGGGTTCTTTCCTGTTGCAGTCCCTTTAAATGTTGGGAAATGGTGTGCGCACGCATCTAAGAGGAGGTGCGGTGCGATGCTGTCAGCGGCATCCTGCTGGTGGCGTTTTGCCGCATTGAGGAGCAGCATATCACCGCGTGGCCACCGCGGGTTCTTTCCTGTTGCAGTCCCTTTAAATGTTGGGATTAGGGCCAGCCCAGCCAGGGGAAGTGAGTGTGGCAGTTCACAGGAGCAGCCCATGGACCGCCAAATGCAACAACAGGAAAGGCAGGCAGCTAAGGAGAAAGTACCTGGGAGGCTAGATGGTCTGGAGCCTCTGTCTTCTGCCTAAGGCAGCTATCATTCCCCATGGGGGTTGAGCCCTTGGGTACAGGCAGCTGCCAGGATTTCCAGGTGAGAGCAGGAACTGGGGCAGGAAGCAGAAGCATAGCTAAAGACCAAGGTCGAAGTAGGAACGTAGTTGAAGGACTTTGTGACTTGTAGGTGTGTGGGTCCTGGGCTGAGGTGAAAGATGGTACCACCCACAGGGAGGAGCCCTGTGAGCCTCACCGTCAGAAGGCACGGTCTCAGTGGACGTCAGACACAGCTGTGGAATAGAGTCTTTATTATAAAAGTAGAAAAGGCACAGCCCATGGAGCGGGGGGTGCAGAAGGAGATAATCTTACGAGCGCGGCCTCCAGCAGCTGTTACGAACCAAGGGTTTGAAGGCCTTCAGATATTGATACAAGCACGAAGGCGCGGTCGTTTCTAAAGCAGGTGATGTGAGCCCTTTGGCCACGGCATGACTCAGGGAGAAGCCCCATGACACACCGCGGGAGGTAAGCTGGTACGAGCATGGGTACAAGGAGCAGGGCAAGGCTGAAGCAGAGACAAGGATGGAGGTCTGACCCTCTACCTGACCTGCACACCCCAGGATGGCCAACAACGCAATGTTGATCAATGAACAATCCTCCGACCGTTCCAAGCCCTTTCGGACCTGCCGCTAGGTAACGGAAAAAGGCGGCAGGCCGGAAAGAGGACGAGGGCAGACTGAGTCCTTAGAACACAGAAGACTTTGGATGAAGACTCAGGCGAGGACACGGTAGACGAAGACTGAAGTGAGGACATTGTAGACGTAGGCTCAAGGCATAGGAACAAAGTGCTGGGTCGAGACTGTGACGCAGCGCGCCCTACACAGTCCACCCGTGGGACTGGTCGCGGACCACGCTGGGCTCGAAGCAGACTCTAGGAGAGACAATGGAAGCTGATACCGGAACATGATGAAGATACTGAAGAGACCTGCACCGGGGCGCGCCCTACACAGTCCACCCGTGGGACTGGTCGCAAACCACGCTGGTGCGGAGCAGGGTCGAACAGAGTCTTGACATGGACGTACATGAATTGCAATAGGCTCCGAAGACCGGGACAAGATTCAAGAACAGGATTCACGATTCTCAAGGATTAAAAAACTTAGGACTGAAGCAGAAGTCTTCTGGAGGGTTGCACTGCAGAGATGAAGATGGCCTTTGTACCGTGAAGCACCCTACACAGCCCACCCATAGGACTGGTCGCGGACCACGACAACGGCACATCAGGAAAGTGGACATCAAGGAACCAGGACATGGAGGGAAAGGCGAAGGGAAAGGCATCGGGAAAGACATCGGACACCAGGAGGTACGAACGAAGAACATCAGGAACACGAAGACATCTGAAGACACGGACAAAGGACATCAGGAACCTGAAGACATCTGGAGGCATGGATGAAGGACATCAGGAACATGAAGACAACTAGAGGCACGGACGAAGGACATCAAGAACATGAAGATAACTGGAGACCTCGACGAAGGACATCGGGAACAAGAAGATGAAGCCGTCAAAGCAGGAAAGACCACGGAAGACCTGGACCGGAGAGAAGACACAGACAATTGTGGAACCTGATCCGAAGGCCAGGAGTGACTGAAGAGGAGACCCTCTTATAGGGCAGAAGCAGGAAGTTGTCATCAATTGGAGCCCGGGGCATATCCGGCCGTGGGCCCTTTAAATGAAGTGAATCAGGAATGGTCCCATAAACTTCTGCTCAAGCTTACTTGATGGTCTCTTGCTCCTTATGTGCCTTGTGGAGACCCAGAACTTGCCCCCTATTGTGAACTGGGGGGGGGGGGGCTTCCTTTCATCATCTACATGTGAATTCTTAATTCTTAGCCCATTCCAATTCATGTTGGACTTGCATATGTAACTCTGTTAAAGCATTTACCCACTGTGCTGCTGTGGGGACCTTGGACAGCCAAGTCTCCTCTGAATGAAAGCGGGGGTAGATACCATAGCTTGCAAAGAATGGGAAGCCTTGTTAGAGACAATATGAGATGGCAGACTGTGGAGACGCACTACTTCACAAACTAGCAAATCTGCTTTTTGCAAGAGGAGAGAAACCCCATAGTGGCTATTAAAAAGGCCATCTTGGTAAACGAGTCCACTACCATCAAAATCTTGAAGGTGGCAAATCAATAATAAAATTCATTGATATCCATCCCCATGGTCGTGAGGGCCATGGGAATGGACAACAGCAAGAGTAGCTCAAGACTTGGTTTTTTAGCTTAGCTTATCCGGGTTAGTCCAATATACGTTTTCTGTTACTACAAATAGATTAGAGTAGTATCTCTATGGTGAGCCTGAAGTATGCCAATTTTACATTAGAGGAAGGAGATATTTTATTAGGAGATGCTGGTAGTAATTTTAGACATATTTATATTTTGAAGGAGAATCCGGGAGGTTGAAAGACCTGAAGGAATCTAGCTTTTAGGAGTTTTAAAGTAGGGGAATAATGTTAGGTTAATGATTTTATGTTATGGATGTAATGTATGCTAGCCTTAGGTTTTACAATGTATTTTAGTAATGTAGGTTAGCTCTAGGCTTTTATTATATTTTTAATTTTTTGTTGTATTTATTTATTTGTTGTGAACCGTTTCGATGGATTCTGAGTGACGGTATTAAAAAAAAAGTTAAATAAATAAATAGATAATCCATGAGAACGATGACTTGGTACCATGTTCCGGGCGCATACTTCACAAAAAGTGACATACTCAGTTACATCTTGGCTCCATCCTGGCTACCAAAATTCACGGGCAACAAATTCCTTAGATTTGGGCCATCCAATATAATTGGCCAATGGGAGAATCATGGCTATTTTAAAGGACTTCCAAGCATAAGAACATAAGAAGAACATAAGAAAATGCCATACTGGGTCAGACCAAGGGTCCATCAAGCCCAGCATCCTGTTTCCAACAGTGGCCAATCCAGGCCATAAGAACCTGGCAAGTACCCAAAAACTAAGTCTATTCCATGTAACCATTGCTAATGGCAGTGGCTATTCTCTAAGTCTAAGTGAACTTAATAGCAGGTAATGGACTTCTCCTCCAAGAACTTATCCAATCCTTTTTTAAACACAGCTATACTAACTGCACTAACCACATTCTCTGGCAACAAATTCCAGAGTTTAATTGTGCGTTGAGTAAAAAAGAACTTTCTCCGATTAGTTTTAAATGTGCCCCATGCTAACTTCATGGAGTGCCCCCTAGTCTTTCTACCATCCGAAAGAGTAAATAACCGATTCACATCTACCCGTTCTAGACCTCTCATGATTTTAAACACCTCTATCATATCCCCCCTCAGTCGTCTCTTCTCCAAGCTGAAAAGTCCTAACCTTTTTAGTCTTTCCTCATAGGGGAGTTGTTCCATTCCCCTTATCATTTTGGTAGCCCTTCTCTGTACCTTCTCCATCGCAATTATATCTTTTTTGAGATGCGGCGACCAGAATTGTACAAAGTATTCAAGGTGCGGTCTCACCATGGAGCGATACAGAGGCATTATGACATTTTCCGTTTTATTCACCATTCCTTTTCTAATAATTCCCAACATTCTGTTTGCTTTTTTGACTGCCGCAGCACACTGCACCGACGATTTCAATGTGTTATCCACTATGACACCTAGATCTCTTTCTTGGGTTGTAGCACCTAATATGGAACCCAACATTGTGTAATTATAGCATGGGTTATTTTTCCCTATATGCATCACCTTGCACTTATCCACATTAAATTTCATCTGCCATTTGGATGCTCAATTTTCCAGTCTCACAAGGTCTTCCTGCAATTTATCGCAATCTGCTTGTGATTTAACTACTCTGAACAATTTTGTGTCATCTGCAAATTTGATTATCTCACTCGTCGTATTTCTTTCCAGATCATTTATAAGTGGAAGAAGCTGAAAGCATGGAATCTAGATAACGGTTCAGGATGTGTCGAGGAGTAGTCTTGGTATCTGTAGCAGATGGAAGACATCCCATAGATGTTCTAGGTTGAAGTATGGTGAAGCACTCAGTGTTAAACACCAACTAATGGTTCAAGAGCCAGAGCTGAGGGAATTCTCATGACTGGGTGACTAGGCAGTCTCTTGGATACCAGGAAGTTGAGGCAAGTGAGAGTTCCAATCATATGGTAATTGAAGGTAGCAGAAAATTGCATCAGCCAACTGCTGGCGGACAGAATGGATTTAGACCCTAGGTAGAAGTTCTCTTGTTGGCATTTGGTCTCCATGCAGCAGAGGTATAGATGTTGTTCAGGCTAGTTGAACTGGCAGTGTAAGTCAATGGTGGTGAGAAGTAGTGCAGGCACAGAACTCCTTGTGCCTTTCAGGCAAGGACCCTTAGGCAAGGGTGGGATTTAACGATGCTTGGTTAGTTGATACTTGATCTGGAGCGGTCCTAGACTGATGGTAGAGAGGTCCGATGTCAAGGAGACAGGATAGGATGCAGGCAAGGCAGGCCGAAAGAAGAAGGCTGATGGGCTGGGAGGAAGATGGACATCCTCTGGACTACTTGAGAGCAAGCCAGGAGTAGATGTATTTGGATGATGAACCTTGCAGCGGATACCAGAGTCTTTCAACAACTAGCATCTAGAGAAAGGTCTCCAATGCTCTTCGGCGGGAGATGTAAAAGAAAGCAAGGAATTGCAGAGAGGTGTAGCTGGACTTGAGTACCGGATGGCGAGCGAGGCTAGAAATCTGGTAGTAGGAAGGACTGAAGAAACTGAGCGGGAAGAGCGAAGAAACTTGCTGGTTCAACTTGAAGAAGAGATGAAAGAAGATCCAGGCCCCATTCGAAAGATAGCAACAGCTGGGGTGCAGGCACCTCCTGCAGGTTGTCTGGAGAGAATTACCATAAGGCTGGCGAATTGAAGCATCTCTTACAGGATGGAGAACTTGATAGGCGAGATGCACAGGATCTCCAGCAAGATAAGCTCTATGGAGCAGGTGACTTCTGCTTGTTGAACAAGAATGTCCGAGGAAAAAAATAAAAAATCTTGGTCAAGGTGGAAGCGGAGAACATGGACCAGAAGCTTGCAGCTTGGTAGATGTTGGTGAACCTGGGTGCAGGCGCCTCCTGCAGGTCATACAACAAAAATGTACCCAAGCCATACGAGCTTTCAAGAAGGCACTCGGTGGAAGCAGATGCTAGAGCCTCTAGCGGTGTAGGAAAACAAAAACTTCAGAGCAAGCAGGCGCCTCCAGCAGGTCAGTGGATTTTCAGAGAAAATCTTGAACAAAAGATTAAGAAAGATTTCTTGGAAAAGAAACTCCAGAGCTAGGCATGGCCCATCACAAGGACATGAACGCCAAACACATGGCCTTCGCAATCTATTAGGGAGCGCTAGGAGAGCAGTTCCACTTTCCAGGGGGTTGTGTGTTCTTGGACCACGGCTCGACCCTAGAGGAACTCCAAAGAGGTGCCGAAGCAGGCGAGGCATGCCCGAGCATGGGCTGGACAGGAGCGAGGCTGGAGTGAAGACAGATGATGGAATCCAGAGCAGGGACAAGTCTGGAGCGAAGACAAGGATGACTGAAGGTACTGACCCTCCACCAGACCTGCACGCTTCGGGAAGACCAACAACACAATGGTGGTCTTTTGAACAGTCCTCCGACCATTCCAAGCCCTTTTGGACCTGCTGCTGGGTAACGGAAAGAAACAGCAGACCGGATGGAGGCCAAGGGCAAACGAAGACCGGAACATGAAGATTCAGATGAAGACTCAAGCGGAGACATAGGTACTTGAACAAAAACTCAAGCGAGGACACTTGGACGAAGACTCAGGCAAAGACATAGGTACTTGGACGAAGACTCAGGTGAGGACATTTGAACGAGGTTCTGAAGACAAGGAGTCAGGAGCGAGGTTCAAGAGCTGGGTTGAGACTGTGATGCAGTGCGCCCTACACAGCCCACCCACGGGGCTGGTCGTGGACCACGCTGGGACCGATGTAGACTCTAAACGAGACAGTGGAGTAATGAGAGGAACATTTCCCAGAAACTGAAGAGGCTTGCACCGGGGTGCACCCTACACAGCCACCAGTGCCTGGTCGCAGACCACGCTAGCAAGGCACAGGTTCTGGCAGAGTCTTTGACATGGATGGAGCAGGAGCAAGGAACTCCATAGACCAGGGACAAGAATTCAAGCGGAAGTCTCCCGGAGGCTTGAGCTGCGGTAGTGAAGAAGGCATTGTACCAAGAAGCGCCCTACACAGCCCGCCCGTGGGGCTGGTTGCAGACTATGACATGGCACACCGGGAAAGGTAGCGATGAGGAACCAGGGGTTTCAGGATATCTGGATTGGATCACGGACATCAGGAACAGGAGATGGACATCTGGACTGGATCACGAACTTCAGGAACAGGAGAAGAACAGCACGGACATCAGGAAGAGGAGATGAACATCTGGACTGGATCATGAACAAAGACAGACAACAAGACTGACCGTGGACAACAGGAACAGAAGGTGGTCATCTGGTCTGGAACATGGACACCAGGACTAGACAAGGAGCTCCCACGAAGAACAGGAAACACAGGACCTTGAAGAAGCGATGGAACAATGAAGACTCCTAGAGCGAAGGACAGGAAGAACCCAGGAGCGTCTAACTCCTTGCGAAGGCAAAGCTTGAATGAACGCTGGGCCCTTTTGTAGGGCTGAGAAGGACTACACCCAGGGAGGAGCTTGCAGAGGGCCACACCTGACTGGCCCTTAAAATACCGAGAAGGGACATGCACCCACACCTTAGGAGATCCAGGAGAAGAGCAGGAAGCAGAGCAGGATTGTTGGTGGTGGCCCTGCCACGTGGAGGGCCCGAAGACAGCAGCATCGGAGCGGCAGCCCTGCTGTGAAGACGGATGAATGAGCACGGGCAGTGGGAGAGACGGCCTCTCTGCCGCTCGAGGATCCGGCAGCGGCAGGAGAGGCAGGCTGCAGGCACTGGCAGGGACAGCTTCCCTGCTGGGTGAAGACCCCTGGAGCGGTGGCGGCGGCCTCAGCCGCGCTGAGAGGCTCCCGGTACTCAGCCCTGCCACGCAGAGCAGGAGAAGAACATGGCTTCCGTGCCACATCGGGGAAAAAGGCATCAGCGACCCGACTGGCCGCGAAGGTAGGGGGCCTGCCCACGCTCGTCGCGGGCAGGTTCACAACAGTCTCGGCCGTAAATCCAGGTGGCCTGTGGCTGAGTCAGGTGATGCTGTCTCTGCCATGGGATGGGGCTGGATGGTATACATCTGAGAGTATTAAGGGAACTTATAGATGTCCTGCAGCTCTGCTGGCTGACTTTTCATTGTTTCTTTAGAGTCTGGAATAGTTCCAGAGGACTGGAAAAGGGTGGATGTGGTTCCTATTCATAAAACTGGAAGTAAGGAGGAGACTGGGAACTATAGGCCAGTTAGTCTGAGCTCTATGGTGAGCAAACTAATGGAATTGCTGCTAAAACAGAGGATAGTACAGTTTTTGAAGTCCAGTGAATTGCAGGATCTGAGGCAGCATGGGGTGGATTTTAAAAGGGTTACGGCGACACGCACAAGCCCCGGGATGGGGACGTGGTCAGAGGCCTCGCCACTGCTGCTGGGCCCAGGGATCACGTGCTGGCACTTGCCTGGCGCGCGCAACCTATGCCTGCCCGGAGGCAGGCATAAATAATACAACAAAGGTAGGGGTTGGGATTTAGAAAGGGACGGGGGGGGGGGCAGGGGCGGAAGGAACATTCCCTCCAAGGCTGCTCTGATTTCGAAGCGGCCTTGGATGGAACGGGGAAAGCCATCAGGGCTCCCCTAGGGCTCGGTGCGCGCAAGTGCACAAGTGTGCACCCCCTTGCGCTCGCCGACCCTGGATTTTATAACATGCACGCGGCTGTGCGCCCATGATATAAAATCGAGCGTAGATTTGTGCGCGCCGGGTTGAGCGCACAAATCTAAGCCCAGGCATAGATTACAAAATCTGGCCCCATGGTTTTACCAGAGGTAGAGCTTATCAGATGAATCTGATTTATTTATTATTTATTTATTTAGAGATTTTTTTATATACCGCGGCACGTTACAAACATCACCTTGGTTTACAATGAACCATAATTCAGCCACAAGCTTTACAATCAATTGGGAACTCGAACAAACATATATCATATGAAAAATAAAGAACAAAGCACAAACATATAATATAATTGAGTCAAGCCTAACAGAGGGATGTTATATTTATTTATTTGTTTATAGTTTTTATATACCGATATTCCTGTATAATATACATATCACACCGGTTTAATCATTATATCATGGGAACAATTATATATAACTTGATGATAAGCAAATCGCCAGTTTAGTTTTGATCTATAGATAAGTAATAAGCTTTACAAAACATATATAAAGAGCAGATGTTTCAAGAATGAGTAGAAAGGGAAGAAATATATTGAAATCTACTTGGGGTAGTGAGAATATTGCATGGGTAACCTATATACATTAATATGATTTTATTACAAGTAAAAGGTGACCAATGAGGTCGGGGGGATGGGTTCAGCAATTCTGAAGATCTGATCAATTTCTTTGTGTGCTCAGAGAGTTGGATCAAGGGAGAGCGCTAGATGTAGTGTACTTGGATTTCAGCAAGGTCTTCGATACGGTTCCGCAGAGAAAATTTATAAATAAATTATGCACCCTAGGAATGGATCCTAGAGTGACTGATTGGGTTAGAAACTGGCTGAGTGTGAGGTGACAAAGGGTAGGGGTAAGTGGAGTTTGCTTGGAGGAGGGGGCTGTTACTAGTGTTGTGCCTCAAAGATCGGTCCTTGTTCCGGTTTTTTTTCAACATTTTTGTAAGCAACATAATGGAAGGGTTGTCGGGAAATGTTTGTCTTTTTGCTGATGATACAAAATCTGTAAAATGCTGGACAGCCAGGAGTGGAAAACATGAGAAGGGATCTAACGAAGCTCGAGGAATGGTCTAAGGTCCTGGCAGTTAAGATTTAATGCTAAAAAATGAAGAACAATGCAGAGTTAATAGGACCAGGGGACATCCAATGAAGCAGAAAGCAGGTTTCAGATAATTGCAAAGATCTTTAGTTATGCGATGTGGTCACAGCAAGCATCATCGCAGGGTTCAGGTAGGGTCTGAATGAGTTTCTAGAAAACAAGGACATAAACAGATATTGGAGATTGGGTTTGGGCTGGGTCATGTCTCCTGGGCGGGCATGGATGAGCTCTACTTTAGATGTGTTGGTGTTACTAAATCTCTAGGGCCACTACTGGAAGTAGAATGCTGGCCTAAATGTACCACAAGTCCAACCTAGCTTGGCTGTTCTTATGTAGGGAAGAGGCAATAAATCACTGAAAACCTCAGGCTACCTCAGCAGCAGTACCGTATCATGTCCCGCTAGAGTCGGTTTGAATTTTCTTTTTGTTGTATATGTGCTGCTTATTTAGCAGCTAAATGACAACTGAAAATCAAGTCCAAATATTACACTGAAATGTAAATATATTTGCTTGGAATTGTGATTATTTATGACATCGCAAACTCTTTTAATGGTTCAGTAATCATGGTTGGCAGCCAGTGCCAGAGCTAATAGCTTTGGCTAATATGACTAATCCCAGGTATTTAGGGTAAATTGCAGGCAATTGTCTTGAAGTAGGTAAACAATGACTCAGAAGTCTCATTTATAATTGATGGTGGGAAAATTAATTTAAAAGACACCATTAAAGAAGTCAAGGAAGAGCTTATATGTTTATTAGGCTAATAAAATTGTAGTTTCCCTTCTCAAGCAGTGCAGTCCAAGGGCTTGCATGTCTACTCATCCATTAGTCTATTTTTATTTTTCACCTTAAATGTCAATGTTGATGGGCTAGCATGGTACTGTACTTTCTTCTGATACAGACTGATTACAGCTGATGGCCACTATCGAACTATTGCCTGGTACAGAGTGGGAGAAATTTGCCTTCAGCTAATTAATTAGCTTGCAGCATCACCTCTAGGCAGCTCATTTCTTCTTGCAAATTAATTCAGTATTGAAAAGGAATATAGAAACAAAACATCTTCTCTTTACCTGGAACCAATGGCTGTTTCTAGGACTCTTAACTGCAGCCAATTGCCGAGAACCTTGTTTCCATGTTCCATGTACTTAAAGCCTCAGAAACCTGTAGTTCTCAAATTACCGGAGCAACAAAAGTGCAGGTAAAGTGGACTTACCCCTATAAAACAGGTTTTAACCGGAGTCATGAAATGGCTAATTGGAAAGGTCCACAAGGCTTTTAGGATTTATTCTGCCCTGGAGGCACATTAGCACCAAACAGCAAAAAGCAAATACAGACATTTATAACCTTGTTGGCCATGAGCACTACCTGGTACCTTTAGAAGAGTTTTAAAGACATGAGAAAAGATGAAGCACTTTCCTCCTCATCAATGTTTATAAGTCTTTTCAAACAGCCTCCCATGAAACAAGCAAGCACTCAAGCAAACTCAGCCTGCAGAGGGGAGAGAGAGGATACAAGCATTCAGATATAACCCCAGAGGTGTAAATAATGAACAAGATGCTAACTTTTTCTGGTGAAAAAGGACAAGGAGTCATAGTATAGAAGAGAGAAATCTACCAGGACAGGAGGTCCCAAATACGGTCCAGAAGAACCCGCTCAATAAGTCTGGTTTGCAGGATATCTATTAGAAATAGGAGATACTTCCAGACATTTGGTCTACGACTCATGGTTGGTTACCTTAAAAAAACAGCCAGCCAGAGGTTCTTGAGGATTGAATGTGGGCACTTCTGTAGTTGAGTTATCAGATGGCTCCAGCTCATCAGGGATAGGCTGAGGCAGTCCTAGTTTTACCTCCAGTGCATCCACAGGACCAATTGCTTCACTTCAATTTCACACTTTTGTATGACCTTCTTTCATAAAATATGAACCCGAATCAGTTTACAGCAAAAGCCATACATCCCATAGCCAATTTACATCAGCAATGAAATATAACAACATTCATAAATAATTTACAACTACAATAAAATACAAAAATGGATACAAAAACATTCCCTAATATACAGAAATAGCCTTTCCCCTACTTTCTCCATCTACTGCAATAAATAGTGATCTTTCCGAGTAAACCCACAAAAATCCATCCCAACCCTGTGAAAATAAACCCCAAATATCACATAGAGCCTAAAATAATCCTACCACTTCACTCCAAAAACAGACAGTTAAAATGCATATCTCATGCCATGCACCGCTGTGTTTTGATGGGAGGGGGCTTCCATGGGTGAGTTTGCTTACGTCTACCGTGGATGATGGCAGGAAAGGGGCAAAGCCATTAGCGAGTTTGGGTCCAGAGGGGCATCTTGAGCTCATGAAAATCAACTCCTGAAAAAAGAACAAAATGGAAATACAAGTCCATAAACGCAAGAAAGGCATCTGAAATTCATCTGGTAATGCT
This sequence comes from Rhinatrema bivittatum, assembly GCF_901001135.1. NCBI lineage: Eukaryota > Metazoa > Chordata > Amphibia > Gymnophiona > Rhinatrematidae > Rhinatrema > Rhinatrema bivittatum. Next base: position 71,789,092 of record NC_042628.1, on the reverse strand, counting down.
AAGTCTACAACCTAACTAGCTCATGTAAGCACAAAGGTTACAGGTACTTTGACAGCAATCAGATTCAAAGTGTTTGTGTGATGGCACCTATGACAAGCTTTCCATATCCAGGAGAGCTGAGGACTTCTCAGGGTGACATTCAAAGTAATCCAGGAAATAAGGGGAAAATGCTGAGATTCATTGTTATGCTTGGCGGCCCACGGGCTGCTCCCACAAACTGCCGCACTCACCCTCCTGGCTGGGCCATCCCCTATTGCTCCCGACATAGGCAAACCCTTCTGGGCCTCCTTGCAGTGGGATGCTGCACTCCGATGAGCGAGGCGCCGCCAGTGTTCCATGCAGCAGGACGCCACCAACTCCAACAGGCCGTGCTCTTCCTTAGGTGCACGCGTACCTGACTTCACTTAAAGATCCCATGGTGGGAAAAACTCTGATGACATCACATGCTCAGGCCTATAAAAGGCCCTTGTTGTCTCTCCTTCGCCGCCTCAGCAACAGATCCAACTACTTCCTAGAAGTGCATGTTGCTTCCCAGCATTCCTGTCTTCGTCCAGCTTGTCTTCCTTCCTCGTCCAACTGTCTTCAATTGGTCTTCTGTCTTGATCTCCATCTGTTCCATCCATGTTGTCTGCTTGTTCTTGTCCTCGCCTGCCATCCCTGCCTATCTGTCCCTCATCTCCTCCCTCAGATGGATTCCTGGTTTGATCTTGGCCTGGACCTCAGATACGACTAACCACTGCCTGCCTCTGACCATTGCCCTTGCTAACTCTCCCTCGCCGCCTCAGCAACAAGTCCAACTACTTCCCAGTAGTGCGTGTTGCGTCTCAGCATTCCAGTCTTCATCCAACTTGTCTTCCTTCCTTGTCCAACTGTTTTCAGTTGGTCTTCTTTCTTGATCCCTGTCTACTCCATCCACGTTGTCAGCTTGTTCTTGCCCTCGCCTGCCAGCCCTGCCTATCCGCCCCCCATCTCCTCTCTCAGATGGATTCCTGGTTTGGCCTCGACCTGGACCTCGGATACGACTAACCACTGCCTGCCTCTGACCATTGCCTGGACCTCTGATACTACTGACCCCTGCCTGCCTCTGACCATTGCCTGGACCTCGGAAATGCTTGACTGCCTTCTGCCTATGATCCAACTTACTACGGACCTTCTCCCCGCCATCAGCAGAGACCCCACCTAAGTCCTGCTGGCTCCGGCATCCAAAGCCTTAACCCGAGGGGAATGTGGGCTGGTACAGGTGAAGGTCCTGACCGGCCTCTGCTTCGCATGGGTCTGGCTGCCGATGGTGAGAAGCTGCAAGGGCTCCTCCTTGTAGGTAGAGCCAATCCTGCCTCAGCCCAAGGGGACACAGAGCCAACATCCATAAGCCAGGGAACAGGAAAGCTCTCCAGGTAAATCAACGCAGATAACTTTAACTGGACATTCAGCAGAACTTATCCCGATAAGTCTTCTGCTGAATATGCCTGGATAAAGTTATCCAGAGAACTTTAAGAGAGTTATTTCTCTGACCAGACTTAGCCAGCTAAGTATTTGCAGGCAGCGCTGAATATCAGCACTTCCTAGACAAAGTAGATCCACTCCTCCAGAATGCCCCTCCCTCCCCCCATGCCATCTCTTTTGACCCAGGTAAATTTTGGGCATACAAAATTTAGTCGTAAAGCAGGGGGGAAATATTCAAATCTCGGATTTTTCTCCAGCTAATTCTAAAAGTTAGCTGGAGAAACCTTTTGAATGTCGATTGCATTATGTTTAATTCACACAATCTGCTCCGCTGACCCAGTGGATAAATTCTTAAAACACTGGCCAGACAGGAAGGTGGAGTTTTGTAAGAAAAGGTTTCTGAGCAAAGCAGGGGTGGATTTACCAATAGGTAGTACAGGCAACTGTGTATGGGCAGCCGCCCTGCTGCGTGAGTCACTTATTTTACATTATCAGCTGTGGGTGTCACGCCAGGAGTTGGAGGAAGTGGTTCAGCAAGGCATTTCTATTCACAAAGCAATCAAGCTTCTTGCTTTCATAAGAAATATCTTGGTTACATTCTTTGCTGCCTTTCTGCATTAAATTAGTTTGGCCTAGAATCACAAAGTGTAACCCTGCAAGCATCCTTTAATTTCACGTAGTGCTCAGTCTCTTCCACTATTCCTTATGAGCAGGTGCTTCTGCAGTTCAGAAGAACACTTGATTTTCGCTGTATTTATTTATTTACCTATGTAACCACTGAGCAGATCCTTTGCTTGGCACCAGGGACACATTGAACATAAGAACATAAGAACATAAGAAATTGCCATGCTGGGTCAGACCAAGGGTCCATCAAGCCCAGCATTCTGTTTCCAACAGAGGCCAAACCAGGCCAGAAGAACCTGGCAATTACCCAAACATCAAGAAGATCCCATGCTACTGATGCAATTAATAGCAGTGGCTATTCCCTAAGTATAATTGATTAATAGCCGTTAATGGACTTCTCCTCCAAGAACTTATCCAAACCTTTTTTGAACCCAACTACACTAACTGCACTAACCACATCCTCTGGCAACAAATTCCAGAGCTTTGTGCGTTGAGTGAAAAATAATTTTTTCCGATTAGTCTTAAATGTGCTACTTGCTAATTCATGGAATGCCCCCTAGTCCTTCTATTATCCGAAAGTGTAAATAACCAATTCACATCTACTCGTTCAATACCTCTCATGATCTTAAAGACCTCTATCATATCTCCCCTCAGCCATCTCTTCTCCAAGCTGAACAGCCCTAACCTCTTCAGCCTTTCCTCTTAGGGGAGCTGTTCCATCCCCTTTATCATTTTGGTCGCCCTTCTCTGTACCTTCTCCATCGCAACTATATCTTTTTGAGATGCGGCAACCAGAATTGTACACAGTATTCAAGGTGCGGTCTCACCATGGAGCGATACAGAGGCATTATGACATTTTCCGTTTTATTCACCATTCCCTTCCTAATAATTCCTAACATTCTGTTTGCTTTTCTGACTGCCGCAGCACACTGAGCAGATGATTTCAAAGTATTATATCCACTATGACGCCTAGATCTCTTTCTTGGGTGGTAGCTCCTAATATGGAACCTAACATCGTATAACTCCAGCAGGGTTATTTTTCCCTATATGCATTACCTTGCACTTGTCCACATTAAATTTCATCTGCAATTTGGATGCCCAATCTTCCAGTCTTGCAAGGTCCTCCTGTAATGTATCACAATCCACTTGTGATTTAACTACTCTGAATAATTTTGTATCATCCGCAAATTTGATAACCTCACTCATCGTATTCCTTTCCAGATCTTAGTTAGTTAGTTTAATTCCCCTTCACCTCCACATTTAATTCTTAAATCTTCCCACCGAAAATGGTTAGAAAGTATAGAGTCCCAATATTTAATCAGAACTTGGTCCCAGATTTAATATCTTTCAAGAAATCCTCTGGACATTCTTGAGCTCCTCAGACAACACCAAAAGGGTTCTTCACTCTCTTTCTTGAGTGTTAGCTCCTTAGGCAGTGCCTGATGGGCAAGTCTCAGCTCTTATGTAAACTTCCCTCAATAGCAACAAAGTTCTTGTTAGCTTTATGTTGTATGTTCTTAGTTTTTCCTGGTAGGACCCTTCTTTACACGGCATTTGTAAGACCTCTCTATCTGTCTGGAAGAAAGACTTCCCTCGTTTGGCATATACTGACTCCCAAGTACCATGGGTTATCAGCTCCAGGGGACAAAAATATTAGAATGAACCCAAAAAGGGGATAAATTAAGCAAGAAGCAGAAAGAGTGGCACGAAGCGTCCTTGCCTCCAAACAGATGAGAGAGTGCAAAAAGATAGTTAATGCAAAAACGTAATTCCTCTGCATCGGGTCACCAGACAGCTTAAACCCTCTGGAGGAGAGACAAAAGACTGCCAGAATCTTCCCTTACACAGCAGACGCCCCAATCCGCTGCGAAGGGGGTACCAAGGCTCTCACAGGGAATTCTCAAAAATTGGCTTAAGAAAGTCCAAAAACAATCTTATAGGCTAGTCAAACGAGTTAGCAGAGGCTGTCCCCTAAACGGGAAAACTTTCTTACTCCTTTCTCAAAAATTAGGAAAAAATGTAAAACAAAAGCCAGAGAGCTCCTGCCTCCTTGAAAGATTAACTAGAAATTCACAACCTGTTAACTCAAGTTCCAAACTAAAAATCCACAAGGATAGCAGGTGCGTTGGGAAAATAAACAGTTAGGACACATCATCTGCATGTTCCCACATGGGGGAGCAAAACCCAAACCTCTCTCAATTGTTTCCTATTGAACCTGTTGCTCTGGAAGTGGACCCTTGGCCTGGTGCAGGATTGGTTCGGCCCTCTGGTCGGACCCAGAGAGCGCCTGCCACCAGGAGGCGGAGCACAAGAGGAGACAGAGACTAGCTGGAGCTTCACCAATAGCAGCCCGGGGTTTCCGCAGGTTGAGCCCTTGGGTACCCGGGCCGCCTGGTCTTAGGTGGGCCTCGCGGAGCCTCCTAGAGAGGAAGCACAGGAGAGTGCCCACCACGAACAAGGGTGTGCGGTCAATGTTCAAGCAAGAATGTCCCAAGGTCACAGGAGGACAGAACAGAGAGTCTGAGTGGATAGAGAGGATCAAGGCCAGAGTATTAGTCCAGAATGGTCAGCTGAAGCAGGGGTCAGTACCTGTAGTCAATCCAGGAGTAGTCAGGTCAGGCAGAGGTCGGTTCCAGGCAGCGATCAGGCGAGGTCAGTGAACAGGCAGAAGTTGGATCCAGGCAGCAGTCAGACAAGGTCAGGAGCAAGCAAAGGTCAGTACCGTGAGATCAGTCTGAAAGGTACTACCAGGAATGGAGAGACGAAGGAACAGGAGACGCTGGAACAGGCAAACTAGAGAACACCGGAGTGTACGACCTGAACGAGGTGCTTGTCGGACCTGGGCTCCGGCCACTGTGGAAACGGACGCCGGACGGAACAGTGGTCCCAGGATGCGGTCAACCGGGAGTGGGTCCCGATGAGCCACTGAACAGGCAGGTATGATCCGAGTCCTTGGCAGGGAATGACCCGAATGCCAAGGCAAGGAAGTGTTGTCTGACCACTTCTTTAAATCCTGCCATCAATCAGGGCGCGCCGCGGAGCTGGGAGCCGCCCTTGGCCCTTTAAGAGGCTGGGCGGTCTGTGCGCGCCGACGCCACGGAGGATGCTGAGCCCTGCCATGAGGCCTGGACGGGAGACTGAGAGCGGGGGAGCTGGGGACGCTGTGAACTGGCTGAGGCTGCAGAGGAGGAGAGCCCGGTGCTCGTGAGGTGAGCAGGGCCGGCTGCGGAGCGGCCGCGGCCGGGACACACAACAGAACCTCCCCAGATTAATGGTACAGTCCTTTAGTAAGGGGAAAACAAAGGTCCCATACACCTGCTTACTTTTCATTGATAGCTCAAGGCAAATTATATTGTTACTATAGGTATTTCTCTGTCCCTAGAGGGCTTACAATCTATGGGAGTTATTTATATATCTTATGCTTAGTAAACAGGGCCTTTAGATTGTACCTTAGGCAAGGTAAAGTGACTCGCCCAGGGTCACAAGGAGTGGAAGTGAGCGTGTTGGGAGAGTTGACCTCTTGAGGAGATATAGCCCTGGGTCTATAAATCTGAGTTTCTGAGTGTTAGCTGGATTTTATTTTTGGAATCTAAAAGAGTCTTGAGCTGAAGAACAAAGGCGCAGGACCCATCCTTGGGTTCCGGATATATCCATTAAGGCTTTCTGGTTTCTCCAGTCCAAAAGTGGTCTCTCCTGTATCAGTGGATGCTGTTGTGACAAGGGACAACTCTCAGGTGCTGATGACTAGGAGGAAGAATGGACACAGCAGTCTGCCAGAACAATTTGCTGCCAGGAATAATCCAATGCTGAGGGCCTCGGGGTTCACGAATAAGTAACAGGGGTGAAACTGGAGACATTTCTGTGTTTTTTCCTGCAGCTGAAGGAGCTCTGATTGTTTTAGCTGATATTGAGTATGTATCCAAGGCTGTCTGTTAGTATTTCTGCTGTTAGCATCCTGTGACTCATTCTTTTGTTTTTGATTACTGTTGCTATCCCAGGAGGAATAAATTCAAGTTGATCAGTTAGAAACATAAAGTCCTTTGTGTGAGGCCTCCTTTGTTGAATTCCAGGGTTGTGTGTTCAATGCAACAGAAACATCCAAGAGGAGGATAAGAGTTTTACTGGGGGGCTATTTAGATGGTCATAAAGGGAGAAAAAAGTGTGTGTATGTGTGTGTGTGTGTGTGTGTGTGTCTCCCCACTTCTGTACCTCTGAGTCTAATCCAATTCAACATCTTTCCCAACTGATAATTTTGAATTGATTCAGCAGTGCCAAGGAAAGAAAGAATCCCCTCAGCTGGTGGTTTCATTTTTGTGCTCCTAGCAAGGGTTACAGAAGTAATGCACTCATAAGTGAATGCGTCTAGCACTAATGTACGAGATATAATGTACAAATTCACATACACTAGCAACATGAGATCTCAGACGGAGGTGCAAGTCTTAAATGCGGTGAAAGTTTTCAGGCAAAATAAAATTGAATTTGTTTTGCTGTGTATTTGGCATGTGTGAAGCAGAAGAATAGCCATCTCTTGACCAGAAGTGTGGGCCTCTCCCTCTAGCCTGTTTTTACTGGTAGCACTTCATGCTGGGATTCACCCTTAGAACTTGTACACTGCCTCACAGGCTGGACCCTGGCCAGGCCTCTTCTCTAACACTGTTTATACAATACAGGGTGGCTTGTTATAAAATTGCCTGAGGGTTTTGCACTTAACCCAATGTTGTGCATAATTTTATGTACACAAAAAAAAAGAGGTGCTCTGAGGATGACATTTGGATTTACACACATTCTTCTGATTTTTAAAAGTATGCAATTCATATGCACAAGTTACCTGTTGCAAAGAACAGATGTATCTGTGGGGGTGAATTTGTGTGCACAGTTGTACTTGACTTTCAAAGCAAACTCGTGTACATAAATTCACTTTAAAAATTGTTGCATAAGTTACCCATGATATCACAAAATTATCCTACCTATGCATTTAAAGATTTTGTAGATGTCATTTTTTAAGCAGAACACATCCTTCTGGCAATTCTCTAATATTTACAGATATGAGCAGAAACCATAGCAGTTGCTGTAAATCTTTCCCCCAGCTCAGTACAAGCGCCTCCATGCACACTCATCATGCTCAGAAAGGGGAATCAGCCTGAGTGCTGGACTCCATCCAAAGCCATCCACAAATATTAACCCTGGAGCAAAATGCACCCCCTATACCCTGCACACTGCTGCTGAATAGCTGCTTAGGGATCTCATCCTGTCAGACCTTACTAGCTCAGCAGAGTCAGGCCTGGATAGAAAACCTCCAAAAAATACTGGAAAGGATGTTAGTGGCCTCTTTTTTCTAAGCCAGTAATAGTGAATGACAGCGAACAGAGACCAAAATGGTCCATCTAGTCTGCCCAGCAAGCGTTCTGTTAAGAGTAGTAGCAACTGCCGCTCCGTGCAAGCTACCCCCATGCAAGAATGTAAATTAAATGCAATAGAAAAGTGACCTTTTTTTTTTTTTTTATTTATCTCTTTATTAAATTTTTTATAAGAATACAAATAAGGATTTACCTCACCATTAGGTATAGCAAATTCAAATACAATCAACTTATAAAATACATCTTTAAATCTTCCCATTAATTTTAACCATGCTATTACCTTATTTTACCATGAAAACTGAGAGGTCCATCTATTATTAACGGAGCACTTTTACAGATTAAATCTAATCAAGGAAAACAAGGAGATAGTGGGGATTAATATACTTATCTCCTGGATATAATAACAGAATTATGCAGATATCTCTTTAGAAGACAACAATTTTTCTAATTGTTCAGGTTCCTTTAGTACATACCGTGTATTATCTATTGTTAGATCGCATTTACATGGGAATTTGATCATTATACGTGCACCTATGGCTCCTGCTCTTGGACAAACTCAAAAATCTTTTCCTACGTATTTGTGTTGTTCTAACTACATCTGGATAAACCCATATCTTTTCTCCCAAATACAATTTATTCCTACACCTAAGGACATTTCTTAATACATTGTCTCTATCCTTTGATATAGCGAATGTCACTAACAATGTGCCCCTTCTCTCAATTTGTTCTTCTTGAGAGGTTTCTAAGAAACCAGTAAGATCTTCTAAAGGAGATAATGTCGGTGCATTTTCCTTAGGAGTGCTTTTTGCACCTTCTCCTTCACTCTTTTTTTGTAATTCAGATAAAAAGTAAACTTTGGTTATATTAGGTAAATTTGTGGAGGAGTAGGAAAGCACATCCATTAAATATTTATTTAATTGTTCGTTAGGAGAAATAAGTTTGCATTTAGGATTATTATATCTGAGACTGTTCTCCAATTTTTCTATTCTTTTATCTAGTCTAGACTCTCCCTGAATCAAAAGTACTTGAACCTCTTTCATCTGATTTACCTGCGTATCCAATTTTTGTATTTTCCTGGAGTACTACAGGATTTACTATTGTTGACTGGTCTTGAAACCCTTGAAATGCTTTGGTTAAGGAAATAATAGTCTTTTCAGAAACAGATACAGCGTTCCATAGCACTTCAGGCTTTTCTAACAAGGCTTACTGGGGATCTCTGAGCTATATTTATTAAACTGCCCATTTCTGTTATACTTTCCCCTTCTATAAAGACTGGCAGATCACTGCCAACTCCGGATATTGTCCCAATGTTGACTTCTTTCAAGGCAGACAAAATGTTGTCGCCTTGAGTCTGTCCATTCTTTATAACAGCTGTTGCTCCCTCGAATACTTCTCCCGTCTGGGACATCTTTGGTCTCAGGGGGTCCGTTGCGACAACTGTTCCACTATGGACAGGGGGGGGAAAGGGGTCTCAGGAGCTCCAGGACTCAAGGATGTTTCGTCAAGGGGTTCAGAGACCTGCTCCTGTTCCTGTAACCCAGCTGACTCTCCTGGTACAGGCTGTAAGCCTGCTTTTATTGGCTGGGTCCCGGCGGGGGCGGAAATGACGACACGCCCCTCCTCCTACCGTTCCGAGTCAGATCTCAAGTCTCTTTTGGCAGCGGGGAAAGCCTCCTTGGTAAGAAAAGCAGTCTTTTCACCTCCTCTTTCAGGTAGCCCCACTACACACCGCTGTAAGCCTGCTTTTATTGGCTGGGTCCCAGCGGGGGCGGAAATGCCCTTATTTCTAATGTTCTAGCATGGTGATAGAGCCACTCTTCCCTCTGAACCAGTACTGACCCAATATCCCAGCACTGTGTTAAGGGCTCTCTTCCCTCTGAACTAATACTGATCCTACTAGCCCAGATCCTGCCAGGAGGTGTTGTCTAATACTATGAGTCACTGCATTTCCGGTGATGGGGAGCAGGAAGACTGAGAAATCAGAATCACTGAACTACAAACCAGTCACCAATCCAAAAACAGCTGCAGCCTGTGGCCCAGCAATCAGAAAGCTGCTTGCACAAACAAGTGCTGACTGGTTGGTAAGGATTTCTCTCATTATCTATTCAAAGGAAAATAATGACATACAGCTTGAACTTAACCTCTGATTATTTTTTAGCTGTGATTTAGGTTTGGTTTGGAAGAACTATGCACAGACATAATGACAAGGCCCCACTTCAGTCAGAGAACTGTGCTATGCACATGAAGCACATTTTAGAATACAGGAAGCGTAGAGACCTCACATCTGTCTACGTGAAGCCTCGCACTTAGAAAGATATGACCCAAGTCTTATTGTAAGATGATCTGATAACATTTAACCAGGGCTGATGATGACTCTTTCTTAGACCTCCTGTTAGATATGTCATAGATAGAGAAGACTTTTTCTCAGAACTGGAAACTAAAAATAATGACAAGTGTTGCGATTCCAGCCATCTCTGCGCTCCCACCCCTCGGAGCCTGGCTCAACGCTTCTACATCACGGGACCCTATCTCTGCGCTCCCACCCCTTGGAGCCTGGCTCAGCACTTCTACATCACAGGCCCTGTCTCTGCACTCCCGCTCCTCTGGGCCTGGCTCAATGCTACTTCACCTGGACTCTCCCTCAGTGCTTCCCGCTCCTCAGGGCCTGGCTCGGCGTTTCTACATCACGGGACCCTGTCTCTCCACTCCCGCTCCTCGGGACCCTGTCTCTGCACCTCCACCCCTCGGAGCCTGGCTCAGTGCTTCCACATCTCGGACCCTGTGTGCTCCCGCTCCTCGGGATTGGCTCAGAGCTTCTATATCACGGGACCCTGTTTGCACTCCTGCTCCTCGGGATTGGCTCAGAGCTTCTACATCATGGGGCCCTGTCTCCACACTCCCGCTCCTCAGGACCCTGTCTCTGCACTCCCGCTCCTCAGGACCTGGCTCAGTGCTTCTACATCTCGGGACCCAGTCTCTGAGCCTCCACCCCTCGGGGCCTGGCTCAGCAGTTCTACATCTCAGGACCCTGTCTCTGCACTCCCGCTCCTCGGGACCTGGCTCAGAGCTTCTACATCACGGGACCCTATCTCCGTGCTGCCACTCCTCAGGGTCTGCCTCAGCGCTTCTACATCACGGGACCCTATCTCCGCGCGGCCACTCCTCAGGGCCTGCCTCAGCGCTTCTACATCACGGGACCCTGTCTCTGCACTCCCGCTCCTCGGGACCTGGCTCAGAGCTTCTATGATGGGACCCTGTCTCTGCGCTCCTGCTCCTCAGGGCCTGCCTCAGCGCTTCCACATCACGGGATCCTGCTACTGCGCTGCCGCTCCTTGGGGATTGCCTCAGCGCTTCTACTGCTCAAGATCCTGCTCCCGCACTCTTTCTCCATGGGGTTTGCCCCACGTGATCCAGCTATAGTGCCTCAGGAGCTGCTGTAGCACCTCATCCGTCTGGGCCTATTCTGACTCCTCTCGAGAGCACCTCAACCTCGGACTGGACCTGACCTCTCTGAATCTCCCTGCCTTCATCCGACTGTCTCTCCAGGACAGAGGCCCACCTAAGACCAGCCAGCACCCAAGGGCTCAACCTGTGGTACTGGCGAAGTCCCTGTTAGCCTCTGCTCCTGGCCAGCCTCGCCTCCCAACAGTGGGGACCTGCGGGGCTCAACCCCGCAGGTAGCGCCAACCCCACCTCGGCTCAAGGGTCCACATTTCCTAACACACACTGGGGTACATTTTAAAAGACAGCGCGCTCGCATACTTTTGTTTGTGCATCAGGCGCAAACAAAAGTATGCTGGATTTTATAAGATATGCGCGTAGCCGCTGTGTCGGGGCACTCGCCATGCCCCCGGACCGCCCACACGCCCCCAATCCGAAACCATGCCCCCTGGCCACGCCCCTGGCTGCCCCTTTTTGCGCGTCCCGGGGCTTGTGCTCGCCGCCAAGCCTATGCAAAATATGCTCGGCGCGCGCAGGGGGTTTTAAAAGGGTTACGCGCGTAACCCTTTTAAAATCCGGCCCACTATGTCTCCGCATCCATGAGCAAAGGCCTTTGCAGGAAGGGTATTGGGCGGCTGGTCCCTGGAGCATCCCGGCTCATCCCTAGCTGGGACTGGCACGCTCCTGCTCGAGAGCTGTGGAAACAGAAGGTACCACGCGGTGACCGAAGACCTGCGCGACCGGCACCAGAGCCCCGCCGAGGGAAGGTCAGGTCAGTGCTCGGCCCCCCCCACCTGGGGGACCCCAACGCCAGCCGCGCGCGCCGAGGCCCAATCCGGCGAACACAACGGGGAAACGCGCTAAGGCCCGCCCAAAAAAGAAAAAACCAGCCAACCAGATAGAGCCCATTCATCCAGCCTCTCCAGCATTCATCCAGCCTATCCAATACTGAGTGCAGCATCTGCTACATCGCAACATTGTTCCCAACCAATTGAGCCACAATAATGCACCTCTGCACCATACCTAAAATCTGGCACAATCTCAGAAAACACACAAAACCTGCAATTCATCACATCGCCAGACAACAAAGGCTTATACCAATAATGATATCACCGATAACACAATTCCTGGGACTCTTTGTTTTCCTTAACCCTATTCAACGCTCAGTCTCTTTCCAAAAAAATGGACATCCTCAGTGACTCTCATAGAAGTCAACCCAGATATCTGTGCAATTACAGAGACATGGCTAAAACAGATACTGTACTTACAAACCAGCTGCCCATACAATATTATGATTTATTCTCTGTCCCAAGACCCAAAAAAAGAGGTGGGGGACTCCTCCTTGCAGCAAAAAAAGAACTTAATATAACCTTACAACTTACCAACACCTCCACCAAACTAGAATTCTCTCTTTAAATCTGATCAAATCCAAATAGCTTTAGTCTACGCCCCACCAGGAACCTTTGAATTGGATCCCTCTTCACTGATCAAACTTATAGCCAAACACATAAACGCTGACAAACCTGCTATAATCCTCGAAGACTTTAATTTACATGTAGACGCTACTCCACAATCCATCAACTGCAAAACAGTCCTTTCATCACTCAACTATTTGGGCTTTACTGAAATTATCAACAGTCCTACCCACAAGGCAGGCCACACTTTGGACCTCATCTTTATTAACGAACCCTTTAACATTCACACCAACCCCACGGTCAGACCACAGAGTCATCCACACAACCCACCACCTCAAATCACTACCAAATCCACCATCCACTTCAGGAAACCATGCTCTCCAGACATACTCAGTGAAAAGATGTCCGAAGCATTAAATCAACTAGACCTCATGGATCAATATCAACAATAAAATTGCAGATCAAATCTGCCCAACTACAATCAAAACCATACAACCTACATTAGACAATAGAAAACCTTGGTTTACATCTGAACTTAAATCTCTTAAACAATCTTAGAAAAAGAGAACAAAGCTGGAGAAAAAACCCAACCACTTCGACATGCCATCTACAAATCCCTCCTCAACACCTACAGAAATTCTATCCTTAGAACAAAGAAAGAATTCTATGCAAAAAAAATACACAATTTCATTTTCGACTCAAAGGCTCTTTTCTCTTATGTCTCCTCTTTAACCAAACCATCTCCTCCCACTATCCCAGACCACCAAGCTCTCAACAAAGCAAACAAACTAGCCAACTACTTCAAGACAAAAATCACCAACCTTACCCAATCACATCCAACAGCCTCAACTTAACACACCATCTCACAGCCTTGCCGCAACAAAACACAAGCCTGGATTCATTCGAGCTCACTTCACTAGAGATTGAAAATACACTCAAAAAACTCAAACCATCCTCCCACCCATCAGACCCATTACCAACAAATCTCCTCATTGCCATACCAAACACCATCTCAAAACCAATTGCAGAAATTATCAACACATCCCTTTCTCAAGGTTTAGTTCCTAACCAGTTAAAATTGGCAATCCTGAAACCATTACTAAAGAAACCAAACGCCTCTCCATCAGACCCAGCTAACTTCCGACCTATCGCAAACTTACCACTCATTGCCAAACTGATGGAAAAAATTGTCAACAAGCAACTGTCAGAATATCTTGAAGATCATAACATTCTATCCCCAGCTCAATACGGCTTCCGAAAATGTCTAAACACCGAATCTCTTACTATCTCTCACTGATACCATCCTCGTTAACCTGGAGAAAAAACAATCTTACCTGCTTGTTCTTCTTGATCTTTCTGCTGCGTTTGATACGGTAAATCACACTACACTTATAGACCAACTAGCCAACATAGGGATCCAAGGTACAGCTCTCAGATGGTTTCATTCCTTCTTAAGCAACAGATTCTACAAAGTCAGGATAAACAACAAAGAATCGCATCCAATCCTTACAGAGCAAGGAGTCCCGCAAGGATCCTCACTTTCACCCACCCTTTTCAATATCTACCTCCTCCCTCTCTGCCACCTACTCTCAAACCTCAAGCTTACCCATTACCTCTATGCTGACGACATACAAATCCTTCTCCCGATTACAGAATCCCTTCAAAAAACCATCACATACTGGAACGAATGCCTACAGCCTATTAAAGACTTACTCTCAAGCCTCAACCTAGTATAGAATGCCAATAAAACCGAAATGCTCATTGTCTCTCAGGATCCCCTCACAATCTTTTCTAGCCTCTCTCTTCCAAACGTAAATAACATGTTCTCACCTGACGTCAGAGACCTTGGAGCATGGCTTGACAATCATCTAAACCTAAAAAAGTTCGTAAACAATACCACAAAGGACTGCTTTTACAAACTGCAAGTCCTCAAAAAACTCAAACCCCTCCTTTACTTCTCCGATTTCAGGCTAGTACTACAATCCATCATACTATCTAAGCTCGACTATTGCAACTCCCTGCTACTAGGTCTACCCACCAACACCATCAAACCATTACAGATGGTACAGAATTCTGCTGCTAGAATTCTAACAAGCACCAACAAAAAAGATCATATCACCCCAATCCTTCGTAACCTACATTGGCTTCCCATTAAACAAAGGATACTCTATAAGGTACTCACTATCATCCACAAAGAGATAAACAATCTAGCACCCATCACGTTAAGCGCTCAACTACAACTGCACACATCTTCTAGACCAATCAGAAGTGCTTACAGAGGAACACTGCATGCCCCACAAGTAAATCATTGAGCAAACGAGCGCTATCTTCAGCAGGCCCCCACCAGTGGAACTCGCTCCCCCCTGATCTAAGACTAGAACCCAATCATCAAGAGTTTAAAAAAAGATTGAAGACTTTTCTTTTCCAACAAGCCTTCCCAGACTCTCAATTCAACTGAAACAGAAAGACTTCCTAAATATGAGGTATCCCCTAATTATGGACACCATACCAAGTCCTTCTTTCAGGACTCTGCAACTGGACAACAATCTTTGAGCTCAAAAATTCATTTTACTTTATTATATATATATTTTGCATTGTTTATATGCCATTATTCTACGTTAGTTAAACTGTATAGATTATATCATATAATATAATTTTTATTTATTACTATGTTAAGCTATAATATTTATCACTATGTTTAATAGTCATCCAGTTATTGTTCCATCGGTGCTACTGTTCTATGTAAAGCCCCTCTCTCTGTTGGGCAGTTTTTCGTTTTATGTAAACCGGAGTGATTTGTAGTCCCTACAAGAATTTCGGTATATAAAAATTAAAAATAAATAAAAATAAAAACCATAAGCATTATACTTTTCTATTTATTTTTTGCCATCAGAAGTGCCCTTTTTGTATTTACAGGGCCTGATTCAGTAAAGCATTTTTCCTATTCTGTGTGTATGGGAAAACGGTTTGATGATTCAAGCCAAAAGCTAAGCCTCAAATGGCAAAGGCTGTGGGTTTTTTACAAAATGCTTGTTACCATTCTTCTGTAATGGGAAAAACACCTCGTAAGAGACCCCCCCTATGTGTACACCTGTTGCTGTCTGCCCATGTCTGGCTCAGTTAAACTTACCAGCAGCAGCTCGTGTGGTATTTAGCCGCTGATCCGTGCCACGTCCGGTCCCGGCCTCTCAGTCAGATGCTGCTCCATTTCCATCGCGACGACGGGACGCAGGCCCCTCCTGCAGTCTGGCCATGTACTTGGAGCGCTCTGCTACCTTCAGCTGGGCCTTGTTGTGGCTGCTCCCCGCTTCGCTGAATGCTGCTGTGCTGGGTGATGGCCTGGCACAAGTTTGCCCTGTAGCTGCTTTGGGCATCTTGGGCTGCTCTGTTTCCAGAGACCCTGGCGTAGTGCTGCAGGACCCCAGCGACCAGAAGCTCGTTCTCTGCCACTCTGAATCTGACTGCACGCAGTCTCTGCTGGCCGAAGGGGGTGCCACTTCCTATCCTGGGAAGGAGTCCTCCCTGCTCTCACTCTCCATCTCGCTCTCCTCTCCCATCCCTTCCTCCCCCCCCCCCCCCAAAACCTGAACCTGCACTACCATCTCCCTTACTGTCTGCCCTGTCTGTCTAACCCTAAGCTGGCGTACGCCTCTCACCAGTCTTTCCTGCCTAACCCCTTCCCCCACCCCCATCCTCCTAGCCCTTCTCCCCCGTCCCTACTCCTACGCCCCCTGGCACTCCTGCCCTCCTCCTCCCCCTGCTATCCTCCCCCCGCCATGCTTTCCTCCTCACCCACACCTGACACTCTTCACACACCTCCTCCACAGAAAATGACAGACAGGACTTAGTTTCTTTCACTCCAGTAAATATCACAAAAGACCAAGTTAAAGGGAAACAAATGACAACAGATAACAGCACAACTCAGTCTGAACTCGCAAAAATCTACCACCTGAACGCCTCAACATTAACTTCCTCTCCTCTCACTCCAATGCCCAACGCACCCTCAAAGAAGGAGGGACAGGAAATGAGTGTTTACAGTCTGAAAAAATATTGTGATGCGCGATAACGTACTGCGCACCGTGATGACGTAACGCAATGATGCACCACGGACCGCGATGACGTAAAGCGGCGTGCGTTAACGCACCGATTTGCATGAACATGCCCCTTTTTTTTCCACGGGTGTTATCTGTGCAATATTACGGCATTTTGATGAATCTAGGGGCGAGTTAGGAGTGTTCCGGTGCGTAATTGGGAGGAATTGAATTAACTGGTTCAGTTAAAATAGGCAGCTATATTCAATAGTACTGTTTCACTATTGAATATACCTCCAAAGTTAGATGGATAAGTTAATCTCGCTAACTTTGCTAATTGGATTGTGTCTGAATATGGACCTCACTGTATATAAGGTGATGCCTTTTTATTGGACTAACAATACATTTCTTGACTAGGTTTTGAGATCTAATATTCTCTTCTTCAGGTCAGAATTCAAATGAGCCAAAGATGACACCATCAGGAAATATAAAGCAGTGTGAATGATAGGATGAAGGCGAAGGGGTGAGAGGGACAGGCAATATAAATAAATAAATAATAAAAAAAATAAATATAATTTCATTGTTCACAATCTGATGGGAATCCAAGGTCTTTGCTGAGTCCTATGTTGTCTGATCAATCTGCTTTATCCACTTGTACCGAGTCCTGCTAGTCCCTAATTCCAGCTGGAATAGTGGGTGAGGCCCTCCATTTCAGACAGGGATAAGGGGGCTCCCAGTAACAAAGGAGGGACTACGTCATTGCTAACTGTGGACTGTTGCATGGATTGTGGATTTATCCAAGGAAAAGGTATTCTGAGTCAGATCCATGTTGGAACACCAATCGCGTGTCTCTGCTTATTTTAAATGCACTTGGTGGTGATTATTATTATTATTATTAAAAATGTATTAGTCACTCACTTCAACATGCGGACGGAGTGTTCCAGGCCACCTCTAGACTACCAGAGATGTCTTCCAAAGGTACAGGGCAGTTTGGGGATGGGAGTGGACCGCTAGGCTACCAGGAACAATTTTAATTAAGCGGGGGAGTCTGGGTTAACTGTAATTGTTAGGAGGTTGGGGGTAAGGTTGACTGGAGGGTTGTGAGCTATGGGGGATCTTTTATTCAAGAGGCTGAGGTTTGGGTGGGGGGAGGGGTAGGGCATCGTTACGCGGGATTCCAAGTGTTTTAATTTTTTAATGCGGGGGCCACCTCTACAGGTGGCAAGGGAGTGGGTGAGAGTCTGCCAAGACCCCAGGAGGGATTTTTTTTCACTTTGGAGGGGTTCATTTTTAGATCGCGTGACCCTTTAAGCTGATGGCAGCCCTAGGCAAAGTGGGCCACTCACGTTTCACAGTGATATTTTTTTATTGAGGATTTTTCCTGCGATAAAAAATATTGCCACATAGCTGCTGTGATATGCTGTGATATTTTGTTGGGGGATGGGCCAGATATCACTGGACGTCCCCATGATATTTCACCCCTCCTGTGGTAAAATATCGCAGCTTAGTAAATGACTCCTCTGTGTGTGTTATGTATGTGTCTCAGTGCCTTTCTTTGTGTCTGTCTGTATGTAGGGTGTCTGTCTCTATCTGTCTGGGTAGGAGGTAACTGTGCCTGTGTGTGTGTATCTGTCTCACTCTGGGTATGGGATTTCTGTCTGGGTAGGAGGTGTCTGCTTCTCTGTGCGTCTCTGGGTATGTCTGTATGTAGGGTATCTGTCTCTCTGTACTTGTCTGTGTACGTCTGTCTGTGCCCTTGTATGTGGGAGGTTACTCCTTTCAGCAACTTGAAGAGAAACCCAATGGGGGCTTTGAGCGACTGCTTGGCAGTAAATTCAGTAACTCATCTTTGTGGCCCCCAACTATTTGCATGAATGGAAGGGGGGCCACATCTCAAAACATTTGATCACCCCTGCCCTAGAACACCAATTGGGAACACAGGACAAACTGGACTGCTACAGATCCCTACACGGAAATCAAACACTCGTAAGCTACCTCACCTCTGGCAGACCCTCACCTAGTCCTGAACAGGAATCACAGGCTAGTGGTAGTGTGCACCCCGGCAAGTGACCCCCTAAGCCAGGTTCTCTGCTTCCTGAATTAGCTGGGGTTGGGGATGCCACATGGAGAGGGGGACATCATTCTGTTTCTGCATCCGATGTTCCTTTGTTAGCATGTGTGGACATAAATTCAAATGTCTTCTGGGACCAGTTTAGTTTGGACCGTATGTGCACAGCATATATGCTAAATGGCTTTAGTGTGCACGCCAAGCTTTTGCACATAAGCCCCTTAGTCACAGTCAGGTAAAGCAATGAGCACAAACTCATATCAAAGGTCAGAGGCAGATCCGGAGAATCCAGAACAGAAGAGTGGATTGATCCTGCTATTCTGTTCCGTAAGAAAACTCCATTGCCGGAAGTTATTTGATGTGCTAGTCAAAGTCTCTTAACTTCTCATTTTAATTTATTTAGCTTCTTCCGTGCTTCCCTGTACTAATACAAGTCTTGTGTTTACCATCCCACTTCGCTGTAGGGTCTGTGTCTACATACTGTATGTGTGCTGGTGTGTGTGTCTGTGTATACATGGATCTGGGGGCAGTGCTGGGGGTTTTCCTGTGGGTATATCCTCTGGATTTAGCAAAACATTTTGGGCCAAGCACAAAGCAGCATGGAAACCGGGAGCGAGGCAGTGTTTACTCTGCAGTAACATGAGAAAAATAAGATGGAAAGCGAACATTTATATTTGTGTTCTGTTTATTTGGGGGTTGTGTGGCTCCAATAAAAAAAAGCTAAAGCAAAATCTTTTGAAAAGTCAACAGCCATAGCTGCAACAGCTACTGAACTCATTGCTGTGCAGACATGGCAAAACTATTGTCACATACTAACAGAGGGAATGACGGCCAGAAGACCCAAATGGCCCATCCAGTCTGCCCAACTGAGATACTAACTCTCCCTACATCTTTAATCTGACATCTCAATCCTTTTCCTACTGCGCCATATCCTCCCCTATGATTTTAGTTATTTTGATTTGTTTAATGTTTTTGTAGTAATTTATGCTGTGGATATATTTGTTTTGTAATATGTTTATATGTTTTCTATAGTATATTTTGTATTGTTGTACACCGTTTTGGACAGCCCTCTGAGGCAAGAAAGGCAGTAAAGTACAGTGAGGTCCATATTAAAAAGCATTTAGCCGGATAACTAAAACGTTATCCGGCTAAATGAAAATTTGGTCACTTATCCAGCCAAATTCTAGCCGGATAACTATTTGTCAGGCTAGAATTTGGTCGGATAGATCAGAGTTGTTCCAGGGGTGATCCAGAGGTGTTCAATGGAAGAGCTGAATAAGTTATCCGGCTATCTGATATTCAATTAATGTCCAAACTCTCTCCCAGATTTTGGATGCTGTAGCTCTAGGTTACAGAGAATCAGAAGAACTGGATGAAATCACTCCCAATGGCCAAAATGGAAGGAAGAGTGGTAAAATCTTCCTTCAAAGAAAGTCCAAAGTCAGTCAGTTCTCTCCTCTCCAAAAAGGGATAACTCTGAAAAGAAAGTCTGACTTCAACAAATCCAGACCAAAATGTGCAGGGCCTAGGATTTCTTTGTAACCAAAGCAAGCAACTTTAAAAAAATCCTCCTCGCTCTGCCATGCATCCTACTCAGAAGACGAGACACTGGCTCAAGCAGATGAGGAGAAAGGTGCGACCCGAGCTGTTGTGCTGCCACCCTGTGAGATAGAGAGTGAGTGAGGGTATCTTGGGGGTTTCAGGGAGAGGGACAGTGAGAGGGAGGGGATTGGGGAGCAGGGAGGTAAGAGGGAGTGAGAGGATTTCAGGTGTTACAGGGGGGAGGGGATTGGAGGGTAGGGCTTGAGGGGCCAGGGAAGGAGAGAAAGTGCCTTGGTCCGATCACTTTTTAATCCTGTTACTAGTTACTCTCTTGCATGCACTCCCGAGAGGTTCTCCGGTTAGAAAAGAAGAGTCATTGATTTAGGTCGTTTAAAGAAAGCCATATCTAACTTTGAAGTTTCTTCTATCGTGGCAGCTATTAGGAGTTGGGAGAAAGTTATCGCACGAGTACTTGGTTTTGTATTGTTCACATGTTTGTTGCAAGCCCCAATATGAGTGATCTTTCTCAGACCGTGTCACACTCAATATAATGTGAGCTTTTATGATGTTCAGTGTGCTGCGGCAGTCAAAAAAGCAAACAGAATGTTGGGAATTATTAGGAAGGGAATGATGAATAAAACGGAAAATGTCATAATGCTTCTGTATCACTCCATGTGAGACCGCACCTTGAATACTGTGTACAATTCTGGTCACCACATCTCAAAAAAGATATAAATTGCGATGGAGAAGGTACAGAGAAGGGCAACCAAAATGATAAGGGGAATGGAACAGCTCCCCTATGAGGAAAGACTAAAGAGGTTAGGACTTTTCAGCTTGGAGAAGAGACGGCTGAGGGGGGATATGATAGAGATGTTTAAAATCATGAGAGGTCTATAATGGGGAAAAGTGAATTGGTAATTTACTCTTTTGGATAATAGAAGGACTAGGGGGCATTCCATGAAGTTAGCAAGTAGCACAATTAAGATTAATAGGACAACATTTTTTTTTTCACTCACACAATTAAACTCTGGAATTTGTTGCCAGAGGATGTGGTTAGTGCAGTTAGTAAAGCTGTGATTAAAAAAGGATTGGATAAGTTCATGGAGGAGAAGTCCATTACCTGCTATTAATCGTTGACTTAGAAAATATCCACTGCTATTACTAACATCAATAGCATGGGATCTACTTAGTGTTTGGGTACTTGCCAGGTACTTGTAGCCTGGATTGGACACTGTTGGAAACAGGATGGACCCTTGGTCTGACCCAGTATGCCATTATTTTGTGACCAAAGATTCTGATATTTGTGCTACCTTTCTAATTCTATTCTTGCTGAAGTGTTCCCTGACACATTATGTTCTTTACTAGATCATTTCCAACCGACAAAGACTGAAGTAGCACATATAATTAGCTTTATGAATCCCTCCACCTGCCCACTTAACCTCTTCCAAACTTCTGTGTTGAGAGGTGTTAAAGACATGCTTGTGCCAGCAGTCACAAAATTTGTTAATTTTTCATTGTCAGAGGGTCACCTACCAGTCTCTGAAACGTGCCACTATCAGTGTTTTGCTAAAGAAACCTGATTTGGATGTGAGCAATATGACAAATTTGTTAGCTCTGTGGACCCTTGAGCCGGCACGAGCACTGGTAACACCCCTGAGGGACGGCCCCCAGAGGTCCTCGTAGCTGAGAGGCAGTACAGGTCCAGGAGACCCAGCAGGACCTTCACCTATATCAACCCCATTCCCCTCAGCTTGAGCTCTTGGGTGCCGGGCGGTCCAGAGGAGGAGGCGGTGTCAGGAAGTCCGGGTCGAGGCAGGCTGAGAACAGAAGCACCATGGGCAGTCCAGAGGTCAGGGCAAGCGGAGAGTAGGCTGCACACGGAACCAGGCCAGGGGTCAGGGCAGGCAGTGGACTCAGAGAAACAGGAAACAAGCCAAAGGTCAGGACAGGCAGCAGACACGGAGAAACCAGGAAGCCAAGCCGAAGTCAAAACCGAAAAGACCATCCAAGGAACAGGAAGCCAGGAACAGTGGAACCATGGGTGAGGAGCAGGCAGGAACTCAGGAACAGGCAGAACGCAGCAACACACACTCAGAGAGCAGGACCTGTTGCCAAGGCAGAGGACGCTGGTCTGGTCTGAGCTGGGTTGAAATGGCCTGGGCGTCTGACGCCGTCTTCGGGGGCCGAGCCCAGATTTCCCGCCATGGCCCCTTTAAGACACAGCAGATGCCACGCGCACAGGGAGGCGTGCGCAGGAAGGCTGCTGGCGGTGTCCCAGACCGCGTAGGAGGCCTGCAGTGGCTGGGAAGCGGAGCGGCCGTCTCAAGCCACCTGAGAGAGGTACTCGGCATCGGGGCCTGCTGGAGCAGGTAAGAGGAGCTGGCTGCGAGGAGCCACAGCCAGGATTCCCAACAGAACCCCCTCACAGAAGGACCAGGCTTGTCGGGATGAGCTTGATTGAATTGCCAGAGGAGGGACTTATCCAGTATATTCACAGCAGCTTCCCAAGTGTTCTCTTCTGGGCCGAAGCCCTCCCAGGACATCAGGCATTTCCACCGTCTGTGGTTGTATCTTACATCGAAGATGTCGCTGACTTCATAAATTTGATCGCACTCGGAAACCACAGGTGCAGGTTCTGGGGGCTTGTGGTGAAAAGAAGAAAAGACCAAGGGTTTCAGCAGGGAAAGATGGAAGGTGTCGTGTATCTTCAGGCAAGATACGTGTAACCTGTAGGAGACTGGACCCAGGCACTCCTTTCTAGTGAACGGTCCAATGAACTTAGGTGCCAACCTCATGGAAGGTACACTAAGGTGGATATGACGGGTGCTAACCCAGACCCAATCTCCGGGGTTGAAGAGTGGGGCTGCACAGCGGTGCTTGTCTGCGCCTTTCTTGGCCACCTCTGCGTGGTGTTCCAGAGTGAGTGGAGTTGTTGAGCAGTAACTTGGGCAGCCGGAGAAGAGAATCAGCAGTATTGGTAAAGGCAATACTGGTTGTTTCCCCAAAGACAACGGTTTACAAAGTGACATTCATAGTTATAACTCAAACAAAGATTGGTTACAGAGGAGATATTCATAGACAGCCATTAATATCTATCAAGTGAAATTATCTAGTATGTATTAATAATTGATCTAGTACTTAAGGCAAAGAGTATATAAAATGAAAATGAAATGAGAGTTTTCTCATCTTAGAGGGTTATTTTGAGAATCTTACATTCTGTCGTTTAATTTATTCTTCATGATTCAATTATTATCTTTTGTCCTTCTTGTCTTTGTGGCTCATTATATTCTGATGTTTTTAAGTTAGTTTGTATGCGTTTTTGAATACCCATGTTTTTGACATTTAAATCTCTATCTGGTAAAATACATAACATCATGGGCAGAGAATTCCAGAGCGTTGGACCTGCTATGGAAAAAATGCAGTCTCTTACTTGCATCAGTCAAGTGATACCAGGCAAGCAGTAAAGGTAGCGCCTATAAAATGAGTATTTATAAAATAAAGGCACATTGCACCCTAATATACCCCACTTTGCACAAAAACCCTAATCAAAGGAAAACAGTCTACTTAGCCTATCTGAGAAATTATAGGAACCAGATAAATGCCACCAAAAAGGATTTCTATTCAGCAAAAATCCATGCTGTTAGTACTAATGGTGCTGAATTGTTCAATATTGTGAAATCTTTAACTCTTATATGGAGCACACCAGCTTCACAGCTACATCTGATTGCTGCAATCAAATTGCTAAATTTTTTGCTGATAAGATAACCAAAATAAACAGTAGTTTCTCACACCTTCCTGTTCCTACAAGTGACCTTACCACTGAGCCGCTCTATTGGTACTGTTCACCTGATTCTGTATAAAATGAATACATCCTCCTGCCCTTTGAACCTCTGTCCTTCAGCCATGTTGAAATTAGTCACTATAAGATTTGTCAGTATATTTCTGTCTTAGTTAATTTATAGCTAACATCTGGCATGTTACTTGTTGCGCGCCCTGTCCATGTCCGTCCCGCGCACGGGCCTGCTCACCTCTCCGGATCCCCAGCAGGTCCTGGGTCGGCTTCTCCAGCTGCGAGCTCTTCCAGGCCCCAGCATCCCATGGTGGCAGCTGCTGGGCCTTCCACTGCACGCCAGGCGTTGTCTGTGGCATTGGCCACACCCCTATGCACGCGCGTGGACTGCCCGGTCTCTGGTAGGGCCAGGGGTAGGTGCTAGCTCCGCAGCATGCCCTGATTGAAGGAACTATTTAAGGAAGTTCCTGTCTGCACTTCCTCGCCTTGGCATGTGGTGTAGTGCCTAAGGTTAAAAGACCTTGATCCTAAGATCGTGGGTTCAAGCCCCACTCTCAGCAGTTCCAAGAATTGATTCCTAGCTTGAGCGTCCTGGCCCCCATATCCATGAATGTTTGTTTCCAAGCTTATGGGTTCAAGCTCCCACTTCAAGAATTCCAAGAGCATCTAGGTTGAGTGGAACCAGGAATATCTGTCTTGTTCAGCTGCTCACCCTGGACCTTGCTCCTGTCAATTGGTTCTGTCTGTTTTCATGTTCCTGCTCATGGCTGGAGATGTGGCCTGGTAGGATGAAGATAGAGCACTGCTTCTGGTTAGTTTGCTGGATTGTCACTGTGATAAAGCCTTGTTCCAGCATCTGTCTGTCTCCCCAGGTAGTACCTTCTGACTATCTCTCTGGTATTGACCTCTGCCTGCCTTCTGACCTCAGCTTGTTCCTTGTCCTTGCTGCCTGACTATGTTGACCACTCTTGGACTGATTCCTGGTATTGACCTTAGCCTGATTGACTACATCTTCTGGCTCTGTCCCTTGCCTATGCTGTTCTGGTTTTCCTTGCTCCATCTGACCTCCAGCTCTGAACCCGACCGTGCTCCTTCCCTGCCCATGGGCAGGGAAGGAGCACGCAAGGGAAGCAGTCTCCGCAAGGGCCTAAGTCCAAGCGGCCTGGGTCCCTATGGGCTCCACCCGGGGGGACCTTAAACTTCCAGTGCTGAAGCTCATCCCAGCCTCTGTCTCCTCCAGTGCTCTGCCCCCCACCATGGAGCTGTTCTCCACTGCTCCATGACAAGAGTCCACCCCTGAGTGCAACATTACTAGCCATTTAAAGCATGCTTCAGTCAGATCAGTTTTGAAAAAAAGCTACTGCTGATCCCCATGAATTTTCAAATTACTATCCTATATTGTCACTACCATTCTTAGCTCACATTTTGGAATCAGTGATTTTACATCAGCTTTCAGAATTTGTAGAAGAGAATGTCAACTGACCACCGACAATATGGCTTTAGGAGGGGTTTTAGCACAGAAACTGCATGGTTGTCATCTTTTGACACCAAAACCCGAGGTTTCAGTGCAAACATTGATGTTATGGTTTTATCGGTGGCATTCGATACCTTGGATCAAGCGATAGTTCTATCCAATATTTGGAAAATCTGGTACAATTCCAAAGTGGTTTTCATCGTATTTAACTGATAGAACTCAGCCTGTTCTAATTGGTTTGCATTGTCCTCTGGCTCTTAACCTAGATCCATCCCCATTATGCAAGCTACTTGAATGTCTTGGTGTGAACTACAAAATCTACCCAGATGACATACAATTCTTTGTGCCTAACAGCTCTTCTTGGATGGAGACCTTAGGCCTGGTTTCACTATGCTTGAATTCAGTGAAGCACTTGTTGGCTCATTAAAGATTTATTTTTTGTTTGATTTGTATTCCACTTTTCAGCCCTTCACAGCAGATTACATGCAGGTACTATAGGTATTTCCCTATCCCCAGATGGTTTACAATCTAGAGGGAGATTTACTAAGACGTGAGTTTATCACAGGAGGGGCCGAATATCACAGAGGGGGCATCCCTGTGATATTGGACCCCTTCCACAAACTATTATGGCATTATCACACGCCAAATCTTTTAGTGTGGTACAAATGAGTAACAAAAAAATCACGCTATAGTATGGGTCCTTCGTGCCTGATGGCAGCCCACCTTGACTCTGGCCCCACCAAAATAAATGTTACAAAACCAAGGACAATTGCATGTTAGTGAAAAATGGTCCTGTAATGTCAAGATTTTCCCTCTGACCCATCCCTCCTCCCCCCCATCCAAATAAAATACAATCCCTGGTGTCTAGGGTATCCACTCACCCCCCAACCCCAAAAAAACTATCCTTATGGTCTAGAAGGGGGCAGGTGGACTTTTACTTCTAAAATGGATCGTTGATAGTCAATGGTGTCCCTGTAGAGCCACCAAGCTAACCTTTCCATGAAAAACCAAATTGCTACAGTTGTAAAATCTTCCTTCTTTAAACTGCACCAGTTAAAAAGAATGAAACCACTATTTAGAAGAGCAGGTTTTTTGTTTATCTTTACAATCTTTGGTTTTGCATAATCTGGATTATTATAATTCATTATATCATGGCTTCCCCAGAAATGCAACTCGTGCTCTACACGTTGTGCAGAATAAGAGATCATATTACATCTGTTTTGTTCTCCCTTCATTGGCCTCCAGTCTCATGGCAAATTCAATATACGGTGTTAACCCTTATTCCCAACCTTCTGCCCCAGTATACCCCTTTGATTCTATAAGCCTGCAAGACATTTGTGTTCCTCTGATAAGAACTTACTTGAGGTTTCAATGTTAAAATTGGCCTGATTTGACATTATAAGAAACAGCATTTTCTGTTCCTTTCCAGAGCAGTTGCGAAATGGCGCTTAAGACGTATTTAATTTCATTGGCCTTTAACGCAAATTCTTAGGACCTAGTGTCATGAGTCCTTCTCTTTATTTACAATTTAATAGATATTGTTTCTATGTTTCAGTTGTCTATGTTTTTAATTATTTATTTTGAGTTTTTTCTATACTGGCATTCGCGATGGGAATCGCATCATGCCGGTTTACAACTAACAAGGTGTGACAAAAGGAAATTAAGAACATTAACAGGTGCCAAGAAAAAATAGCAGTTACAATAAAACAGGGACATAATACAACTTGGAGCGGTGCAGAGGCGATAGTAATTTAACAGTGAAAAAGAAAAAACCTGCCAATTTAAAAGATTGTAAAATTAAGGAATTGGCAATGTTGTTGATTACTCTGTTGGGTGGTCAGAGTTAATTAAGGTGAATTAAGGTTCAGTTGGTGTCTGGAAAGGCTTTCATAAATAACCAGGTTTTAAGTCTTTTTCTAAATGTTGGAAGGCTGGAAGAAAATGCTTCTTTCTTTATAATTAAATTTTTATTAGTAGCTTTTATCCACATTATAGTTTCAACAGTATGCCAATAAGAAAATCAGAATATAACAAGATGCAATACAACCATCATGGCCACATACAATATAGTATGAAGTAAAAAAAAAGAAATAGTACACACAGCCACACACCACCCTGCATTTCATATTTATCCCCTTTCCCCCAAAAGCCATATTTTCTGCCCTCAACAATAATAAAAGCAGTAGTGCAGAACAAACTTTTACACTTATTAAAAAATGTTGTAATAGTAATACCCATCTCTCATGTTCATTGTTCAATATAAATGAACAATACTAAAAATATACCTGTATGTATTTCAAACTCTTCTTTATTAATCTTTTAATTTAATACAATTTTATAAATTTAAGATCATAAACATAGGATGGACAGTAAACATTCTTCTCCAGATTGGTCTTACACTCAACATTGTGCCATCAAAAAGTTGTCAAATAATCAGGAGGTGATAGTGAAGCCCACTGATAAAGGTGGGGCCATTGTGATCCAGGACACTGACTATGTGGCTGAGATAGTATTCTGGATCACTTAGCTTATGATGTATCTCAGCCACATAGTCAGTGTCCTGGATCACAATGGCCCCACCTTTATCAGTGGGCTTCACTATCACCTCCTGATTATTTGACAACTTTTTGATGGCACAATGTTGAGTGTAAGACCAATCCGGAGAAGAATGTTTACTGTCCATCCTATGTTGATCTTCCAGGATAGACAAATCCTTCAACACTAGTTGTATAAAAGTTGCAATTATTGGATCAACTGGTCCCAGAGGAACCCATGTAGATCTTGGGGTGATAATGGAGCTGTCCCCAATTCCCATATCTGAGTCAGCAAAAAATAATTTCAACTGAAGACATCTAAAAAAATCAATGTAAATCAACCCACATTTGAAACAGATTGTATTTGCTAGATGGTACATACGAGAGACCTTTTTCCAATGCCATAATAGTAGCCATCAAAAAGCTGTCAAATAATCAGGAGGTGATAGTGAAGCCCACTGATAAAGGTGGGGCCATTGTGATCCAGGACACTGACTATGTGGCTGAGATACATCATAAGCTAAGTGATCCAGAATACTATCAGGGTTTGACGGAAGATCCTACTGGATACTTACAAGATAGGATTGCAGAGTTGGTTGAGGAAGGGATATGTAAAGGGTTTCTAACTTCTAGGGAAGCCCATGCTTTCAAAGTGAAATACCCTATACACCCCATTCTATATACCCAAAATTCATAAGAACATCACAACACCTCCTGGATGTCCTATTGTTGCAGGGAAAGGCTCAGTTTTGAAGCCCTTGTCTAATTTTTTGGATTTCTTTTTAAAACCATTTGTCATTGAATCCCAATCTTTTTTTTTACAGGATACATCTCATATGCTGCATGATTTACCAGCTTTACCTGATGGATGTTGGTTGGTGACTTTAGACATCTGTCACAGTTCCTCCGGTCCATGCATTCCCAACTGCACCATTTCCAAGGTCCAGCCCCTGAGAGAGCTTTCCTGGTCCCTTGAAAACTCAAATAGAAGTTCTTTGTAATATATCCTCACAACTCTCCAGGCAGTGTTTGAACCCTCCCAGCCTGGCTTGAAGGCAGATGCCTTCCCCAGTGAACCAGCAACTCACCCTGCAAAGGCTGTCTTCAAAAGTTCATAACCAAACATCAAGTCCAAATTTCAAAAGTCTGGCCCCAATGGGCCTAACTGCCACCTCCCACAGAATCTCTCAGGATATTTTCCTTGTCCCTTCAGATACAACCACCTGCTGGCAGTCTCTTAAACAATATCCTTAAGTGGGCACATACAGATAATCAAACAGTCTTTAGCTCCCAGCTCACCTTCCTGGTAGTCACACCAGCCATCCATCTTCCATCTAAGCAGGAGCACCAAAGTTCCAGTCTTGCAGGTAGCATGGTCCTTCTCCTTCAGTCCCCAGCAGGAGACTGAAACTGTTGGGTTAGGGAGTATTTTATACTCTGTAAACTCCTCCTCCTCTGCCAGCTGATTGGCTCTGGGGGAGTCCCACCCTTAACCTCCCACACCTGTGAGTTTGTCTCTATGGTTACAGGGGAAGCCACCAGTGTATATCCTTGACTCTGTGTCACCTGGGTTTTCTTCCCCCTCCTTCTAGGACTTTGGTTCCATGGAGTTTTTGTTCCTGGCTTTATTCTTCCCACCCGGTCTAACATAGTGACCCCATCACAACATCTCATCTTTGTATACCAATATCCCTCAACAGGAAGCCTATGAATTAGTACAAAAAATCCTGCAAGCACGTCCTTGCCCACACAAAGTTCCTACTGGCTTTCTCCTTGAACTTTTGAGGTTGGTGCTGTTTAAGAACTTCTTTAGATTCAATGATAAGTTCTATCTACAGATACAAGGAGTGGCGATGGGGGCCACTGTTGCTCCGGACATCGCAAATTTATATGTTGCTCAGTTTGAGGACCAGTATTTGTTTTCTTCTAGTTGGTTTTGCAATATATTGTTATGGAGACGTTATATAGATGACGTATTTTTTATTTGGACAGCATCTATAGACAGATTCAAGCAGTTTTTGCAATGGCTTAATCTGCAAAATTTGCATTTACACTTTTCAGCGCATTATGATCAGTTCTCTATAGCGTTTTTGGACATCTTAGTGGTATATAGAAAGGAGACATCTTAGTGGTACATAGAAAGGAGACAGACCGTAATCATTATTTACGATATTCCAGTCATTATCCCAAAAGACTGAAGGATGGATTACCTATCTCCCAGTTTTTGCAACTACGGAGAATTTGCTCCACTACGGATGAGTTTAAGTTGCAGGCAGTGGCTCTGTCTAGTAGATTTGCTCAGAAGGGCTATCCCAGTGCTGTAATTAAGAAGGCTTTCAAGCGGGCGCTTTTTGCAAATAGAACATTATTGCTTCAATACCAACAGTGTCCTCACAATCAGAACCTCAAGTGCACACTGAAATATTCGATGCATGTTAATGCTGTAGTGAATATTAATCATTCTCATTGGCAAGTTTTGTCTTTACATCGGGTTTTCCAATCTGGTCCTAGATTTGCATATTTTAGAGGACAGAATATTCGAGATTGGATTGTGAAATCCACATTTGTCTCCACTAGGACAGAGCTGAAATCTGGGGGACACCAGATTTGTGGAAATTGTGACATGTGCTCTTTATCACTTACGGGTGACCAATGGCAGTCTCCACACTCAGACGTTGTGGTAAATTTAGGTACTCTTACCACATGCGATTCCTAGGGTGTTATTTATGTTATACAATGCCCATATAATTTGATTTACATTGGGTGGACTAAGAGAAAGATCTGGACAAGACTCATTGAACACAGGAGTTGTATTAAAACTTTGAAGCTTACAGCTCCGCTTGTTCAACATTGTAAGAAGGAGAATCACACGTTTACTGATCTACGGTGGTCCATTCTGGAGCAAGTACAACAAAATCTTAGAGGGGGTGATATACAATTTTGGCTTAATAGACGTGAACATCATTGGATTTTTACCTTGAATTTTGTGGATCCCTATGGCCTTAATGAAAAAAATCAACTGGTATTTGTTGATATAACCCGTTGATTTGCAGAGCTTGCTGGGTGCTTAATTCAGGTCTGTTTGTAAGGAAGCATAAGATTGAGTTGTGGTTAGCTCGTGGATGGCCTGGCCCCTGTATGGGCAGAGGCACTAAGAATGTATTAGCCTATTGTGATGGCTTTGAACATTTTATTTTGCCTGTTTGATAAACATTTTGAAGATTTCATATATATCGTATATACACAACTGGGAGACAGTAATACTTTAAAAGATTTTTTGAAACGCCGGAGTAAAGAGGGGACCGGACGTGATAGAGGACTTCACTAATGAGATGGAAGAATTATGAAGAAATGGAGGGGTGTGTACTTAGTTGCTGGACGTGATGGAAGACCTTTCTTGTAGAAATTACTTGGTGGGAAGAGGACTTGATAGAGGACTGAAGGTGTTGCCTTGTTTCCAGTGAAGGGGTTCAAAAGGTTCCGGTTTGTCGCCATTTTTGAATTATGCGAGTTTGAATCCAGACCGCGGGAAGAAAAGAGTTACACAGGAATAGCCATTTGGATATGCTGATGGAACGGTGTATGGATTTGTACAAATAATAAGTTTGGAAGAAGTCATTCCCCTGAAGCAGGACCTTGGGGTCTGAAACATGGCCATGTCGAGACTTTGACGCGTTCTTCGGTGATAAGTATCATGTTTTAAAAAGTTTTTGGGATTGCGACCAGATATTTTGTTTTTTTCAGCATTATTCTGGAAAGACAATTTGTCAGTTGTTAAGACTTTGAAGTTCGTCAGCGAACTTGAGAGACTAGTTTTTATTGAAAATATATAAAAAACAAAATATAAGTGTGACTAAATAAAAGTAAAGTGACCCTATATCATAAGAGAGCCTGTTGCTAATACTGACTCTGGGATTAAGGGTCGAACAAAATTTGATGGCAGTTGGGTGTGCTATAAATAATACCAGTTTAACCATTGCTTTGATTTTGTTTACAATTAAGGTTACTGGAATACACAATTTGTGTGTTGGTGCGTGTGGTTTGTGATTGATATCGCAACTTACATGAATACCAGACCATCAGTACCCCAGATATTTCTCCGGAACTGTATGGGATTGTCTGAAGGCTGACCACGAGAGAAGGACATGACAAAGAACTGAAGACTGACCACAGGACAAAGATGAAGACTAGGAACATATACTGTAATGCTGAGGCAACTTGCTCTACTTTGCAGTAGTGGACCTATTGCCGAGGCGACTTGATGCAGGGGAACTGCCCATAGGACAGCATCAATGATGTCATCCATAGGGGCCGTGGAGACTTTCCCACCACGGTCCTTTTAAATCTGGCAGAGTGTCATGGGCATGCACCTAAGAATGGTGCAGCGTGCAAGAGCTGGTGTCACAGGGAGCAAAGGCAGTTCGAGTGCGGCAGCCTGCCGTGCATCTTTTAGGGGGGTCTTCCCTGGTATCAGCATTCTCCTCACCGGGCTCGTGGCTGGAGGTAAGCATGGCGGTCAGCTGGGTAGGCCCACAGACCGCCAAATGCAACAGTACCCCCTTCTTAAGCTCCCTCCCTGAGGGCCTTGGTTTCTTGGGATGCAAGGTGTAAAATTCCCTTAGAAGGTTGAGATCCAGAATGTTGGAAGCAAGTTCACAAGAGTTTCCTCAGGCCCATACCCTGTCCAGGACTGGAGATATTCCCACTTCTTGCCTATGCGACTTGAATCCAGAATTTCTTCTACTTCATAGACTGTGCTGTACTCTGTGGATAATTCTTGAGGTTTGGGAAATGTTCTAGAGGGCCAGAAAAGTGTTAGCGGCTTCAGTAAAGATACATGGAAGACATTGTATATGCCCAATGTGAGTAGCGGTCTTAGCTGACAGGTCACTGGTCCTAACCGGCAAGTTATGATAAAAGGTCCAATGTATCATGGGGCAAGGCGCATAGAAGGCACCCTCAGTCGTATGTGATGGGTGCTCAGCCAGACCTTGTTGCCTGCCTTAAATTGGGGAGTGGGTCTCCTGTGGGCTTCTGTGGGCTTCTTGGCCTTTTCTGCTGCTATTTCAATAAGGATGGTGGTGTGAGACCAGAGTTTCTGGAGTTCCTGGGTGGATGACTGGGCTGCTGGAGAAGGCACTGCCACAGGGAGCGGCAGAGGTGGTAAGGACTGTCTCCCATAAACCAATTGAAATGGTGAAGAACAACCATAGTACAATATTCCTTGATAATGCTCACACTTTTCAGGAACTTAGATGGTTAATTATTGATCATGTGCCAGAACATATCTGGGGAGGTGATCAAGAGGCAAAATTGAATCTTCAAGAGCAATTTTGTATATACCACCTCCAAACAGTTCAACCTCTGGGTCTCAGTGTTGAAACTGAGTGGTTCACAATTTCTGTCCATATCTTTGATCTATATGGCAATAGAGTTAGTTTTGTTTGAGTTTTCAAGTGAATTGATTTGATTGGTTTTCAGCTTCATAAAAACGATTCCCATTACTGAGTTTTGGGAACGTTGCTGAACTAGAATTTTGTTCAACGTAAATTGTATAAGATGCTGTCGACTTAAGTACATAACTTAAAAATATAAGAACATATGATACGCCATACTGGGTCAGAAAAAGGGTCCATCAAGATCAGTATCCTGTGGCCAACAGTGGACAATCAAGTACCCAAACATTAAATGAATACATCCCAAGCTATTGATTAATAGCACTTTATGGACTTTTGCTCTAGAAACTTATCCAAACCATTTTTAAACCCAGCTACACTAACTGTTGTAACCACATCCTCTAGCAATGAATTCCAGAGCTTAATTATGCATTGTGTGAAAAAGAATTTTCTTTGATTTGTTTTAATTGAGCTACTTGCTAACTTCATGGCGTGCCCCTCCTAATCCTTGTATTATCTGAAAGAGTAAATAGCCATTCACATTTACTTGTTCAAGTCATGATTTTGTAGACCTCTATTATATCCTCCCTCAGCCATCTCTTCTCCAAGCTGAACAGCCCTAACTTCTTCAGCCTTTCCTCATAGGGGAGCTGTTCCATCCATTTTATCATTTTGGTCGCCCTTCTCTGTACCTTCTCCATCGCAACTATATCTTTTTTGAGATGCAGCGACCAGAACTGCACACAGTATTCAAGGTGCAGTCTCACCATAGAGTAATACAGAGGCATTATGACATCCACCTTTTTATTTACAATTCCCTTCCTAATAATTCCCAACATTCTGTTTGCTTTTTTGACCGCCACAGCACATTGAGGCAACGATTTCAATCCACTATGTTGCCTGGATCTCTTTCCTGGGTGGTGTTTATTTATTTAATTTATTTAGAATAATTTATATACCACCTATACAAATGTGGTAACTCGTAACGTGGAACCTAACATCGTGTAACTACAGCAAGGGTTATTTTTCCCTATATGCATCAACTTGCACTTGTTCACATTAAATTTCATCTGCCAATTGGTCGCCCAATCTTCCAGTCTTGCAAGGTCCTCCTGCAATTTATCACAATTCGCTTAAGATTTAACTACGCTGCATAATTTTGTGACATCCGCAAATTTCATCACCTCACTCGTTATACCCTTTTCCAGATCATGTATAAATATATTAAAAAGCACCAGTCCAAGTACAGATCCCTGAGGCAGTCCACTGTTTACCTTTTTCCACTCTGAAAATTGACCATTTAATCCTACTCTCTTTGGCTAAAATAGCCTCACTTCACCTTTTAACCCTTTTAACCTTCCTTCCACCTTTCTTAATGCGTGGAATATATCTGGACTGCGCTTCTAAAATTATACTTTTAAACAATGTCCACGCTTGTTGCACACACTTTATATCTGTTAGCTGCACCTTTCAGATTTTTTTTAAAACTATTTCCCTCATTTTGTCAAAGCTTCCTTTTTGAAGTTTAGTACTAGAGCCATGGATTTACTTACTGTCTCCCTTCCTGTCATTAATACATATTTGATCATGATATGATTATTATTGCCAAGTGGCCCCACCACCGTTACCTCTCTCACCAAATCCTGTGCTCCACTGATAATTAGATCTAAAATTGCTCCCTCTCTTGTAGGTTCTTGAACCAATTACTCCATAAAACTGTCATTTATTCCATCCAGGAACTTTATATCTGTAGTAGGGGTGTGAATCGTGTGATCAATCGTCTTAACGATCGATTTTGGCTGGGGGGGAGGGAAATCTTATCATCGTGGGTTTTTTTTGTTAAAAATCTTTAAAAATCGTAGATCGGGGGAGGGCGGGAAAACCGGCACACCAAAAAAACCCTAAAACCCACCCCGAACCTTTAAAACAAATCCCCCACCCTCCCGAACCCCCCCAAAATGTTTTAAATTACCTGGGGTCCAGTGGGGGGGTTCCCGGCGCGATCTCCCTCTTTCTGGCCACGACTGCGTTGAGAGAAATGGCGCCTGTGGCCCTTTGCCCTTATCATGTGACAGGGCAAAGGTAGCGCCGGCGCCATTTTGGTTCCTGGCTCCCGACGTCACGCGTGCAGATCGCCCCCGGACCCCCGCTGGACCCCCAGGGACTTTTGGCCAGCTTGGGGGGGCCTCCTGACCCCCACAAGACTTGCCAAAAGTCCAGCAGGGGTCTGGGAGTGACCTCCTGCACTCGGGCCATATTGCCAATCTTCAAAATGGCGCCGGCGCTACCTGTGCCCTCACTATGTCATACGGGCACGGTCTAGGAGCATATGTGCGCCTCTTCACAAAATTTAAAGGACCAGTGGCGGGAAAAGCCCCGCGATCCCAATGCATGATGTCATCACTCCGTGCCTCATCCAGCCCTATAAAAGGGCTCAGCTTTCACTCCTTGGGGCCTTCAAATCGGATCTCCATGGTTGTCCATGCTTCTCTTCTCCAGTCAAGGTCTTCCATGGTCTCCTCGTGTCTAAATGGCAGGAGCAGGCATCAGTGCGTTCCTGCCGTGACGATGCAGTCGGCGGCGGCGGCTTCCCCTGCTGCAGGAAGAGCAGGACTGGCAGATAGCTGGCAAACAGGAGCAATGGCGGCTCTTCTGCCGCAAAGATGGACAGACTCGCGAGCGGCTCCAGCCGCTTAGATGCAGGAGCCCGCAGTGGGGCGGGCCCGCCACAAGACAGGCGTCGGTGGCATCCAAGCCACGCCAGCGGTGAAGACGGTGGCATCCCGGGCCACATGGGAGCAGCAGCAGCGGTCCAGGGAGGCATAGGGCGCAAGAAGCAGGGGATTGGCGACGTCGGCCCAGATGGTGGGGTGAGTGAGCTGTGGACCTGCAAGCAGTGGAGCACAATACCCATAAACATGCGATTGTGCATTTAGTCTCTTGCAGGAACTGTTGGACTCTATGCCATCCCACTACCCCTCCACCTAGTTGCTCCTCTCTGTCATTGCGATATAATTTGTACCCCGGTATAGCACTGTCCCATTGGTTATCCTCCTTCCACCATGTCTCTGAGATGCCAATTAAGTCTATGTCATCATTCACTGCTATACATTCTAATTCTCCCATCTTACTTCTTAGACTTCTGGCATTAGCATACAAACATTTCAAAGTGTGTTTTTTTGTTTGTATTAACATTCTTTTTTTCAGTTGTCAGGGATAATTTGGAATCTTTTAGCTCAGGTGATTCTTTACTTATAGGCACTTGGACTACTTTTCTTATTATTGGAACCTCACTGTCGGGATGCCCTAACTCTAATGTTTCATTAGTATCTTTCAAAGTACCTCCTTCCGAACCATGCGCTGCTAAGTGACTGTCGGCTTTCCCCTTTGTTCTAGTTTAAAAGCTGCTCTATCTCCTTTTTAAAGGTAAGAGCCAGCAGTCTGGTTCCACCCTGGTTAAGATGGAGCCCATCCCTTCAGAAGAGACTCCCCCTTCCCCAAAAGGTTCCCCAGTTCCTAACAAAACTGAATCCCTCTTCCTTGCACCATTGTCTCATCCATGCATTGGAACTCCAGAGCTCTGCCTGGCTCTGGGGACCTGCGCGTGGAACATGGAGCATTTCAGAGAATGCTAGCCTGGAGGTTCTGGTTTTCAGCTTTTTACATAAGAGCTTAAATTTGACTTCCAGAACCTCTCTCCTACATTTTTCTATGTCATTGAAAAGAAGTTGGCTGTAGAGGCAAAAACTCACAGTAAAAACTTTTTTAAATATATCCGAAGCAGAAAGCCTGTGAGGGAGTCAGTTGGACCGTTAGATGATCGAGGGGTTAAAGGGGCACTTAGAGAAGACAAGGCCATCGCGGAAAGATTAAATGATTTCTTTGCTTCGGTTTTTACTGAAGAGGATGTTGGGGAGGTACCTGTAATAGAGAAGGTTTTCATGGGTAATGATTCAGATGGACTGAATCAAATCACGGTGAACCTAGAAGATGTGGTAGGCCTGATTGACAACCTGAAGAGTAGTAAATCACCTGGACCGGATGGTATACAGCCCAGGGTTCTGAAGGAACTAAAAAATGAAATTTCAGACCTATTAGTAAACATTTGTAACCTATCATTAAAATCATCCATTGTACCTGAAGACTGGAGGATAGCAAATGTAACCCCAATATTTAAAAAGGGCTCCAGGGGCGATCCGGGAAACTACAGACCGGTTAGCCTGACTTCAGTGCCAGAAAAAATAGTGGAAAGTGTTCTAAACATCAAAATCACAGAACATATAGAAAGACATGGTTTAATGGAACAAAGTCAGCATGGCTTTACCCAGGGCAAGTCTTGCCTCACAAATCTGCTTCACTTTTTTGAAGGAGTTAATAAACATGTGGATAAAGGTGAACCGGTAGATGTAGTATACTTAGATTTTCAGAAGGCGTTTGACAAAGTTCCTCATGAGAGGCTTCTAGGAAAAGTAAAAAGTCATGGGATAGGTAGCAATGTCCTTTCGTGGATTGCAAACTGGCTAAAAGACAGGAAACAGAGAGTAGGATTAAATGGACAATTTTCTCAGTGGAAGGGAGTGGACAGTGGAGTGCCTCAGGGATCTGTATTGGGACCCTTACTTTTCAATATATTTATAAATGATCTGGAAAGAAATACGACGAGTGAGATAATCAAATTTGCAGATGACACAAAATTGTTCAGAGTAGTTAAATCACAAGCAGATTGCGATAAATTGCAGGAAGACCTTGTGAGACTGGAAAATTGGGCATCCAAATGGCAGATGAAATTTAATGTGGATAAGTGCAAGGTGATGCATATAGGGAAAAATAACCCATGCTATAATTACACAATGTTGGGCTCCATATTAGGTGCTACAACCCAAGAAAGAGATCTAGGCGTCATAGTGGATAACACATTGAAATCGTCGGTTCAGTGTGCTGCGGCAGTCAAAAAAGCAAACAGAATGTTGGGAATTATTAGAAAGGGAATGGTGAATAAAACGGAAAATGTCATAATGCCTCTGTATCGCTCCATGGTGAGACTGCACCTTGAATACTGTGTACAGTTCTTGTTGCCGCATCTCAAAAAAGATATAATTACGATGGAGAAGGTACAGAGAAGGGCAACCAAAATGATAAAGGGGATGGAACAGCTCCTCTATGAGGAAAGACTAAAGAGGTTAGGACTTTTCAGCTTGGAGAAGAGACGACTGAGGGGGGATATGATAGAGGTGTTTAAAATCATGAGAGGTCTAGAATGGGTAGATGTGAATCGGTTATTTACTCTTTTGGATAATAGAAAGACTAGGGGGCACTCCATGAAGTTAGCATGGGGCACATTTAAAACTAATCGGAGAAAGTTCTTTTTTACTCAACGCACAATTAAACTCTGGAATTTGTTGCCAGAGGATGTGGTTAGTGCAGTTAGTGTAGCTGTGTTTAAAAAAGGATTGGATAAGTTCTTGGGGGAGAAGTCCATTACCTGCTATTAAGTTCACTTAGAGAATAGCCACTGCCATTAGCAATGGTAACATGTAGGGATGTGAATCGTTTTAGGACGATTAAAATTATCGTCCGATAATTTTAATATCGTCTTAAACCGTTATGGAACACAATACAATACAGATTCTAACGATTTATCGTTATAAATCGTTAGAATCGTGAGCCGGCACACTAAAACCCCCTAAAACCCACCCCCGACCCTTTAAATTAAATCCCCCACCCTCCCGAACCCCCCCCCAAATAACTTAAATAACCTGCGGGTCCAGCGGCGGTCCGGAACGGCAGCGGTCCGGAACGGGCTCCTGCTCTGAATCTTGTCGTCTTCAGCCGGCGCCATTTTCCAAAATGGCGCCGAAAAATGGCGGCGGCCATAGACGAAAAAGATTGGACGGCAGGAGGTCCTTCCGGACCCCCGCTGGACTTTTGGCAAGTCTCGTGGGGGTCAGGAGGCCCCCCACAAGCTGGCCAAAAGTTCCTGGAGGTCCAGCGGGGGTCAGGGAGCGATTTCCCGCCGCGAATCGTTTTCGTACGGAAAATGGCGCCGGCAGGAGATCGACTGCAGGAGGTCGTTCAGCGAGGGTTCCGGCGCCTCGCTGAACGACCTCCTGCAGTCGATCTCCTGCCGGCGCCATTTTCCCCCACGAGACCCAGCCGAAATCGATCGTTAAGACGATCGAGGACACGATTCACATCCCTAGTAACATGGAATAGACTTAGTTTTTGAGTACTTGCCAGGTTCTTATGGCCTGGATTGGCCTCTGTTGGAAACAGGATGCTGGGCTTGATGGACCCTTGGTCTGACCCAGTATGGCATTTTCTTATGTTCTTATGTTTCTTATGTTCTTATTGCCAAGGCATCTTGATGCAGAGGAATTGCCCTTTTATAGAGCAGCATCGATGACATCATCTACAGAGGCCACGGTCCCTTTAAATCTGACAGAGAGTCATGCACGCGTGCCTATGAACGGTGAAGCACATGAGGGCCAGCGTCACAGGAAGTAGCGGCAGTTTGATCATGGCAGCCTGCCGTGCATCCTTTCGGGGGCCTTCCCCAGCATTGGCGTTCTCCCCACCGGGCTCGGGGCTGGAGGTAAGCGCAGGGTCCACGAGTAGGCCCGCAGACCACCAAACACAACACATAATATAGTAAATCTTTTCTAAAGATACTTACGCTTTCTACTATCATCTTTTTAAGAGAAAGCCTATTTAAATTTTTGCAGCATTTTTCTATATTTTATTTATTTATTTTTATTTATTAGTTTTTATATACCGGTGTTCATGAGAACATGTCACATCGGTTTACACTTGTTAGCAAATATTCATTTAAAAAACATTTGCTATTCGGCGATCGCAGCGAGGACGTCCACGAGGCAGGCCTGCGCAATCGGCGCCACAGACCCGCCGGGGTAAGGCCCTTTAAATTTACAGCCTCACCCACGAAGGGTCTGCCGCCGATCGTGCAGCATCCGGTCCCGTTTCGCCGTCCTTCCAGCCGCTGTTCACGCCCACAGCCGACACGCCAGCGACGCCCAACCAACCCGGAGAGGCCCTGAGGCACTTTAAATTCCCCGATTGTCGGCGCCGCGCGCCGAGTGTCGCGCGCCGAAGGAGCGCGTCAAAGGGGCCTGCCCCTTTGAGCGCCCCTTCGAGCGTCTCTGCAGAGTGGCACTGCCCTACCCCATAACTGCACTTCTCAGATCAGCTCCCTCAGCACCTTACTAAAATGCAAGACCTATACCTTGGATAGCCCCTACGACAACGTAGCCAAG
The DNA here is from genome assembly GCF_901001135.1 of Rhinatrema bivittatum. NCBI lineage: Eukaryota > Metazoa > Chordata > Amphibia > Gymnophiona > Rhinatrematidae > Rhinatrema > Rhinatrema bivittatum. Next base: position 71,748,706 of record NC_042628.1, on the reverse strand, counting down.
CCAAACCGTAGGCAAGGAATATAGTGGCACATTACAGGTAGCATCCCTCCAGTGTCTACCCCTCCGTTTCCTGGTGCCAGAGTGTTCCTATGTCATATGCTAGCAGCCACTCGCACAGAAAATAATCGTCTGCTGTCCCCCCACCCTGTGCTCTTCCGTTTGTGCATGCCCTATCCCTGCCATCTAGACTACTGTATTTGATAACAGCCATGTACTTGTCAACTGCAATGTTCTTGATAACCACTGTATTTGATAACTGCTGGATTTAGGATAACCACCTCTACTGTATTTGAAAATTTTTGTACACCTCTCTATTACCACACTCTATCAATTGCTGTGACTCATAGTTCTCCTCTTCCTCTCCCTTATACACTGGAATTCGTTCCATCAAATATTTCCAATCCTCCCTCTCTCCCCCTTCCACACATTCACCATTTTCTCACCTCTGATTCAGTGCATTCTATAATCTGAAAGATAAGAACCTCCTCCTATCTCTCTCATCAGCACCCAATTCCATTCATACACTACATCCTAACACCCATTCAGCATGCATCAATACCAAATCACCATTCTCAAATACAACAAATGTAGGCCCAACTCTCCCCAATACCCACGGCATTACTCACATCTAAAAACCATCCTCCCTTCCATGATCTCCCCCCCCTCTCACCCAAATCATTGGTCTTACCGCTCTCTCTCTTGTTCTCCTCAATGCCCAGTCACTAAACAAAAAAACCCCTCTACTCAATGACCTACTCATAGACCAAAATCCGGATATCTGTGCCATAACAGAGTCCTGGCTTAAGGAATCTGATACGGTTCTCCTTAATCAGCTCCCTTCTGATACATACGACATTTTTTCTATCCCCAGGGCAAAAAAGAAAGGAGGTGGTTTACTTTTAGCCATCAAAAAAAAATTCAATATGATTCTCCTCCCCATCCCTCCCCCACCTAAAATTGAAATAGGACTGTTCAAGTCCCCCTCTCTACAAATCTGTCTCGTCTATGCCCCCCCAGGAACTCTACATAGCAACCCGTCAATCCTTATAGAATACATCGCTAAGAACATCTCTATCGACACCCCAGCAATCATATTAGGCGATTTCAACTTACATGTTGATAGCTCCCCCCGGACCCCATCATGTGACGCTATACTCGACTCACTAAATGCTCTTGGATTCAAACAATCCATTGATTTCCCTACTCACAAGGCAGGCCATACCCTCGATCTCCTCTTTACTAATGCCCTCATTCAAACTGACCCCCCCTCCCAAACACCCATCCCTTGGTCAGATCATCACCTTATCAATGCTTCTCTCTCCATCAAGATACCCACACGCCTCGATAACACAAATAAAACTATCCACTACAGAAAAAATTGTACTAGAGATGACCTTATTTCAGCAGTCTCAAACAATCTTGATCACTTAGACCTCTCCAACGCTGACACAGCACTGGCTTCATGGCATGACATTACAAATAATATAGCCAATTCCACATGCCCCCTACAAGCCAAACTCATCTCCTCACAAAACAACAACAAAAAGAAACCTTGGTACTCCCACGAACTAAAAAACCTCAAACAACAACTTCGAAAATCCGAAAAGATTTGGCGCCATGACCCATCTCATAAACATTTGGCACAATTCAAATCCTCCCTACACCTGTATAAAGAAAAACTTAACAATACAAAACGAGATTTCTTCGCTAACAAAATACACCAATTCCAATACAATCCTAAAGTGCTATATGAGTACGTTAACTCTCTTACCAAGTCAGCAGCTTCTGACGTCCCAGATGACGTAGCCAAATCTAAATGTAAAGAACTTGCCACATTTTTCCAAACCAAAATAGACAAGTTGATATCCAGGTTCACCAATGCATCATCCACTCCCACCCAACAATCTGAACCCATCTGCAACCAAATTAAGACTAGAAATAACACTAATATTCTATCTTCTCTATCATGCACTTCTACACTAGAAATAGAAATTCTCATTAAAAAAGCCAAACCCTCCACCCATCCAACTGACACAATACCCACCAAACATCTCCTCGCAATACCTAACCTCATTGCTAAACCCTTAACTAACATCATCAACCTGTCCATTAACTCAGGAAAGGTACCTGTCCCCCTTAAACAAGCAATCGTCAAACCTATTCTAAAAAAGCCTAAACTAGACCCCTCTGATCTAGCCAATTACCGCCCCCATTTCCAATCTCCCTTTCATATCCAAACTCCTTGAAAAAACCGTTAACAAACAACTTACCGACTATCTCGATGACAACCACATCCTTGCACCTTCTCAGTACGGTTTTCGAAAATCTCATAGCACCGAGACTCTTTTACTCTCTCTGTCAGATCATATACTCAAAGGCTTTGAGAAAGGACAATCTTATATCCTTGCCTTTCTTGATATCTCCTCTGCATTTGATACCATCAGCCATTCCATTCTCCTACAGCGATTAACTGAAATTGGCATCACAGGTGTTGCTCTCAATTGGTTCAACTCCTACCTTAGTAACAGAGATTTCAAAATTCAGTTAGGAAATCATATCTCCAAGGCCATACCCCTCAAGCAAGGTGTCCCACAAGGTTCATCCCTCTCCTCAACCCTTTTCAATATCTACATCTTACCCCTCTGTTACCTCCTTTCTAGCCTCAACCTCCCTCACTATATATACGCTGACGACGTACAGTTGCTCATCCCCATTACCGACTCTCTTTCAAAAACCATGGATATCTGGAAAGATACCCTTCAATCCATAAACAATCTCCTATCTTCCATCCACTTAGCCCTCAATACCACTAAAACTGAAATTATGCTTATCTCACCCCAAAACCAACTGAACCCCTCTCTTCTTTCACACATCCCATTTGCTCAACAAGTCCGAGATCTGGGTATCATTCTCGATGGCCACCTCACACTGAAGAAATTCATCAGTAGTATAATAAAAGATGGATTTTTTAAACTTCACACCCTTAAAAAACTTAAACCTCTACTTCATCCCCCTGACTTCCGTACGGTTCTACAAACCATTATCTTTGCCAAAATCGACTATTGTAATTCCCTTCTCCTCGGACTCCCCAACAATGCCATCCACCCCCTTCAAATACTACAAAATACAACAGCCCGGATTTTGACCAACACTCACAGACACGACCACATCACACCGGTCCTAAAAGATCTACATTGGCTTCCCATAGCCTCCCGTATACAATATAAGGCTCTCTCACTCGTTCATAAGGCCTTGTTCAATCCTGAAATGAATTGGTTCAATGACACCCTCCGATTTCACCAAGCCAATAAACCCACTAGACACATTCATCTCGCCACCATGCCCACCACCTCACCCAAACTTTACAAATTAACCTCCACGAGAGCCCGTGCATTATCTATCGCCGGGCCTATTCTCTGGAACACAATGCCAGTTGAACTTCGCCAAGAAGAATGCTCAAAAACCTTCAAGCGCAAGCTCAAGACCTGGCTCTTCACCAAAGCATATACTTAAAGTCCCCGTGCTCTCATCTACACCCTCCCTTCTCTGTCCCCCTTGACTTGGTTTTTCACTATAAGCGGGTGAGCCCCCCGCTTGAACCGGCTTCTACCTAAGCTTACACCATTCCTCTTCTCCCTCCCTCCTGTGTTACCCTTCCCCCCTCCATTCCCTACCTCTCCCCCTCCCCTTCTCACCTCACCTCTCCCCTTCCCTGAACTATTGTTATTTTATATTATTCCCTATAATTGTACATTTTGTATATACCTGCAATCTTCGCTTACAATAATTTACTAATCTAATTTTATTCTTCTGTCACTTCTTCCCCCCTTTTTTCTCTGCTTTTACTATCTTGTAATCATGTTATTCTAATTTTAGTTTAATGTTTTATTTCCCCTTCCTTTCCTCTTGCTCTAGTTATTATGTTCCAATATTTTTTAATTGTATTATGTTAAACCTGTTCGATGTAAAGCGCCGTCACTGGCACTAGTTTCTTGTTACGCTGTGAACCGATGTGATATCTTTGATGAATGTCGGTATATAAAACCGTTAAATAAATAAATAAAATAAATTTGTATTTCAAAAGTGAAAGGAAAAGATATAAATACATAATTTCATAATAAAATAAAACAATAAAATATTAAAGTAGTTAAAGTATTAAAAATTAAAAGTTTAAAGATTCAAAAGGTTAAGAACAGCAATAAGATAAATAAATATTAAATACTAAAAGGGTATAAAATCATTAAAATTCTTGGAAGGCCTGTTGGAATAGCCAAGTTTTTACACCCTTTTTGAATACTTTAATATCTGATTATTTAATATATTTAATATCCACTAAAAGGGCTAATAGCAGGCCCAATGCCACCAGGTGTGCAAACCGTGCAATTGCACGGGGCGGCATACCCGGTGGGGCGGTATCGCAAGCAAGGAGAGGTCCGTGTTGCCACCAGTGGACCCAATCCACTGGCAGCAGAAAAAGCCGGAAGTAGTTTCATACAGGGAGTGGGGGGGCAGAGGGTGTGTCACTTTGATCGGCGGGGTCGTGGTGCAGCTCATCCCATCACAGCCCGAAGAAAAATTTGTGTCCAGGTGCTCCTCCTCCTTTCTGCCTGCACAGAAAGAAAAACATTGCTGGAACTGTGCGGGCAGGAAGGAGGAGGAGCATGGGACGTGTGCAGAGGAGCAGAAGAAATTTTAGCAGGGCCACTACGGATCCCACCTTGCGATGGCCCAAGAAGAGGAGGCCTGGTAGCAGGGCCGCTGCAGATCCCACCTCACAATGGCCCGAGAAGATCAGGGGTGCCGCGGAGCCCATTCCACGGTGACCCACGAAGAGGAGGCCAAGAGGTGAGGTCTTGTAAAGTGTTTGTGTGTGTATGAGAGTGAGTTGAGAGACTGTGTGGGAGTGAGAGTGAGTTGAAAGACTGTGTGGGAGTGAGAGGATTTCAAAAGGGCATGGGATAAACAATGTGAATCCATAAAGGCTAGAGGATGGGAATGAAGAATAGAGCCATGCGGGTGGCTTGCTGGAATGGTGGCTACTACCAAGTGATTACTACCCTTACTCAATAAGCCTTCGCATGGTTAATGCAACTCCAACAGCGAGGAGAAATATGGAAAAGAGGATTTGCATTCAGGCAACAACCAACAAGGACTGAACTACACAGTCTGGGTAAACAAATAAGCGTGGGGGTAGCTTGCTTATTGTGGCAATTACAACCCTAAACCAATTAAACCTGATACATCACTTTTAATCCTTATACAGCGTTGCTCTCTGCTTCAACGGCAGGGGGATATGTGGAAAAGACATTCAGACAACATCTAACAAGCATTGGGGTAACTTGCTTAATGCGGTGGTTACTACCCTTAACCATTATGATTCACCTTTGATGCAACTCTAACATTACTCTCTGCATCAACGGCAGGGGGTGGCAGGAAATTCGAATCAAACAGTTACCAACAAGAGCCCTGAACTTGGTGGTTGGTGAAACAGCTAAGTAAGGGGAAATAAGTGTGGGAGCTTGCTGGGCAGACTGGATGGGCCGTTTGGTCTTTTTCTGCCGTCATTTCTATGTATCTATGTGTATGTATATGAGAGCCTGTATGATCGGAGAGACAGCATGTGAGACCCTCTGTGACTAGACCAGATATTGCGAACTCTGATAATTGCAAGAAGTGAGGAGAGAGCACATGTACCTTGGGCCATCAGTTTTGGAAATGTGCGTATATACGATGGTTCTGAGGAAAGGTTCAAACATACCTTTACAGGCTAAGTGGTCTATTACTTCTGCTAGATATAAGAATATTATTTATGGGACGATATGCAGAATCTCAGATTTACAACAAATACACTAGACTGCGGTGTAGAAAACCTCTGCTTTTAGCAAAAAAAAAATTTTGCAAAAATGGTTGACTTGGGAAGCACCTACATTGACATAACTGGAAAAGTTAATCCGCTAGACGTGTATGATGGAAAAATATGGGGAGAAAGTAGGTTGGTCGCTGAAACAGCAGGGCTTTGCGATGAGATGGGACACTTATTTAAACTTTTTATCTCCAGCAGCAAGAAGTTTAATTTTGAATGATAGATTTCATAGCAGCACAAGAGACTACAAGTGGTGCTGGATGTAACACTAGGGTCGTTTTGTGATTTCTGAATAGGAGGGGGCAGGGTGAATAGGAGAGGGGGAAAACTATGGTTTATTGTGAAAAGATGTAGCTGAAGACCTGCATGTCCACAGCCCAGAGGTGAGAAGGAGTGCCTCATTCACTGCCCTGTGTGTTAAGGTTCATGAAAGGCAAATAAACACTTCTGAAACGAAAAATTATTAGTTGGGGGGTGTATCTGGGCTCCATAATATTTATTTATTTATTTATTTTTATATACCGGTGATCCTGTGTACAATACATATCGCACCGGTTTACATGGAACAAAACCATCACCTCAGGGGTGAAATACATTAAAACAGGTTAACAAGAAAACGTTTTGCTATGAATAATAGTATGAATGAATGGGGGGGGGGGAGGTTTATGTATAAAGTTGTGGATGGGAAAGAGGTATCTTTCTTTCTAATTTAGGGTGAGGATAAGAGAACAGTTATCTATGCCCTTGAGTAAGTCCAGTGAGCCCTGCCCCAGTGTGAAGAATATGTGTGCAGGGGACGTTTGTGGGGAGTGGCTGTTGGGTCCTCTTGCTCTCACTCGTCCACCCTGCAGGCCTCTAGTTATTTATCATGTTATTTATATATATATGTATGTATGTATATGTCGTACACAGCATGAGGGTGCACTTTTTCACTTGGCTATAGGTGCCAAATTGTGTGGCTATGGCTCTGCCGGCTTTGAGTAATGGTCACATGTAGCTACTCAATGACTCCCAGCTCAGTTCCGCCTCAGTATCTGGGACAGAATTACACTGAGAGTTTGTTGAACTCTGAACAGTAAGATTAGACTGCAAATGAACATCAGAGGGAAAGAATGTGAGAGCCAGTTTCAGTGAATGCCAGGCTGGGACGTGGTGGAGTTTGGCCACAGGGTGGCAGCATCATTCTGTGAGATTCAAACCTCCTGCGACAGACATGTTCACAAGACCTTCCTCTCCTCCTGACCTGTTCTCATCATTGTGAATACACATGCCGGAGACTGAGCAGCCTGTGATCTGACTCAGGAATGGGGTCTGAAGCTGAGCTGCCAGATACCCGTACAGAAACCTAGACACGAGTAACACACTGCCCCCGCCACGTTATAAGGGAAGGGATCACTCTTCAGAGACCGCTGAGCCCGGAGCAACTCCAGGCAGTGTTGGGGACAGGCTTAATCTGTAGGATCAGAGGATCACTCTTAAAAATAAAACAGGCTTCATGCCAAGAGTGAGTTCCAAACAAAAATTATGTTTACTGCAAAAAACAAATAATAAAGCACGTGAATAAAATCAGTTTGAAGTGCACAAGGCAGAAAAATATTCAGTAATGCCACAGTGGTTCTTGCAGATACAAAAATAGATCAGACACAGTCCCAAAAAGAATAAAAGATAAGTCCTCAAACCACTTTAGCACTGGGGATCATAAGAACATAAGAACATGCCATGCTGGGTCAGACCAAGGGTCCATCAAGCCCAGCATCCTGTCTCCAACAGAGGCCAAACCAGGCCACAAGAACCTGACAAGTACCCAAACACTAAGAAGATCCCATGCTACTGATGCAATTAATAGCAGTGGCTATTCCCTAAGTAAACTTGATTAATAGCCTCCTGATTCTTCTCTAGAACCCCTCGGATTCCAGGAAAATTCTCTTCTCCCACAGGAAGAAGGTAACCTTCTGCCTGGTGACTATCCCAGCTCCTTGGCAAGACCCTCCCTTCTTCCTTCTTGGATCTGCACGCCACTGGATTGACCCATGGAGTCCTCTTCAGGAATGGAAAAGAAAGAAAAAGCACCGCTCTCCCTTTCAGGAACCCAGTAAGAGCCACAGTCCATGGCTGCCTCTCTCGCCAAAGCACTCCTGCCAGGAACGTCCCCCGGTGACTCACCGAATCACCATTTATAGACTTCCTCACTGACTCGCCCTCTTGGGAATGGACCCACCTTTCACTGCAAAGAGACCACTGCTCCCTTGGAATCTCCCATTGCTGGAATTTTCCATCTTACACATGCAGCATGCATTCCAGATGCTCAGCACCTGGATAACTTAAAGAGACAGCATGATACAGCTTCTCAGCAGACAGATAGCCTACATACACCACATGTGCCCCAGACTGAGGAGCTAGAGGGTATGTGCAAACTCTAATAGGCCACACTGCCCAATCCCTCCCTTGTCCGCTCCCAGGCCCATCTCTGTTATCTTCCCCAAGATCTTACTTTTACCTTCCATCCTTCCCCAGTCTACTCCCCAACTCATGACTACAATCTTACACGACTCATCACTGTCATCCTCCATAACACCTCTCGTTCACCTGCAACAACAGATCACTGCTTTCCTCCCCTGCTACTCCCGTCAACCCTCTCACTCTCACCTGCCACAATCTGTAATTGCCACCCTCCACAACTCCTCACTGTCATCATCTCTACAAATCAATTACCCTAATACACAAATCCATCCATCTTCAACTCCAACTCGACCTTGAAATCCCCTTCAAATTACACTCTTCCAACAGACCAATTAGAGATATTCACAAAGGTATGTTGAATTTCCCCCCTACCAAAGCCTCACGCCTTTCCTCGACCAAAGACCGAGCTTTTTCAATAGCAGGACCAGCTATATGGAACAACATTCCTTCAAGCCTCCGATTAGAACCCTGCCTAATAATGTTCAGAAAAAAACTCAAGACGTGGTTATTTCACCAAGCATTCGATGACCCTCCAGACAATCACTAGTCATATTTTATCTCACCTGGACGTAGAGGATAGAGGTCCACTATCCTTTCGAACAAAGGACAATCACAGGTTATAGCATTTAAGCTCTAACCCAAATTCCTTTTGTATTATGTTTTAATTACCTCCTGCCTTTACCTTTCTTCCAGCTTTTAAGCTTCCCAAGTTTTTTACTCCTTGTTAAATGTAACTTTGCCTTATTCACCCTCTTGTTAATTACTTTTATTTATTGCTTCAGTTATACCCTTGTTCTATGTAAACCGATCTGATATGGTTATTACTATGAAGGTCGGTATAAAAAAGTGTTAAATAAAATAAATAAAATCTTCCCTAAAAAGTCACCGTCACCCTCACCCTTCCCAACCATTCATTTCCATCCTCCACACTATCACCCTCCCCGACCCCTCACTGTGTCAAGGCTGGGAAAAGAAAGTAGGTACAGAGTCTAGACAGGGGAGGTACCTTGGTTGTCAGATTTAGGCTTACATTTCAAGGCTGCTTGGAGATTTTAATGGTCATATAAATCAAGGTCCGGTACCTCCAGCTGGCGATATACTATTCACCACCTTGTCTGGACTAGGTTGGGAGCAGTTTTTTCACTCCCCCACTCAAACATGGCCATACTATAGATTTGATTTTTATATGATTTTTATATTTGTATTCAAATCTACTTCCAAATCTTTCTATTTTGACCATTCCTTGGTTAGATCATTATTTAATTTCCTGTTCATGTCAGCTTCAGCCATGTCACTTGCCAAAAAAGCTCTCCACATTACATCTTGAGGTGTATCTGCTTCTGATAAACAGATCTATGTGATCAAATGAAATTAGCATTTTACATAAACTAAATCAATATGACCAAGGAGTATTTTTCAAGTAAAATGTGATCCTCAGGTAACAAGGTGGCTTTTCTATATTGTGAAGTCCTGAGTCTTTGTATTTTCTTGAAATGATCATACTACTGCTCATTGCAACCAGTTTGCAACTTTTTTCCCTCAAAAATAGCCAATATTCATGCCAGTGATCTTACAGCTAATAAAAATGATCTGCCTACTGATCCGTCTAGCTGGAGCTCCGTTGATTCTGTTTCTGATTTTTTTTTTTTACCACTTCACAGTTAATGGCAAAGATGAATAACACCACTTGTGTCCTCTCAATCCCTGCTCAACAGCCTTGTTGAAGGCAGTCAGTGATGTTATTATTAAACCTGTAAATCACATCATTAATCTCTCCTTGTCATCTGATATTTTGCCACCTTCCCTCAGAGGAGCATCAGTTGGACTGATTTTTAAAAGGGCAGATGTTGACCATACTTTCATTGCCGCCCACCCAATTTCTTCCCTGCCATTTTTGACCAAGATAATCGGATCTGCAGTACTTTCTCAGTTGAATAATTTTTGCAGGATAATTCCCCCACAGGCCAGTTTCAATTTGGGCTCGGACAGGGCTTCAACACTGAGACCCTACTAATCTCCAGTGTTGACACTATGATAAGAGGTTTTGATAAAGGAGTTATTTACATCTTAGTCGGCTTAGATATAGCCACAGCGTTTGATACCCTTGATCATAACATCCTCACAGTCACTTGTGATAGCCAGAAATGTTCTGAATTGGTTTTCATCATATCTAACAGGGCACCAACAGCAGATTCAATTGGGGAATGCAGTGTCTGATTTAGCTAGTGTGACTGCTGGGATACCTCAAGGGTCAATGTTGTCAGCAACCTTGTTTAACATATATCTTGCATCCCTAATACATGCTGGCATGTCTTTGGCATAAAAATTACAGAAATTATGCCAGTGACATCCAGCTTTCTTTCTTTTACTTCATCCTGTCCTGTACAATTGGTCTTATAATCCTTTGCTTAAGCTTTGTTAAGAGATAGTTCTTTCATAATAAACTGTTGTTAAATGTTGACAAAACCAAATTTGTTATGCTTAACTGCTGTTCTCCGAGGACAAGCAGGATGGTAGCCCTCACACACAGGTGACATCATCAGATGAAACCCCGATGTGGCAAACTTATGTCGAAGTTTCTATGACTAGGCACACTGAGCATGCCCAGCATGCCCTATACCACGTGTCCACGTGGGGTCTGCCTCCAGTCTCTCTTTTTCCGTAGAGCCGTAAGCCTTGCATGTGAGTGAGCTCACTTTTAGCTGTTTTTGGCCTTGTGGAAAATGTTGCTTTTTCTCGCATTTTTCATGGTTTTTTTCCATGTTATTCCGTTGTTGCTGAGTGTCATTCCCAAAGTGCTTCTAGTCAGGGTGTTCAGCCCCGTGGTGGCAATGCATTGGTGCCCACCAGCCATTGCTGCCCCGCCGCCATCGTTTTTGGTTTCTGTCCCTTTTCTTTCATCTGACATAGCCACATACAGCTTTCAGCGATGCCCCTGGTGCCTGAGGACCATGTCCATCAAGGATCCACATGAGATATGTGTCCTCTGCCTGGGGGCATCACATGACGTCCAGGGATGCCGCTTATGCGCCCAGATGATCCCAAAGGGATGTCAGCTTTAACTTGACAAGATGGAACAACTCTTTGGGTCAAAGACGTCCGAGCCATTGGCATGGCATTGGCAGCATCGGCATTGAAGGACCAAGGAGCCATACCAGAGGACGCTGAGCCATTGTCATCTGCGGGACCACCGGTTCCATCGATGTCATTGGCAGACAGGGGTGCCAGAGACTGACTACTGTTAATCTCCTAAGAAAGAACATAAGAACATAAGAACATGCCATACTGGGTCAGACCAAGGGTCCATCAAGCCCAGCATCCTGTTTCCAACAGAGGCCAATCCAGGCCATAAGAACCTGGCAAGTACCCAAAAACTAAGTCCATTCCATGTTACCGTTGCTAGTAATAGCAGTGGCTATTTTCTAAGTCAACTTAATTAATAGCAGGTAATGGACTTCTCCTCCAAGAACTTATCCAATCCTTTTTTAAACACAGCTATACTAACTGCACTGAGGGTATCAGGTTCCTCGTCATTGGCCTCGGCACCAGGGAAAGATTGGGCCGAGCATCGAGGGAAGCCAAAGAAAAATTGGCACCGGGCACCATCGATGCACTGTGCCAGGCATGGGGATGCACCAGTTTTTGCTCCAATGCTCCTGAAGCGGCCCCATGGTGAGGAGTGCCAGGCCTCTATAGGTGCCAGGGGAACATGATGGCCACCCCTCCTTCCTCCCAGTCAGTGTTGGCATCGGCAATGTTCGAGGAGAAGCTGTAGCGCTGAGTCCAGTTAGCTGTGGAATGGGTGCTGCAAGGCATCGGTCCCATGGCACTGGCAGCATCAGACCCGGTGCTGCTTGTCCTCGTACCACTTCTGGAGAAGCTCAATGTGTCTATTGGTGCATTACTAGCCCAGCTGGGGTTGGTTTCTGGGACAGCATTGGTGCCCAGTGGGGCAAAGAGGCTTTCCCCTACCGATACAGTGTTTGCCACCGGTTCCTACAAGGAGGAAGCTCCACCGAGGCCAGCGGAGACACCAAGACCTGCTATATCCCTGTCCAGTTCTACTTGTGCCTGCACCTCTAGACAAAAGCTGAGCACCTAGGGACCCATCCCCTGTGGCTTACAGTGAGATTGAGGAACCCTATCACCCCTGGGGGATGACACTTCAGTGTCCTCTGAAGGCTCCGAGAGTCTCCCTTCAGAACCTTCTCCTCCAGAGAAGCAAAGTAATTCTCCACCTGAAGACTTAACCTTCACAGGTTTTGTGTGGATGATGGCGGAAGCCATTCCATTTCAGTTACTGATGGAGGAGGATGCCAGGCACAAAATGCTTGGGATCATCCAGTTTGTAGAACCTCCTAAAGATGATCATGGTGGTCCCAGTACATGAGATCCTTAAGAAGTTGCTGCAAAGGATATGGGAACACTTCTGTTAATAAGAAGGTAGACGGGGTCTAACGTCCAGAAGGCTGCCAGATTCCATAAGCATCAGCTGCCCCACCAGTTGGTGGTGATCGAATCTGCCCTCAAGAGGGCCAAGTGCTCTTAGTCTCATTCCTCAGCGTCCCTGGGGAAGAACCTTAGATCGATGAATGCTCTTGGGTGGAAGCTGTTTCAAGGTGCTATGCTCATTGCCCGCATCGCTGCCTACCAGTTCTACATGAGCCACTACTCACAGCACATCTGGAAGCAGATCGCTGAGCAGCTAACTCAACAGCAGCAGGACACCCTCATGTCACTGGTGCATAAGGTCCTGGAATGCGGAAAACACGAGGTCCATGCAACCTTGTGTTATGGCCGCAGCTGCCCGCAGCAGGCTCAACTCATGTCATGTCAAGCTTGGCTCTCTGCTCCCAGTGCACTTGTGGCTGTGCCAGTGGCTCCCTGTGCTCAGCATGGTGGCTGAGATGCCGCCGACCAGCGTTCAGACCCTAGGCCTCCCTAGGAGCGCCCGTGCGCCATCTCTCCTCCCTTTAAAGGGCCAATGGCGGGAACTTCAGGCTCGTCCCTGGCTGATGACATCACGGGCCCAATATATTCAAGGTCTACCTTCAGTCACCACTATCCGACTTGGCAACGAGTTCCTTGGTTCCTTTCTGATGCTTGCTCCACTACTTTGGACCTGTTATTCCTGCTCTATGGATCCCTGCGCTTCTCATTGGTATCCTGTCTTTGCGCATCCTCACCTGGGACCTGTCTCAGCACTGCCCGCTCCTCTGGGCCTGGCTCAGCGCTTCCTCACCTGGGATCCTGTCTCGGCGCTTCCCTTTCCTCAGGGCCTGGCTCAGCGCTTCCTCACCTGGGATCCTGTTTCAGCGCTTCCCGCTCCTTGGGGCCTAGCATAGCACCTCTACACTTGGGACTCTGCCGCGGCACCTCCTGCCCCGCACTTCTACATCAGAGATCCTGCTACAGTGCTTTCATTCTTCTAGACCTGGCTCAGCGCTGTGACATTACTGGACTGTGTCTCTGTCTCTCCGCTCATTGGGGCACTTCTCACTTCTACATCACAAGGTCCTGTTACTGCACTGCCGTCTCTCTGACAGTCCCTCCGTGCTACTGTCCTACTCGGACCTGCTACAGCAGACCTTCCTGCTCTAGCCTGCTTCAGCATACCACAATACAACCCTCTGCTTCTGCACCTCCTTTCCTCAGGGCCACTCCCTCGTGGTCCTGCTCCTCTGTCTTCAGAATTGCAGTGGTCTTTAAACCCTGGAGGCTTTCTTTCCCTCTCCCTCCGAGAGTACCTTGGTCTTGGACTATACCTAACCTCTCTGACACTGCTTCCAGCCGCCTTCTCTCTCCGGGACCAGCCACAGAGGTGCTCCTAAGACCAGCTGGCCCCGGCACCCAAGGTCTCAACCTGTGGGGAACGAGGGCCGGTACTGGTGAAGTTCCTGTCTGCCTCTGTTCCCAGCAAGCCTCGCCTCCTGACAGTGAGGACTTGTGGGGCTCAACCCCTCAGGTAGCGCCAACCCCACCTCGGGCCAAGGGTGCACAAATCCTAACATATTGCCATGGACCCTGCGGAGGCCTCAGCATGGACCCTGCGGAGGCCATTCCGGGCCTAGCACAGAAAATCATCGAGCAACAAAAGATCCTGGAAACTCTAGTGGCTGCAGTAGAGAATTTGAATACTCGAGTGGATGCCACTGTAGCTGTAACCACGTTGTCTCCCAGGCCCAACACCCGGTCTCACGGCTGACAGTTCCGTTGCCATCACCTCCACGTTCCTCTGGGAACCCCCTGTTGTGCAGGGGCTTTCTGAACCAATGTAACATGCACTTCTGCCTGCAACCAGCTGATTACCAAGACCACCTACATCCTCTCTCTCCTGGATGGCAAGGCCTTGGCCTGGGCCTCATCCCTCTGGGAGCGTGCGGACCCGGTCCTCCGAGACCTGCCAGGGCTTCTTACCTTGATCTCATTTCGAAGTTCCCCCTACCCAAATTATCCTAATCCATGGATGCATAAACCCTGAGTTGGGGAGCTCATGTAGATGGGCTGAGTGTTAGGAATTGTGGACCCTTGGCCCGAGGTGGGGTTGTTGCTACCTGAAGGGTTGGGCCCCACAGGTCCCCACCGTCGGGAGGCGAGGCTGCCCGGGAACAGAGGCAAGCTGGGACTTCACCTGTGCCAACCCACATTCCCCGCAGGTTGAGCCCTTGGGTGAATCAGGGGCCCTTGGGTGAATCAGGAGCCCTTGGGTGAATCAGGGGCCGGTAGACCTTAGAAGGGCCCCTGTGAGGCTGGTCCCGGAGAGGGTAGGTGAGTGGGTGCAGAGAGTGTCAGTGAGGTTAGGCACAGTTCGAGACAGGAGCGCTCTCGGAGGGAGGAAGAGAAACAGTCTCAAGAAGTGCAAGGCACTGCAACTCTGAAGGGAGTAGACCAGGACCATGTGGGAGTGGCCTCAAGGAGAGGAGGTGCAGCTGCGGAGACATGAACTGTAATGCGCAGGGAAAAGGCTAGAGCGGGGAACCCGTTGTAGCTGGTGCCTGGAGAGTAGCAGCGCAGGGGTACTGCCTGGGATCCAACAAGCCAGTGGCAAGATCTTCTGTAGTAGCAGCGTAGAGGGCCACCCCGAGGAGCGGGGCTCCAAGGCCCAGTCTGAAGGTGTACTGCGCTGAGCCAACTACCGGAGAGAGAAGGCACTGTAGTGAAAGTCCTCAAGGAGAAGTACCCTGGGGATTCCCAGGAGCAGTGGGCACTGCCGTTGGAACTCACAAGCAGACTGGCACTGAGCCTGGCCCCAAGGAGCGGGAAGCACTGGAGAGAGTCCAGGTTAGGTTGCGCTGAGCCAGGAACCACAGAGCAGGAAGCGCTGAGAGAGAGAGTCCTGTTAGGTTGCGCTTACCCGGGACCCGCGGAGCGGGTGGTGCAGAGAGAGAATCCAGGTAAGATTACACTGATCCTGGCCCTGAGGAGCGGAAAGCACTGAGAAGGAGTCCAATTAGGTAGCACTGAGCCAGGACCTGTGAAGCAGGAAGCGCTGAGAGAGGAACCCAGAAGGAGAAGTGCAGAGGTCCGATGACAGGAACAATTGGTCCGTGGAGAAAGAATGGCACCAATAGGAACCATGGAACTCGTTGCCAAGTCAGTTAGTGAAGGCTACAGGTGGGGGCTTAAATATGATATCATCAGGCGGGGATGAACCTGGAATTCCCGCCAAGGTCCCTTTAAAAGCAGTGCGGGTAGTGTGCGCTCCTAGAGAGGCCCAGGATCGGAGCACTGGTCAGTGGCATCCCAGCCACCACGTGGAGTGCAGAGAGCTGGGAGAAACGCGGTGGTGGTGACTGGCCACCACTGCAAGAGCACCGGAGGTGGAGGGCCAGGCAAGACAAGAGGTGAGTTGAGACTGCTGTGGATGGCCGCAGCCTGTGGTCATAACACTGAGCACTCAGGGTCTCTGGTCTGCCAAGAACATTCTTGTCAAATCAACCTTCTGGAGCTGCAGGCAATCAGGTATTTGCTATGAGCTTTAAGAGATTGGCTGTCCAACAAAGTTGTCCTGATTCACACCGACAACCAAGTAGCTATGTGGTATGTCAACAAGCAGGGAGGCACAGTTTCGAGCCTTCTGTGTCAGGAAGCAGTCCAGATCTGGTCGTGGGCCCTGTCCCACAGGATGGTGCTCAGGGCCATGTACCTGGCTGGGACAGAGAACTTGGTAGCGGACATGCTGAGTCAAGCCTTCAGACCCCATGAGTGGTCCCTGGACCAGGAGGTAGCAAATCAAATATTCTGCCTCTAGGGGAGCCCATACATAGATCTGTTCACATCCCCTGCAACAGGAGGGTGCCTCAATTCTGCTCCCTGTACAGGTCAGGTGGCAAACCAGCCTCGGATGCCCTCACCTATCATTGGGGCAAGGGTCTTCTGTATGCGTATCCTCTGATTCCCTTAATGATGAAGACTCTCTTGAAGTTTCGCAAGAACAGGGGGGCTATGATCCTCATAGCCCCTTTCTGGCCAAGGCATGTCTGGTTTCCACCCCTATGGGAGTTGTCCATCGATCAGTCTGAGGACTTCCCGAAATCTCATCATGCAAGATCAAGGCAAGCTGCAGCACCCCAACCTCCAGGCCCTGTCGCTCAAAGCCTGGATATTGAGAGGTTAATCCTGCATCCGCTTGATCTTTCAGAGGATATGTCTCGGGTTCTGGTGGCTTCTAGAAAACCTTTTACTAGAAAGTAGAGATGTGAATCGGAACCGGAATCGGTTCTGATTCCGGTTCCAATTCACATCGTGTTTTTTTTATCGTCCGGCCCGATCACGGTTTTTTTTATCGGCTGAGCCCGAGTCGATAAACAAAAAACCCACCCCGACCCTTTAAAACTAATCCCTTAGCTTCCCTCACCCTCCCGACCCCCCAAAAAACTTTTTACAGGTACCTGGTGGTCCAGTGGGGGTCCTGGGAGCGATCTCTCGCTCTCAAGCCGTCGACTGCCACTAATAAAAATGGCGCCGATGGCCTTTGCCCTTACCATGTGACAGGGTATCCGTGCCATTAGCTGGCCCCTGTCACATGGTAGGAGCACTGGATGGCCCGTGCCATTTTTAAAGATGGCGCCAGCCATCCGGTGCTCCCTTCATGTGACAGGGGCCGGCCAATGGCACTGATACCCTGTCACATGGTAAGGGCAAAGGGCCATTGGTGCCATTTTGATTAGTGGCAGCCGACAGCCCGGGAGCGGGAGATCGCTCCCGGGACCCCCACTGGACCACCAGGTACCTGTAAAAAGTTTTTTGGGAGGTCGGGAGGGTGGGGGAAGCTAAGGGATTAGTTTTAAAGGGTTGGGGTGGGTTTAGGGGTTATTTTTGTGTGCCGTTTTTCCCGCCCTCCCCTAAAACGATAAGAGAACCCCCATGAACAATTTCGTGGGGTTTTCCTATCATTTTGGGGGAGCCCCCAATTTCTGACGATTTTGAAAATATCGTACGATATTTTCAATCGTCCGAAGCCCGATTCACATCCCTACTAGAAAGTCCTATGGACTGAAGTGGAGGAGGTTTTCCATGTGGTGTGAGCAGAAGGCCCTAGATCTGTTCTCCTGGCCCACACAAAAACTGCTTTTCTACCTTCTACACCTATCGGAGGCTAGCTTAAAGACCAAGTCCATTAGAGTTCATCTCAGTGCAATTGGCGCTTACCACCAAGGTGTAGATAGTACGCCCATTTCTGTACAGCTTATAGTTGTACATTTCATGCGAGCCCTGCTTCAATTGAAGCCTTCCCTAAGGCCTTCCACTGTGTCTTGGGACCTCAACGTAGTGTTAGCTCAGCTGATGAAAGCCCCTTTTGAACTGCTGCACACCTGTGACCTGAAGTACCTGACCTGGAAGGTCATATTTTTGGTGGCGATCACTCAGCACACAGGGTCAGTGAACTCCAGGCCTTAGTAACTTATTTACCTTATACTATGTTGACAGGATGGTCTTGCATACGCACCCTAAGTTCCTGCCTAAGGTGGTAACGGATTTGTTATGCCCAGGCGGGACTGTATCTTCGGGGTCATATCAAGACTCATTCTGTCAGAGCCAAGGCAACGTCAGTAACCCACTTGCGAGCAGTTCCCATGGAAGAGATCTGCAAGCTGTGATGTGGAGTTCTTAACACACATTCACATTGTTACAGGTAAGCAACTCTGCTTTGCATTAGTGGACACTTGGGCTGAGGTGGGATTGGCGCAACCTGCAGGGAGGAGCCCTGCAGGTTCCCACCATCAGCAGGTGGCTCCGGATGAAGCAGAGACTCTATTGGAACTTGATCTATACCAGCCCTCGTTCCCCTCAGGTTGAGTCTTTGGGTGCCAGGGAAGGCAGGTCAGGTGAGGGTCTCTGCTGATGGCAGAGGTGATCGCCCTTGGATCAAAGCTGAGAGAGATTGGATGGTCCAAGATCCAAGTGCTAGTCAGGTCAGGTGGGAGACATGCATTTCCGGTAACAGGCAGTGGTTGGTGGCAGGCTGCAGTCAAGTGTATCCTGTAAGAGGCAGTGGTCAATGGCAGGCTGCGATCAGGGGAATCCAAAATCAGTCTGAGATCAAACCAGGCATTCATCTGAAAAGGAAGTAGGGACAGATAGGCAGGGCAGGTAGGCAAGAAGACTCAGAGGCAGGCAAGAAACACAGAAGACAAGGCTGGAACTAAAGACAAGGCTGGACTGAAGACAAGATGCTGAGGCAACGTGCTCTACTGCTAAAGTAGTGAGAAATGGTGCTGAGGCAATGAGGCAGAAGCAGATGAGCCCTTTTATAGAGCTTTAGTGGGAACATCATCATGTCCACTGGGCCTTTATGTGTGCACACACCTAGGAAGAGGTGCATCAGCTGGGGCCGGCAGCATCAGGCCACTTGAGGAGTCATCAGTGTTGGACTGCTTGAAGAGTTGTCAGTGCAGGGCTGTGTGAGGGGTCGGCAGAGTCTTGCCACATCAGAGCAAGGCGGACTGCTGCATGGAGCTCAGGCAAAGTTTCAGGAGAAGGCAGGATGCACCAGGCCAAGGGGGTGAGTGCGGTGGTCTGCGGGAGTAGCCCTTGGACCTCCAAAAGTAACATTACTCCCCTTAAGCCCCCTCTCTAAGGCCCTGGGCTTCTAGGGATATTGAAAATGGAAATCACTTAAATGACTGGAGTTCAAGATATTGGAGGCTGGCTCCCACAGATTTTCTTTGGAGCCATAGCTCTTCCATGAAATTAGTTATTCCACCTTCTTTCCCCTAAGGTGGAACTCCAATATCTCTTCAACTTCGAATACAGCCTCTCCCTCAGAGGCTACATCCTGTTGTTCGACCGTCACTCTAGAGCGCCATGAGAGTAAAAATGGCTTGAGTAAGAACACATGAAATACACTGTGAATCTTCAATATAGGTGGTAACCTTAATTGGTATGTGATGGGCCCCATTGTCAAAGCATGGGAAAATGTCCAATGTAACATGGAACCAGATGCATGGATGGAAGCTGCAGGTGCAAATGTCTGGTACTCAGCCACATTTTCTCTCCCAGGTCTTCTATGGGTATCTGCAGCCATTTTTGCTCTATCGGCGGCTTTCTTAATCATGTGATTGGTTTGTTCTCATTGTTCATGCAATTTCTGAGCAGACAACTGAACTGCTGGTTAAGGTACTGTCACAGGGAGTGGCTGAGGAGGTAGTGGTTGTTTCCCATAGACCAGCTGAAAGGGAGAAAATCTGATGGCTGCGGTGATATGAGTGTTATGAGAGAACTCGGCCTAAGGTAGTAGAGTGGACCAGTTGTCTTGGCGCTTATTGACGGATGAGCAAAGGAAGGACTTGAGAGTGAGATTGAGGCACTCTATTTGTCCATTATCTTGCAGGTGATAGCCTGTGGTGTAGTCGAGCATAATGCCGAACGTCTTGCAGAGCAAGCATCAATATAATGCTTTGAATTGAACTCCTCTGTCAGATAATATGTGCTTAGGCAAGCTGTGCAGGCATAAGACATGGAGTGTGAAAAGACGCTCTAATTCTGGTGTGGATGGGAGACCCGGTAGGGGTATGACGTGTGCCATCTTTGAGACTTGGTCTGTCATCACCCAAATCATGGTGGCACTGTCTGAGATTGGGAGTTCTACGATAAAGTCCATGGATAGGTAGGTCCAGGGTTCTCTGGGAGCTGGCAATGGCTATAACAGCCCCCAGGGTTGGCTAGGCAGTGCCTTTTGCTGTGCACAAATGGGGCATGAATCAATGTAGTCCTTGATGTCTTGCTTTATTTGGGGCCACAGTAATGTCACTGAAGCAATTCAAGGGTTCGCACTCGCCCAGGATGACCTGCAACTCGTGAGTCATGGGTCCATTTCAACACTTTCTCATGGAGTCTGGAAGGTACAACCATCTTCCCTGGTGAGATGGTTACTGTAGTAGCCAAAAGTATCCTAGCAGGATCTATGATGTGTCTGAGAGGTTCTGGAATATCCTCAATCTGAAAGGACTGGGGAAGAGCTTCTGCCCTTTGGTTCTTGAGTGCAGGGTGATACCACAATTCAAAGTCGAAGCAAGCAAAGAACAAATACCAATGGGCTTGTCTTACATTGAGCTGCTGAGCCTGGTGGAGATGTTTGAGATTCTTGTGATCCATGAGTTATGTTTTGGTATGGATGTGAACCCTGGGCCAAGGTGAGAGATGATTCCTCCCACAGGGAGGAGCCCTGTGGGCCTCACCGTTGGTAGGCACGGTCTCAGAGGCTTAGGACACAGCTGTAAGAGAGACTTTATTATAGAGGAGAAAGAGCAGAACCCGTGGAGTGGGGACTACAGTTGAAACACAGTTCTTGAGCAAGGGGTATGCCCAGGGTGATACCTCAGATGTGAATATCCGGTAGTGGTCTGCGGAGCAGGGTATGCCAGGCAGTCTTCTCAGTGGTGAAGCAATTACCTCAGGTATGCAGATCCAGTAGTGGCCCGCAGCGCGGGGTATGCCGAGGATGACTGTACAATGATGGTGATGCTGAGGTAGTCTGAGGTACGGAAGCTCAGACGGTTCCTGAAGAAGTTAAGGCAGCAATCTGCAGCGCAGGGTATGGTGAAGCAAATCCTGCTGAGGAGGACGCGGTAGTGGCCTGAGGCACGGGGTACACCACAGGAAATCCCAGCAAGGCTTGGTAGAGTTGAAATATGAAGAAAGTACTCACAAGACACGGTTCCAAGGGAAGTCCTGAGAAGTAGAACAAACAGGAGTTCAAAGGCAGGAAGGCCCTCCGAGGAGCGGATAGCCTAGGAATGCGGAAGAGCCCCCGAGGAGCAGGTACTCAGAGCGTTCGCACAGCAAGCCAGGAACTGGAACCGGAAGTCCAAGAGAAGTGGATTCGCCAACAAGGAGACTCCTTGCTAACTCGTCAGTGCATAGGGCTGGTCTGCTTAAGTACAGGTAGCGAAACTATGTCATCCGGAGGGGACACCCCCGAGGTTCCCACCATGATGTGTACATAGCTGGCCCATGTGTGCATGCGCGCGCCTATGTGACTCCAGAAGCAAGATGGCGGTCGGCAGCACCCACGCCGTCCCGGGAACACCAGGGCGGTCGGCGGTGAGTGGCGGAAGCTGCCACTCGTCCTAGATTTGATGGTGCAGCGAAAAAAGAGGTGAGCATGAGAGGTCGCAGCCATCTACGACCAACGGGCGCAACACCATGTAGATTGTAACATGGTGTTGGGCTCCTTCGAGTATGTGACACCATTCCTCGAGAGCTAATTTGACAGCCAGAAGCTCTCGATCACTAATAGTATAATTACGCTCAGCTGGAGAAAACGTCCTATAAAAGAAGGAGCATGACCAGAGGACTCCTTCTGGAGTGGCTAAGGACAGCTCCTACCCCCAGAGATGAAGTGTCATCTTCAAAGACAAAGGGTCACGTAGGATACAGGGGATGCAGGCAAGGTTCACCTGTGAAGGTGCTTTTCAGCTTCTAATGTTTCAGGTGGCCAATCTTTGGTATTGGCGCCTTTGTGGGTAAAGGCCATGAGAAGTGCTGCCATGGAAACTTAGTTTGGGATAAACTCACAATAATAATTTGCAAATCCCAAAAATCTATATAGGGCCCAGAGCCCCTCGGGATGGGGCCAGTCCTGAATGGCCTTCACTTTGGCAGGATCCATATGAAATCCATCACAAGAAACTATGTACCCTAGGAAAGGAGGTTTCTCCTGTTTAAAAAGATATTTTTCCAGCTTGGCATAGATACTAGTCTCTTGTAAACTTGTAAGACATAGAAACATAGAAATGACAGCAGAAGAAGACCAAACGGCCCATCCAGTCTGCCCAGCAAGCCACGCAGTTTATCCATTTTTTTCCCCTTTTTTTCTCTCCCACCTGTTACTATTGGCTTCCAGTACCCTCCAGCCCTAATCAATTAGGGGTAGCAACCGCTGTAACAAGCAGGCCACACCCCTTGCCCCATACTCTTACCCACCCCTGTTTTTATTTTTTTGTTTGTTTTTTAAATTTTTTTTTGAGATAGCAGCCCTCCATCCTTCCGCTCCGTGAAGGTGGAACACCAACTACTGGCCACTGGCATCCCGCTCCGTGAATGCCTCTGTGGCTACTGCCGCTCCGTGCAGTGTTTGAATGCCTCTGTGGCAGACATCGCAACAGTGGGAACTGAATGTTTGGAAACAAATCAAGATGTTGTCTAAGTATACAGCAACGCAGGTATATTTAAGGTCACAAAAGATCTCATTGACCATTTTCTAGAAAACCACTGGAGCACTACAAACCCCAAAAGGCATGACTAAGTATTCATAATGTCTATTACGAGTATTAAATGCAGTTTTCCCCTCATCATCAGCCTTGATTTGAATAAGGTTATACCCTCTCCTGAGGTCCAGCTTTGTGAATATCTTGGCGCCTTGCAGGTGGTCAAAAAGTTCTGTTAGTGATGTTGGGTTTCTTTGTGATTGTGTTCATAGAAACATAGAAACATAGAAATGTCGGCAGAAGAAGACCGAATGGCCCATCCAGTCTGCCCAGCAAGCCTCACACATTTTTTCTCTCATTCTTATCTGTTTCTCTTAGCTCTTGGTTCTATTCCCCTTCCACCCCCACCATTAATGTAGAGAGCAGTGATGGAGCTGCATCCAAGTGAAATATCTAGCTTGATTAGTTAGGGGTAGTAGGGGCAGTAACCGCCACGATAAGCAAGCTACACCCATGCTTATTTGTTTTACCCAGACTATGTTGTACAGCTCTTGTTGGTTTTTTTTCTTCTCCCCTGCCGTTGAAGCAGAGAGCCATGCTGGATATGCATTGAAAGTGAAGTATCAGGCACATCTGGTTTGGGGTAGTAACCGCTGTAACAAGCCAGCTACTCCTCGCTTTGTGATTGCGAATCCTTTTTTTCTTCACCCCTGTCGTTGAAGCTATGCAGGATATGCGTGAAGCATCAGTTTTTTGTTTTTGTTTTTGTTTTTTTTTTTCCCCTGCTGTTGAAGCAGAGAGCTAAGCTGGAAATGCGTGATGTATCAGTCTTTCTCCCATGCCGATGAAGCAGAGAACCATGCTGGATATGCATGGAAAGTGAAGTATCAGGCACATTTGGTTTGGGGTAGTAACCGCCGTAACAAGCCAGCTACTCCCCGCTTTTTGAGTGCGAACCCTTTTTCTTCTCCCTTGCCGTTGTAGCAGAGAGCTCTGCTGGATGTGTGAAGTATCAGTTATTCTTCTCCCCTGTCATTGAAGCAGAGAGCTATGCTGTATATGCATTGAAAGTGAAGTATCAGGCATATTTGGTTTGGGGTAGTAACCGCCGTAACAAGCCAGCTACTCCCCTCTTTGTGAGTGCAAATCCTTTTTTCCATTACCTCTTGCTGTTGAAGCTTAGAGCGATGTAGGAGTCACAGTAAGCATGTGTATGTTTATTTAATAAGGGTATTGTGTCAATAGCCATCATTCTGGCGAGTCACCCACTCTTCATTGGCGGCCTCTTGACTTTATGGATCCGCAGTCTTTATCCCACGCCCCTTTGAAGTCTTTCACAGTTCTGGTCTTCACCACTTCCTCTGGAAGGGCATTCCAGGCATCCACCACCCTCTCCGTGAAGAAATACTTCCTGACATTGGTTCTGAATCTTCCTCCCTGGAGCCTCAAATCGTGACCCCTGGTTCTGCTGATTATTTTCCTACGGAAGAGGTTTGTCGATGTTTTTGGATCATTAAAACCTTTCAAGTATCTGAAAGTCTGTATCATATCACCTCTGCTCCTCCTTTCCTCCAGGGTGTACATATTTAGATTCTTCAATCTCTCCTCGTACGTCATCCGATGAAGATCCTCCACCTTCCTGGTCGCCCTTCTCTGTACCGCTTCCATCTTGTCTTTGTCTTTTTGTAGATACAGTCTCCAGAACTGAACACAGTACTCCAGGTGAGGCCTCACCAAGGACCTGTACAAGGGAATAATCACTTCCCTTTTCTTACTCGATATTCCTCTCTCTATGCAGCCCAGCATTCTTCTGGCTTTTGCTATCGCCTTGTTGCATTGTTTCGCTGTCTTCACATCATTAGACACTATCACCCCAAGGTCCCTCTCCTGCTCCGTGCACATCAGCCTTTCCCCCCCCATCGAGTACAGTTCATTCGGATTTCCACTCCCCATATGCATGACTTTGCACTTCTTGGCATTGAATCTCAACTGCCATATCTTCGACCACTCTTCCAGTTTCCTTAGATCCCGTCTCATTCTCTCCACTCCTTCCGGCGTGTCCACTCTGTTGCAGATCTTAGTGTCATCCGCAAAAAGACAAACCTTACCTTCTATCCCGTCCGCAATGTCGCTCACAAAGATATTGAACAGGACCGGTCCCAACACCGATCCTTGCGGTACACCACTTAAAACCGCTCTCTCTTCAGAGAAGGCTCCATTTACCATCACACATTGTCTTCTGTCCGTCAACCAATTTGTAATCCAGGTCACCACCTCGGCACTCACTCCCAAGCTTCTCGTTTTATTCACCAGTCTCCTGTGCGGAACCGTATCAAAAGCTTTGCTGAAATCCAAGTAGATGACATCTAGTGCTCTTCCTTGATCCAATTCCTTGGTTACCCAGTCAAAAAAGTCAATCAAATTTGTCTGACAGGATCTTCCCCTGGTGAATCCATGCTGCCTCTGGTCCATCAATTCTCCAGACTGTAGATAGTTCACTATTCTCTCTTTCAGCAGTGACTCCATTACTTTTCCCACCACCGAAGTGAGGCTAACCGGTCTGTAGTTGCCTGCCTCTTCCCTGTTTCCACTCTTGAGAAGCGGGACCACCACCGCTCTTCTCCAATCACTCGGCACCACTCCCGTTTCTAGGGATCTATTGAACAGGTCACACAGCGGACCCGCCAGAACATCTCTGAGCTCCCTCAATATCCTTGGATGAATCCCATCAGGCCCCATGGCTTTGTCCACTTTCAGGTTCTTTAGTTCTTCCCACACATTTTCTACTGTAAAAGGATTTTCATCTATTCCCCTTCCCTCCAGTTCCTTGTTGTTTAGAGATGGTCCTTCTCCAGGGTCTTCTTTAGTGAACACAGAGCTGAAGTATTCGTTTAATATTTCTGCCATTTCTTCGTCTCTCTCCACACATTGATCATTACCACCTTTCAATTTCACTATACCACTTTGGACCTTTCTCTTTTCGCTGATGTATCTGAAAAATGTTTTGTCACCATTTTTTATCTCCTTGGCAATCCTCTCTTCTGCTTGACTCTTTGCCAACTTGATTAATTTCTTTGTCTCCCTCAGTTGATACAAATATTCTTCTTTGTGCTCCTCCCTTTGGGATCCTTTATATTTCTTGAATGCTGTTCTTTTAGCTTTAATTTTGTCAGCCACCTCCTTTGAGAACCAGATAGGTTTCAGTTTTCTTTTGCTTTTCTTTACATTTCTAACATATAGAGCAGTTGCCTTGGTGATTGCTCCTTTTAGATTGGTCCACTGCTGATCCACATCTCTCTCGTTCTCCCATCCTTTAAGTTCTTCCTCCAGGTAGTTCCCCATTTCCTCAAAGTCTGTGTTTTTGAACTGTAAAACTCGGGTCTTTGTGGTTCTTTTCCCTATTCTTTTAGTGATATTAAACCATACCGTTTGATGATCACTGCTGCTGAGGTGGGCGCCCACCTGGACATCTGAGACATTATCTGCATTAGTGAGCACTAAGTCGAGTATAGCTCCTTCTCTCGTGGGTTCCAACACCATTTGTTTGAACAAAGATACTTGCATGGCATCCACTATCTCTCTACTATTTTTAGTTTCTGCAGATGGGATTTTCCAGTCTACATCTGGCATATTAAAGTCACCCACGATCACCACTTCTCCCTTCTTACCTATCTTATGGATGTCTTCAACCAGATCTCTGTCCAGCTCTTCCTTTTGGTTTGGAGGCCTGTAAACCACTCCAATATAAATGGACGCTCCGTCATCTTTTTTTAGGTCGACCCATAGAGCTTCTTCAATACCCCAACTTCCTTGTAGCTCAGTTGCTTGGATGTTGTTTCTGACATAAAGAGCCACACCTCCCCCTTTTCTATCCTCTCTGTCCTTCCTTAACAAGTTGTAGCCTGGTATTGTTGTATCCCATTCATGAGATTCTGTGAACCATGTTTCTGTGATAGCAACAATGTCCAATTCTGCGTCAGCCATTAGGGCCTGCAGATCTGGGATTTTATTTCCCAAACTATGAGCATTTGTGGTCATAGCCTTCCAGGTACTCTCTTTACGGTTATTGCATTTCCTGGACTCCTTGTGAGATATTTGTTGAGATTTGTTATTCACTTCACTATTTCTTTTTGCGGTAGTGCCACTGTTGACAGAGTTATCCATCTCAATTAGATTTTTCTTTTGCTTATGGATCTTGAAATACTGCATGCATTGTGTTTTCTCTCTCTGTCCTGGTAATACTGCAATGCTTTTCTCAAGAACTTCTTCAGTTTTTATTTTAGAGAAGGCTTGTTGTTCTTTTTGCATTTGGTACATTGTGTGTCTCCTCATCACAGGTCTAATTCTACCAGAGCCAACTGTATTCCTGGTTTTTAAAGAATTTCTTAATGACCTGTTTGAGTGGGGGGGTGTACCTGTTGGCTGCTCTTCTGTCAAGAATGGGTGACTGTGGGTCCTACCTGAGCCTAATGGATCTCCTTTTCTTGACTCCTGGTTTGTTTGTGGTATTGGGGAATTATTTTCTGAGTAATGCAATGTGGGTGTAATTCTTTTAATCGAAGCTAATTGATCTTTAATCACAGACAGCTCCATTTTCAAGGAAGAGAGTTGTGCACAAATTGGGCAAGCTCTAAGTTTCCAGATGCTTACCCTCAGAATAAAGGCTCCACAGCAGTTACATTGGATAGTCCTCATCTTGGTAATTTGTGACTTTATTTCCTTGACTGTAACCAATGTACTAATTTATCTTGCTGCCAATGGTAATCTAGGCAGTCTTTATTAGAAACAAGCCCCAGGGGTGGGTGGGTAGAGGGGTTCAAACAGTTTAGCCTGGGACAAGCTGGGTAAAGCAGGGCACTACTGGACTGTTGTCTTTGCGTTTTGGTCAATTCTTTTTTTAAAAAAACAGTCTTTATGCCCCAGTTTTTTTGTTGTGCCAGCTAACCCCAAACTAGAGAGATTTTACCAGTTTAAAAGCTGATAGCTTTGCAGACAGGAAATAATCACAGAAGCTTTCTACACAAAATGAAACAGACTATAAAGAAGTTAAAACACAGGCAGGAAATAATCACAGAAGCTTTCTACACAAGCTTTCTACACAACTTCAGATCATTAAGCAAAAATAAGTAAAAATAAGCAGAAAATACTTAGCCAGAATGAAGATTTTGCAATGCAGTAAACAGTTCCACCAGAGAAATCCCTTTAGCATGTGCTCAGGACAACAATCATTTTTCAGACCATGGTAGTTGATGCAGGGCCCGGGCTGTGTCTGAATGGGAGCCTACCTAGGATGTGAATATGTGTGCGTGTGTTTGTGTATGTGTGTGAATAGGAGTCTGCCTGGGATATGTATGTGTGTGTATATGTGTGAATGGGACCCTGCTCAGGTTGTGTGTGGATGTGTGTGGATGGGAGCCTGCCCGGGTTGTATGTATGGGACCCTGCCTGAGATGTGTATGTGTGTGTGTGTGTGTGTGTCACGTGGAGCTCGCCTTGGATGTGTGTGTGTGTGTGTGTGTGTGTGTGTGAGACTGGGAACCTGCCTGGGATGTGTGTGTGTGTGTGTGTGTGTGTGTGTGTGAATGGAAGCCTGCCTGGGATGTGGGTGTCTGAGTGTGAATTTGAATGGAAGCCTTCCTGGGATATGTATGTGTGTGTATATGTGTGAATGGGACCCTGCTCAGGTTGTGTGTGGATGTGTGTGGATGGGAGCCTGCCCAGGTTGTATGTATGGGACCCTGCCTGAGATGTGTACGTGTGTGTGTGTGTCACTTGGAGCTCGCCTTGGATGTGTGTGTGTGTGTGTGTGTGTGTGTGTGTGTGTGTGTGTGTGTGTGTGTGTGTGACTGGGAACCTGCCTGGGATGTGGGTGTCTGAGTGTGAGTGTGAATGGAAGCCTGCCTGGGATATGTGTATATGGGAGTTATCCTGGGTTTTGTGTGTGGGTGTGGGTGTGAATGGGAGCTTTGTGATTCCTTGCAGAGATCCATTTTGTTTACTAGTTTCAGGGTTTTAGAAACATTCACGTTTTTCATATACTGAGTTGCTGCAGTGCAGGAAGTAAATGGAGCGGGACAATCAGCCTGCATTTTCCCTTATGACACTGTTATGGAACAATTAGCTCTCATAACTAAACAGTGACAAGGAAGAAGAAAATCATGAGGAAGAAACTGGCAGATTCACTAAACAGAGCTCATCAGTTTTGGGGAGGAGAGGGTTTTTATTCATTTGGGATCCATGGGGGAATAGAGCACTGAAGCGTAGCGGGTTTTATCAATCTTCTTCTTGATAACCACTAATCATAATAATAGGAGAATTCCCAGAAGCAGCTTTTCCTCCCCGGGGCTGGTCCCTGGGGGTGGGCAATGCCAGTCATTGGCAGCTTCACAATCTTGACTAAGATGCACCCACACTGGATTCCAGAGAGAGCTGTGGTCTGTGACCTCTGACTGACGAACGATTGGACTGGATGGAAGGAGGGAGAGGGTTAAAAAATGGAGGGGAAGGCTAATCCTGGGTCATGAAGGAAAGTTTGCAGTGCCTTGGCACACAAGAGGCCATATCAGCTGAGCAGGAGGAATCCAGTAAACCATGGCAGGCTTATTAAACACAGTCCTCGGGCAGTGTAAGGTGACAGATATGTTCTGCGAGGTTTTCTTTACGGCGAACGAATGTGTATACAGGTGAATATCCACTGTTCAATCAGGTGCTACTCAGCACCATTACCTGGACAGCTCCTGTACCGGACAGACAGACGGTTGCCTGCATCAAAATTAATAGCGCTTTTCACAATCTTTGAAACATGCTAAAAGAAAAGCAGCAATACAGGCTAGAGGCGATTAGATCTTAATGTATTATCTACTTCTCTGTTTCTTGACTCTGTTGCTTTATCTTTTGAATCTCATTCAGAAGTCCCTTTTCTTTCATTCCTTATTGTATTTTATTGCTCTATTTTAACACTTTTTTTTACTAAATTAAAAACATGCATCTTTTATTACAGCCATACTTCCTGTTTTTTACAACATCTGCTTCCTTGACAGCCACTCTTCAGCTGTCGGTGCTGTATTCATTCTTTACATGGATAGTGGTGATGGGGCTCTGATGAAGATCTGCTCTTCAGCTGTCCATGCTGTATTCATACTTTACATGGATCAGTGTGCTGCCTGAGTGGGCTCTGATGAAGGACTGTGCTTCAGCTGTCCATGCTGTATTCATACTTTACATGGATCAGTGTGCTGCCTGAGTGGGGCTCTGATGAAGTTCTGCTCTTCAGTTGTCCATGCTGTATTCATATTTTACTGGATCAGTGTGCTGCCTGTGAGGGGCTCTGATGAAGTTCTGCTCTTCAGTTGTCCATGCTGTATTCATACTTTACATGGATCAGTGTGCTGCCTGAGTGGGCTCTGATGAAGGACTGTGCTTCAGCTGTCCATGCTGTATTCATACTTTACATGGATCAGTGTGCTGCCTGAGTGGGGCTCTGATGAAGTTCTGCTCTTCAGTTGTCCATGCTGTATTCATATTTTACTGGATCAGTGTGCTGCCCACAAGGGACTCTGATGAAGGACTGTGCTTCAGCTGTCCATGCTGTATTCATACTTTACATGGATCAGTGTGCTGCCTGAGTGGGGCTCTGATGAAGTTCTGCTCTTCAGCTGTCCATGCTGCATTCATACTTTTACTTGGATCAGTGGGCTGCCCGCAAGGGGCTCTGATGAAAGACTATGCTTCAGCTGTCCCTGCTGTATTCATACTTTACATGGATCAGAATGCTACCTGCATGGGGCTCTGATGAAGTTCTGCTCTTCAGTTGTCCATGCTGTATTCATATTTTACTGGATCAGTGTGCTGCCTGTGAGGGGCTCTGATGAAGTTCTGCTCTTCAGTTGTCCATGCTGTATTCATACTTTACATGGATCAGTGTGCTGCCTGAGTGAGCTCTGATGAAGGACTGTGCTTCAGCTGTCCATGCTGTATTCATACTTTACATGGATCAGTGTGCTGCCTGAGTGGGGCTCTGATGAAGTTCTGCTCTTCAGTTGTCCATGCTGTATTCATATTTTACTGGATCAGTGTGCTGCCTGCATGGGGCTCTGATGAAGGACTGTGCTTCAGCTGTCCATGCTGTATTCATACTTTACATGGATCAGTGTGCTACCTGTATGGGGCTCTGATTTAAGTTCTGCTCTTCAGCTGTCCATGCTGTATTCATACTTTTACTTGGATCAGTGGGCTGCCCGCAAGGGGCTCTGATGAAAGACTGTGCTTCAGCTGTCCATGCTGTATTCATACTTTACATGGATCAGTGTGCTGCCCACAAGGGGCTCTGATGAAGAACTGTGCTTCAGCTGTCCCTGCTGTATTCATACTTTACATGGATCAGTGTGCTACCTGCATGGGGCTCTGATGAAAGACTGTGCTTCAGCTGTCCATGCTGTATTCATACTTTACATGGATCAGTGTGCTGCCCACAAGGGGCTCTGATGAAGAACTGTGCTTCAGCTGTCCCTGCTGTATTCATACTTTACATGGATCAGTGTGCTACCTGCATGGGGCTCTGATGAAAGACTGTGCTTCAGCTGTCCATGCTGTATTCATACTTTACATGGATCAGTGTGCTACCTGCATGGGGCTCTGATGAAAGACTGTGCTTCAGCTGTCCATGCTGTATTCATAGTTTACATGGATCAGTATGCTACCTGCATGGGGCTCTGATGAAGGACTGTGCTTCAGCTGTCCATGCTGTATTCATACTTTACATGGATCAGTATGCTGCCTGAGTGGGGCTCTGATGAAGGACTGTGCTTCAGCTATCTGTGCTGTATTCCTGCTTTCTGCCTATCAGGCTCTGAGGAATATACCAGCTCGGCAAGATTCCCAATTTACTCAGATTCATAATCGTCAGAGATGGTTTAGTGGGAAACTGTTTCAAAATCTTGAATATCTCTTGGGAATTAAACAAGAATGGGAGGGCAAGGACGGTGGTCTCGCTTTTAAAAATATTGTTTGCGGATGCTCTTTTTTCTTTGGTGCTTCTTTAAGAAATCAGTGCATCTGAAATCCCAATTCCTTCTCTAATTAAATGTTGCTGGACCTTTCAAAGCACCCCGTCTCCGCTTGTGTGCATAAGCGAGCCCTTGCATCTCCTGGTACAGCTTCACCCCCTCCCCTCCCTCCCTCGGGAGGAGCCCTGGCTGGGCGTTGTGCAAGCTCCTTCAGCCGCTTGTTTGCAGAAGGTACGAGTGCGCCTCAGTCAGAGGAGGCAGCGCCGGAGCGCAGGACGTGGGAAAAGCCGCAGAAGGGAGACCGCTGGCACATTGCCAGGAGAAGGAAGGGCAGAAAAACAAAAAAAAAAACCACAACAAGATAGCAGAGTCCCGGCTATGCGTCTTCAGGAAAGACTCAGTGGGAAGCAGAGAGCTGGAGGGAGAGGAGCGCATCATCCGGAGGGGCTGAGCGAGAAGCCGGGCAGGCAGCACTGAGGGGCTGCCCCGGGCTCCAGGAGGGCTGGCATCCACCTTCAGCCCTGCTCCGGCGACTTCTCGTGGCTGCTCCTCGCTGGAGAGGTAAATCCTTATTTTCATTATTGACAACCAAATCCAGGAGCAAAATGCTCCTGAACCAGGCAGTAGAAATCCAAATGGGATATTAAGTTGGATTCCAAGCCATCCCATTCATGGCTGGAGCCCAGACTGTTCCCTCGCCCCAGTGCTGTCGCCTTTGGCAGCTCCGGCTTTCTTCCTATCCCTTCCCACAGGAAGGGATGCATCACTCTGCTGCCTATCCAGCCAGAGTTCTGCTGGGGCAGTTCCTGTCACTTAGCATTCACTTTGGACAGGAAAGATGTTTAAGAGGTTAGTGCCACTGGAGTCCACAGAAGGGAAGGCCACGGGGAAGAGATATCTAAGAGGATGATGCCATTGAGGTTTGCTGGGGGTAAGTGATTTGGGAAAGAGATGCAAACAGTACCAAACAAGAGAAAACTCAGTTTAACTTGCTCAGTTTCCATGGACAACAATACTCCGAGCCACCTCCAGCTGATAACGCATGCCTTCCCTCAGCTTGTTAACGTCCACAACATTATTACATCCTCCACCTGACTGCATCTATTCCCACCCCCTCTCTATACATCTACCCTACCTTTACCCTGACGATGTTGCCCCTATGTAGATCCCCCTTTTTGAAAATATGGAACCTTTTATCCCCCTGTTGAAATATGTACAGCGTTGTGATGGCCTTACCGAACGACGGGGTACAAAACTCAATAAATACATAAACGAGAGAAAAGGAAACACAATGCTGAGCGCTAACATAAGCCAATAAGAAAAGGCCCCGGGAAAGTGTCCGATCTCCCTCGAACATGCAAAATGGGAGCAGCGACATTTAAAATCAAAACAGCAGTGGGATAAGTTTTGGGGAAACTTGTCCTGGGGAAGGTGGTAGAACAGGTGGTAACATAGGATGCGGAAGGGGTTGTTTTTTTTCCCATTCTGTGTCTCCAGGAAAAATTCCTAGTACATAAGGCCCCCAAAATTTGCTAAATAATTCTGCTTTGCCCGAGTCATAAGTGTTGGGGGTAATGAATGCCGTCCCTCAGGTAGTCCTGGGAATGGGGTTTTAAGGGCACACATCTCAGGCAGCTACGCTCCTGGATTTTCAGCTCGGCTCTGCCACTAAAGGAAGCAGGAAGCGCACAGTCTGAAAGCTCATCACCAGATTAGGGTTTAGGTGGGTGGTGGGACCTTCCCTTCCTGCTGGAATGAGGGAGAGGGGTTTTGCTTGCTGCTCTGTGTTTGACTTGGGAAGGTGATCCTGTGTAAGGAGATGATATACAGGAATCCCGGAAGCAATGACTTTTACTGGTGGATGTGAGGATGCGATTTCTTTGGGGAGCTATAATAATACTGGTATTGCAGAGTTCGTCTTGTCGATAGTTTTTTGGAGACAGACAGGCACAGTAATGATCGTATTTACTGCCTATAGTAAGACAGTGCCCCTGAGGTGTTCTCCTCAGGGCTCTGTTCTGTCTCCTTGCCTTTTCGATTTCTTTTGACACCACTTGGCCCCCATTATCAGGACATAGGGGATCATGGCATACAGTTGGTGGTCCCTGTGAAGAAGGAGTTTGGAGAATCAGCAGCGTTGCTCACTTGTTGTTCGTAGGGCGTGTTGGCTTGGCTTGTTAGTACCAAGCTGAAACTTAGTACAAAAACGGAGATCCCACAGGTGGACACAGGAAACCCGCTGGATGGGCTCTTTCCAAAAATGGTAGAGGGCAGGTCATGTTTTGTATCAGACGAGATTAGGGATTTGGAACTGAGATTGGATACCTTGGTATTATTAGAGGAGCAAATTCAGTCGGTGAGAAGAGGAGCTTTCTGGAAATTGCACTTAATGAGACACGTTGCAGCTTTTTATGAACTTGTACACGTTTAAGAAGGAGGTTATTGTAATGCTCTGTACACAGGTTACCAGCAAATCAACTTTATAGGCTTCAGATTGATCAGAATTTATTTTCATTTTTATAATTCATCTTCTGTTCCGCATTTTCCATAAAACCAGTTTAGTGCGGGTTCCATAAAAACATTTACAAATACAAAGCATAAAATGTCAAAACGTTGAAACAGGAGATAAACTATTATTAGTGCACAAACATAATACTCATACGCTTGCTTACAATTTGGCCTCCAGACGCATCCTAAGCAGGTCATCTTGACTCTGATCTAGAAATCATTGAGGGGTTATGGCCCAACAGAGATGGCATTGTCCCTCACACAGTCTGCAGTCACCCCAGGATGTCCTGTTGGAAGTGGCCTCAACAAACAAGGTCAGGTGGGTAAGGATAAGGAAAAGGGCAATTTCAGTGATAGCACCCAAGTTATGGGGCAAAACAGATCAATTTTCAAAGAGCTGCCTAACAGTTCAAATTTGAAAATTTACCGGGGCTGGGCATGTAAATTTAGGCTCCTAAACTTAGGTCCCCAAAAAAGTGGGTGGCCACAGGGCAAGGTTAGATGCCTCATTCTGAAAATCTGCCCTAACTTGGGCCTGGATTCACCATTCTATCGCAGAATGGTAAATCCGGCGAAAATGGGGGGGGGGTGGGCCTGCGAAAGCCGGCAGCCTTCGCACCACCGCGGTGTTTTCGCTGCCGGCATTCGCACCCAATAGCGCCACCGTGAAAGGTGGCGCACTTGGGCGCGCTACTGGCGACGATAACATTTCTTACCTTATCGCCGCCAGCGAAGGCACCGCGGAGTCCGCCTCCTCGCAGCCCCGACTCCTCCCCTCCCCTCGCCACCCCGACTCTGCCCCGATTCTGCCCCCAGCATGCTATCGCACGCGATAAGCGTTTGAAAATGACCCCCTTAGGAACCTAAATTGGGCAAATGAATTGCAGGCCTAAATTTTATGTGAATTTTCAGGAGGTAATTTTCACAAGGATTTATGCTCGTAAAAGAGCTTTTGAAAATTGCTACTTTTGATTGCATAACTCCTGCAAATTCAATGCAGAGGGCTGAAATGTCATAAGGTTTTACACTCCTTTTACATGTGTAACTCCTTTAAAAATTCGCTCATATGTATCTAACTTAGGGGCCTAACTTTGCTCCCTAAGGGGCCGATGCTAAAAAAAAAGCACGCGGTTTCAACACTCGCACAATTTTTCTCCAGCACCGCGGATGCAATATTTAAATTAATCTGAAATGAAAAGCGCCCGAAAATGGCGCTCGTTGTTCGAAACGGAGCATCCGTAGCGCCATCGTTATTATTGCATCGGACGTTCAATATTGCATCGCTCGTGCGATCAGTCTGCGTATATCTGTCAAAAAAAGGTTTGGCAACTGTAATGCAATTGTTGAAGTACAAAAAAACGATATTTAAACTAGAAAAGCATATTTGAAATCGGTTGTGTTCCCCCGCTGTGCCTGTGATGTCAGCAAGCGCGTCATAATCCTATCAGCAGCAGGGTATATCAATTGCTGCAACGAGGCAAACTTCCCCTTTATGTTGAGTTCCATTGGACCTGTACTGGCTACCGACTGGTCCCTTGAATTCACGCGACGTGAGCTTCATTGAGCTTCATTTCATCTCTTCATTTCCTTCTTTTTGCAAAGGTAAGAACTGGTTGATTTCTACTTATAAAAACACTTAATATTATATATTTTTTTGGCATATATAGTAAATGTACGTCCTTGAATACAGCATTTGAGGATAGAGCGTGTTAAGGATCAACGTCCAAAAATGGGGCATCTCAAAATCAACTGGAAACCTATTGGAAACGTAGTTTGCAGTGTGTACAGTGTCTGGGGGCAAACGTTTTTCAGTGTCTTAACATAACCGTTCCTGGAAGCCGCTCGTGTAAATTTTTTTTTTCATTTTTCTCGGCGTGTAGTAACGATTTTTATCAACGTCCTATTCTTGTATGCTCGGCTCGCATCGTAATCGAACGTCCATAAAATTGCATTGTAGATCGATGTCTCATGCTTGAACGTTCATAATACCGGGAGCTGAGATGCAGGGACATTCCGATTTTGGAAATGCTTTCTAAATGCTGGGAGGCCAGGCCCCTGGCACCAACATTCTTATCCATTTTTCGAATGTCTGTTAGCTTCTTAAAGGACGCTCGATCCTTGTAAGCCGGTGATTTTTTTTTTTGGCGTCACTAATCCCGCCTTTTTTTTTTTTGGCTTGTTCTGGGGCAGCAATCTGGGTGGCCTTTCTCTCAGTCCATGCTATCTTGGACGCCTGTGTTTCTTTGTCCTTCCTATAGTCTGTTTTCTATCCACGTTCTGAATTTCCTTGCATTCGGGCCCCTGGAAATCGATTTTGCGACGCGTAGTTAAGAACATCAGTTAGCTTCTTAAAGGATGCTCGATCCATGTACACCAGTGATTTTTTTCTCGGCGCCATTAAAGCCCATCTTTTTTTTGGGGGGGGGGGGGCAGCAATCTGGGAGGCCTTTCTCTATCTATGCTCTCTGGGGGGCCTGTGTCTCTTTGTTTTTCTCTCTGTCCATGCTCTCGGGGGGGGGGCCTGTGTTTCTTTGTTTTTCTCTCTGTCCATGCTCTCGGGGGGGGGGGCCTGTGTTTCTTTGTTTTTCTCTCTGTCCATGCTCTCGGGGGGGGGGGGGGGGGGCCTGTGTTTCTTTTTTTTTCTCTCTGTCCATGCTCTCTGGGGGGGGGGCCTGTGTTTCTTTGTTTTTCTCTCTGTCCATGCTTTCTGGGGGGGCCTGTGTTTCTTTGTTTTTCTCTCTGTCCATGCTCTCTGGGGGGGGCCTGTGTTTCTTTGTTTTTCTCTCTGTCCATGCTCTCTGGGGGACCTGTGTCTCTTTGTTTTTCTCTCTATCTATGCTCTCTGGGGGGGCCTGTGTCTCTTTGTTTTTCTCTCTGTCCATGCTCTCTGGGGGGGGGGGGCCTGTGTTTCTTTGTTTTTCTCTCTGTCCATGCTCTCTGGGGGGCCTGTGTCTCTTTGTTTTTCTCTCTGTCCATGCTCTCTGGGGGGGGGGGGGCTGTGTCTCTTTGTTTTTCTCTCTGTCCATGCTCTCTGGGGGGGGGAGCCTGTGTCTCTTTGTTTTTCTCTCTGTCCATGCTCTCTGGGGGGGGCCTGTGTTTCTTTGTTTTTCTCTCTGTCCATGCTCTCTGGGGGGGGGCCTGTGTTTCTTTGTTTTTCTCTCTGTCCATGCTCTCTGGGGGGGGGGGGGGCCTGTGTTTCTTTGTTTTTCTCTCTGTCCGTGCTCTCTGGGGGGGGGGCCTGTGTTTCTTTTTTTTTTCTCTCTGTCCATGCTCTCTGGGGGGGGCCTGTGTTCTTTGTTTTTCTCTCTGTCCATGCTCTCTGGGGGGGGGACCTGTGTCTCTTTGTTTTTCTCTCTGTCCATGCTCTCTGGGGGGGGGGACCTGTGTCTCTTTGTTTTTCTCTCTGTCCATGCTCTCTGGGGGGGGCCCTGTGTCTCTTTGTTTTTCTCTCTGTCCATGCTCTCTGGGGGGGGCCTGTGTTTCTTTGTTTTTCTCTCTGTCCATGCTCTCTGGGGGGGGGGGCCTGTGTTTCTTTGTTTTCTTCTCTGTCCATGCTCTCTGGGGGGGGGCCTGTGTTTCTTTGTTTTTCTCTCTGTCCATGCTCTCTGGGGGGGGGGACCTGTGTCTCTTTGTTTTTCTCTCTGTCCATGCTCTCGGGGGGGGGGGGGGCTGTGTTTCTTTGTTTTTCTCTCTGTCCATGCTCTCTGGGGGGGGCCTGTGTTTCTTTGTTTTTCTCTCTGTCCATGCTCTCTGGGGGGGGACCTGTGTCTCTTGTTTTCTCTCTGTCCATGCTCTCTGGGGGGGGGGGGCCTGTGTTTTTTGTTTTTCTCTCTGTCCATGCTCTCTGGGGGGGGGGCCTGTGTCTCTTTGTTTTTCTCTCTGTCCATGCTCTCTGGGGGGGGGGGGCCTGTGTTTTCTTTGTTTTTCTCTCTGTCCATGCGCTCTGGGGGGCCTGTGTTTCTTTGTTTTTCTATCTGCCCATGCTTTCTCGGAGGCCTTTTTCTCTCTGTCCTTGATCAAATGAAGGCCTCACCCATACTCACCCCTCTTGGGCATTAAATGTCGCCCTGAGTGCCAGCCAGGCAGCATCCGCTCACTCCTGATTCTGCCAGCGCCCAGGGTGAAAGAAGATATGGCTCTCATCTGCCACCATCAACATGGCTCGCAGCCACACATCCCCCTCCAAAACATTTGGCAGGCGGCAACCTGCCCAATGCTGAATTCCGCTTAAAATGGATGCTTTAGGCGTGGCCGTGAGGGATGGACGTCGTAAGACATGCGCAGAAGGAACCGTGTATGATAAAGAAAAATGACGTCCAGGTTTGGGGCGTCCCTTATAGAGGCTGGATGGACATTGAAATTGGCGGCCCAATTCGGGCACCTTTAAGGGACACCCCAGACTAAAATGTCTATTCCTGCAGACCCTCGTGGACGTCGACTATGGCTTCCCTTAAAAGGGTCGATTTGGGGGCATACGAAAGGCCTTTCATGCTGCCCCTCATGGACGCCTACAACCACGGCATCCTATCTAGGGGCCAGATTTCAGTGGCCTGTTCGTCGCATTCAAGGGACACCTTGGACATTAGCGTTCAAGTTCAGGTCATCAATAAGGATGTTAAGGTATTACATTAAACCACAGAAACACTCAGCTGCAGAACTATTAACTATAAAGAAGTCAGAAAACCAAGATAACATTAGAAAATCCTTGAACATCCTTCAGTGCCTCTCAGACTCCAATTACAACTCCTGAAATAAAAAACACAAAACAATGGATTATTGGAAATATCTTAGACAGAGGAGAGGGGTATTTGTAAGACCTCTAAGAACCTTCATGTGAAATACTCCTCAATGACCCTTTCGGCGAACCTCTGAGTCTCACACTGTGTTGTTCTACTTCTGCAGCTGTGTTGTCCACTTCTGCAGCTGGTTGTACAGGTGGATCTGGGGGCAAGTTTTCAGGGACCTCCATTTCCAGCCCAAAGCGCAACATGAGGTTATGTAGTATGCAACAGGCCATAATAATGGTTGCAACCTTTTCAGGACTGTACTGGAGAGCACCTCCTGACCGATCCAAGCATCTGAATTGTCCTTTCAGCATGCCAAATGTCCATTCGATGATAGACCTAGTGCTGGTATGTGCTTCATTGTACCGTCTTTCCACCACGGGGCCAGGAGCAGAGTCAGCAACCACAGCTTACAGCTGTAGCCAGCATCATCTATAACAAAGAGAATAAATATTGCATCTTTGACACTGACAAAACAAACACCAGGAAACACATATATACACAATAGTACCAAAATACTTTAGGATAAAGAAATTAATTTTTACTTGTACAATTAACTACTCCTTGCCACCTGGTTCTCTATAAAGACTACGGTTACATACTGTTACTTACCGAGCAACCAGCCATCACCGTATTTCCCTTCAGGTAAATCGGTTCCAAGCGAGGAATGAGCAAGGATGTAAGAATTGTGGCAGCTCCCAGGAAATCTCGAAACTACATGTGGGATCCATTGACGGGCATCACTTACCACCTGCACATTCATCGAATAGAATGACTTCCAATTGCAGAATGCACTCTCCTGTTCCGAGCTGGGGGTAAGTGTGATATGGATGCGGTCTATTGCTCCCGATACATTGGGCATCCCAGCTATGTCAAAGAATTCACGCCAGATCTCCTGGAGTTGCAATGGGTCCACAGGGAAATAAATATCCTGTCGCATATGTTTCATCATAGCCCTCAAGACTTGGCCAACGTGCCGCGAGACTGAGGACTGATTCATCCCGCAAACCAGTCCGACTGTATTTTGGAAACTTCCTGTCACAAAAAAATTTAAGGCGCACAGAATTTTTGCCAGCCCTGGGACAGCATGGTTGCGAGAGGCAATGGGATCTGTATCATTGCGCAGGTCCTGGTACAGGGTCTCAATTGCTCTAGGGCTGAGACGGTATCTTCGCACACTTCAGACTCAGGTAATCCTCGGAAAGTTGTGCGTGGCCGAATAACACACTGCCTGCAGGGTCTACGGATGTCTTCGGGCTGCACCCGGAAACATCATAACGAAAGGAACATAAGACATACCGGGTCACAGCAAGGGTCAACCATGTGTTTTTCTAACAGTTAGAGCAACCACATCCTCAGCTTACAAAAGAACAGTTGCAAACAGACCCAGAACCAAAGGACTATAGGGTTATTTAAAGACACAAAATTAATGAACGTTCAACTGTAAAACATCGATGTCACCGACATCCAACCCCAGGGTATCCTCATGGCCCCAAAATTGGACGTGAATACGACAGATTTCAATGAAATGAAAATGTAAAAGGAAAGAGTCATTTCCTATCCTCTGCCTGCTCCGCGCGGTCTGCATGACCTTCCAGTCTCCTGTTGTTGGCAGGGTTATTTGCTATTGCTCGTGTAGTTGGCCTAATTCTTCCTCGCAGTTGCAAGAAAAAGGTCAACATGACAAGGAAATAAACAGAAACCCCCAGGAACCGCCAGCTATCAGCACAATAACGCCAGTGCAAAGCAGGCGCAAACTTTCGAGTGCAAAACAACTCGCTAAAGATGCACAAAATTTCAGCACACGCTACTGCCTCAGGTACTAATACCTAATTGGTGCATTTAAATAAGATTTGCATTCCATTGGCGCAGTTCCCTACGCGCAGATTTTCCGCATGTATTAAGGACACCTAGAACCAGATATTGCATATGCGTTCCCTCTGCGATTGAAAAATGTGCGTTCAGCCACGTGTTCGCTGCCGCGCTGAGCCGAACAGCTCATCGGCCCCTAAATTTGGGATTCAGCTGTGTTTGAATTCCGGCCTCTAGGTTCATACATTTTGGCGCTCGTTCCTCATAATATTCAGAGGGGACAATTTAAGAGCTTAGCTCCAAGAGTTAGGAATGTAAATCGTTTGGAAATCTGCCTCTTGGCCCCTACATGGAGAAACGCCACTTTTTTTTTAATATCAGGCTCAGACTGACTAAGGAAATTAGAGGTGGAAGCAGCAGGAACACAGTGCAATGTCTTTTAATTTTCATCCAATGGAAGGAACATGTGAATGAATCACAGGTGGGATTGTATTTACATCTTCAGGAATGGAGGAGAAGAAATTATAGGGGAGGATGATGGGAGGGTGGGAGACATAGGGATGGATTGGAGGGGGAGGTCAGGAGGGCGATTAAGGTTAAAAGATAGACAATGGTGGGTTGGTTCAAATGAATGGATCTCAATGATGGTCCCAAACCTGCGAGTGGAGGTTGTACAATTTGTATCTGAGAAGCGATATAAAGGGGCTGTTGGACTTTTAGCTCTGTTTGGGGTTATTTTAGTAGGAATGCATGTCTTTTTCATGTCAGTAATGCTTTGTAAGGGATGCCATGCTGGGTCACAGCAAGGTCCATTGAGCCCAATATCTTGTCTCCAACAGTGGCCAGTCCAGGACACAATAACCTGCTCGCTTTCCTTAATCCACCTGGCTAATAATGAGCTATGGACTTTTTCTCCAGGGACCTGTCCAAGCCTCTTTTCTTAAAGCTCGCTATGCTCGTCACCTCTACCACATCCCACAGCAACAGTTTCCACAGCTTGACAGTGCGCTGAGTGAAAAAGGACTTTCTAAAGCTTGTTTTAAATCTGCTGGTTGTTATTTGAAAGGGTAAATAACCGTCCTTTATTTACCCGTTCTACCCCCTCATGATTTTATAAACTTCTGTCATGTCCCTTCTCAGCCGTCACTTTTCCAAGCTGAAGAGCCCCAACCTGCATAGCCTCTCATCATAGGGGGGCTGTTCCATTCCCTTTATCGTTAGGTCACACCCTGATACCTGACTTTGAAACAGAAGATCAAGGCTCAAATTCTAAAAGCGTTGTTCGCACTAAAAAAACCCATAGACGTGAGTATGTGGGCTGCGCGTGGGCGACACTGATTTTAAAAGCCACTAATTATGCAGATATATGCCCGTGCGCGAGTTTAAAGAAAAGGGGACTGAAAGCAGGTGGGGGATGGGTAGGGCATGGGCATTACAGGGCGGCACCAGCAGTTATGCGCGTAAAGCCATAATTTTAACACCGTAGGCTGCAGCCCGCGGCGGCTTGTTAGCCACGTATATTTACTGCTGCTCCCGATGAGGTGTAAGTTTGCAGAACTCTTATTTTAGTCCTAACATGAAAGGGTGAGGGTCCGGGGTCAGTTGGCGGGGAGTGCAGGCTGAAGACCCAGATGGGTCTGGATGACCTCGAGATAGCCTTCGCATGGGCATGTTTTAAAATCTGCTTCCCTGCACGCGTTAAAGCCGACAAAATCCTAAGGAAGAGACGCGAAGTACGTTTGCTTGAATAACGGCTTAAAATTAGGAGCACGCTTATGCGCGGTAGGCAAATTTTAAATCATATGCACGCAACTGTGCACGATTAAACATTCCAGGGTAGGTCCGCTCGTGCGCCCATGTGTGCATGTATGGGCGCCTGCACCCCTTGTTTTAGTTCAAACATTTTTTAGTATTTGGATAAACAAACAAA
This sequence comes from Rhinatrema bivittatum, assembly GCF_901001135.1. Classification (NCBI taxonomy): domain Eukaryota; kingdom Metazoa; phylum Chordata; class Amphibia; order Gymnophiona; family Rhinatrematidae; genus Rhinatrema; species Rhinatrema bivittatum. The sequence continues at coordinate 71,705,693 of NC_042628.1, read as the reverse complement.
CTTGACGGAGGATGCTGTGTTTCTGATGCATCCTCGGACAGAATACGTTCATTGTAATTGTTCAAGTGTGCATAATGGACCTCATCCCCTTCCACCCGGGCGGGGTGGCGGGTCGGGTCGAGATAGAGAAGCTGAGGGGCATCATTAAAAAAAAAGCCCCCAAAATCCGATGGCCTGCAGGATATGGAAAAGAAGATATCCCCACTCCACCCGTTCAGATGCCTTTTTGGTGCCAAACCTAATCACAAGGTAGGGAGTATCTATCTGCTGACACAGAGCCATGGCCGCTAATACACGCCGAATGTTAGCAAGGGCATCGCGCTTCCTGGCAAATCCCACTTGGTTAGGGCCAATCAGGGAAGGAAGCACTTCTGCCAAACGGTCCGCCATAATGTTAGCCAGCAGGGAGATGGGGGCGATAAGACGCCAGGGAAAGGGGGTGTTTCCCCAGGTTTGGGAATGAGAGTAATGTGCGCCGTGTTGACATGTTCAGGGGATGCTCCTGCACCCTTGTTGTAAAAGTTATCATCCATGGCCTCAAGTCCCTTCATGATCAATTCCTATTGCATGGAAGAGTCTCCTCGTGGAGGTGGTGGAGAGAAGAACAGTATCTGAAGTCAGGAAAGCATGAGATGAACAGAAGGGGTCTCTGAGGGAGTGGTAGGGCCAGGACTAGATGGCTGTATTGGTCTTTATCTGCCGTCACCTTTTCTTGTGTGTCATTTTTGTCACCTTTCTCTGCACATTTCATAGTTTGCTATGGCTTTCTTGAGATGGGCAATCAGGAACTGCACCACAATACTAAAGGTTCGGTCTCACCATGGGCAATATGATGTTTTTTCTGTGTTATTCTATTTGTGACCATTCCTATCATTCTATTTATGTTTTTGATTGCCGCCAGACACCGAGCTAAGGATTTCAATGTATTGTCCCCAAGGACTCGAAAGTCCTTTTCCTGGGCGGTGACTCCCGACACAGAACCCGGCATTGTGTAGCTGTGGTTGCCATCCAGTTGCCTAATCTCTCAGTCTCCTAAGGTCTTTCTACAGGTTCCTCATAATCCACTGCTGTTTTAACAGCTTTGAATAATTTTGTGTCTTCTGCAAATCTGACCATCTCACGCATCGTTCCGTTAAACAGCACAGACCCCAGTACCAATCCCTCTGGTACGCCACTAATTACCTTTCACCGTTTTGTTTTACTGGCCATTTAGCCCTAGTCTATGATTTCTATCTTTTAAGAAGTTACCAATCCACACTAGGACATTGCCTCCTATCCCATGACTTTGTAAATTCCTGAGGCGTCTCTCATGAGATTCTTTGTTAAATGCCATCTGAAAATCCAAATACACGATATCATATGTCTCACTTTTATCTATATGTTTATTTACACTTTCAAAAGGAATCTAAAAGACCTTGCTAAAACACATTCTCTCTTCCCCATTAAGCCATGTTTATCTATATGGCCAGTGATTTTGTTTTTAAGAATGTCTCACATCCCATTGGCCATCCTCCAGGTATCGTGGCTGATTTAAATGATTAACTACAGATTACTAGTAACAGATTACCAATTTTGAGGTCCATATTCAGTGACTGACCAGACAGCAAAATTAGACAGATGAAATGTATCCAGCTAACTTTGGTGATGTATTTATTCAACATTGCAACCACACTATTGAATATAGCTGGCTATCTTAAAGTTAGTCCGCTCCATTTATCTGGCTAATTTTAGGACAGTTCTGTGGTCTGACCAGATATAGCGAGAGTTAGCCAAATAACTCAGTTCCACCCAGTTTACAGCTCCCGGAGCATCCCTATCTTAGCAGGCTAAATTCTAGAATTTAACCAGATAAATAATTAGCCAGATAACATCTGATCTATTACATCCTCCATTCTCACAGATCTGTTTAGATTGGGCAGAACCTTCACCATCAAAGAATGTTTTATGTGTGAGTGTGCTCCTGACATCCTCCTGAGGAAAGAGCTGGGTCCAATTTCTGAATCTCAGGGGAATGGTTGTTGAGCAGTAGGAGACAAGGGAGGAAGCTGTGGAGTCAAGCACCCAGGCCATCTAATGTTCTCTAAGAGTGTGACTAGCGACATTGACGTGGAAAAAGACAAAACTATTACACATGCAGTGAAATCTTATGGTTATAAGAGATGTCATGCCATACTAGTTTTTTATTTCAACTTATCTCCACTTTTCCAGTAAAAAAAAAATGCTCAAAGTGGATTACAAAAACATTAAACATAGAGCACTGTATCAGTCAGAAGCAAATAAATCAAAAAGCTTTGAGAGGGGTGAGATGACATCTTATACTGGAACAAACAGTGACCTGGGATTGTCCCAAACTATTTCACATAGGAGCTCTGCCTATCACTCTACCGTTTTCACGTAACTGTTTGAACGGGGTGCTAGGAAATACAGCCTTTCCCTGTCTAACCAGTAGAAAGACAATTAATGTCTCACACACAGAGACAACTGATGTGATGGCGACTGGAATAGCATATGGAGTAGGGGTGGGTTTGGGGGAGGGAGGGTCAGAAAAATGTCAGTCAATCCAGTATCCCTTTCCAATGCCCACCCCACTGGAATTGTGGTTATCTGCAACTTATCGAACCCAGGATTTTTTCAATCTCCCTACGGGGGGACTGGACGGCTTCCAGTGCCCCATGACTTATGACCTGCTTTCCCCCTTCTGATGAGATGAGGGTCTCATTCTTCATCCTGGGGATTGCAGCGAGGCAAGCAATTGATACAGATTTCTTGTTGGGCTCAAGGCAAAGCAAAATCCCCCAATCCTGTGCGGTTCGTGGGAAGATCTTGGGAAAGTGCCCTGTTTGTGGCTTTACCCCGGTGTGCATGCACGTCTCGCAAATACAACTCCTGCCCTCGTGGCTTCTCGGCCAGAAGCCACCGTTCA